>NC_087535.1:1103923-1703923 GCF_963921805.1 Phalacrocorax carbo
GTATCTTGTTGCAGAGGCAAGTTCACCCTTCTGGAGATGGGTGCTCTTCTCCCTCAGCGCGTGGGCAAAGTGGGTTTGTCCCTCGCTGGTGTTCTGTGTGCCTGCACCTCGATGTTCTGCAAGTCACTGTGTTCCCATTGTGTTCTTTTTCAAAACCATCACAATTTTTTTCCAGTCCCAGTAATAATATTCAGTATTAGTTACCGTGGTACTTTACCAGAAGCATTTCACAGCTCTTAAAACAACCCTGCGTGATTGGCAGCCTGTAGATACCAAGGAAATTCATGCTTTAAGCTCTCTACTGGGTCTTATGCAAATTAGACAAAAATCAAAGCACCATGTGTCCTAATTTTCAAGAAAAAGAGACAAATTTCAGGTGGTGATGATGGAAATTAGGGGATTATATCTGCAGTTCTCTCACAGGCAGACATGTATGAAACAACAGTTTAGCAGTGTTTTTGCCAGGATGTCACCTGAATTTGCTTCTTTGGAAGCTGTAGTGCGTAACAGCAGCCTTTGAACAATACTGGGTCAAACCATCTGTCTGCAGAATGTATTCCATCGGTTTTATATCCTTTTCCAGTTACTTTGAAGCCATGTTCCGTTCCTTCATGCCAGAGGATGGGCAAGTGAATATTTCTATAGGCGAAATGGTTCCCAGCAAGCAAGCGTTTGAATCTATGCTTAGATACATTTATTATGGAGAAGTAAACATGCCTCCTGAAGACTCCCTGTATCCTTAGATCTAATGAAGTATCTGTCTAAAGTGCACGTACACCAGCTCACCTTCCTTTTGCTGCAGATTGCCAGGCACAGCCTGGGAGGGCTGTTTGTCGGGGTTGCATTAACAGGCACTGCATTTGAACTTCTGTCATTGATTTGTGTTTACAATCAGTGCTGTTACCTTTGCTTTATGTTCTTTTCCTTGATGAGACTAACAGCTACCTCTTTGCTGCACCTTACTATTACGGCTTCTCCAACAACAGACTGCAAGCCTATTGTAAACAGAATCTAGAAATGAATGTCACAGTGGAGAACGTACTCCAGGTAATTGTCCCCAGGAAAGCCGAAGGGCCTAGTCAAGGGGGTACCCCCAGTGCCAGGTTCACTGGGTCGCTTCCAGACTGACGTCCGCTGAGACTGCACAAACCCTTCTAATGACAGCAGCCCTGCCTGGTTAACGCGTACGCAGGAGCACGGCCTTCAGCGGCTTTGTTTCCTTACCTGCATTTTGTGTCCCTGTGCTGAAGCTAGGGCGAGAGGAAATGGTCTGAAGCTGCATCAGGGCAGGTTTAGGTTGGATATTAGGGAAAATGTCTTCACTGACAGAGTGGTCAGGTATTGGAAGAGGCTGCCCAGAGAGGTGGGGGAGTCACCATCCCTGGGGGTGTTCAAAAAACGTGTAGAAGTGACACTTGGGGACATGGTTTAGGAGGCCTGGGGGTGTTGGGTTGGGGGTTGGACTTGGTGATCCTAGAGGTCTTTTCCAACTTTCATGATTCTATGGAGTGTTTAGCAGATATTGCTCAACTGGCCAACAGGATGTTCCTCTTGCTCCTCATCCCCCATTGCAGCCCAGTGTTTCTAAAGGGCTTTTTAAGATGTACCATGTGCTCAGCACTCAGCTCCAAACCCTTTTTCAGTACACATTTGTACCAGGGCAAATGGTGATGTGCAGGTGACGTTAGTCTTGTTTTACCAGTAATGCTGGCAGGATCTGGCAATGAAGTTTAAGCTAACAAACAATATGCTGTGATAAGAAAGCCTACAAAGCTGTCTACTAGCTGGACAGAACGAACCCACTGCAACACGAGCAGAATGAATTCCAGCATTAACTGCTTTTGGCTCTTGCCCGTGCCACTCTCACTGGGGTGCTTCAGGGAACCTGGTACTGAAACAGATCTGCAGGTTCCTACTGATGATGTCCTGAGGACTCCAGGCATTTTAAATCAAAGGCTTATTTTGAATAGTTCAGAAAAGATTCAGGTTTGTAATCACAAATGGAGCTGCTTCCCTAGCTCAGAGGAATTACCTCCTCTGAGTCAGAGCAGTGTTTGTGCCCCGTACATCTGAGCAGGCGGAAGATCACATCATTGCTTTTGCTCTAGATTTTAGAGGCAGCTGACAAGACCCAGGCCCTGGACATGAAGAGGCACTGCCTGCACATCATCGTTCACCAGTTCACCAAGGTTGGTTGCATCTTTTCTGGGGCTTTTGAGAGCTGCTGTCCCCTGTCACTGCGTTGGTTAAAGACACATTAATATAGGAATCCATTTCATTCTTTCTCATGTGAGACACCTGGGAGCTGGCCGCGTATCACTGACACTCACTGACCAGTCACTAGGCGTACTTTTCCCACTAAAAACAAACAACAGACTAGAACAGCCTGGTCTGGAAGTGTGAAGACCTTCCAAAACAGAAGTTACACAGAACTGCTTCCATTTCCACTTGTTCCAGCTGTTAATTTTGTGCCATGCCATCGTGGGGTTCTCGTGTATATAGCAACATAAACTTGTTATGTATTGAGGGCACAAATCTCTCTTTCACTGGCAGTTATGAGTGTGCTGTTCATATTTCTCTTGACGTATTCTCTGTCATAGATGTTATATTGTCATGTGCTTGAAGGGCAAATTACTGTGCCCTGGCTAGGCTTTCTCTAGTTCCCATGTTTTGATACGTGGAATGATCCATTAGTGATAGGAAAGGTCAAGAGCCTGATGTGATATTCCTGTCCTCACTCAGAGTAGAAGGGTATTGTCATTTAGACGTTCCTATGAGATACGATCCCTCCATGAGAGTTGCCCAGCATGTCACCAGTTTGTTGCACAACTATTAGAACTGTTGGAATTGATAGATAAATCATAGGAATTGGGATTTATGGATGCTATGAACTTATTGATAATAATTCCCTAGTTAGTATTCAGGTAGCTCTCTATCTTCTGTATATTTAATCTCACAATCCTCGTGCCGCTGTCCATGGGGAAGGAAGGGACCGCTCACTCCAGTTTGTATCTAGAGATGAGACAGAGGGAGGTATTCAGGCTCTTTATTAAATGCCGAAGTTCCCTAAGTGTAATGCATTTTGCATTAAGAAATACCTGAAAATGCATAAAAAGCTTTGAGAGTGGAGCCAGCACCCAGGAATTGCACTCTCAGTGGAGAGTCCCTAGCACAAGAGTAGAGCCCTGCCTTCATCCTCAGTGTGTTTTCTCCTGGCCTCACTGCAGAGTGGCCCAGCTTCAGCAGGGGATGGAGAATGGTCCCACCACGGGTGACGGGATGGCCTGGTGGTTGGGACGTTTCCTGGGGCTTGGGGTCAATGCGTTACAGTCCCTGAGAGCTGGAATCTCATGGTCTCAGCTTCCCAGTGGAGGCCACAGGAAGACAAACGGGTTGGCATGATTCTCACCAGAACGTACTGGGGGGAAACGAACGTTGCGACATTTCAGAAAAAGAGATTTGAACTGAAGGGCATTACTCAATTATACTCCACTCACCAGAGTATGTGGAAATGTTTTATATTTAAGCTGTTGACTGTTAGAACAGTTTTCGTGAAAATGTGGCTGGAAGACTGTCGAGCAGATGTGCAGGAAGAAATCTTAATTATGCAATGTTTTTCTTTGGCCTGAGAGGCTTCAGTGTGTGATTTTTGGCCTGGTGCTGGGTGGCTCTATGTGTGGCTGGGCACGAATGCTTGCTGCTCTGCTCCCTGGCAAGCCACAGGCTCTGAAGGGTAATTTGTTGTAGCTGCGCAAGCCTGGTGGGTCGTCAAGGCTTAGGCAGGCCGGGTGTACGGCTGTTGGGATCTCCTGTTCTTCCAGCTTGATTAACGCTGTTATCGATTCCGACTGTTAAGTTGTCCCCACAGTAAGAACACTGATTGAAGAGCTGGTCCCAGAGGTTTGCTAGTTTGGGCAACATGATTTTAGGCTCTTGTGTGTCAGTATTGTGCAAAAGCCCTAATAAAACTGCTGTTCTGAAGTGTTTGTACTGACACCCTGATCTGTTCCTCCGCAGTGCGTGCCTCGGTGCAGGGGCAGGACTCCCCCTGGTGCTAAGGGGGTCTCTTTCCCTCCCAGTCCTCGCAGACCCTTATTTTGGGGAAATTACCTGTCCTGAGCTCTTTCTGAAAGCCTGCTCAGCCGTTTCCTTCCTGGGTTTCAAGAGATGCTCAGGACATCTTTATTCTTTATCACAGTCGAGCTTCTTCAAGTGAGGTGGTATCTTTTATTACATCAGTTAATGCAGGTTGGATAAGTGGGCAGGCTTTTAGGCAGAGTCTGCCTTCCAGGCTGGGCAGGTATGTGAATAACTCCAGAAGGGGGGATTACTGGCTCATTACGATGAGGTTGTGGAGAAGGAAGGAATGAAAATGGGGAACGAAGGAAGGAAAATCCTTTTTGATAACAGTTGAGCTTCTGAACAGCCTAAGAGCATAAAGGTTGGAGATTCTCATATATCTGACGTGGCGAAGGTTTTTGTTGGCTAGCGCTCCAGTGACCTGCTTTGACTGCAGGAGGCGTGCCAGCAAACCCAGCATGGATGCTAAGCACGGCTCCTCTCCTTAGGAGCACACAGGAGCGAAGAGATCGGGTCCTAAGTCATGTTCTCAGTAGAAACACACAAACTTCAAGTTCAGGGCTCTGCTGGTGCCCAGCTTTGCGTTTAGGAGGGTGCTTAGTTGGCATCTGTTAGCAGTAGAGTTGCATTATAAACAGTACTTACACTCCTTTCTCAGAGAGGCAGCGCTGGGGTCAGCGTTTCTGCTGTTCTCCATTCTCATCCGCTCCAGGCAGCAGCCTGAGATGGGGCTGTAAGTGCAGAAGTCATGACTGGAGCCCCCGTGGGCCGTCCCGCAGCCCAGCTCCCCGACTGATTTCATGCCGTACGTGCCCAGCCTTTGACTTGCCTGACCTGCCTGTTTCACATGGGGTGGCAGGGGTAAAACAGTGATACAGCAGCTATGATTTGGGGAGGGTTTTAATTTCTTTCTGTTTTTTCTGTTCTGTTTTTCTTTTCCTTGAAGGTCTCCAAGTTGCCAAATCTCCGCTCCCTAAGTCAGCTACTCCTTCTTGACATCATAGAGTCATTAGCTAACCACATATCAGACAAGCAGTGCGCAGAGCTGGGCTCAGACATATGACATGCTTTGGTAATCGAACTTTTAATTTGTTCCTCAAAAAAACTAGCACTTTATGGCTGACTTTTTTCTTACCATTCCACACTGAGCTGCCCAGAGCGTCCACACAACATAGCAGGCGGCCGGGGGTGGCCTGGGCAGCTGCCTTGCTCTCCTGTGGACTTGCTTTGTTTGTACCTTTGTGGAGAAGGGTTTGGTCTCTGTTACGCGAATGTAAAATTGAAACCGTTACAGGAAAGAATTTATTCCACGTGGTTCCGGGAGTAACTAAGTTGAGAATCAAGCCCCTTATTACTTTTATACTGTAAAATAAAGCAGTCATGAGTAAGAGGGTCATTAACACTTTGAAACACAATATTTAAAGAATACTATTTAAAGAACTCCAGCTGACACAGCCATGGGCTCTAAGTGGAAGTCAGATATAACAAAACTGGAAACAGAGAGCGTGTGGTGTTCAGTGAGGCTGACCGTTGGACCAGAATGTAGTGACTTTTCAGAGACTCTCCATGGTGTGGATTAAAAGATAAGCTCTTTTGCAACTGCCTCGATTGGTGGGCTGCAGAAGTCCAGACCTGTGCTCTGCAGCAGGTCAGGCTAGAAGATTACGGCAGTCCTTTCTGACCGTCAAATCCATTAATCCTGTCTCGCTAAGCCTTTCTAAATCAATTTGTTAATAAAGAGTTAACATCTTCTCCTGGCATTTCATGATTGACTTGGCTTTCATTTTGAAAAAAAAAAATTAAGCTAAAAGAGCTCCAAGCTTGATGAAGGTCACTTTGTTAAAAATAAGCGCGCTACATCTTGTTACTAATTTTATGCTGAAGTGTCTTTGTTAGTCGTTGCCTTTGCAGGAAGGTGACTGAAGGCAGAGCGCCCTTCCCAGCCAGTTCAGAAGCAGCTGCCGTTCCCTCCGCTTGCAGCTCCCCAGCTCCCCGCCGTGCTGGATGCTTCCCACACTGCAGAGGGGAGAGGAGCTTTACCTTTCCCCGGCTGCTGAATTACGCAGCTTGGTTGGGGAGCGTCGGAGATCAGCTCGTGTTGGTGAAACATCTGCGGACAGAACTGCTCCCCAGCCCGAGAGCCACCAGGGCAGCCCGGAGTGACACGCAAGCCGAGAGCCAAAATCTTGTCCTGCCTTAAGCTGCAGAGGCGAGCAGGGGGCAGCGCTGATGTGGTGCTGCTCTCTGCTTGGCTTTTTGGAATGGCAAGAGTTGGCTTGAGCTGGAGGTGGTGGAAGATCCCTCCTGGGAAGCGCAGCTGCCCAGCCCCTGTGTTTCCAACCTTGTGGCTGTAATTTTTAGTTCAGGGCAGTAAAGTGTTCCCGGTGCAGCATGGGATGCGAGCGCCCGTTCAGCATCCTGTAGCATGACCTGCACGTGCGTGCTTCCGTAGGCTGAGGGCGTTGCAGCCTCTGCAATGGAGAATGCGTCATGTCATTTAATCCAAGGGAAGTGCTTTAGGGACCACTCGATCTGCCACCCAGCTGATGGGTTGCTGAGGTGAGTCAGGCCAGAGGTGGCAGATGCATCTGAGAGCCAAGGGCTCATTTTCAACTGGAGGGATTGTTTCCAGATGCCTCATAGGTAATGAAGTCTCTTGTCAGAGGTCATGTTAATTGTATGAAGAATCAGGATGTTCCCTGGGAAACTAGAAGACATGTAAAGGGAGAAAGGTTATATGCTACAACTTGTGAGAATGCTACAAGTTATTTTCAGCGGTGCTGAATCCACTAGAGGACACCCATTTCCCAAACACACGCAGCCTGGTTCCCTCGGAAGGAACGACCGACCGATTCCAACCATGCCATAACCAGCCCCTTTGACTCCATTTTCTCAAACTGGGGTGTGGAGCTTGTTCCTGAGCCCGTCAGTGAGGAGATGCGTCGTCTCTGCACCCTCTGACCCAGGGCACTGTGGGCGTCTGTGCTTTGGAGGTGGGTTTGGTTTAGTCCCGGCCCTCGTGACCGTAGTGCTTGGTCAGAGTTGCATTACATCAGTGGGATTTATTGTCTGAAAAATTGCAGTCAATGGTGCCCTTATGTCATCGTCTTGATTTGCCTCTGGGCTGCTGTTGTGCGGGAGGCCGGGGCCATGCGCCCCTCCGAGAGAGGAGCGGGGACCTGCCCCAGGGGCAAGGCTGACCCCTTCTTCAGCCTGAGCTGCCCCCCCGCACCTGGGAGCGCAGCGGGGCTGCGGTGGGATCCCCCACGGTTGGGCCCTGCGGGGCTGGGCTGGGTTTCAGGAGCAGGAGGCAGGGGAAGGGCCAGTGATGTCGAGGGGGAAGGGGCCAACCTTCCCCTAGGATCAGGTGGGTGCACAGCCCGAAAGGGACGGCCCTGCCAGCCCCACAGGGCACCCGTGGGCTTCCGAAGGGATGTCGGGACGGGAGGTCCGGCAGGAGCAGCTGGTGTCGGAGGAGCTGGTGCCGCAGGCATGGCAGCAGGGCCAGCACACGCCGGGGGGTTTATTTGTGCTTTCTAAGGCAACTGGATGTTCTCATTATCACCCTGTCAGAGCATAGTAATGAGCTGGTGGCCTCAGGGGCCTTCATGGCCAGCAGATTCCCAGGTTTACCAGTGTTAGTGCAGCCCTGGGGCAGTTTTGTACTAGAATTTTTAGGAATATGCTCGTATTCCTGCATTTGATAGGGAATAAGTAACAGTGTAGCTGTCCAGCTCTGACTTAGTCCGACAGTCTCCACCATACATAGGCTACACCAGCTCTTAGAAGTCCTGAAGTCCTGCTTTAGTGGCATCATTGTCCACACTCTGGGATTTCTCCCAGCAAACTGCAAAGAGCAGGTCCCAGCGAAGCAGGTGGCACCACCTCCGTGCCCCTTCGGGCTTGTGGCGTTTGCTGTCAGCGCGTGGCTGCTCACCCAGGGGCTGCATTTCCTGATGGAACACGCCTGGCTAAAAGCCCGTCAGGGTGCACGGGGGGGGTCCCCCCCTCGCCCCCCCCATTACACCCGTTCTGAAAGCTGTTGTAGTCACTCCCTGTGTGTTCAGTCCAGGTTTAGGAGGTGGTCTTGGCCCCCAGTGGCTGCGCCCACCCGGAGCATAGGCTCCCCCAGGGCCATGCAGCAAGGGCAGGCACCATCCCGGGGCTGGGGGCGGGCGTGGGAGCCCACACGATGCTGACGGTTTGGTGGCAGCCTGCCCCATACAGAGCACTGTCCCCTCAGGAGAGCAGGAATGCGCCCCTATCCCCAGCCCCACAGTGAGCCCTGGGGTGAGGGGCAGGGGGACAGGCACCTCGGGGTGTGAAGAGGGAGGAGAAGCAACCCCCCAACTCATTCTCTGCCTTCTGCAGCACCCAGGGGTGCTGAAGCCCCAAGTTCCCAGTTTCACCCCTCCGCACCCACCACAGAGCTCGCAAGGCCCTGCAGGGTCAGCTCCCCCTGCTTTGATGGCACCGGCCCTCCCCCGGCAGAGGAACAGCTCCCCACGTCCCCCAGTGCCACGGGGGACCTGTCACAGCTTGGCAGGAGCCCAGCAAGGACCAGGCCCCGGTGCAGATCAGGACCTCCTTCAGCTGCTCCAGGCCTGTCCCTCCCGTGCCAACACCAACACCAGCCTCCTGGAGTGACCTGCATGTCCCAGACCAGGGCTGGCAGGGTCCCCTCCAGGGGCACCAGTCTGGTTCCTGGGCAGGAGGAGCAGGGAGTCATGCTAAGGCTGCCTCTCGGTCACTGGGATCAGGAAAAGAAAAACAAAAACCAGAAAAATTACAGATTTTTAATAAGGAAACACGTGCAGTGAGGGAGAGCACGCTGAGGTCCTGCCAGAGGGAAAGCCTGCGGAGGGAGCAGAGCCCAGGCCGTGCTAGTCCTCTGCCACCTCCAAGCCCAGGATCTTCTTGACGTAGTTCTGGACGTTGACGTGGAGCTGGGGAGCTGTAGCCGAGAAGGTCTCCATGGCCAGGGCCTGGGCCGACTCTGAGCCACCCCACATGGCACGGTAGAGGGGCAGGGTGTACTTCTGCTTCCCCTGCAGAGACAGAGCAGGGGTTACCCCCAAACTCCTCCCCAGCTCCCATGGGTGAAGCCCCAGGAGCCCCACACCCCCCCCCGGGCCACCACCTCCAGCATCGCCCGCTCTGGGCCAGGGAGAGAGCAGAGAGGGATGGCACAAGGTAGACGATGCAGCCCTTGGCAAGGAGGAGGCCATGGAAATGCTCTGAGGGCTGGAGCACCTCTGCTACCGAGAACGGCTGAGAGCTGGGGTTGTTTAGCCTGTGGAAGGGAAGGCTGCGGGGAGACCTTATTGCAGCCTTTCAATGTATAAAGGAGGCTTATAAGAAAGATGCAGAGATTTTTTTTACCAGAACAAGGAAGGGGTAATGGTTTTAAACTAAAAAGAGGGTAGAGTTAGATTGGAAATAAAGAATAAATTTTTTTACAATGAGGGTGGTGAAACCCTGTCCCGGGTTGCCCCGAGAGGTGGTCGATGCCCCATCCCTGGGAACATTCCAGGCCAGGCTGGACAGGGCTCTGAGCAACCTGGTCTGGGTGAAGATGTCCCTGCTCACGGCAGGGGGCTGGACTGGATGGCCTCTAAAGGTCCCTTCCGACCCAAAGCATTCTGTGGGTCTATCAAGAGCAAGAGCCAACCCCTGGCCCTCTGACGCAGGAGGTCCCGTGCCCCACGCCTGTCTCTCCCGACAGCACTGCCCGCACAAACCTGGCTGTGGAGGAAGTCCTTGACCTTGCTGTACTCCGCCTCGAGGTTGTTCTTGAGGACAATCTGGCACCAGCGGAGTCGCAGCTCAGCATTCTGAGCCTTGGAGATCTTCGGGTACATCTTGCTCAGCCTCTCCACATTGCCTGTGAGAGGGGGATTGTCACCGCCCCCCGTGGCAGCTCTGCCTCCAGCTCCCAGCCCCTGCTCCGAGGGGACCCTGCGAGCCCACGCCGCGTGTGCTGCAAATCCTCTGGGATCCTCCCAGCCACGGGCCAGCCCTGGAGCCCCTGAGCCTCTGCACCCCCAGCTCTGGGAGCATCCCAGGCACTCGCTGGGTGGGAGGGTGCCCGTGTTGGGCCTCCTGGGGCCAGGCAGCCCTGCAGAGCCACGTGCCCGGCGGGTTGGGATGCCAGCACGAAGGGTAAGGAGGTCCCTCGGCAAAGAGTGCAAGGAGGGGTGAACGTGGAGAGCTGAGGGCCCAGCTGAGCCAGGCTGGGGACAGCAGGGCTCCTCCCTGCCACTGCACATGTCCCCATACATCTGGGGACTCGCTGCCCGGGCTCTCCACTCCCCGCCACAGGGAGCGGAGACACCAGGAGCTGCACTGCTGGACTGCAGCAGGGATGAGCTGACGCCCACACACCCACACATCCCACTGACGTGGCCTCACGTCCCCAGCCAACTGGCTGGACCGGGGCACGTCACCCTCTGTCCGTCCTGGGCACCGGAGCCCCAGGAGGGGACCCAGCCCTCACCTTCTGGCAGGGGGGATTTCTGCAGGACCCGATCCAGGAAGTAAACCAGCTGGTACGTCCTCCAGGCCGTGATGTCCATGACTTCGATTGCCTCCATGTTCAAGCCATCGGCTGCCCAGAGCTCTGCCAGGTTGTCTGCTGGCTTCATCAGCTGCTCCCCCGGCGAGAGGTCGGGCAGGTAGGGGGGCCAGCCTGGCGTGTTCAGCCAGCGGTCGAACTCAAAGCCTGCCGCGAGGAAGGGAGGGAGAGCTGGGACCAGTTTTCTGAACCCTGCGCCAGGTGCTGTTGCCCAGACGTCACGCTGCCTTCTGAGGGCACCACCAAACCTGCCCAAGGATGGCAACGAGCGGAGACTAACGGGGTGAGGCCATTAAGCCACCCTGTGCTCGGTGTGTGCTTGTGCAGTAACAGCCCTGCCACCACCAGTGAGATGAGCTGGTTCCGGCATGGAAAGCTCCTGCCAAGCCTGGCTCCCCGCTGCAAGGCTGAGCTGAGCCTGGGGTACCAGCGGAGCCCGATTCCCAGTGCTCGCCAGTGGCTCTACCAGCAAATGCTCATATCCTGGTGCTAGAGACTTGCTGGCCTCAGCCGTCCATGGGAAAACTCCATGAAACAGCACCCGAGCGCAGACCATGGACTGGATGGAAAAAATCAGGCTGAGCAGGTGTGCGCCCGAGCCCAGGTTAGTGCCTGCTCCCGGGTCAGCCAGCGCTGCGCTGCCTCCATCAGAGCCAAGGCCAGTAGTGGCAGGAGCATCTCTGGTAAAACCCACAAACCGATGTGTGCGGGGTCTGCACGGGACAGCCCCAACACCCTCAGGGTGCTGGTTTGCACTGTCCCAGTCCCCTGGACAGGAAGGTGCCGTGCTGACCTGGGATGGAGTCCACGCCTTTCTCCTTCAGCTCTGGGAAGTATTCCAGGAAAAAACTGAGGGCATCATCCGCTGTGATGCTCTGGAACTTGAACCGGTTCACGTAGGCCTGCAAGGATGGCCGGGGTGTGATGCTGCATGGACTCACCCCCAGCAGAGCTGCCCAGCCCTCCCCGTGCTCCGTCTCACAGGAGCTAAGCATTGCCGAGCCCACGGCACCCCCCGTTCCAACGCCGGGGTGCCCAGCGCCCCCCAGCCCCCAGGCACTTCTGGGCATCGCCACCACCTGCTGCCAGCACGCAGCCAAGCGCTGCCCTCATCTCATTTCCCCAGGAACATTTCCATTCCCCACCTCCTCTTCCTCTCCCCAGCCACCCTGTTGAGCCCCTCCTCCCCAGGGCCCTGCTGCCATCTGGCCTCCCACCGCGGGGTTTTGTATGCCTTGGCACCTCCACCCGGTACCTCCCCATACCCACCCGGAGGAAGGCATCGAACTTGCTTTGGTCCCCCGCAAGATGGGCCAAGTAGCTCACGAAGCAGTACCCCTTTTCGTAGGGCGTTTCGTTGTATGTGTCATCCGGATTGATGCCTAGAAAAAGGGAAAACCCTCAGAAATCATCTGCCCACCTGCAAAAGAAAACGGCCCTTGCGTGTGCCAGGATTTCCGCTTTCTGTGCTGGGTGCAAGCCTGTCACATCCCTCCTGGCCATCTCCTCGCTCGGGTCCCACCACCAGCGCCAGTTTTATTGCAAGCCATGGAACACCCCAGCAGCAGGGTTTCCCCCCCCAGCACCACACCTCGCTTCCCCTGCTCCCCCCGGCTGGCTGCGGGAGGGTGGGACACCCCACAGACCTGGCTCGATGACCACCCGCAGCTTGTTGAGCGGATGGTCCTCCCCGGTGTTGTCCATGTGCTGGCGCAGGAGGGCCCTTCCTGTCGCAGCCTCCAGGCAAGTGTACGCCAAACCTGGGCAGAGACAAGCGGAGGCGTTCAGCGACCCCCAACCAGACCCCTGCACACTTCAAGCGCAAGGGGTGCTGCTACAGGAGCGGAGGAAACCGACAAACAAGGCATTGGGATGGCAGAGTTGCAGAGAGGGATGGCAGAGTTGCAGAGAGGCACGGCAACGCAACCCTCAGTTAGCAAGAGGTTTTTAGAGCCATTTAAATTTATCTGGATGAAGCAAATGGTGCTGGGAGTCCCTGAGCTGCTGGATGTGACCGAATGACCGGGGGGAGCTCAGAGTGGCTGGTATCAGCTCCCCGAGGAAGGCGAGGCTGGGCAAGATGGCAGCGCCCATGTCCCTGGCATGGGGCCGCAGAAGCTCCGTCCATCTCTCAGAGCAAAGGCGGTTCTGTCGCTAACACAAAACCCCCGGGGCATTGCAGGCTGCTGCTCTGCCTCCTCTGAGGCACACGCAGGCTCCAGCCCCGCATGCAGCGCTTGAAGGGCTGCGCCGAGCCGCTGCGCACAGACCCTGGACCCACGCGGGTCCTGCCTGCAACAGCACGGCCGCAGGCGGGGACGGGGCGCCCATGGACAGCCAAGGCCACGCACCGTAGACCTCGGTGGTAATGCGCCTCTGGGCGTACATGGTGAAGCCCTCGTTTAGCCAAAACTCGCCCCACGTGGCGTTGGTGACCAAGTTGCCAAACCAGCTGTGGGAGATCTCGTGGATGATGACGTCTGCCAGGGAGCGGTCCCCGGCCAGCAGGCAGGGCGTCACGAAGGTGAGGCAGGGGTTCTCCATCCCGCCAAAGGGGAAGGAGGGCGGCATGAACAGGATGTCGTACCTGCCGGGAAAGAACAGAGGGCTTGGGTCAGACCCACCTCCTGCGACAGCTGAGGATGGAGGGATGCTCCCTCCCTGGCCCTGGGGAACAAGGTTGTTCAGGAACAGGAGGCCATACCTGCCCCAAACATAAGGTCCAAAGAGCTTCTCTCCAACTGCCAGGAACTCCTCAATCACCCCATCATACTCCTCCTTTGCAGCCTCGATCAGGCAGGGCTCGGCCCAGACACGGCTCCTGGCCAAGTGCGCAGAAGAGGAAGTTTTAACCATTAGCAGACTTTTACCCTATTGCTTCACCAGACAAAAACTGCACGTGTTTATTCCACAGAGATATAAGAGCCTGCTGATAAAGGAAGTAATGAGACTGATAGTGCAAACTGCTGTAATTTCTTTCCTTGTCTGAATGTCAAAGGGCTTTTATATGGCTACCGTGACAGCCGGGAACCCGGAAGAACCGCCCGCCTCAGGAAGAGACGTGGGACCCTCCGTGAACAGGGACCCGCTGCTCTCATTCAGGTGCATGGAGGAGAAACGAGCAGAGCCAGGGGCACCCTTGAAGGCGAGGGGACCCGGCACCGAGGCTCCTCCTCCCTCTCGAGAGGAAGAAGCATCCTCACCCCGCAGAGCCCGTGGTCTGATGACGCAGCACCACATGCACAGCAAAGCGGGGACTGACCAGGTCGTGCTTACAGACTCTGTGCCTGCCCACTCTCCCGAGCCCCGCGGTGCAGGAAGAGGCAGCACGGCACAGGAGCTTCACCATGTGGCTACCACAGCCAGGGCTTAACGCTCAGGTCTCCTCCAGAGCCACGCACCTCGGGCCAACGTCAGCAGACACAATGTCCCCGACAGCGAGAGCAATCAGGTATGATGGGATCGGCTGGGACATCTTGAAGAAAAAGGTGTTATCATCCTGTTTCTCCCAGCTCGTGGCACTCATCACAGCCGTGAAACCCTCGGGGACCTGGACACATAAATAAAAACATCTATTAGATCCATAATGTACAGAGCGGGACGTCAGCTAACCCAGCCGGGGATGCCGCAGTGTCTGTCAGCAAACACTTCCCAGCCCGTGGAAGCTGGCCGGGCCCGTGGGCACTGCAGATTTGGGGGTGCACAGCAGTAACGCCCCGCGCTCCCACTCGGGATCACGGCTGCAACCCTGTGACACCTGGGCTCAGACCGCAGCTGGGTGCAACACTGGGACACCTGGAGCTGCCATGCAAGGTGCCAGCGAGATAAAGAAATGCTGGAGCTGCAGGTGCTAAAAGGGCAAAGGATGCAGCTCCTTCAGACGCTGGCTCTCCGGTTTCTTACACAACAACTCATTTTTCCCATTCTCAAGCCAAAGTAGAGCCCGTGGCCGATGCACTGGCCTGGGCTGAGCCCCGCAAGCCTGATCCAGTCTTTCTTCTTCCAACATGGGGCGAGCCCCCACGGTGCCACAGGGAATATGGTTTCCTTGGCACAGAGCGTCACACCGGGCTCTACGACAGCCTAGCCCTGCGCTCCCCCGTCGGGGGGGGATGCTGCTGAAGTTTTAAGGGCGTAAATTAGACAAAGAGGCAAAATAAATTCCGGCACCACCAGCTGATGCCACTGAGTGCCATCAGCCTTGGCTTGGTGTCACACTGGTAAGCGGCTTCCCTCGCCGCAGCAGGCCGGCACGCTGGGGTGGTCCAGTGCCGGTGCCACCGCGTGACCACCCGCACGCAAGGTGGGAATTTAGATCATTTAGTCCCATTTTTGTGCTAAACCTGGGGACCAGCAGCTGCTCCTTCCATCCTGGAAGCTTGGCAGCCCCAGCACTGCCACCAGGACCTGGTGCAGCACGGTGTCACCCCCCTTCTCCAGCTGTGTGCCCCCAAACTTGGCTCGTCCCTGTCACCCTCCCACTACTACATGCACCAAGAGCGGGCATCTGCTGCTCTTGGCCTGCTGCAGGGCAGAACCAGGGGGTTCTACGATAATTAGAGCAATTGCGAGGAGCAGAGAGGGGAGCAGAGAGGTTTAAACACCGAGGTGATCCCAGCAGTTAGCTGATATTCTGGCATCAAGCACCAAGTATTTCGGCCACCTCCCACTGGGAGAGAAGAGCTGTCGGCAGGACGGCCGGCACGTGCGCCTGCTCGCGAGCATTGCACACAGCGGTGCCCGGCACCCGAGGCCAGGGAGAAGCAAGAGGACCACTGGGGTCTGCCTGTATTCATCTGGAGATGAATATAAGAGAAAAATGGGAGTATGAACTAAGTAAATCTCTGTGCCTTCTCTGCTGGGGTCCTGCAGCAGCAGCTTCGAAGCGAGCGTGCCGAGCGTCGTCCCCAGCGTGCGGGCGCTGCGCAGAGGCCCAGGCGGGGCCGCTGATGTGACGCCCCGGCGTTTCCGTGCGTCCTGCACGGGGCCGGCAGCTCCCGAGGGTTTTGCGCTCACGGGCGCGAGGGGGGCGGCTGGGCCCGTGCCCCTGCTGCTGGGCCCGTGCCCCTGCTGCTGGGCCCGTGCCCCTGCTGCTGGGCCCGTGCCCCTGCTGCTGGGCCCGTGCCCCTGCTGCTCCGGGGCACCGCTTACCTTCACCGTGGCCGAATAGGTGCATTTGACCGAGGGGGTGTCGAAGCCAGGGAAGAAGGACCTGTTGAGGACGGCCTGGCCTTGGGTGTACATGAAGGGCTTCTGCTTGCCCGCCGTCTGCTCGGGGGCGAGCCAGCACACCTGGGGAGGGAGGGGAGAGACCCCCGGGTGAGGGGCGTCCCGGGGGAGGAGGGGCGCCCCGGCCCCTCGCCCAGGGGTGCTCCCCGCTGCGGGGGCCGGGCGGGGGCTCCTCCCCGGGGGGGCTGGGGGTGTCACCGAGGGGTCACCCCTCCGCTGCCCGGCTCACCCCGGGCCCCTCGCCCGCCTCATAGTCGATCTCGATGGCGATGAGCTGCCCGGCGCGCGCGGGCTGGGGCAGGGCGACGCGCAGGGCGCTGCCGTAGGGGGCGAAGGGGCGGCTCTCGACGGGCAGCGGCTGCGGGCCGGGGGCGCCGGGGCCGTCGGGGGCGCCGGGGGGCGGCAGGAGCGCGGCGCTGCGCACCGCCAGGGCCGGATGCGCGTCCAGCCCCACCCACCCCGCGCCCTCGCGCGCGCAGCGCAGCTCGAGCCGCGCAGTCCCGCGCAGCCGCCCCGCGCCCCCCGCCGCGAAGCTCACGCGCAGCGAGAGGTGCAGGTGCTGCACCGACCACGCGCCCGCGCTGCACGCCGAGGCTGCGTCACCCAGCGCCGCCATCGCCGCTCTCGGGGGCGGGGCCGAGGTGGGGGGCGGGGCTGCGGGGGGGCGGGGCCTGGAGAGACGGCCCGGGGGGAGGAGGCGCGCGGGGCAGGGGGCGGGGCAGGACGGGGCGGAGCCCGAAGGCAGAGAGGGGCGGGGGTCCCTGGAGCGGGGGGGGGGCTGTGGGGCGGGGCAGGGGATCCCGGGGGGTGGGGTTCATGGGGGGATCCATGGGGCGCGATCGGGGAGGGTGGTCCGGGGAGGATCTAGGGGGTGATCCATGGTGGGGGTGTATGGGGGGGGGCCCATGGGGTACCCGAGAGGGGTGATCCATGCGCGGGGTCCATGTCGGGATCCATGGGGAGGGGATCCGAATGGGGAGACCCGGAGGGATCCGTTAGGAGCGATCGGGGGCGTCCGGGAAGGATCCAGGGGGGATCCATTGGGGGGTGTATGGCGGGGAAGGATCCGGGGGGGGTGTTCATGGGGGGATCCATGTCGGGATCCATAGGGAGGGGATCCGACATGGGGGGGATCCAGGGGTGGATCCACTGGGAGCGATCTGAGGGGGTGTGTATGGGGGGGTAGGGATCTGCGGGGGTCCATGGGGGGGGGTATGAGGGGCAGGGATCTGGGGGGTACCCTGGAGGATCCGGGGGGGAGTCCGGGGGGTGTCCATGGGTGGGGGGCGGTCCATGTCGGGATCCGTGGGGAGGGGATCCGAGAGGTGGGGATCCGGGGGGGAGGTGTCAATAGGGGGATCCGCTGGGGGGGTCGGGGAGGGATATGAGGAAGGGTCCCTGGGGGCTCCGGGGGATCCGTGGGGGCATCCCTGGCTCGGGCTTCGCCGCCGGCTCCAGGCGCCCCGTCCCGGCAGCCGAGCGGCACCGGGGGCGGCGGGGCGCGGGCGGACGGGGCCGCCGCGGGGGCACCGAGCGGGGCCGGGGCCGGGGGGGGGCACCCCGGCGCGGCGGGGCCGGGCACGGGCCTGCGCGACTCCTCCCCCGGCCCGGCGCGGCGCGGCGCTGCCCGCGGGTCCCCGGCCCCTGGGCCAGGCTGCGGCCGGCGGCGGGACGGGGCGCAGCGAGCGGTGAGTGCCGCGCCGGGCCGGGCTCTGCCCGCGGGGCACCGGGCCGTGGGGGCATCCCGGTGGGACCGGGGGGACACGGGGGGCACCCCGCCGGCGAGCGGCGGCTGATGGTGGACACGCCGGCAGGGACCGGCGGTGACACGGGGGACACCCGGGGTGACGGAGGACACCCCGCCGGGGAGCGCGGAGGCACGGGGGCGTCCCTGCTAGGGGCGGCAGGTGATGGGGGGCACCCCGGTGGGGACCGAGGTGATGGGGTCATGCTGCGGGGACCAGCAGTGACACGGGGGACATCCCGGCGCGGACTGGGGGTGACAGGCTGCAGGGGCTGGTGCACGGGCAGACCCCCCCCGTGTCCCCTCCCCTGTGCCCCCCAATCTCCCCACCTCTCTGTGACGACCCTGTTTCGGCAGTGGGAGCCACGGCGTGGGGTGCCCCGGGAGCAGCGTGGCCCGGCTGGCAAGTTCCCATGTCCCAGTGTCCCCCAGACACCCCCAGCCCTGTCCCCGGCCCTGGCAGCGGGGGGCTGCAGGGAGCAGCCGCGGTGCTGGAGGCAGGTGCCGATGCTGCCTGTTCCTGCCTTGCTTCCCCAAACCAGCCCCAGGGAGGAGAGCAGTGCAAAGGGCAGTGGGGGGAAACTGAGGCACGGGGGCTGCCAGAATGGGTGACGGTGCTCAAGAGAGCTGCCCTGGGGTGGGAGAATGCGTGTCGCGCTGCCCCACGTCTCCTCTCCGCGGGCAGAGCAGGTCGGTGCCGGCAGCTCGCAGTGCCTGCCCTTGTTTCGGGCACAGGAAGGTGCAGCTGGGTGTTGGGCACCCATGGGTAGTCCCCAGGTGGGTGCTCAGGGCTGTGCGGCTCCAGATGCTCCGTGTCCCTCTGTGCTGGTGTGGGGACAGCAGGGAGGGCAGTGGGGACCGTGGCTTTTTTAAAAATGCTGATCTCACTGGTAGCGAAGGGGCTGGGGGCCTGACGGCTTCTCAGTGCTCCACCGAGCATCCCTGGGGTGGTGGAGCAGCCCTGGGCCCCATGCAGGAAGGCTCCTGTGGAGCCGGCCGTGCCGTAGCCCATCTTCACTCGGTGCTGCAGCCAAACCGGCATGGCACGCGTGGCACAGAGGCAAGATGTGGAGGTGACTTCGGCACAGGCTGCGCGAAGCCTGCGGGAGGGAAGCGGTGAAGACCCGCAGCGTGCGTGCGCCACAGCTCCTGTTTTCCTGGATTTCACCTAGGAAAAAAACAACTGGGAGGAGAGCCAGGGAGCCTGGGTGTGCCGGGCTGCTGGCCCCACAGCCATCCCTGCCGGATGCCCCGGCCAGCCCAAAGCGGGCAAGCGCGTGCCCCCATGCAGGCAGGCTTTGCCCATGGGTGCTGGGGTGCTGCCTGTTCTCCCCAGGGCTTTGCCATAGCTGCTTGTGCCATCATCCCCGGTACCAGAGTGTCCAGGCACTCCCAGGGGGGTCACAGGGATGGGGAGAGCCCTCTGCACCCCCTGGCAGGGTGTGTTGGTGTCAGTGTTGTTGCAAGGTGGGGTTGGACCCCCACCCCCCTCCCAGTTTTGCAGCAGGGGAAGCTGAGTCAGGAAATCCCGGCTGGCCCGGCCGGATCCTGGCTGAGTCATTTTGCAGGCGCTGAGTAACTGCCCATGCGGTGCTGTGGGGTGCAGGGCTGCCTGACGCCTCTATGGGTGGGCAAGAGCTGCCTGCTCTGCCTGCTCTGCCCGCACACGCTCCCGTCAGCTCACCGTGGCCCTGGCCCCGTCCAGCTCACAGCCTGCACCCGCCTCAGTGCCCTCGCCCTGCCAGCCCCGTGCCTCAGTTTCACCCCGTGTTTTCCTGTGGGTTTCTCTCCTGCCAGGGACTGGATGGGGCAAAAATCTTCTGGGATGCCGGCATGGGATCATGGGCTGGGTCTGGCCCTGCGGCATGTCCCTGGCACAGGGAGCCAGCTGCCGAGGGGCCAGGGTGGGTTTGGACAGGGGCAAACGGGGTGGGATGGGGAGCATGGGGCTGGGTGAGCTCTGGTGTTGGCTGGGAGGGGAATGATGGCCCTGAGGCAAGACTTGGGCCTCCTCCTTCTGCTAAGGGGGTCTCCAGGGTGACTCTTGGTGCATGGGGAGGGGGACGGGGTCAGGGAGAAGGATGGGGATGGGGGCAAGGAGTGAGATAGGATGGGAATGAGGTTGGGAATGGGGAGGGGGATGGGGCTAGGATAGGGATGGGGGTGGCATGGGGACAGGGATGGGGACGGGGACAAGGTTTGGGATAGAATGAGGACAGGGACAGGGTTGAGGCTGGCAGGGGCTGGAGCAGGGCTTGGGGTGCAAGTGGGGACGCTGCAGGGCGATCCGGCTGGCCTCGCTGGCAGCAGGTTATAAATAACCCTCCAAGACATGAGGTTTTTTTCCAGCTGCCCCCCCCATGCTGCAGCCCCATGGACAGGAAAAAGATGTTTCCGGCTGCGGACAGGAGTGGGGCCCCGGCCCCGGCGGGGGATGCAGGGCCTGGGCTATGGGTGCATGGTGGCAGGGGGAAGTGACCCCCCTGGGCTGGTGGTTGGGGTGCAGCTGCTGAGCCTGCGGCTGGCCAGTCCCTAACCCCGGCAGGGCCACTGCAGCCCCCCAGCTGGGCTGGCTGCGGGAGCCCCAAACTGAGCCCCCAGCCCACTGCTGGTGCTGTCATGGGGATGGGACGTGATGACACCAGGCTCAGGCACCCTGTCCTATCCCCAGTGCCACCCGGTTCGGGCACCCACCAGGCGTGCCATATTCCCATCTGTGACTAGATCAGGATCCATGTGGAGCTGGGAGAGCCAGAGCCGGTGCTGTGGGGAGGAGGGTGCCGGCCGTGCCCGTCACACAGTCCCCGTCACCCTTGCGGAGCTGCTTTCACTCACTGATCTGGCAGGACATCCCCTCGCCTGTGCTTGCTCCCAGGGGGTCCGACAGGCTCCAGTGCCAGCAGTCACAAGGGGACATCAGCCTGGGCTGGGAATGTCAGCCTGTGCTGGGGACACCAGCACAGGTTGGGGCTCCTCAGCACCCATTCCCACCGCTGTGGTTACGAACCCCTCCCCCTGCTCTGCTGGCAAATAGGTGACACCCCTCCGTCACCTGTTGGGTGGCAGCTGGGGACACCCCACACTGTCCTCCCGCAGCCCTTTGCACCCTGGGCAGGGAGGGAACCAGGCAGTGACAAGGATGGGTCCCCAGGGATGGGGCTGCTGGGACCACGCTGTCTGTGCCTGCTGCCCTAGGGAAATCCTGGCTCGTGTCACCAGACTGTCCCCAATGGGGCAGGGTTGGTCCCCAAGCCCTAACCAAGCCCAGAGGAGCACCAGCCCCCAAAAACACACCCCAGGGAGCCAGGACCTGCTGGGGCAGTTGGTGGCCACAGGCAGTGAGGAGGCTGATGGCAGCGCGTGGGGAAACTGAGGCATGGGCTGCAGGCAGGTGGGAAATTGCCAACACCCATGGGTCCCCCTCGAACACTCCCAGGTGACAGATTGGCCACCAACACATCCCAGCAGGCTCCAACGACTTCCCGGCTGCATTTGCCGGCACAGCCCAAGCCCTGCTCATTAGCAAGTGACCTCTAATGAGCTTTGCCCAGCCATGCTATGGGGCCCGGGCAGCGTTACAGACATCGGGCACTGCTCACTGCTGCTGGATTAATGACCTGGAAGGGGATGCTCAGGGGAGAGGGGCTGGAGGAGCCCCTGGCATGCGGCACCCACTGCCACCATCATGGGAAGTGACAATAATTGGAGAAATTTTTGGTAACCGGGGGAGAGGTCCTGACTGAGCAGCGCAGGTGGGCGTTGGAGCTTTGCTCTGTCCCAGAGGGTTGGTGGGGATGTGGGGGGCAGGAGCAGGGGTGAAGCCGCCTCTGGCTGTGGGACTTGATCCCCCCTGTGCTGCTCTGAGCTTGCCTGGTCAATGCCCCATGTTAGCGCCTCTCCTGAACCACCTGCAGTACCTTCACTGTCCCCCAGGACCTTTATGAGGGGGCTCCGGGTCACCCCATCGGGCACTGGCTTCCCATGAGCACCTGCAATGGCTGCATGTTGCTTCATCGCAGGATCACATCCTGCAAATGCCCTTCCTTCCCCAAAAGGCTTGGCAGACCGTCCTGGTGCTGCCCCGGCCCCTGTGCTGCTGCCACCTGCAGTCACCGCATGTCCCCATGTAGGTGCAGTGACACCAGCCCCCGGCACCCACCGGTGCTTTGACCTGCTGTGATTTACACCGTGGCTCCCACATTTGGGACGGGACTCAGCCATGCCCGGCTGCCGGAGCTGCCTTTCATGCTGGCTGCGCGCCAGGGAAGGATTTGGCTGCAGAGGGGGTGAAGCTGGGAGCCCGGGTGCTGCCATGCAGGCACCAGGGGTTTGAGGTGCCCCAAGGCATCGCATGGAGAGGGGACAGGTGGGGACAAGCCACCCATCCCCAGAGCCAGCTGGGGCAGTGGGAGGGTGTCTTGGCATCCTCTTGCTGCCAGGATGAGGGAATTGGGCTCTGAAGGTCTTGGCTATGCTGCAGGGAGCAGGTTTGGCGTGGGAGCCAGTGCTCAAGTTAATGCCTCCCGGTATTTGCCTGGTTTCCCTGGGTTCCCCTGCTCTCATGGAGGAATGGAGGTGGGAGCTGGAGCTCGGTTTGTCCCCGTCCCCCCATCCTCATCCTCAGCTCCCACTGGACACAGCATGAGGCCTGTGCGGATGTGGGCAGGCGGCGGTCACCTCCGGCAGCGGAAACTCCCCCTGCTCAGGGCCGGACAATAAGTCATGGCTTTTCCTCCACCCCTTCCCCCTCTCCTCCCCTGTCCCTCACCCCGCTGGGCTCTGCGCCCTCCCTCGCTGCTGGCCCAGGAGACTTGGCACCCCGTCGGGGTATCCATCCCAGGGGATATGCACCGCAGTGCTGGGGAGAGAGAAGGCAGGGTGCTGCCATGCTCGCACAGGCTGCTCGCTGCAGGGAGGTGGGATGCTCAAGGGATACTCGGGGGATGCTCAGGCTCCCTGCTGGGAAAGCTGGGCATCCTCTGGGTGTGATGGACCCATGGTGGCTCCATCAGCTGCATCCCTTTTAGGCGGGAGGTTTAATTTCACGTGTAAGAGGGTGGTGGGACCAGAGCTGCTGCCTGCTCTGGTGCTGCTGGGGGGAGCGCCGGGGTCAGGGGGGCATTGCCAGCCCCTGCCTGCCTCTTCCAGCCATGTGTGTAAGTGGCAGTCCCCAGCTCTTTGGGGACATCGGCATCAGGGACAGGCTTAAGGTTGTGCTGATGAACCCCAGGGACACAGCTCCCTACGGCCATGTGTCACCCAGTGCTGGCAGCGGTGGTGGGCGGGCAGCCTGCCTGCTTGTGCTCGGAGCGGGGACCGCTGCAACCCCCCCCAAGACCCAAGCAGGGAGGTGTTTGCCAGCAGCCACTGTGGATTTACAGCTCACTGGAAAATCCACTCATCCCATTAAGGGCTCCCCACAGCTTTTGCTTTCCATTGCAAACACCTGGTTGTCCCAGGGGAAACCCCCGTGGGGTGCCAGCAGGGAGCCACTACTGGGAAGAGCCCTGGCTGCAAGAGCAGCAGATTTATTTATCATACGAGGGATTATTGGGCTGAGGGGGGAATCTCATCCCGCTTGCCCAGGTAAGACCAGACAGGAAAGTTTTGCTTGCGGTGGGGATGGTCTGTAACGGGGGGGCTTGGGGAGTTCAGTTGGGAATCAGAGCCATGAGTTGACTTTTCCTAGCCTGGTTGATCTCCTGAAGGAGATTCAGCATCTAAAAATGCTCTGGCTTGGAGCTGAGCTGCTTTTCAGGGAGGGACGCAGTGATGGCACATCCCCCCAGGCTCTGTGCCTCTGCTCTCGGCGTTAAAGCTCCTGCTTTGGGCCATGTTATGCCCAACCCTTTGGTGCGTCCCCCCCGTTACCCACCCCATGCTCCCTGCAGATTTTTAAAAATCATTAACCTGCTTGGGGGGGGGAGAAAATACTTTTTTAGGTAGCCCGAAGACCCTGCTCTGCCCGCTGTGGGCTTGGAGAACTGGGCGTTGGAAGGAGCGGACTGGCAGTGAGGGTCTCATTGGTGAGCCCTGGGGATGCCGGGGATGCGCTGCCTGTGCTGGGATGGGGGGAAGCCAAGCCCAGCGCCCCCCAGCCATCTCACACACCACACACGTACGCGTGCGAACACGACAGCGTCCGCTCAGTTAATGCATTTCGCAGCCCCGCCACGCAGCTGCCTCTCCCCGCCGCCCTGCTCAGCAAAGCCAAAACGTGTCGGGGGCTTCCAGGCTTCAAGGGCTGAGGACTGGGGGGGGCCGTTTCCGCGCCGCGGCGGCAGAGGCAAACGCAGACACTGCGACATCTGCTCTTGTTCAAAAATCCCGGGAGCAAAGGGCCAGGTCGATGATGCAGTGGGAACATGGGGCTAAATAAATGATGCAATCGGCTTTGGAGAGTTTTGGCCCAGACAGAAGTTTATCTGAATGTCACCCGGCTGAGCGCCTGCACCTGGGCTGCGGGTGGCTCCTGTCCAAGGGCTCGGCCCAGCCAAGGCGCAGTACTGGGGGATCCTTGGCCCCACAGCAGCACTGAGGTTTGGGGAGGTTTTGGAGGGACTTGGGGCAGTTTTGGAGGGGTCTTAGGGAGGTTTTTGAAGCCCTCAGGAGGTGCAATAGATGTTGCTTTTTAGCCACGATGCTGGATGCCGACGCGACCCTGGGCTCTGCAGCGCCCGGTGGCTCCTATGCCGGGAGGAGGCTGCCGACGGCTTCATGCTCTTCTTGCCGGGCAGCACGGGGGGAGCGGGGAGGCCGAGGGGAGCGGGAGACCCCCAAGCACAATCCAAACCCTCTCTCCGGGCGGATCTTTACCGCAGGGGCATCAGGAGGAGGTTCAACGAGGTGTCACCCCGCGGCGGGGCAGCTCCGCCTTGGTCCCCGAGGGCGCTGGGGCCGCTGGGGGAGGACAGGCAGCGCGGCCGGGGGACAGATGGCCCGGGCCCTGGGCAGATGGTGCCGGCCCCGACAGGCGGCCGCAGGACGGCGGGGCCGTGCGAGCCCGGCCGGGCGGGGCTGGGCCCCGGGGACCTGCTCTGCTGGCGGCGGTGCCCGGCGGGGACGGGGCACCACGGGGCAGCGCAGGGTGGTGGCACTGCCGGCCGGGGGGTACCGGCCGCGCGGGTG
This sequence comes from Phalacrocorax carbo, assembly GCF_963921805.1. Classification (NCBI taxonomy): domain Eukaryota; kingdom Metazoa; phylum Chordata; class Aves; order Suliformes; family Phalacrocoracidae; genus Phalacrocorax; species Phalacrocorax carbo. Next base: position 1,128,679 of record NC_087535.1, read on the forward strand.
TGACACGGGCAGGGGGGGTGACACCGGGCGGGGGTGTGACACGGGCGGGGGGGGGGTGACACCGAGCGGGGGTGTGACACGGGCGGGGGGGGGTGACACCGGGCGGGGGTGTGACACCGGGCGGGGGTGTGACACGGGCGGTGGGGGGGTGACACCGGGCGGGGGGGGGGGTGACACCGAGCGGGGGTGTGACACGGGCGGGGGGGGGTGACACCGAGCGGGGGTGTGACACGGGCGGGGGGGGGTGACACCGAGCGGGGGTGTGACACGGGCGGGGGGGGGTGACACCGAGCGGGGGTGTGACACGGGCGGGGGGGGGTGACACCGAGCGGGGGTGTGACACGGGCGGGGGGGGGTGACACCGAGCAGGGGTGTGACACGGGCGGGGGGGGGGTGACACCGAGCGGGGGTGTGACACGGGCGGGGGGGGTGTGACACCGAGCGGGGGTGTGACACGGGCAGGGGGGGTGACACCGAGCAGGGGTGTGACACGGGCGGGGGGGGGTGACACCGAGCGGGGGTGTGACACGGGCGGGGGGGGTGTGACACCGAGCGGGGGTGTGACACGGGCGGGGGGGGGGGTGACACCGAGCAGGGGTGTGACACGGGCGGGGGGGGGTGACACCGAGCGGGGGTGTGACACGGGCGGGGGGGGTGTGACACCGAGCAGGGGTGTGACACGGGCGGGGGGGGGGGTGACACCGAGCGGGGGTGTGACACGGGCGGGGGGGGGGTGACACCGAGCAGGGGTGTGACACGGGCGGGGGGGGGGGGTGACACCGAGCGGGGGTGTGACACGGGCAGGGGGGGTGACACCGAGCAGGGGTGTGACACGGGCAGGGGGGGTGACACCGGGCGGGAGTGTGACACGGGCGGGGGGGGGTGACACCGGGCGGGGGTGTGACACGGGCGGGGGGGGGGTGACACCGAGCAGGGGTGTGACACGGGCAGGGGGGGTGACACCGGGCGGGGGTGTGACACGGGCGGGGGGGGGGTGACACCGGGCGGGGGTGTGACACGGGCGGTGGGGGGGTGACACCGGGCGGGGGTGTGACACGGGCGGGGGGGGGGTGACACCGGGCGGGGGTGTGACACGGGCGGGGGGGGGGGTGACATCGAGCGGGGGTGTGACACGGGCGGGGGGGGGGTGACATCGAGCGGGGGTGTGACACGGGGGGGGGGTGACACCGAGCAGGGGTGTGACACGGGGGGGGGGGTGACACCGAGCGGGGGTGTGACACGGGCGGGGGGGGGGTGACACCGAGCGGGGGTGTGACACGGGCGGGGGGGGGGTGACACCGAGCGGGGGTGTGACACGGGCGGGGGGGGGTGACACCGAGCAGGGGTGTGACACGGGCGGGGGGGGGGGTGACACCGAGCGGGGGTGTGACACGGGCGGGGGGGGGGGTGACACCGAGCGGGGGTGTGACACGGGCGGGGGGGGGGTGACACCGGGCGGGGGTGTGACACGGGCGGGGGGGGGTGACACCGAGCAGGGGTGTGACACGGGCGGGGGGGGGGTGACACCGGGCGGGGGTGTGACACGGGCGGGGGGGGGGTGACACCGAGCAGGGGTGTGACACGGGCGGGGGGGGGGTGACACCGAGCGGGGGTGTGACACGGGCGGGGGGGGCGGTGCCGGGCGGGGGGCGGTGCCGCGGGGCGGAGCTGTCCAGCACCGGCGCCTCCTGAACGTCCCAGCCCCGCGGGGCCGGGGCTGCCCCCGCCGCCCCCCGACCCTGCACCCGCCGCTCCGCTCCGGCGGAGGGAACACCTCTGCCCCGAGAGGGGACACCTGAGCCCCGACCCCCCCCCCGCGGTGTCCCCGGTTGCCCCGGCTCAGAGGGTGTCCCACCCCGCCGCGCTCGGGCAGGAACAGCCCCAGTGAAGGACCTGCGAGGTGGGGACGGTGTGGGGGGACATGGAAGGGCTGTGGGGAAAACAGACGTGGGGCCTGTCCCACCCGGGGCCGGGACGTCCCCAGATGCTGCGGCCAGGGAGGGGTCTTCAGCGTCGGGGCTCCCTGCCCAGACCCTTGCCCGTATCCCGGGCTCTATCCCAGCCCCGGTGCACCCATCCTAGTCCCCGCAGCGGGATTTGCACCAGACAAAGCCCAGCCTGGGCAGAGCTCCGTTCCACTGCTGCAGTCGGGGCTTTTGGTGGCACAGGCTGCTGCAGTCGGTCCAGCCAAGAGCTCAACTTTGCTCAGAGCAAGGTTTTATTAAAGTGGGTTAAATGCCTAACGGGAGTGACTAAAGCTGAGATTAGTGCTGTGGCTACAGGGCTGGGCATCTCTGCTCTGGCAACAGGCGGCTTCTGTCCTTCTCCTCCCGCCCCAGCCCGCAACTCATCTCTCGGCAGCTCGCAGAGCCCCCAGCATCGTGCTGTGGGGGAACAGCCAGTCAGGGCAGGCAGAGCTGGGGCTGCCCAGGCCTCCCTCCCACCCACTCGCCCGTCTCTGCCTGTACACAGGAGAAACCCCCGCCTGCACCCAGCCCGGGCCATCAAACCAGCCACCCCCGGCATCGCCCCTCTGGAGAAGCAGGGAGAGGGGAGCAGGGAGACTTCGCTGGGGAAGGACCCAGCCCGGGGCCCCGGCGACGCGGGTGGTGGCAATGTCCCAGGCGGTGACACTGGCTGGCGGATAGGCCAGGTCCCGGCCAGGACCTGGGGGCCGGAGGGACAGGGCTGGCGGCTGAATCGGCAACTTGTTCTCCTCTGAAGGCTCCTTTCTGCCCCCGCTCCCTCTGTTTCTCTTAGGAAAGTTTTATGTCCCTTGTGTCACAAGGAGCCTTTTCTTTGTCATCCTTCCCAAGCGTGCCGGGGAGGAGGCTGCGCTGGAGCACAGCCATCCCTGAAGGCAGCTCGGGACTGGATCCTGTGCAGGGCTGTCAGGAGCATGCAGCAGCTTCGAGGGCACCAGGATCGGACCCTTGGCACAGGCTCAGGTCCTCGGGCCATTCACACCCTGGGGTTCACCCCTGGGCTGCCCACCTCCATCCTCACACTTAAAATGGAGTATGCTTTGCAGCCCCTGAGCATCTCCCCAGGGATATCTGGCATGGCTGGCTCTGCTGCAGCCCCTGGTGCTCCTGTGCTGCCGCTCCTGTGGACATCTCAAGGATGGCTCCCAATTTACAGAGCTGCTCTGCAGCCCGGCACACCCAGGGAGAGATCCATCCTCCTTTATTCCTATTCATCAGCTTGTTTCAGATCCCTCACCCCTGGCAGAGGCCATGTCAGGGTGGGGAAACTGAGGCACAGAGCAGCAGCAAGACGCCAGCAGAGGCTGAAGGGTTTAATACCTTTTTCATCACTAAGTGTTCATGCTCAGAATCCTGCCACAATTATCCCAGGGGTGTGGGACAGAGTTTCATCCCCAGCAGGGATCTCTCAGCTGTGAGAGATAAGAAAGAAAAGAATTTAATCTGGTTTATAAAACTGATGAAATGCTTTGGGAAACCCTTGCAGAGCCGTTAGCTGCTCTTTTGAGACCATGGGAGAGCTGGAGGTTGGATCCCTCTGAGGCATCACAAAGGAGCCGGGGGGCTTTGGCCGCTTGGTGTAGCCCCGGCACAGGGTTGGGAGCAGCGCAGCCCCTGTGCGGCTGGGAGGCCCAAGAGCTGGGGGGGCCCCAGCTGTTTCCAGCTCTGCTCAGGTGATGGGTGACTTCAAAGCGGGTCTGCTTCAATGCTGGGGATGCTCCAGTGACCCCTTGCATGCAAAACGGGGACAAGAAAGGAGACTTGGGCTCCGGCTCCAGGTCCCTGTGTTCATTTCTGGCTGCTAAAAACCGCATGTGTGAGATGCATTTGGACACCAGGCCGAGGAAGTAGCTCAAGCTCTGAGCACAACAGATGCCTTTTTGAAGGAGATGCCTTCAGGGATGTGCTGGATTGTGTTTGTCCTGGGATGAAGGACATGGCTCAGCCAAGGCTGTTTCATTTTCCTTCAACGACAACACCCATGTCTCTGTGGATGGCATCATCCGAAGGGGTCAGAAACCACCTCATCTCTGGGCTTAAAGGTCTTTAATTCAGGAAAAACTTGAACTCAGGGCCTGAGCTCTGGAGGTAGCTGGGATGAGCCTCCTCCCCCCAGCTGGGAGATGAGCATCTCCGGCTGCCCAGGGAGGCTCAGCCCTGGCGCCCAGGCAGGTCTCTGCTGCCCACAGCACTGCTGCAGCCTCTCCAAAACATCCCCTGGTGCTAAAATACCTTGTGTGTATTTGCTGATTTCCACCACGACGGGACTCAGCAACCCCAAGCTGGTACCTGGGGAGGGGATGGGGCCAAAAACCCACCTGGTGGCTGGAAGTCCTAAAATTAAAGCATTGGGTGCAAATTTCTGGTACTCAGGTTACCCAGAGGGCAAGCGGCAGCCGTTTCCCAAGAGCTGCTCCAGGGACACAGAGGCCTTGCAGCTGGATTGCATTAAAGGAGAAAGTTATTTCCCTTTCAAGCTAATTGGAAAGGAGCCGCCCATGTCCATCTAGGTCAAGCTGTAACCTGCTTTAGCAGAGCAAAGTGGCGGCAGGACGCCAGCGTGACACAGTGTGACGCGGTGCTCGCTGCTCCCCTGCCGCCGCAGCACACGGGGCGCACGTGGAGGGGACCCGGTCCCTGGGGGCAGTGTTTGGATGGGGTAGAAATCAATCTGCAGGGAAATGAAGAGTTTGTTTGGAAGCAGAATAGGCTGAATCTTTCCTGGGAATGGTTTTTGCTCGTGCTTATTAATAACATGATGGAATGAGTAGGAGGGCTGCTTGGTGCAGGAGCGGCTCCTCCTGGGGCTGGTGGGGGGAAACAGGGACTTGGTGGGAGTTGCTTTGGTTTATCCCTTTGGTGGCATCTCTGGGTGTGGGACTCCAGCCCGAGGGTCTGGCTGGTGTTACAGCCTGGGGGAGCAGGGCCAGATCCACATCTCACCTTGCCCAGCCCCTGGGAGCCCCTGGCACCTTTATGGCAGGGTGGGGTCACCCATGCTTAGCTGGGATCAGCGAAATGCTGGGTATCCTCGGAGACCCCCAAGGTGTGTGCTGTGGGGAGGGGATGGCTCTGGAGCCTGGCTCCCAGCAGGCCTTGGCATCTCCTGGGAAACCTCAACCCTGCGAGCACAAGAGGAGGATTGATATTTTGTGGCCAATGTGGTAGCTTTGGCTTCTGCTGCAGCCGTGGCATCGCAGCAAAGTTGTTGCCGGTGGGCTCAGAGGGGAGAAATGGAAGTTGTGCCCACAGAGAGAAACCCAAAGTCAATAGTCTGGGAAAAAAAAATCCATAAAGCCTGGTTACAGCCCCAGTGCCACGTGCCCGGTGAGCAGGCAGGGCTGGAGGGGTGTTGCACGCTGATGATGCTTAGAGGGTGCTGGGGAAGGTAAGGTCATAGCATAAAACTAGATGAATTTATTTGCCTCTGAGTTGGTTGAAGCAGAGCTCGGGACCAGCTTTATGGAGGCAGCAGCAGATGATCTCTCTCCACGTTAGGGGAAAACCACCAGCGGCAGCCCCTGGGGCTGGAGATGTTTGTGCAAGGGACCTTGCGAGTGAAGTAGGTGAGTTGGCGCCAGTGGTTTAACCACTCGTGTCCGTGAGGCTGGAGCTTCACTGGCTCTTGACTCCATCCCAGGCATCCTTGCACTTAAGGGGATGAAGGTCGGCCCTGTTGGCATTTGCACAAGGTATTTTGCAGCTCAGGGCTGCGAACTGCTCTTCCCCCAGGCACAGCACTCCTGGGGCAAGGAGCTGGATTAAAGAGGGTGAAAAAATGTGCAAAAATGGAGTTTGTAAGTGAGGGTTGTGGGGCACAACCTGGGAAAGGGCTGAAGGGCTGAGGGGAGCTGGTTGCTGCTGATATTCGCTGCTGGGTGGGCTGCAAAGGAGGGGTTGGGAGCATTAAGCCCCCAGGGATGTGCTGGTCTCCAGCTCCTGGGTGGTGCTGGGTGCTAAGCCCTGGCCTCCTTGCTCCCCAGAGTGACCTTTGTCGGTGCAAGGGAGTCCCACAGGTGCAGGGAAAGCCCTGCACAGCCCTGCAACACCCGTAGGTGTGGGCTGGTGCCACCACAGGGCCCCTCACTGGGGGCTGTGGTTGCCCACTGGGGCTGGACCCAGACCTATTTGCCAGCCCCAGTGCCTGTCTCCATGTCACCCCACGCAGCGGCTCAGGGATGGATCTGTCCCAGGGCCCCCCTGCGTGCCTTGTCCCAGGGCTTCCACCACCCACTGGTGCAGTGACTTGGGGCGAGCGGAGACAGAGGTGTCTCAGCCGGGACGCGGGGAGAGAGAAAACCTCCCTGGTCATTTCAAAGGCTTCAGCGAGAGCAAGCCCAGAGCTGTGTGTGTTGGTTCCTTCTTCCCCTTAATTAAAATTGCCTTGAAAAGACCTTTGTAGCTGCTGGCTGGCACTGGATTCAGCGCTGCGATGCCTAGATCTTGTCTGCTGCATCAGCCCTTCTCCCCGTGACCCGTGGCTGTTGATCAAGTGATCCAGCTCATGTCGGTCTGGCAAAGGGAATTCGGGTGCGTTCACCCGAGCACTGCCTGTGGCAGGGACATGGCCATGCTGGGGGGATGTGGAGCCAGGCTTGGTCTTTGCAGACTCCCAAAAGCCTGGGGGGAGCCAGGTTCAGGGCAGCTGTAGGTTGGGGAAGAGGCAAAAATGGGGTGGTTTGGGGCATTTTTGGACCTTGCTTATGTAACACAGTTTGCTGGGAGATGCAATGGGTGCAGGGCTGAGGCTGGGTGCTGTTCCCTTCGGGGTGATGGGAGCTGTCCCCTTGCACCCCACAGCTTGCCAAGAAACCTTCTCCAGCTCCGCAGAAGCTCGCTCTCGGCTGGGTGGTTTGAAAGGTGGCCAGGCTGCTGGCTCCGGGCTGCAAACAGAGCGGCTTGTGTGTGGCCCCATACCTGGGTGGCAGCGTCCCCCCAGCCCGCTGGGAATGGCTTCGTTCAGCTCCAGCGCAGCCCCAAACGCGCTCGCTGGAGCGGCTGCACAAAGACCCTTTGTGCTTACGTACCCACCCAGCCCTAAGCCAGCGCCAGGGGAGGGGAACCCCCAGGTGAGTGACGAGGACTGCGGGTGGCCAATCTTGAGCTGATGGTCCCCTCTAGGATGCTTGGGGACCCCAAAAAGATTCTTTTCCCCTTCCCAGAGGTTTTCCTTCAAGGGAGCTGAGCGAAACCGTGCTAGAGTGACCTGCAAAATGTGTGTCCCGGGCGATCTGTGGTACCTGGCACCCGTTTGCCTTTCAGTTCACTGCAGGTCTACTGGGCAAGGGGGCAGAGGCTGGCACAGATGCCGGTGGAGCCACATCTCCCTGTCTTTCTAGAGACCGCTCCATCCCCTGGAGAAATCCTTTTTTGTTTGAGTTTTGGGTTGTTTTTTTTTCTCAGAGGGCTGCAGGCAGGTAGTGGTTGGAGATGGAGCTTTGCTCCACAGCTGATTTTCTTGCTGAGCTCTGCTCTGGCTGCCCAGGCAAAGCCTGTGGGAGGGATGAGATTCTCCACTAGCTGTGACCATGCCGATGTCCCTGTCATTGGTGGTGGCAAAGGCAGCCCTGCCTGCCTGTGGATGCTTTGGGTGGGATGGGGTGGTGCGCTGAGCCCCCGTCCTCATCCGCATGGAGCAAAACACCCAGGCAAGGGGACATGGCACCATCTGGGTGGTGGTGCCAGGGAGAGCCACCGTGGGGCAAGATGAGAGCAGGAGCATGGAGAGATGGAGCGGTTGGCACCACACTGGCGGATGCTGGGAATGGGGAGGGCAGTGGTGGGGCTCAAACACCAGTAACAGCCTGAGCGTGACAAAGCTGGTCCTTGTGCAACTGGAAGGTGGTCTTGGGTGATCGGGAGATAGTTTCAGGTGACCAGGAGTTGGTCTTGGATGGCCAAGAGATGGTCTTAGGTGGCCAGGAGATGGCCTTGGGTGACCAGGAGTTGGTCTTTGACCAACCAGTCAGACCAGTTTGGTCTGGTGAGGGTCCGTGTCCATGTGGCCTTGCTACAGGGACCTGCCATAGGGACCTGGGGACATGGGGATGGGGCTGCAGAGGGTCCCTGGGGGAGGACGTCACATGTGCCCTGGCCCTGTGAATCCCTATGGGGGCAGCACATATATCCTCACCCTGGGGTGTGGAATGCAGCATCCTCCTCCCAGGATGGGGACATTGGGCACCCATGGTCAGTGGGAGGCCAAGACCAGGGTCTGATGTAGCCGAGGGAATGTGGGTGCCCTCCATGCCCACCCCCTCGCTGTGTTGGGCCCCGCTCAACTCTCCTCTCCCCCCACAGCCTCGCCGGCAGCCACCTCACCAGGATGAACGGGATGGCCAACATCAACCCTGCCAGCCGCAGCCACTACACCTCCGCCATCCCGGTGCCCCGTGCTATGGCCCATGGCAAGCTGCACACCCCAGGCCCCCCGAGCACCCCAGGATCCCCTGTCCTTCATGGGGCTCCGACTCCCCGGCCAGTGAAGGTGCCAGCCCCTGGCCCAAAGACCCTCAAGCCCAAAGGCGCTGGCAGAGCCACCAGCCGTAAGCCATCTGAGAGCAGGGAGGGCAGCCCTGGCATCCCTGTCCGTGGGGGGCAGAAAGCCCCAGCAAGACCCCTGGTGTCCCTCGGGAAGTGGCCAGAAGCAGCAGGCGGAGGGAGAAGAGGGGCAGGAAGAGTGGGGGAGCCCACTGAACTGCCCAAAGCTCTCCCAGCACAGGGCAGGAGTGGGGGGCAGCTGGGGGTGTCCCCTGAGAAGGGCAGCGGGGCAGCCACTGCAGGGACAGGGGATGAGCCCCATGGTGGCTCACAGGGTAGGGTCCCCGTATTTGGGTTGGGGGCCATCACCTTCTCCTCGGGCCCTCCGCACAGCCACCCCATCACCGCCACCGTGGCACCCTTCCAGTACCGGTGAGTTACTGGGGACGGGCGGGCATGGGGCTGTGTGGGGGCATGGGGACAGGGGGACATGGGAATGGGGGAAGGCAGGTGGGCATGGCAGGGATCGCCATGGGGAATGGTGGGGTTGGGTCTGAGGGCTTTGCCCCAAAGGAAGGGTTCCTACCATGTTTGGGATGCTGGGGGTTCCTGGGGCACCGATGGGAGCTGGGGCAGGGGATGGGCTCAGTGGGGAATGGGGTGTCCTGGGACCTGCCCCTGCCATGTCCCCAAACAGTGGCAGAGCCCAAAGCACCGTGTTCCCATCTCCTGGGCGTCCCCAGCCGGCTGCACCCCACGGTGCGCCCATGCTCCCCCACCCTCACCCCCACTCTGCCCCCAGGCTGCAGGAGGAGACGGCCGTGTCCCCGGTTGATGAGTGCCCTGGTCCTGTGGAGGGACCTGACCCCGACCCCAAACCCAGAGGCCTGAGTGAGTCCAGAGGGGTTTGCTGGGGATGGGCGGGTCCTGCTGGGGGGCTGCTGCGACAGTGCCAGGGGGCAGAGGCTCATGCTAGAGCTCAGACCCCCATGACCCCGTGCTGGAATGGGAGCCGGGGCTGGAGGTGGGTGGGGTGGCAGGGGGGAACCCCCACATTGTAGGTGCCCCGACTGCCCTGGGAACAGCCTGGCTGCAGCTGTCATGTCCGGTGACCCCCATGGCCAATTAACTACACCCAGCGGCGTGACCCTAGCTGGGCGCCAGGGCCGTGTCGGCATCCCCTGCAGTGGCTCCAGCACGGGGGCCTGTCCTTGCTGGTGACGCCGCTGGGACATTGCCTCGCTTGGCTCCTTTCCCTCCTCTTCCCAGTTTCCCGGCGAGCTCCAGGAATGACCCATTTCCAAGAAGCTGGCAGAGAGCCGGAGCAGAGGCGGGTGCGTGGCACCACAGGCTCCCTGCACCCGCCTTGGGGACACCCCCTTTCTCGGGGGGTGAATGAGCCCAAGTGCTCCCCACTGCAACGTTGGGGACACCCGAGTCCCCTCTGGTGCTTGCTTTTGGGGGACATTCTGGGGGGGTGGCTGCTGGAGGGGATGCTGGGGCGGTGGTTGCCAGGGCAGCGGCAGTGGAGGATGGCGGGATGCTCCAGGGATGTGCAGGGAAGGGGAAAAAGAGCCAGGAGCTTCGCTGGGTGATTCGAAGGGACAGAAGTCGGTCAGAGCTGCATTGGCTCCCGGCAGAGCCCAGCTTTGCAGCGCGGTCCTGGCATCACCGCTGCGCAGCCGGGGGGGTAACAGGGTTTGATGCTGAGCCCCGATTTGGGAAGCACCGAAAACAGCGGCAAGCGGGTAGATTTTCTAGGAGAAAGCAGGAGGGGAGGGAGCCAGGCTGGCGCGTTCCCAGTGCAGCTGCCCTGCTCGCCCTGGGGGAGGTTTTGGAATGAGGCCGAGCGGGTTTGGTGCTGGGGAAAGGGCCGGATCCTTCCCCTGGCTCCACGCCTCCCCGGCTGCGCTGGCCCATGGCACCTCCTGGGGCTCTGTCAGGCCCGGCTGGAGGGGACAGGGGACACGGGGAGGCCCCGGGTCACTCCACCAGCCCCAAAATGACATGACACCCCAAACTTGTCCCCCACAGCAGGCCCTACACCCAGGCAACAGCCTTGTAGCTCAGCGAGGGGTGTAACATCCCCCCCAAACTCCGAGCGTCTTTGGGGTGCAGCAGGGCAGCTTGTGCACCCATCCCACCCCAGCGGCACCTTTTGGTGCAAAACACTTTTTTTTTTTCTGGCCCCCTCTGCTGTCCCATCCAGGCCGGGTTATTTTGGGGCTCCTTAACATCACCGCGGGCTGAACCCCAAATCACGCGGGGTGGCCGAGCTGCCGTCCGGGGGGCTGGTCTGGGGGCATGCGCCGCCCCCGGCCCCCCCAGCTCCTTATCTCGGCAGCATAGTGATGGGCTCTAATGCAATATTTTCCAGCGGTTGCCATGGCAGCCCGCGTGAGGTCACCAAATAGACTTAATTCACCCCTCCCGAGGGACGGGTAATTAACGAAAAATGATGATAACCAGATCCTGCTCCCCCTCTTTTTTCCCACCCCTTAATTCCCCCAGATCTCTGGTGAGGCCATGCTGGGTTTGGGGGCCACATTGTCCTTCGTGGGGCTCCCGGGGCCACGCTGGGCCCTTCTTGCACCGTTTGAGGTGAAACGGGGAAGTTCTGGTCCGCTGGGGATGGGTGTGCGGTGTCGGGGCTGCGTGTGGGGCCCGCGGCAGGCGGGGCGGGGGGCCTCACACGCAGGGTCCTTCGGCGTGGGGCCCCCCGCTGCCTGCCTTCACCCACCTCCCAGCCAGCACCCGGCACGTCCCTGCCTGCACCGGGCTGCGGGACACAGCGGGCAGGCTCTGGGCGCCGAGGCCAGCGCCGGCTCGCTGCGGGGGGCAGCCCCCGCGGCACCCACGGGGGGGCCACGCGGCCCCGCGCCTGCCGGCTCCACCCCTCGCCCCGGGGGTCCCGCACAGCCCCTCTGCCCCCGGGGCTCCCGTATGGGCCCGCGGGTCCCGCACGGCCCGGGGTCCCGCTCGTCCCCGCTCCGCCGTGCTCGGCGCTGCACGTCCCCGCCTCGCCCCGCCCCGCCCCGCGGCGCGCGCCCCCTCCCTCCCCGCCGCGGACGCGCGCGCCGCGCCCCGCCCCCTGCCCGCGCCAGCCGGGCGCGGAGGAGGGAGGGCCCTTTTTGTTTGCCCCTGACATTCCGCTGGTTCGCAGTGTCCCGCTGGCGGCGGAGCAGCGAGGTGGGGCCGCGCCGCTCGTTCCCCCCCATCTCCTCCCCGTCCCGCTCCGCTCCGCCCCGCGCCGGCGGGGCGGGCGCTAACGGCGCTTCTCTCTCTGTCTCGCCCGGTGTCCTCGGTGCCGCAGCAGCAGCAGCAGCAGCAGCAGCAGCAGCGCCCGGCGGGTTAAATGGTTGCAGCGCGGGGATGCTGGGGAGCAACCTCAAGAGCCTTCCCGACGTGGAGCTGGGCGAGGAGGAGCGCGGCTACCGGCGGGGCCCCGACGGCGGCGCGGTGATGCCGAAGCGGGCGAAGTCGGCGGCGGCGGCGACGGGGCCGCGGGGCGCGGAGCTGCGCGTCTTCAAGGCGAGCAGCGCGGAGGGGCGGCTGCCGGCCGGCTCCAACCTGCGCAAGCAGAAGTCGCTCACCAACCTGGCCTTCCTCACCGACGCCGAGAAGAAGCGGCAGCTGTACGAGCCCCGCTGGAGCGACGACATGGCCAAGGCGGCGGCCACGGGGGCGGCGGCCGTGGGGGGCGGCCGGGGCGGCGGCGGCCCCCGCGGCCGGGAGGCGCCCGCCATGTCGCGGAGCCTGTCCCGCTCCGAGCACTCGCTGCTGCCGCCGCGCCCCGCCGGCCCCGCCAAGCCGCCGCCCGCCGGCAAGCCCAGCCGCATCCCCCGCGGGCCCTACGCGGAGGTGAAGCCCCTCAGCAAGGCCCCCGAGGCGGGCGGCGGCGGCGGCAAGTGCGACGACGAGCTGCTGGGCGGGAAGGGGCCGGCGGTGGCGGCGGGCGCTGAGGAGAAGCCCTACCTGAAGGTGGACCCCGAGCTGGTGGTGACGGTGCTGGGCGACCTGGAGCAGCTCCTCTTCAGCCAGATGCTGGGTGAGTGCGGCCGTCGCGCCCCGCCGTCAGGGAATGGGGGAATGGCGGGGGTCCGGCTGCCTGAGGCGTCGGGGGCTCCCGCCGCCCCTGGGGGGGACCGCCTTGGCCTCCCCAGTGCTGGGGAGAGGGGATGCTGAGGGAGAAGGCGCCATTGGCCTCGCCAAGGAGGAAGGCACAGTTGGCCAGCCCAAAGGCCGGCACGCAGCCTCCCCTTGCCTTGGCTCCAGCCTCCTCGTGTGGAGGAATGGCAGGTGGTGGTCAAGCTTGTCCTTGCCCATGTGTCATTTCCATCACCCCTTGTCTCTACGCCCCACTGAAGATGAGGGGGGTTTCCTGGCCAGGTGCCGCAGCCGCTCCCCGCCATTGGGGTGGCTTACCCTAGGGCTTGACCTTGGCTGCTCTCACCGGGAGGCTGCTGGGTCCTCAGTGTGTAGAGTCCGCTTTGGGCAGGAGGCTTCAAGTCCGGAGCTCCTCCGAGGTCTTGGACTCTGGCCAAGGAGGATCCTTCAAGGATGCTGCCCCAGGGTTTACATGAGCCTGTTTCAGCCCACGGCCGCCTGTGTCTTGCTATCCCAGCGGGTCTGATCGCCAAGTCTGCGTGGTTGAGAGCTTGCTGGGCCTGGTGGGCTTTCATCAAAGCCACGAGCGCTGGCTGCCGGTGCCAGCCGTGCCTCTGATGTTGGGACCTGCTGCCCCCATCCTGGGCCATGGCGCTGGGCCTTGGTACAGGCGCGCCCAGCTCTCGTGTTTCCCTCGTGGCTGTGGGCTGATCTCTAGGAAACTGCGGCAGCTTCTGGAGCCCTCAGCTTCCTGCCGAAGCCTGCTCTCCCCGACGTCCCGACCGATAGCGCCTGTGGGCTCAGCTGGGCAAGGACCACAGGGGGCTTGTGGCTCCAAAGAGCTCTGCTTGTTCTGGCAAACTGGCGTGAGAAGGTGGCAAACAAGCTCTGTGTAGCCATCATGGTGCTCCCAGTGCCTGAGCTAGCTGGGTTTAAAGCCCTGGTGGATTGTGGTAGGGGGGGGTCAGCAGTACAGGCAGGGCTCGGAGCCCTGGTGCGTCTGGTCTCTTCAAGTTCCCTGCCTAGGGACCCCCTTTTAGGGGGCCAGCAGCTTCTCCAGTGCTTGGAGAGCTGGCTTGAGATGCCTTCTCCTAGCTGCATTGTGACCAGAGCTCTGCCGTGGGCAGAAAGGGGAGAGATTCGCCCTGGCTGGGGGCGGTGGGGAGGTCTGGAGAGGTGGAGCAAGCCAGAGTATGTGCCAGTCAGGCGCCCGTAAAGCTGTGCTTGCTGTGTCTGGTTCCCCACTGCACATGCTGCCGCCCCGGGAGCCTTTGGGGTGTCACAGCCCCTGCTCCAGTGCAGGGCTGTGCGGTACAATGTGCGCCGGCGTGTGCCGGCACACAGGCATGGAGCCTCCCAGACCATTGCCCTCGGCCCCCTGGCCATGCCCAGCCGCGGGAGCAGCAGCAGTGGTGTGCACCCTGCCCGGTCCTCTCCCTGTCAGGGGTCTGCCCTAGCTGCTGGAGCATCCTGGGGCTGCGCAAGCAGCTTGTGGAAAGCCACAGAGTAAGCTCAAGGTGTGGGCAGGGAGACGGTGAGGTTGAGCAGGTTGGACATGTGAGGTCGGCCTCACAGCAGGGGCAGCGGGGGCTCAGGCTGCCCCAGTGGTCCCGCTGCAGGGCTAATGGACATCCATCCTCAGCCCTAATACTGCGGTAACACCAGATGCCATGGGAGCAGGGCAGGATCGCGGGAGGATTTCTCTCTTATGGAACTAACAGATCTCCACCCACTGGTGTTGGTGTGCCTGGGGGGATCTCAGTGTCCCCCTGTGACGCTCTCCTCTTAAATGGGGGTTTCCTCAGCACCGCTAAGAGAAATCCTTGCAGCTTCCCTGAGGGTGCAGGACTGGCCAACGTGGGAGTGACTCCTGGTTTGTGGCAGTTGCTGGAGTACCAGCAATCCTTGCTGCAGGACAGGGGCTTGTGCACACGCTGAGGAAGATCATGGGTTGTGGAAGTGCCCCCAACACCTGCTTTGGTTTCTGGGGTGGTTTCCTAGCCTCTGCCTGTGTCAGGGTCTGCTTCAGGGCTGTAGGGCTGCCCTTGACCTTGGGAGGTGTTGAGCATCCCTTTGGACTGCACTTACCATCTGAAGGCTTGGTCAGCTGGCCCTTGAGGGCCAACCTCAGCTGAATCTGTCTTCTGAACCCCTCTGTTCTGTGTATTTGCTGAAACAGATAATTTTCCAAAGCGTACGGACTGCTGGGCTTCCTGCAGTGGGGACTGAGGGCTGGTTGTCCAGTGTGGGGTGGGGACAACGCGCGGGGTGGATGGGGCGGGAGCTTAACGCTGCTGAAACGTTGCTTTCCTTCCATGGGGCTGTACTTCTCATGTTATGGGAGTTGTACTGTGAGTCATGGCTACTTAACCAAGCCAGCCATGACCTGGCACGTCCTTGACAGCCTGTGTGGTGGGGATGTCAATAGGAACTTGGGGATGTGCAGAGGAGGGAGCAGTGTGACAGTGGTGGTGACCAAACCACAGCTGGGGGTGCATGAGTCTGGACACATGCTGTGCTTCTGGTCCTGACCCCTTTGCATGTCATCTGATGTGATCCAGGCGGATGAAGCCCTCTCCAGGGGTGACAGTACCTTCCACAACATGGCTCCTCAAGGGAGAGGTTGTTCCTGCGGTGGGGACGGATCCAGAAGGGACAGGATCCCATTTGCTGAGGAGCATGGGCTTCACGCCCTTCTAGGGCTGGTGAATAGGACCAGGAGAGGGGCATCCTCCTGGTTGCTACAGGAGGTGCTTGGGAGGGAGGGAAGGTTTCTCTGCTGTTTTCATGGTTCCCTTTGGCAAGAGAACATCAGCCTGAGCTGTTTGGCCATGTCTGCTGGAGGACACCCTATCCAGAGTGGCATGGGGAGACTCACAAGCTTGGTTTGTGTTGGGAAGAAAGAGGTGGGAGTTGCAGGGACTTTCAGCCTCTGCAGGTCTTGTCCTTGAACTGTTGACCTGTGTTGAGAAGCCTGTGCTGCCTCTGCCTAACCTGAGCTCCCTGCTCCCCCAGACGCGATGGCTTGCAGACACCTTGCATGTCTTTGGTCTCCACACCTGAGTTCTCATCTCCACCTCATGCTCCTCCTGCCAGAAGCACTCCCAAGCTTCTGATGGCCAAAAATACAGTTTATTTAGAAGTGGCCAAATGTTACCTCTCATTCAGTTGCTGCTGCCGTGTCATCTGTTTGATGGCACCGAAGCCTTTGTAGAGCTGCTGGAGATGTAACCACGTTTAAAGCAAAGCAGCCTGCGCAAGATGGGAGAGGTCACTGGGACACAGCAACCACATGTGCTTTGTAGAGGCTATTTCCATCATCCAAATTATACATTTCCCATCAACCAAAGACCGAGGCTTCTCATCAAAGCTAGCTGGCAGCTGGGGTTGCTAATTACACCAGTGCTCGGCCACGGGATGAAGGGTATGGAGGGCGCGTGGCCAGCGTGGCGGAGGAGCTCACTGTACAAAGCTCG
The DNA here is from genome assembly GCF_963921805.1 of Phalacrocorax carbo. Taxonomy (NCBI): domain Eukaryota; kingdom Metazoa; phylum Chordata; class Aves; order Suliformes; family Phalacrocoracidae; genus Phalacrocorax; species Phalacrocorax carbo. Next base: position 1,144,727 of record NC_087535.1, read on the forward strand.
CTCTGCCCGTTTCTGTGCGGCGGACAAGAGCGTGCAGGTGCAGAAGCGCATATGGGCTGTGTGCGAGTTCGTCAGCGCTGGGTTGTGGTGCCCAGTGTGATTGCTGCACTTACCTAGAGGTCCCCAGAGCACCTCCAAGATCCTGCACTTACTTTCTGCAGCCATTTCCTTGGCCATCTCTTGCTGTATACGGTGCCTCTTAAGTGGCTGCTAATTTGCCTCAGCAAATAAGTGGCGGGTGTTGCATGGGCCAGAGCCCAGGCGGACACACTTGTGACCCCAGGGGAGTTGGTGTTCCCCGAAACACTCACCGCAGGAGTCTTTGCAGCCCTGCCAAACTCTGCGGGTGCAGCTGTAACCCATCTCAGTCCTGCAGCCCTCGGTTGGCAGTGGGTGGGCAATGCCACCCTTCCCCAAGTGGCCCAGCGGGGTTGTCCTTGCTGGGCAGCCTGCACCGGTGGAGACCTGGTACCTCCACAGTGCTGACACGCAGGCAGGGCAGACTCCAGCTGTGCCAGGGCTGGCGGCTGGCTGGGCAGCAGGTGCCAGCAGCCCGTCGGTGGTGGGGAGGAGAGCCAAGGGGCTAGTATGGGCAGATGGGCTCCTTCAAGGGCAGGAGCTTCATGTTGCATCTGACTGTGGTTGGTTTAAAGAAGAAACCACAGCTCAGGAAGGACGCCTAGCTGGTGTCTGACACATCCCGTGCGAGCACTTTGCTGGCTCTGGTGGAGATGGACTCACCAACGTGTCCCTTCCCAAGGAGATCCCCTCCTGATGACCGTGCTTGCTGGCCAGGCACATGGTATGGGATTAAAAGGAGCGCCTCTGCCCCACGGTGTTCCTGGCTGTTTAATTAAGCGCTAATGGGCCCGTTGCAGCGCTGTGCAGCAATAGCCAGGCTCCCTGGCAGGAGACCATAAGGAGGTCAGAGACCAAGTAGCTCTTCACAGTGACAGGAGCAGGTTATTGCCTCATAAAGTGGTGCTGCTCTCCTGATATCACTGTCATGCTAATGTTATTCCTCTCTTAAGGCCCCTGTGTGACAGTGCCTGTGTGACGAGGTTATTGGGGTGGGGATTTATTTCTTTTTGGCTGCAGAGCTGGACTCCTGCGTTTGGGGTAGGGGTGAGGAGAAGGGGAAGAGGTACATGGTCATGTTGCTGCTTCCAGCCTGCTCATGGGAGATGACAGCGAGTACTAGATGTCTACTCTTTCCGTCTTAAATGGCTGCAGTGACTGGGGAGAAGGTCTGGAAACGTTACCCGAGGGCCCTAGAGTTTTCTGCTCTGGGATGTGCCATGCTCCCACTGATAATGGCAGTGCAGAAAAACGGCTGTAAAAAAAAATCCAGACTTGTCTCTCAAAATTTCCCGTGAAAAAGTAGCAGAGAAACACCAGAAGGCAAAAATATTTGGGGATGCATTGCTGAAGCAAATATCTCCCCCCAAAGAGCCTGAAAATTGCTGTTCAGATGGGGCTTTCCCAGTGGCTTCCCCGGATATCCACTAAGAAAATAAGTAAATTAACGCAAAATTGTATGCAATTCTGGAAATGCTCTTTGGGATCTGCTGGTGGGATGTGACCACGGTGGGGCCTGGGTGATGTCCCCGCAAGGCCTTGCCATCCCCTGAGAGCAACTACTGAGGGGTCCTGGGATGGTTTGCCCTTGCAGCAGCACACCCATGGGTCCTGGCCGGTCCAGGTGCCTCGTGAGCAATGTGCTTCCAGCTTGGGTGGCTCTTGGGGAACTGGTGGCAGTTCTGGGTCCTTCTGGAGAGTCCCTTCCTGATGTCCTCTGTCCCCAGCTTTGTGTCTTTGGCTTCTGTGGCACATGTCTCTGTGTGCACAGCCCTTGCCTAGCATGAGTCCTCTCTGCCATCGCTACTCTGTCCATTTACGTCATTGCCTTCCTATGCAGCTTCTCGTGGTACCAGACAACAATTACCCTGGTCCTCACTGCTCGTGGTCCTCCCTGCCCGCTCTCGCTCGAGCATTCGAGGACAGCACTTGGCTGATGCTTGTGCTCACTGCATGGGGGAGGATTCATTCCAGCACAGTGCAGAGCCAGAGCGTGCACCCCTCCGAGGTGTGTAACCTGTGAGTGACGCCAACTTCTAGTGCCAGCCCGTCTGTCGTGGCCAGCATGTGCCTCCCGGCTGTGCCACGGTCCTGCCTGGGGGTGACCAGGCGGTTTTCTGTAGGGCTATGGTCTCACGGTCAGCCCGTGATGCTCACCTGACTCTGCAGTGTCAGGTGGACCCAGTGACACGTCCTCCGAACTGGTCACTTGTCTGGTCCAGAGCATCCTTTGTGCTGCTGCGTGTGTAGCATTTGGTGCCCTGCACGTGGATCCACTCGCTGGGTGGAGCGGGGATGGCTCCATCCTTCGGGGGTCCTTGTCCTCTCCAGGCCTTGCACCTTGAGGGTGCCTCATACAGAGCTGTGGGGACTCAGGGTGTGGGAGACCAGATATGGCACGATCCTGCTGTATCCCCTACCCTGCCAAGTCCTGTCATCCTCTGGGCGCATGAAGCAGCTCTCCCGGGAGAGCCAGAGGAGGGGTTGCCGGCTCTCTGGCTGGGAAGCAGTGAGCTCGGGAAGGCAGAGTATGTGCGAGGCTCGGAGCCCAGCCGGGGAGGCTTGGTGCTGCCTCGTGGTGGGGTGGAGGGGTGTGGTGCAAAGGGGGAGCAGGGCTTTCCCACGCTGCTGCATTGCAGCTCGGAGCCGGGGAGCCGAGCGTGGAGGGGAGCTGGGAAGGCAGGGGATGCTGCATTGCAGGGCTGAGATTAGAAGCTGTGCAAATGGAGATGTGCCTGTGTCAAGGCGGGTGTGACACTGAAGATCAGTGCCCAGTGCACCCGCTGATCTGCTCGTCTTTCCTCTAATCCATTTCTTCCACGTTTTGTTTCACTCGAGCATTTTGTTCATTCCTTACGCTGTTATTTGTCTTGTCCAATTGAGGTAGTAATGTATTTTTTATTAATTCAGGAGGAGGGCTGAGATTCATCTCCCAGTGGAAGGAGCTGCTGGAATCCACATAGGGGAGCTTAGCACAAGCACAGCGTGGCTGGGCAGGACCTTTTCCTCGCTCCTGGAAGGAGCCTTGCAGCAGGGAGGTGGCTCGAGAGCCTCGTGGCCCCGGTGCAGGAGCTGGCGTGGCACGTGAACTCCCTGGGGGTGCTGCATGGGCAGACCACGGGCAGGCACGTGCCTCTTCATTGCCTGGCGAAATGCAGGCACGTCCTGCAGCAGGGACAAGTGTCTCCACCTTCGTGAACATGTGAGCGTGCCAGTGCTGTAGGGAGCACAGGGTTTTCCACGACTACGTGGTGTAGGCATTGGTGACGCTTACTCCACATCCCTCTTTGGTTTTGTGTCAGCCTTGTTATCTCTGTCCTAGAGCCCTCCTGCTCACCAAGAGGTGAGTGCTTTGTAGCCTTGCCCTGGCCTACATACCTGCAAGAGTCTGGCCTGGAGCATCCCCCTGAAATTACAGAAGGAATTTATGGCAAATCCAGGAATTAGTTTCTTAAGAGGTAAAGGCAGGGCTGCTCTGTCCTCGCGTTTACCCCAGGCTGGATCTTGCCCAGTGGCAGCGTGGGTAAGGAAGGGATGGTGAGCTGGCTAGGAGTGACCTTCTAAAGGGGACCCAGGAGGTGACTTTCAGTTGGGAACTGTAACTGAGGGCTTTGTGCTGCGTTCACAAAGCCGCGGTTCCCTCAGCAGGTTGTGAGCCTGACTCTCAGCCACAGGTGATGTGGTGGGAGGGCTGGGCTCCACGCCAGCTCCGTTGGCTCACCAGCCGGTCGGCTGGGTTTGGCTGTGGGATGGGAACCTCTCCTGCTCAATGAGCTGGAAGGATGGCTCATGGCTGAGGTCCTCTGCAGCTTGTTGAAGCTGCTGGAGCTTGTGGTCGTTCTCATGCGACCCAGGAAAATGGGAAGAGCTGTGGGTGCTGAAGCCTGCGGCGTGTGAGCTGGAGGGGGGAATGACGTAACTGCAGCGTGGCGGGGGGGCAGCGCCACGCCTTTAGCACCAGCGAAAGGCTGAACTACTTTTATTTCTAGTGCCAGTCCAGCTGGGTGCCATCCTGCGTGCTTGGGATATGGGGTTGCTGCGTGTCCCACCTCTGCACATCTTGTGCAAGGTTGTGTCACCAAGTGTGACAAAGCTGGCAATGAGACCCTGCAACCAGACAAGCTTCTTCAATACTACCCTTACGAAGTGCGCAGTCTTGGCCTCTTGGCCAAATCTGGTTCTTACTGGTTGTACTGGGACCTTGGTTTGGCTAAAGCTGGGGTTTGTGGAGCTTATACCTCTTTGCTTTTTCGGTGGGACTGAAATGTCCCCGATGCCGAGGCTGCCCCAGCCCCTGCAGCGAGCAGCCTAGCTCTCCCGATTCAACGAGCAGCCGTGAAGCACGTTCAAAGCTGCGACTCAGGTACAGCTCCATCGCCGGCTATTTATAGCCATGTGAGCTTTCAGCATAGCCGTGGGCTGAGAATAACTCACTGATGAGACACTTCTCAAAATCACGCGTCCGTTGCCCATGCGCAGCATCGTCGTCTCAGGCTTCCCGCATGTTGGCGTAGGGTACGTTTGGTCCTGTGCCAGCCTGGATCAACATGAAAAGGAGTTTACCCCGGCGTTTTTTCTAGCCCTGGGGGGGTCAGCTGGTTTGTTGTGGCACAGCTGTGCGGCCCCATACTTGACAGGACACTGTCAGCCTTTTGTGGGGGGCATGGTGGGCACCCCTTCACGTGTGGGTGCGGTTTGGACTCTGTAAAACGCACCCCGTGGAGAGCAGCCCTTCCCTTTTGTAGCCTGATGTGTGGGGCGATGTGGGCGCTGGCAGGGAGGGACGTGTTTGGGGAGCAAAGCTAAGGAACCTGCTGTTCTGGCTGGGACCTGCGATGTTGAAACCCATCTCTTTAATGAACGCCTCGGGCTGGAAGCATTAGATGCTGTCGGGGTGTTTCCAGTTCGCTTTATCTCTGACTTGGCATTATATTTCCAGGCTGATGCAAACAAGTGGAAGGGTAGATAGCGGCTAATTCGCATCGATTGCTGTGGCATGGGAGCTCCCCAAGGTGAGCCGGGGCTGGCAGAAAACACTCTGCAGGCCATTCGATGGGGCGAGCGCGTCCCTCCCCAGCCAGTTCCCAGTGTGGTGCTGTGGGGGACATGCTGTCAGCCTCACAGGCACCCGCTCCCACATCCTGAGGCTTCTCCCAGCCTCGGTGGCTCAGAAGCTGGAGATGGCTTTGCTGGGGCGAGTACAGCGTCACGAGCAAATCCAGCGGTGGTGGAGCCGGGCGCGGCAGGGGCGTTTTGGCAGGCTCTGAGGTGGGAGTGCTGCTTTGCAGGAGTGGGGACAACTGAGTCCCCCCGTGTTAAAACCAGGAGGAAAGGCATTTGACAGATTGTGGCTGGGACCTTGGACTGTCTGGCTCTGCCAGGGCAGGACCGACATGGGGCCATGGCTGCTGCGGCCACCACAAGCGCAGGACCCATGGCCACCCAGCTGTGACCTTTTGCTGTCACCTTGCTTTTAGCCTCCTGACTTCCACTGCACCAAGGGAGTGATGAGGAGACAACTCCAAACTCACAATGCACAGAGCAAAAGCAAGGGAAATAATGAAGTTCAGCTTCCTCTCTGTCCCAGCAGGGAAGGTAGACAGACAGCATCCTGGAAACGTCGCTGCTCTGAGCCCAGAGAGGCGAGTGTCAATTCCCAAGGAGTTGGCCTCGTGCTGCAGCTGGGCTTCACTGGGCTTGATGCAGCTGCAGACTGAAAGGTGGGAGTGAATTGAGTCTCGCTCTGTTGCTGCTCGGTGTGTTGCTTTCCTGTCCCGCTGGGCTGGGGAAGACAAAGCCGCTGAAGGCAAGTGGTGATGGGGAGTCAACGGGGACAGCCTGTGGGCTTTTCTCCAGTGCTTTTCCAGCTGCCGCCAGGCACTATGGAAAATGGCTGCCCTGCAACCCGTGCCTCCCACAGACCCCAGATTCATTTGAAATTGTAACAAAAACCCTTCCAGGGAATTGGAGTCACACTGGACAGGCCACGCGTTGCACCTTGGGATGGGCAATGAGGAGGGGTCCTGGCAGCAGAGGTGCCACTGCACAAGGGACCCATTGGCTCCTGGTATTGGTGGTTTCTCTCCCAGATAATATGCACCTAGACTTGGCATGGGGTTAAAATCTTAAAATCCTGCCCGGCCTGGAGAATGTGTTGTGTGATTGTGGGCCAAGGGGAAGCACCAACATTTGCCTGACTCCCAGCCACAGACCTGAGTCTTTTGTGCCTCGGGCTGTACATAGTTGGGGGCTCACAGATCATCCGTCCATTGCCTTTTGGCAAATTCCCTTTCGATGGCTCACCCCAGGTTGACTTGAGGCTGGATGTATCACTGTCTGGACCTCCTGTCTCCCACTGTGGAGTGGTTAAATGCACCCAAAAGCTGGCTGCATCCCGATCCTGCGGGGAACAGCAGCACCCAGAACAAACCCCAGACCTCCTGCTCCTCGGTCCCGTGCCCGCGGTGCCACGGGCACAGCTGTGATGGGGCAGTGAGGGTTCCTGCCCTACGCAGTGTCTCAGCCTTTCTACCCAGGGCTTTGCCCTGTGTTGAAGCGCAAGAGGCACGGCCCATCGCACCGCCGTCCCCTGCCAGCACAGCTGCAAGGGAGCCGTTACAGCCTGACAGAGCTACAGCAGCCCTGCGGCTGTTCGGTTTTACCTCGGAGACCAGAATGTTCCCAGTGGTTTCAGGGATACGGGAGGGACAGAGCTAATATCCTTCAATACCCCAGCCTGAGCACAGCAGCAGTTTGGGAACTGGTTTACCAGCAGACCAAGACCGTCCTTCCTTACAGGCAAGAACATCTGGAAGAGAGCAGACGCTCAGGCAGCAGCACCTTCAGCCATCTCATATTCATTTCCCTGGACCCTTTTAGCTGTGCTTTTGCTGCGCTGTGCCAAACAGCGTCCCGGTGCTGCTGGAGCACTAATATCCATCATCCGGCCGTGGTCTGCAGAGCACTCAGAAATTTTTTGCTATTTTCAGTTAGTTTTCCAAGTTGAGCTTATTGGCTCACGGGCATCTGCTCCCAGATGGAGAACATGTGGCTGGTTCCTGCAAGGGGAGGGGAACAGCCCCGCTCATAAAGCAGCATGGGGGATGAGCGAGGGAATCTCTTCCTGGAGCCTGCGAGATCCTTTTGGGGCTGTGCAGAGCGGGGCCGGGAGGTTGAAATTTTAAAGCTGCTCCGAAAACCCTCTGCAAGCAGAATTTGCGTGGCAGCTTTGCTTGCGGTGGGAGGTTGCCTCCCGTCAGATAGCTTATTAGTCATGGGGAAAGTACGGTAACCTGGGGGCAGGATTAAATCTCAGCTCAGCTGCTGTTTGCACTGCTGTGTGCTTCCCAGCCCTGCTTACTTTTGAAAGCGAATAGCAAGTAATAAATTTTCCGGGGTGTCGGCAAATAGTCATTGTGCTAAAACTGGTGAAACTCTTGGGGTTCCTGGAAACCTCCCTGCCTTGAAGAGGCTGCATGAGCACTTGCAAAACGTAACGGCATGCAGAGCTCTGAATCAAAAGTAAATTTGCAAAGCAGCTTTTCCAGCCTCGCATTCCCAAGTGGGCCATGTTAACGTGTACAATGCTGCCGTGCTGCTTTCCAAAACCAGCCGCTCCGCGCCGCAGCAGTGACCAGCGGGGCGAAGCCGCGTTCCCTTTGCTCTGCTCTCGGTTTGCTCATCACTGCGTTCAGGGGGCAGAGGTGCTGATTTGTTTTGTTGCTAAGATTCTTGTTCCCTTTGTGGGAATAAAGCAAATTTTGTTTGGTTGAGATTCTCTATAGCTTCAAAGACAAATCAAATCCGGGTTGCCAGCTTCTTTTTGTATTGCAAGAGATGCCTGTTTTCCATCCCAAACCATCCATGTTTTGCAGCTCAATAGCACATCCTAGACAATGGCTTTAGAAATCAGACGCCTGCATTTTGGACCCACAGCGCGGAGGCAATGCCAAGCGATGCACGGGGTGCCAGAATTTGTGCACATGGGGAGAGAGGAGAAGGAGGACCAAAAACTTGCTCTGATGGGATGTTTCCAAGGAGATCATGGTAATGATCTTCCATTTCCATATAGCTTTTCATCCCCTTGCGGAGCGTTCTTGCTCATAAGCAGACGTTACACACATCCTGTGTGGAGAGTGCAGCAGCTGTCCTTAAAATGCACGTTGTAGTGGGGAAGCTCTGGCGCTGCGGAGTTGGATCGGCCTGGGGTGGGAGCGACCCCTGAAGCTGCGGGGACGCTCAGGGACGCAGGATGTCGCTGCCCCTCCAGCAGCACCCCGTATCCGGCGCCTGCGGCCACTGGACAGGGTGTACCAGTGTAGGCAGTGACCTTGCCGCTGAGTAACGGCGTCTGGGTATGTCTCAATCCTTCCCCAAATCAGTGTCACGTGTGGGACGTGCCTCACATCAACAAGCGTCCAGCTCGGAGCCGCAGCATGGCCAGATGCGCTCTGGCACTTGGCCCGTCAGAGCGAGAGCCCTGTTATGAGCTGTTCAGGTCTCTGTGAGCTCAGCTGGGGGCAGCAGCTGGGGCTTACAGGCAGTGCTGGAGCGGGCTGCGTCCCACACTGACACGCAGGGTGGTTTTCCTGGCTCATCCCATCCCTTTTTCCCTGGTGGAGGCTGACTGCTGTGCTGGGGGAGCTGTGTAAGCCCCGGGAGGATTGCAGGGCTCTGCAGAGGTCAGTGAGGCTGCATCCGCCACCGGGGATGTGCGGGATGTTGGTTAATATATGATATTCCCTTGTCCTTCTGAGTGCCTCTCGCTTTCCAAGAGAAGGAAGGCAAGTCTGGAGCTCTGCTTTTCCTCTGCACGGAGATGGGTTTGCAAAAGCCACAGTTTCTTCCACTTTTTTTTTCCTTCCCTCTTTTCCTGCCCCAGAATTTTTCCCTGGCCTGATGAATTTTTAAACAAAAACATGGTGAGGAGAGGAGAGAGGGGGAAAACCCAGGAGAGGATGTGGGGGGGAAGAAAGTCCGTTTTCAAAACCAGAGTGATTTCAAGTGGAAGTGAAAGTTCAGGGTGTGTTTTTAATTTTAAAATTCCAACTAATTTTAAGTCACTTTATCGACAGGAGAAAATACCTTTCCTAATGCTCTTTTTAATAAACCCCAGTTTTACAAGTAGAAAAATGGTTGAAAAATACCATGGAAATATAAATGTAAAAGGCAACTGCGGTGCCCTTTAATTCCTCCCTTGCTGTGTTGTGGGGCAGTGCTCCCCAGAGGTGAGGGGCTGAGGCTGGGTGGGGGGACAGATCCCCCTGCAGATGCCTCTGGGTGCTTGTCCATCTGTCCGTGGGGGGTGGCAGGGTTGGTCTCTACACAGTGGCTTTGCACGAGGGCGAATGTGGATAGGTGTGGTTCCTTGCCTGTTCGTGCAGGGCACCGAGCAGACGCAGGGCTTTGGGTGCAACGGGCCGGAATTTGGCCCACATCGGAGCCCGCTGGCTCTTTGCCCCCCAGCTGGAGAACCAGCTGCTTAATGCCACAGAAGGTGTGGGAGGCAAGAGGGAGCACGGGGGTGGGGATGGGAGGTGGAGGCAGGTGAGGGGGATGGCTCGTGTGGCTGAGTGTCACCGGGGAGCCCAAAATCTCATCACTGGGAGGGCTCGCCCTGCACCATAAGCCAGGTTTATGCCTGGTGCTGCTGCTGGTGCTTCCCATACTTCCAACCTGCAAAAAGCTTCCGGAGGGCTTGAATCAGTGATGTAGCCGTGAGATGCTGCGGGCACCCTTCTGTGCTGTGCTTCGTCCCCCGCAGAAATCTTCCCTCGCCATGTCCTACCGCCGCCGAGGTGATGTGGGGAGAGCGGTTAGAGCGGCGAGAGCAGCCCGTCTCCAGCTCGAGTTGGGCTGGTTTCTCACGGCCGTCACTTTGCCAGGGAGATTGAGCGTTGTTAGAAAACCAGCTAAAATCCATCGCTTTTCAATTTTGCAGAGCAGAGAGATTTCCTAGCAGATATCGCTGTATTTCATACTGGAACAGAGAAAGAAACATTTTATGGTAGTTTATTCAATGACTTTCCAATTTTTTTTTCTTGGTAAACTGTCTGCAATCACTTACAGTGTTCCTGAAGGGATTAATTACTCGCTGGAGCTCATTGTGTGTATTTCATATTCAGAACTGTTGGATGCGATGCCTGGCTTGGATCGAGCGAGGGGTCACATGGCATTTCTTTTTTCATCCTTTTTCCCCTGTTCTGTTTCATCTGTCAGGCTCCTGGTGTGAGCGCTCCCAGTCGCCGATTCGGTGGTCGCTCGGTCGGTACGCTGCACGTGATCACAACTGACTTCCCCTGCTCCACGCTCCTTTGTCAGGGAGGAGCGCAGCCAGAAGAAGACAAATCGCTTCCTTGTTTGAGTGACTTTTGGCTGATGCTTTCCCCCAAGCTGTAGTATTGGCTCGGCTTTTCCTGCAGCGGTCGTGGCTCTGGGCTGTGCATCATCAGTGCTTGGACAGGCCCCCAGAGCAAATTTGGGGAGAAGAGCTAAAACCACATTGCAGCGCTGCTTCCCACGGTGGAGAGGGCTTGTCCAGTGCAGGCAGCCATTGTGCGGAGGTGGGACGTCTTAGAGGGGATAAACCCTGGCTGTAGTGCTGCCGGAGACCCCACCATGCCGTCCTCAGAGGGTCGTGCCCCCAGGAGGGTGCTGCCTGCATGACAGCCATGCGCTTGGCGCTTTGGCGGCGCGGGGGAGGCATTGTCTCCAGCTCTGTGGGGGGGATCCCAAAGTGTCCAAGCTGGGGCGTGTAACTCGGCGCGCTTAAATGGTTCCTGCAACACTCAGGAGACGAGGGGCTTGGAGGCAAGTGGCTTCTCTCCTGTTTAACATCTGAGCAAGCTGATGTGCCCAGGGGCTCGTGGCCGCTGTCACTGCATGTCACTCAGCCCGTGGTGTCAGCGGGTGCGTGGCGAGGGTGGCGGTGGGAGCGGCCACACGGAGAACTGGGAGGCTCCGCTGAAATCCCTCCTGTCGGTGCCAGTGCCTTTTGCAGAATATTTTCCACCCTGCCCATCCCTGGCACTGCCAACCCCACAGTAAATGTTGGACTCGCGGGATGGAACAGCAGTTCTTTGCACTGAATCCTAAAGTGTGTCAGAGTCCCTCCCCTCGCCGTAGCTGATGGATTTGAGGTGAAGAGCACTCTTCCTCTGTGCTGCCCCCCAGCCCCACTAGGGCACCTGGGCAGGGGTGCTGTGGGCTTTGGGGTCCAGGGAGAAGAGCAGGGACCAAGGGGCAGCTCCCACGGCAGTGGCACAAAGCTTTCTGGCCCCAAGCATCCCCTTCCCTCCTGCGGCACATCCAGATTTCCTGAAGGAGGCAGGATCTTCCTTCTCTGGAGATCACCTTTGGTGGCAAAAACACAACTGCTGCTCAAGAACACCTTTTCCTGGTGGTGGAGGCCCATGGAGGGCACTGCAACAGGTGGAGCAGGTTGGGAAGCAGCTGGAGGACGGTGCGGGTCCTGCCACCAAGCGCACAGAGCCCTCACCCCTGCGCTCCCATCAGGGAACCATCAAGGGCTAAGAATAGACAATTTATTCATATGCATCCCTCTCCCTCTGAAGGATGCTCAAGATACTGTGCAGCAATTAAAACAAGTTTGTAATAATAGTGCCGGCAGATCAGCAGCATGGACTCGAGCTGGTGGAGGACTTGGGGGAACTGAGGATGGATGCAGGGAGACCAGTGCTGATCTCCCCGGCAGAGACCCAGCATCTCCTCAGCAAGGCGACACGGGGCAGTGTTGAAAGGCAGCAGGATGAAACCCTGGGTGTCGTTGCAGCCGCTGTGCTGGGTGTGGGGCTGCAGGAGCAAGGTGGAGGGGGCCGCAGAATGGGGAGAGGTGCACGGGGCTGTCACTGCTCCCGGCTCCGGTGAGGGGAGGGCACCTTCCCGGGGCAGGTCTGGAGGAGGAGATAATGGTGCCAGCAGAGATAATGGCAGTGTTCATGGGGTGGGAGGCGTGCTGCTGGGTGAGGCAGGGGTGCGATGCTCTGCCCTCCCTTGCTGCAGCGGGGGAGGCCCTGGGGGAGCAGGCACGGTGGGCAGGAGAGCAGGGTTCACCTGCACTGATTTGGGTCAGCCCAGGCTCTTTGCTGAGTTGCTGGGATGCCTTATCCCACCTCTGGGCAGGGACCCTGGAGCTGCTGGTTCCTGTTGACTGCGTGGAGGGTCAGGGGGATGAACGCAGGATTTCGGTACGTCGTTGTCAGAGCCACGGTGGCCTCTTACAGCAAACCTCCTGCCGCTTGCTGTGTGCCAGCTCAACTTCGGGAGAGCATAGTGGGTTTGCTTCGGGATGCACATCACCTGGGCAGTGTGCGACTGATGGGGCAGACTGAAGGGACCCAGAAACGTGCAGTGGGCACGATGGTCCTCAGCCCCACCTGGGCTATTGCAGCTATTGCAGATGCTGCTGTGATTTTCAGGGGGTGAATCTTGCCCCGGTGCCTGGTAGGACCAGCGCTGCCGGGCACCCTGCCAGCTGGCAGTGCTCACCCACCCCTCTGGGGGACCACAGGTGGAAGGAGTCCCCAAGCCTTGCGGGATGCCGGTGATCGTCTGTGCAGCGGACTCGTTTCCGGCTCTCTACAGGCCGCCGCACCCGGTGCCAGAGTGAATTTGGCACCTGGCCCTCCTGCGAGGCTGGGGCGGGGGGAGAAGAAAGGCTGGGCCCTCCCTGCTGCCCGCGCGCAGGCAGGAGATTCAATTACCCCCGAGCTTGCACAATGGCCGTTTATCTCCAGGAGCAAAGCCCTGGTAACCGTCAGGGCAGAGCGTGAAGGGCTGATTAGAGGGTGTGCAGGGAAGGGCGCCGGGGTCACGTGCAGGCACTTCCCTTCCTATTTCCAGGGCTTTCCATGGTAATGGCTCCTATTTTCCTCCGTTGTTAGGACGTCACTCACAGGCAGCTCGAACGACATCTGTCAAAACATGTTCCCCCCTGTCCTTGGGGCTCCTGGGGAAGAGGGATCCGTTGGCCCCATAATGAGCCTGACATCAATTAATCATCAGCCTTAAAAATTAGCATCGTGGCAGTACACGTTGGAGGGAAATGATTCCCCAGATGGAAGCAAAAATAGCCTCGGTTATCTCCCTCCTCCCACGGGAGGTGGCAACAATAGATCCACTAACGAGCCTGGAACTCGTTTAAGCTGGGTTTGCCCCCAGGGGCTGGGGGGAGCCCGAGGTGTGCTGCCTCCTGCCCTGGCTCATCTCTCAAGGTGCTTTTTGGGGACCACCTCATGCAATGGCTGATGACCTTCCCTGGGTCTGGTCCTGCCCACAGCTGGGCCCTCATGGGCTGGTGTCCCCTGGGATTTGCAGAGAGCCCAGGGTGACCTCGCAGGCGCTGAGCCCTTTCCCGAGGCTGAGGGTTTTCAGGAGAGCAGCACCGCAGAGGCCTCGTTCTTCTGGAGCTCATCCCCAGGCAGTGCAGGTGGGCCAGGACAAGGGTTCAACCAGTGCCTCAAGTATATATCTTGCTCCGGACAGGCTGTCCCTTGCCCCTCTCCAGGGTGGCAGCTTTGAGCAGCGCGGGTGCCCATGGCAGCCTGGTGAGTGCCTCGTTGGCTCTGATATTCAGGAACTTGGCAACAGGCTGGAGGTCTCCAGAGACCCCCTGTCTGGGAGGTGCCTTGGCCACCTTCGCGGAAGGTTCATGGTGACCTGATCTTTGTGCCCATGCTATGCTGGGATTTTCCATGCTCGGAGCTGCTCTCCCTTGTTCCCATGCAAGCTGTAACCTGAGTGAGCGTAGCCCCTTGCAACTTCAGTTTCCCAGCCCCGTTACTCGGCGAGGCGAAGAGCTGCTGCCTTCCTCCAGCACTGGCTGTGTTTTGGGTTCATCTTGGTGGCTCTGATAAGCAGCTCTGTGCAGGGCAGCTCTGCAGGCTGCGGCTGGAGGGGGAGCCAGGGAGGACATTTTGCATTCTTGCTGGAGACGCACGAGGACTCTTTGGCTGATCTGGTGATGGACAGACCGACCAAGTGTCTACCAGAGCCCAGCTGAGGCTGGGGAGAATTGTGTTTGCAACGCATTACTCTGCACAAAGCTCGCAGTCACAAGGCGAGGGGGACAAAAGGCTCCCTGTTCGCTCCGTCCCAGTGGGTGCAATTCCAACAGTTAAAAAGCAAATGTGAGTTGTTTGTCTGTGTGAATATAAAGCTTCCCCAAGCATGGCCGTATTCTGGCTGGGAATGGGGAGTTTGGCTCTGCTAATGACTGTTCTCCCTGCAAAATGGAGCCAACTTGAGCCAAGAGCTGCCCACCCGGCCAGGCCCTTCCCTGCCAGCCCTGGTACGGGGACATGGGCTGGGGAGGGGACAGGCTCCTGGGCTGATAAATGCCCTTTCAGGCAGGCCTGGGTGCCTGGCAGAGAGCAGCGGGGAGGGATGAGCATGGGGACTTCTGCTGCTGCACTCCCGGGGGTGACTGCCACCCGTGACCATCCTGCCAGCACCCGGGACCTTCTCTTGTGCCCAAGGGATTTGATGTCCATGGCAAAAGGGAGCCCCAGGCAGGGTGGGCTGGCTCTCTTGAGTCATCAGATCTGCTGATCTGGGGCATCTGACTGTGAGTGCAAGAGCTGCTGTTGCAGACTGGGGAGCTCTTGAATCGTGTTACTCCTCACCTGAGTTTGGGTGGCTGCCCTGCTCGTGGGAAAGCCTGGGAATCCCCACAGTGCTGGGATTTCACCTGTGTTTTTATTCCCAGACCAACTGGAGATGAAAAGGGAAAGGTACACGTGGCTGGGGATCCAATGACGCAGGGGCATTGTACTGGGGATGTGCCCAGTCGTGCCTGGGAGGGGGATGGGCACTTGTGAAGCTGCTGCAGGCAAGTGTGGGTCTGGGGAGAATGACTGCAAACCATGTGCTGCAGCTGGGCTTGGGGCACGGACATATCCACACCATCTCTGTGGAGGATCCTCAGCAATAACGGGGCCATTGAGATGGCACCAGTGCCCGACATGGAACAAGCTCTGTCTGTGGCCGGCTGCATGTGGCTCCCCTGGGGACACGTGGCACTTAACCCCCACGTTCGTGGCAGTGGAGCCGTGCTGAGCGCAGCCCATGGGCATCTCTGACCTTGCCCAAGGGTCTCCCTCCTCCCTGGCTGCTTCTGCATTCGCCCCATGCTCTCCTCGGCTTGCTCGCCCTCTGGGCCACTGGGGCTTTGGAGGAGGGTTGTGCACAGTGAGGAGGGTAGCTGTGGGATGAAGGACGTGGCCATGACTGGCCATCGGTCCTGTGCCCTCTGTCATGCTATGGGATCCCTGCTTGGTCCTCAAGATGCAGCCAGGAGCGGGTGCAGGATTCCCCCCATGCCCACGTCCCCCTCCTCCACCAGGCAAAGCCTGGAGCGGGGGCTGGCGACGTCCCCAGATGTAGGGCACATCTGGAGGGCACCGAAGCAGTTAAGTGAAGGGCTGATTTGTGCTACAGAAACCCGCAGTTCCTTCCTTTGATCCTCTGAATCAGCCCATTGCCTCTGTCATATAAAGCCCCATTTATCTCCGCTCTTCCCAGTAAGTTTGAAGGCGGTCGTGGCTCGTGGCTCCTCGGCAGCAGTGAGCTCGCCCGGCTTTCTCTTCCGCTGAAGCAGAATCAGGTGAAATCTCTATGGCAACTAGCAGATGACAGCGAGTCTTGTTGCCTTGGAAATGAGGCAAGGAAAAAAAGAAAACCCACCCAAAAAGAGCCATCTGGAATTTTGAATTTCCACAATGTCCGACCTGCGTCTGGTGACGTGTGGGGACCGTGAATCCGCTGCTGCCGGCTGCTCCGGGGCCTCCGAGCCGGGGCCCGTCTGCACCTTCTGCCTTGCTGTGGGTTTGGTTTTTTTTTTTGCTTCCCCCCCCTTTTCTGGCTTTTTTTTTTTTTTCTGCACAGGGTCTGCAGCATCGCCTGGAACGCCTGCTGGTGACTGCATTAAGGGTGTCATGTGCGGAGCATTTGGGGTGCCTGAAATCCCCAGGCTGGGCACAGCTGTGCCGCATTGCTGGCTAGCACAGCACCGGCACACCCTGATAACGCGAACCCCCGGGGGGACAGCAAACTCTTGAGGGGGGGAAACTGAGGCACAGAGTGCTGCATGACCAGCCTGACCCCACTGTGCAAGGGCCCCAGCTTAGGACAGACCCCAGGTGTGGTGACCACTAGTGACACCATCTCCGTGTATCTCAGTCCGTGGGGCTGTTAACTGGGGAGGTGGTGTCACCGTGCATTTCTGCCGCTGTGTGTGCCAGTCTCCAGAGGCTTTCGTGGGCCTCAGGGCACCCCTTGGTGCACGGATCCGGCCCATCCACCCGCTGTCAGCAGCCCCCCTCCTTCCCAAACTGCGCAGGCGTTTCCTCTGGGTTATTCTGGAGCCCCACGGTGCTGGGGATGGGGTGTTGGGATGGTCCCAGCTCTTCTGACGCTTTGCAGGAGCAGCTTTGGAGAGCAGCTGTGTTGCAGGGGTGCGCAGTGCCGCATGCAGGAGCAGGCTTTGCCCCGACACGGGGGATTTTGGATGCTCCCAGCTCATCAGCACAGGGCAGAGCAGGGTGGCGTGGAGGTGGGATGCACAGGGCGTCGGGCAGCTAGGGGCGCTTGCTGCTGAAAAAGATGTGATTTGGATGCGCAGGTGGGGTGGTTTGGGGCCAAGTGCAGCATCCATTGAAAGAATAACCCACAAATGGGCTGGAGGCCCGGTCTGGATCTCTCCAGCGGGTTCACTTGGAAACTTGTGTATGGGAGAGACCCAATTAACTAGATTTATGGCTGCTCTAGCCTGAGAAAGTCTGAATCCCTTTTAAAAGCTTGGCTCGCTGGAGCCAGACGGGGTCCAGGCTCCAGGTCTCTCAGCCCTGCCCTTGTTACAAGCAGCGATTCACAAGGCTTAGCAGCAGCGATCACCCCAGAAGTGCTGATTCGGCTGAAGTCCCGTCCTGTCACTGCTGCATCGCTGCTATTTTTCTGCTCTTGCCTACAAGTGGAGAGGTAATGGCCCCCACGCATGGTGTGGGGCTGCCCCAGCCTGCACTGGCTGCAGTGATGGGGATGGCGGGTGCAGGCAGGGGAAGGGGCTTCCTTCCCCACTGCAGCCACCTTTGGAGCCTCCTGCAGAGCCATGTTGTTTTGTGGGGTCCAGCAAGGTGTGAGACATGGGTTGGCCATGCCAAAGCAGGGTCCTGCACTGCTTCTCCTCTACCTGTATCCCAGTGGGAGCTGGTGCTCCCTGGGATGCTTGGACCGTGCATGGGGCACAGTCTCCCCACCAGCTCTGCCCACTGTACCCTGTTCCCTGTCCTGCCTTTTGCTGCGTGGCCTTTCCTACCTCTGCCAAGGGTGAGTGCTGGATGCCCTGGGCTGCATCCAGCCTCCTCCCCACAGCCTGCATCCCACCGGGGCTGCAGGGCTACGTGCGGGGCAGCAGCAAACTGGGATCCCAGCCTGCCCTGGCTGAAGTCGGGGATGGGGACCTATCCACAAGTATCTGTGGCATCCCCTGCACGTGCCCTGTGCCTGTCGGCAGGAGGCTGTGCCTCTGTGTCCCTGGGGAGGAGCACCTCCAGCTCCATCAACCTCAGGGATGCTGCCTTCATCATAGTAGCATCATAGAAGCACATTCATAGTGGCTGTGCTTCTCCCTGTCAGTCTGCTCAGGGTGTTTCAGAGGCGCCATTCAGCCATCCGGGTACCCAGGTACTGGGTTCACAAAATCACAGAATCACAGAATCACAGAATGGAGGAAGGACCCTCTGGAGCTCACCCCGTCCCACCTCTGCTGGAGCAGGCACCCCCAGAGCAGGGGCACAGGGCCGCGTCCAGGCGGGGTGTGAATGTCTCCAGGGAAGGGACCCCACAGCCTCTCTGGGCAGCCTGTGCCCCTGCTCTGGCACCCGCACAGGGAAGGGGTTTGTCCTCATGTTCAGGTGGAGCTTCCCGTGTTCCAGCTTGTGCCCGTCGCCCCTTGGCCTGGCGTTGGGCACCACTGAAAAGAGCCCAGTCCCATCCTCCTGACACCCACCCTTCAGATATTTATAGGTATTGATTAAATCCCCCCATAGTCTTCTCTTGTCCAGGCGGAACAAACCCAGGTCTCTCAGCCTTTCCTCATAAGGGAGATGCTCCAGTCTCCTGAGCATCTTGGTAGCTCTGCGCTGGCCTTGCTCAAGCAGTTCCACATCCTTCTTAAAGTGGGGGGCCCTAAACTGGACACAGCACTCCAGATGTGGCCTCACTAGGGCGCTGGGTGGCACAGGGCCCCCAGCCCCTCAGGGAGCAGGACCCACTCCTGACCCTGCTGCAAGAGACACGGGGATGACAACCAGCCCTCAGCTCACACCGAGAAGCCCCCAGCAGTTAAAACAATTAAACGACAGCGAGTGCTGATGAACCTGCTGCCTTCCAATGGGGTGGGACAACAGGTTTGCAAGAAAGGGTGAGATGCCCTCCTGGGGCACTGGGCAAGGGGGATGTGCTCTGCCCAGCTGAGGTGCCCTGGGGCATCTCCTGAGAGAGATGGGTGGTTTTGGGGGGTCCTGGTACATCCCTGGGATGAGCACGCAGGGTTGGGGCTGGGCTGGAAAACAAGGCCGATGGTAGAAGCGAACACTGTGGACCTGGCAGTCACCCACAGAGCCCCATTAACCATCTCCGCTGCTCATTTAGCCAGTTTGGTAGCTGTGGGAGGGAGGAAGAGAATTAATTAAGCCGCAGGGAGAAGGATTGCAGGTCATAACCGTCCCCCTGCCCAGGCATCCGGGAGGGTGAATCAGAGCTGGATGTAAGAAATGCAAGATAAAACCCTTTTACTCCATATGGAACGACTCTGCTGTTGGCACATCAGGATGCCAGTAACCGAACTGCATGCTGTGGGGTGTACGCTGGGAACGCACAGGGTTTGGCAAGGTTGGCACCAGGCTTGGGGTCTCGGGTCTCCCCTTGGGCCAGCAGCCTGGCTGTGGTGGGCTCTGGGTGCCGGAATGGAGGGTTTGCAAGGAAAGTATCAGCAAAATGACTCCTGGGCTGATTCATTCATAAATGCAGCTGGAAGCATGGGCTGAAGCGGCGCGGTGGGAGAGGAGTGTATCTGTGCGAGGGTTTGTGGATCTGGGGAGCTCGGCTGGGCTAGAGGAGTCTCACGGCCCTGGGAGAATGGTTTTTATTGCAGAGTTTATTAGTGTATTTTTCAATGCGCTGGAAGGGATTGAGCAACCAGTTAAAAATGTTTCACGGCCTGGGGAAATTAGTTGCAGCTACTGTTTAATAGGGACCCACCGTAATGACTCAGAAACAGCATGAGGTCTTTTACAGCAAATTCCTGCTTGCCATTAAAATCTTTACTGGGTCGCCAGGAGTCCTTTCTGAGTCTGATCTTCTGAAATGAGATTGGTTGGGTCGTGGGGGGCAAGAAAACACGCGTGCGAGTGCCACACTCATGCTGAGGCACAGATGGTGCATCCATGCAAGCCTAGCACGCTCGTGCCGATGTTGGTGTTGGCTGCTGCCGTCCTCGTGCCTGCGTGCATACACGTGGGCACGCGTGCGAGGTCGCAGGCACAGGCGTGCACAGGCACACACACACCTTTCTGCAGGCAGAGGGGTTTTTACCATGTGGCCCACACATGAACATATGCATGATGCAAACAAGCGCTCGGGCAGCACACACACACGTGGGTTTCTGTGCCAAGGCACATGGGGCACACGTGTCCCATGGACGCGGCTCTGTCTGGCCCCAGCAGGAGCTGCTGGCCACATGCTCCTTTGAAATGAGCTGTCACGAGCCCTTTGGAGTTGATGATTTCCTCAATGCTTGACGTACTTGGCCACGTCGGCAGCGCCCAGCTGCGGGGACGTGGCTGTGTCCTGTCGTGCAGGTGGAAGAGCTGCCACCACTTGCTCTTGGAGGTGATGGGAAGGGCTGGACGTGAGCACAACCTGGAGCTCCCCGGTCTCCTCCAGCCCTGGCTCTGCAGTGCCTGGCACAGTCAGACCCACAGTACGCAGTGCCTTGTGCAGCCCTTTGCAGCACAGATCTCTCCTTCCTCCTCCTCCTCCTCCTCTTCGTCCTCCTTGGCTGCCTCCAGCCCGACATTCTGCCTTGCTGATGCTCCTTCTCTTGGTGACGGTACCTGCTGCTTCTCCAGCTGTGCAGGGCAGGAGATGGGGGCGATGGGCAGCACGTGGGTCGGGGCTGGGCACCCACAGTGCCAGGTCACTGCCCGGCATCCACTGTCATAGAGCAGGTGGTGCTGCCTGGTGTTTAACAGAGGGGCCGGTGATGGAGGCTGTGTGGGAGAGCACTTGCAGATGATGGGGAGGTTGGGGGTGGGCTAGGACTTCCTGCCTCAGTTTCCCCATGTGCAAAGCAGAACTGTATTGTGTTTGCCGATGTTGGAGAGAGCACTGAGAGCACTTGGTTAAGAAAGGAGCAGCAGCAGGGGCTGGGGGGGTCTGGGATAGCCGCCCAAGCATAGCTGCAGGCAAGGGCAGGACAGAGAGCCAGCAAGGGCAGGTTAGACCCAGCCTGGCACAGGGGAGAGCAGCTCAGGCAGTGGGGCCTGGTGGCCTCCCTGCACAGGGCTTGGGGACAGTGGATGTGTTCTGGGGCTGCCCTACTCTGTGTGGCTGGGCTAGTGGAGCACAGGGCCGAGCCAGCATCCTCTTCCCTCCGTGACAGCAGGACAGAGCCTGCGAGAGCGGTGGGGAGCTGCGAATGGGGCTGCGAGCCAGCCTGGAGCTGGGGTAGAGAGAATGGCTGGTCCCCGAGCCTGCAGCCCCGGCAGAGCAGGGAACACTGGGGGACACGTCCTGCCTGTTGCTGCTGGGAAAACAAGCCCAGCTGAGACAGGGTGTCCAAGTGACCCTCCTGCGGCATGGGCCGATCTGTCCCTGCTGCTCCCCACTCCAGCAGCTGGAAACATCTGGCTGCGGGAAGCTTGCTAAATCGATGCGGGGAGGAATCCAGCGCGCTCTTGCCGTTCCCACACTCCAGCCTCTCCCAGCGGCTCCAGTTTCGGCTCAGCTCTGGCATGCTGTGGCTCAGCCAGCCCTGAGACAGCCCCCAGCCCCTCGCTGCACCTGGGAAGTGGACTGCGGGGGGCCTGGTGTCACTGCCCCGGCCCAGCACAGTGGGGACACTTCAGCACTGGCAGCAGTGCAGCCCACGGGATGTGCCAGAAATGGGCAAGCAGCTCCTCGAGTCCCACTTTGGCCCTTTCCCAGGTGAGAGCTGCTGCTTTTCCTGGGGCGGCTCCAGAGGCTAGAGTGACCTGGATTGTCACCCAAATGCTGGAGGCCAGGAGAGCAAACGGTGCCGGGCATGGATGGCCGATGGCACCGCAGGTGGAGCTGGGGATGGGGTTCAGTGCCATCGCCCTGAAGCACCCTCCAGCCCTCCGAGCCCTTGGATGCTGCTTCTTACCTGGGGTGCCCTGGGGGTCCTTGCTCAGGGGTGTCTCCCAGCAGCACTGAGGGTGCGGAGGGAGGTGGCACCCACACGCCATCCCCTCCAGCCCTGCGTGGGGGACGCAGCGAGCACTCGACCTGGCCCTGCTGCTCCTCGGGACGGGGGTGGCTGTAGCGGCCCCACTGGCAGGGGTGCCTGGGGAGGAGGCAGTGCCAGGCCCGAGCGCTGGCTTCGTGCCTGGGGGAATGGCTGCGGGTGGCAATGGGGGAGGCAGTGGGGTGCTTCTAGAGGGAGCCATGCCCAGGAGGAACACGCTGCCGAGCTGGCAGGGGAGCAGGAGCCGCTGGCGGTGCCAGGGGACAACCGTGGCTCTTCCATCCTGTCCTGCTCTGTCCTGCCCCAGCCCACAGGGACCCGGCACTGCTGGGCTGTGTGTGCCGCCTTCTCCGGCTGTGGGACCTGGGCTCAGGGTGGACAGCACTCAATGAATGCGGCCAGGGTGGAGGAGCTGAGGGTACCGAGTCACAGAATCACAGAATCCCAGAATGGCAGGGGTTGGAAGGGCCCTCTGGAGCTCACCCCGTCCCACCCCCTGCGTGAGCAGGCACCCCCAGAGCAGGGGCACAGGGCCGCGTCCAGGCGGGGTGTGAATGTCTCCAGGGAAGGGACCCCACAGCCTCTCTGGGCAGCCTGTGCCCCTGCTCTGGCACCCTGAAAATAAAGAAGTATTTCCTCATATTGAGGTGGAACTTCCCATGTTCCAACTCGTGTCCGTTGCCCCTTGTCCTGTCATTGGGCACCACTGAAAAGAGCCCAGTCCCATCCTCCTGACACCCACCCTTCAGATATTTATAGGCATTGATGAGATCCCCCCTCAGCCTTCTCTTCTCCATGCTGAACAAACCCAGGTCTCTCAGCCTTTCCTCATAAGGGAGATGCTCCAGTCCCCTGACCCTGACCATCTTGGTAGCTCTCTGCTGGACTTGCTCAAGCAGTTCCCTGTCCTTCTTAAACGGAGGGGTGGGGGGTGGGGGGTGGGGGTGTGGAACTGGACACAGCACTCCAGATGTGGCCTCACCAGGGCAGAGCAGAGGGGGAGGAGAACCTCCCTCGCCCTGCTGGCCACACTCCTTTTAATGCTGCCCAAGACACCGTTGGCCTTGGCCACAAGTGCACGTTGCTGGCTCATGGTCAGCTTGTCCACCAGCACCCCCAACTCCCAGGGGCTTCTCAGCAGAGCCACTTTCCAGTAGTTCAGCCCCCAGCCTGTGCTGGTGCAGGGGGTTGTTCCTCCCCAGGGGCAGGACCTTGCACTTGCTCTTGTTGAATTCCCTGAGGTTCCCCCAGGCCCAGCTCTCCAGCCTGTCCAGGTGTTGCTGGATGGCAGCACAGCTTCTGGTGTATCAGCCACTCCTCCCAGCTTGGGATCGTCAGGGAACTTGCTGGGGTTACACTCTGTCCCTTCGTCCAGGTCATTGATGAATATGTTGAACAGGACTGGACGCAGCACAGAGCCCTGGGGAACACCACTAGTGACAGGTCTCCATCCCTGCATGGACCCATCTGGGGACACTGGTGGTAGCTTTATTGTTCTTCTCTAAGTTTTGGGTGTGCCTCCCCTCTAAAATCTTCCATTGCCCTACAGACTGCATGTGTGGCAGCAGTGGACTTGGCCTCAGGCTCCTGCCCTGCCATTTCAAGCCTGAAAATCTGTCTTTCCAGGCAGCCCATGGGCGGGACCTGGCAGTTTAGAGGTGCCCTAGATCTGCCAACACAGCCCTTTCTGCCTGCCCTGCCAGAGGGGCACAGTGTCCCCTTGTTCCCAGCCACAGAGCAGGTGGGTGCTGCCCACTAGCACCAAGGGCCCCTCGAGCCTCCTCTGTGCTCCGGCTCCATGTGTGCAGCCCCCCTGCTCCATCCCTCCATCCCTCTGCCCTTGCTGTGGCTCTGGGGCACCAGTCGGAGTCTCTGTGCTTTTGATTAACTCCCACGTTGTGCACAGGCCACAGCAAAGATTTAATAATGAGTTCATGACTTGCCTTCTGCTAAGCCTTGCTCTGGGAGCTCAACCAGGGTGATAGGAAGCATGCAGGGATGGATATCCTTATGTGATGGTGTGTTCTGGCCACGTTGGGTGCCCCGTGGGCTCACTAGCCCTCATCTACAACCGGCTTTAACCTGCTTGATTTAACCTGTCTCATCGGGGCTCTTACCACTTGTCACCACCTTCCAGGGTCATGCGTAAATCAGAGCCGCTTCACTGGTTTGAGGTGCTCCTGCCCAGGCCGGTGAGCGAACGGAGCCCGCGGATGGGGCAGCGTCACCACGGGTGCTGCCTGTGGCACCTCTGGTGGCATGGTTGGTGTGTGGTGGGGACAATGGGACATCCTTGTGTGCTGGGCGCATGGCCGTGCTGTGTGGGGAGCCTGCCGGGGTGCGTGCCGGCGGTGTCCCCCCGGTCCCTGTAGTGCTGCAGCTTACTCGGTGCCATTGCAAATCCTGAAGCGCTGGTTGCCACGTTACATTAGGAGGAGCCACGTCCAACGTCCCTGGCGCCTGCTGTCACTGCGGTTCAATGGCAAGCTGTGGCTGAATGGCTTGAAATCAGGGATCAAAGCCACAGTGGCACAGCTGTTAGCTGCTGGGGATGCACATGAGCGGGTCAGGGGCGCAGGGGCTGGAACCGTGGCCCTGAGCCCGGCAGCGCTGCCAGGGCTGTGCCAGGAGTGACACCCCCCCCGTGTGTGTGTGCACACGTGTGCACACACGTGCATGTGGGTGTCTCTGGGGTGTGTGTGCGTTTGCAGGTGTGTATGCACGCATGTGTGGATGTGCGGGTGTGTCTATGGACGTGTGCGCATGAGTGGTTGTGGCGCAGGTACATGTGTGTCCACACGTTCAGGTTGGGGGGTGCATGCCTGCATGTGTGTGCGCACCCATACTGTGGATGTGCACACCCGGAGAAGCCCCAGAGCAGCTGAGGCTCAGGGGTTTCCAGCCCTGGGCTGTGCCTGTGGGGGGGCTCGTCCCACCAGCTGCTCCAGCCCCCAGCAGAAGCAGCTGCCTCTCCCTGGGCACGAGGCAGGAGTGGGGCTTGGCTTGCACCTCTCCCTGACACCTCCTCGGCTCCTGCTGGCTGCGCACTGAGGGGTGCTGCTGCAGCGCCCGTGTCCCTCGGCCAGAGCACCCCTGGGGCCTGGGGGATGCAGGGGCAGGTGTGGGGACGTTCTCCCAGGATGGCTGCTTCTGTGTGGCCTCATGGAGCAGGGTCACAGTGCTTCGGGGTCTCCTGACTGTAGCTGGCCTCTGGTCCAGTCACCTGCGGTCACCTCTGGTCCTGTGGCCCTACTTGGTCCCCCCCACCTCATTCTTCCTGGACTAGACATCCCCCATCCCAGCTGCAGCACCATTGGGGGTGGCATTTCGTGGTGGTGCAGCTCCAGCCCGGTGCCAGCGGGTGGAACGAGAACGGGTGGGCACAGCCACAGGCAGAGGGGTGCAGGAGCTGTTCATCCCTTTAAAGCCACCACCTTGTCTCTCCGCAGACCCTGAGTCGCAGAGGAAGAGGACAGTGCAGAATGTGCTGGACCTTCGGCAGAACCTGGAGGAGACTATGTCCAGCCTGAGGGGCTCTCAGGTGTCTCACAGGTGAGGCTCTGACGCCGGACCCCCACCACCCTTTCCCCACAACCAGTGTCCTTCCTGGGGCAGTGGGGGAGGCCGGGGCGGCTGCGAAGGGGCTCCGCTCCAGGTGAGGGCCAAGGGAGGGAGCCGGCTCTGCCCTATGGCCTGGGGACCCTGCACATGGGGGCTTGGGGAGATGCTCCCAAATCTGAGGGGTGCTGTGTGCAGGGATGCAGTGGAGCCCCGTGCCTGGCAGTGCTCTGGGCCTCACACTGCTTCGTGTGCTCTGGGGCGGTGGGGATGGGTGGGGGTGGCACTGAGGGGAGCCAGTGCCCCCAGACCCGAGGGGGTTTGTTTCTGGTGGTTGGGTGTCCCCGTATGGACAAGCAGAGGTGAGGGTACCCCCTGTGTGGGCCCAGGTTTGGACCACAGGCTACATCCCCATCCGTGACTCAGTTTCTCTACTCTATGTAGAGAATCCTCAGACAGAGCTGACCAAACCCCCAGTAGCCCAGGGGCAGAGGTGGGGTACCCTGCCCAGACCGGGGCTGGCAGCACCCCAGGGTTGCAGCTGGGGCTGGGGGGACAGCGGGGCTGGGGACAGGGTGACCGCTGGGTGGTGAACCAGAGCAGGGTGCCCACCTGTGCTCAGAGGTCTCTGTCGCATGTCTGGGACTACCTGTGTGCCCCCCTCCCCCGGGTGTCTCACTTGAGACCACTGCAGGGTTACTGCTCTGCCCTGGATGTGCTCAGGGTCTGCACAGCAGCTCCAGCCTCCTGCCTGGCTCCCCATCGGGGCTGAAGGGCCTGGACACTGCCAGCAGTGGGCTGGGGGCAGTGGGTGGGGAGGGGGCATCTCCCCAGGGCACCCTTCTGGCCCCCACCCCGCTGGTGCAGCCACATTATGAAGCCTGGCATTTGCAGAGAGGCCGTGTCGGGTGTCAGTGAGTCGGGAAAGCCAAGGATGCGGTGAACATCCTTCTCCTGGTGTTTGTTGCCACCTCGCGGTCTCCCTTAGTCCTCATTTTTGTGTCGGAAGGGGCAAAAAGCAGCAGCTTCCTCCCGCCCTTCACTCATCATTACAGACCTTCCCTTTGTTGCCCCTCGATGAGCTTCGTCCAGGATGAAGCAGCCCCCTTGATTTAGCTCTTCTTAACCCAGAAGCTCATCTAGACCTTGCTCGTCCTTGCTGCACTTCCCAGATCTTTTCTGAGTGGAGGCAGCAGAGCTCTGGGGCAGTGGGATTTGCCCAGGGCTGCAGCAATATCTCCCGAGCTGGCCATTTCCTGGAATTATCCATTACAGCTCTGCCATCCCTTTGCTCAGCGTGGGAGCTGGTTCACAGCCTGGCGCTGCTCATGCCGAGTCAGGGCTGCTTTGTGTTCGCTTGGCGTTCACTTTGCGTTTGCTCTGCATTCGCTTTGCATTCATCACTGCCAAATTTCACCCGCCACCTTCGCTCCCCAGCGCTCAGCTCCTTTGCAAATCCTCCGTCAGCCCCGGTCTTAGGGAACTAGGGCAAGGATATTAAAGGTGATTAAATTAGCGTTGCTGGTGGGTTTTGACTCTTCACTATCACTCCTTTTCTTGATGAGTTACGTGTATATCGCGTGGGTGGAGGCCTCAGACAGATCCCTGCCCAGGGGTGCCTACCCCTGTCTTCTGTCCTGTAAATGGTTCTTAAATACGTGAGGATCTTCCCTCTTATTCCGTGGTAGCTGAGTGTATTTGGAAGCTTAATCTGCCATTGGTGAGGGCACTCATCCACCACCTTCTGGTGGCCTGCAGCGGCCTCAGCAGCATGCTCCCTGCATCCCTCCAGGAGCTCCATCGCGGTTGTGAGCCAGATTTTCCTTTACCAAAGCTGTGTCAGCTTCCCCAGTATGTTGTAATTACACACGTACCCACTAATTCTGCTCTCAGGAACGCTTCCTACAAATGTGTTCGATATGGATGTTAGCTGCGGTCCTCTGGATGTGGCCTGCATCACCAGTGTCCCTGTAGCCACTTCAGGCTCTCTCTTTATTCCTTCCACAAACTATTCCTCAAATTTCTCATATTCTCCTTGCTGTGTTCTTCTATCCAGTGGCTGGGGGCTCAGCCTTTGCTGTTGCCTCAGTAGGATGCAACTTTGATCCTGAAAGATGTCATCGTACTTCTGGCAGCCTTTGCACCTGGCTGCAGGGCCGCAGGAGCTTCCTCAGGGGCTTGCGTTAGTCCTGCTTGGAGACGTGGTTTGCATCTGCTCCAAGCCACCAGCAGAACATCCGTAAATAGCCTTTGTGCTGCCGACAAAACTAAACCCTTTTAGCTGCCCCTTTTAGTTCCGCTTTAAGAAACTTCCTAGTTTTTTATGTAGTTCCCTGTTTTAGATTCAGTACTGCAGCTGGGGTTTGGCTTTTGGTGCTCCTGCAGGAACGTTTAATCTGAGCTAAGGAATAGCTCACTGATAGTAATGTTTGGAGCCAAGTTGAGGGCTGTGGGTTCCCAAGTAGCTGCTCCAAGAAGTAATCATTTTTGGTGTCTAAATTTAGTCTCAGAATCACTCCCCGACATGCCGTTTGCCCAAAATACACCCTGAGGGGTGTGGGGAGAAGCTGAACTCCCCGTTCCTGATGCGCTTGTGGGCTCTGGGCTGGCTGCAGAGCAGCACGCTTGCCGGCAGCCCCATGGGGCTGGGAGCCCTGGCTCGGAGCGTCCCCTCCTGCCCAGCCATGAAGGTTCACTCTGCAGGGGATTGGTGTGGGATGCTGATGCAGGTGCCCGGTCCCTGGTTTGCCCCTCAGCATCCTTCTGCTCACAGCCTCTGCTCCCTGGTATGGCCTGCTGCCACGTCCCCTAGGATCAGTGTGCCACCACCCCAATTCTTCCTGTCCTGGGTCTGGGGTGATATTGGGGTGCAGATGTTGAAATGCTGGTGGGGGGTGGGAAATGGCTGAGGGAGAGCAGCCTGATCATGGGGGAGCACGTCTGGGCTTTCCGCTAAAGGCTTCCTATTAGTGGGGTCCAGCACAACTCGGGTCAGGCTGGGGCGTCTCCAGAGAGGTTGGGCCCCTCTCCCACAGCGTGTTTGCAGCCAGCCCTGGTGGCACCCCCAGCCCCTGCACTGAGGTGGGTGGATGGGGCTATGTGGGGTGCATCACCTCTGTGGGGTGGTTGGGGCTGTAGGGCGGCACAGAGCTCCCCATCGCACCCCACATCCCACTCCACAGTCCCTGGGGAGAAACGGGCTCCACCAGCCACCAGTGGGTGCAGGTGGTGTGGATGTCGCAGTGGGTCCTGGAGCGTGGGGCGCTGTGCTGGCATCAGGCAGGGCAGGAGGGGACTGTCCCCTGCGAGCTGAGATGGAGGGGGTCAGGACAGACAGTCTCTGTGTGCACACACTCCTGGCAGCCTCTGGCCTTGCCTGGCTGCCTCAAAATGAGCAGTTTTGTTTTCTGAGCGCTTGCAGCTCCAGTTCGGGGGAGGTGAGGCAAGGCACAGACCTCCTCTGCCTGCCATGCCCTATCCTAACTCCCCCTGCACCCTGTCCTTGCAGCTCCCTGGAGATGACCTGCTACGACAGCGATGAAGCCAACCCCCGGAGTGTCTCCAGCCTGTCCAACCGCTCCTCCCCACTGTCCTGGCGCTACGGGCAGTCGAGCCCACGCCTGCAGGCAGGGGATGCGCCGTCGGTCGGGGGGACCTGCCGCTCTGAGGGCACCCCCAGCTGGTACATGCACGGCGAGCGGGCGCACTACTCGCACACCATGCCCATGCGCAGCCCCAGCAAGCTGAGCCACATCTCCCGCCTGGAGCTGGTCGAGGCACTGGACACCGATGACGTGGAGCTGAAGTCGGGCTACATGAGCGACAGCGATCTGATGGGAAAGACGCTGACAGAGGATGACGACATCACCACGGGGTAAGTGTCTGCGCCGGGGCTCTTCTGGAGGTTTCACCACCTCCTGTTCAGCCAGTGGTGGAGGGATACCAGGCACAGCAGGGGTGGATGGAGCCACACATAGGTCACGGCCAGTCTGGCTGGGTGGATCATGCCCCCGCATCCCAGGAGATGCTTTCCCACTGGTGAGGCAGTGTAGTCCTTGCAGTGCTGGTGGAGCTGGGCCAGCTGGGGCTTCTCGGGACCGGTGAGCCCTGAGCTGGGGTGTGCTGCTCTCCTGGCATGCCAGAAGTGTCCAGTTTGATATGGACACCAGGAGTGCTGGTGGCCTGTGGTGGGACAGGCTGGGTCAGGTCTCAGCACCCCAGTGAGAAACAGGCACTGAGGTGTCATTGCCGATGGGTGGCACCGTGGTGGAGTAGGGTGTGCTGCAGAGTGGGGTCCCCTCCGCCTAGGACCCCTGTCGGCCTCCATCCCTCCACCCATGGGGCCAGGGGCAGCTTCTGCCAGGTGGGCACAATCCATCACGCCCAGGGCTTGCGTTTTCTTTCCAGATGTGTCCAGCTCCCGCTCTGCTGCTGAGGTACCCCTGGCTCTGGCAAGGGTCCAGGCTTTCAGCATGTTGGTGGTTTCCCGTTTCAGCACAAGAGAAAATAAATACCTCCAGCATTTGAGTTGTCCCAGAGCAGGAGGTATTTGGCCTCTTGACAGTGCTGCTCCGGCCCTCCTGGGGTGGCTGTAGTCACATTCGCTCGTTGCAGGATAGAGCACAGCCCATGGCTTCACACCCATCCGGGGGCCAGCGGTCCCCAGACGTGGGCCTGGAGATGCATGTTACAGCTGGAGAGGACATGCACCGAGGGGTGCCTGTGCTGGCCTCTGCCCCTGCAATGCCCCAGCTCGGGGGTGAGAGTGTCCACAGCACTGTGAGCATCAGACCCATCCTCCCCATGGGCTTGTGATGTGACCTCGGGGGGCTGCCCTGTGCTCGTGAACAGAGGTGACTTGTGCTGGCTTGGCTGGCGCCCGCCCCGGGGAACGTAACCTATCACTTGGCAGCCAGAGGTGGCACATCACCGCCTTCTGGCACCGACCACTGGACCGCGGGGTGTGATGGACAGTGGGGTGGCTTTGGGCCGCCTGGGATGGCTGGGGCCACAGTGGGTCTGGCTGTGGGGGTGAAGGGCTCCACTGCTCCCTGTCTCTCTCCTTGTCTCATCTCGGAGCTGCTCGTGCAGGCGGATAACCTTGGGGTGCCCTTGGCTGTGGAGGCAGTGCCAGGAGGGGTGAGCCGGAGCATCACTTTGTCTCCATCAGCCACTGATCAGGCAGAGTGCAGGCAGGGTCTGCTTCTCCTCCCAGGAAGGGCCAAACTTTGGGAATGGAGCCCTGTGCAGCCGAGCCTCCTGCGAGGCCCAGCAGCACCACAGTCCCCCAGTGTGGGTGAGGCTTTCAGCGCCACAGTGCTCTGGGCTGGGACCATCACGGCCAGGTGCCACAGTCCATGTTCCGGCACCAGGTCCCCTGGACGTGCCCTGAGGGAAATCCCCAGTGTCCTGCTGGTGGGTGCAGAGGCAGGCTGGGTGCTCTGTGCTGGATGCCCCTCCCCAGGGGTGGGTGCAGGAGGGCAGCTGGGGCAGCACAGGACCCTCTTATCTGCAGGGACAAGTCCTGGGGATCAGCCATGTCACTATGGCACACGGGGCCATGCAGTGACCTAGTCACAGCTCCATCTTCCGTGGCCCCACAGCAGGACTCGGATGGGGGTCCCCCGGAGTGGGCAGCATGTCAGGGCCTCAGTCCCCAGGGGATGTTCCTGGCTGGGTGCTGGGGAATGCCAGGATGCCCTGAGCAGGAGCCTGGGCGCTGGGTGCAGAGCTGGGGCAGGGGAGCAGGGGCATCCCCTCCTCCCCAGAGAAGACTGGGGTGAAGAGCTGCCTTGCGGGCCAGGACGACTCATCCAGTGTAGCCCCTCATGCAGCCTCCTCATCTGGCTCTGACCTAGAAAGCAAATACTGCCCCAGGCCCCATCTCCCTGTGCCGCTAATGCACCGGGCAGAAGCCGAGTGCTGCAGATGGGGCCATCAGCCCCCGAGCCCGGGCCGCCGGGCCAGCACCTCCCTGCACCGCGCCGGCGCACACCCAGGCTTGTAGGGCAGTAGGTCAGAGCCAGCTGAGCAGACGCAGCGGCACATTCCCCTCAGAGACATGTGGGGCCGTGGGATGGGACCCAGCATCCTCATGGTTTGCTGGGGAAGAAGCCTGGAAGGAGAGAGGGCCGAGGTAGGTGAGGCACGGCCGGGGCATGGGGACTGTCTGTGGGGGTATCAGGGTGAATTCGGCAGGGCAGTGGTTGGGGTGAGCCCAGCCAAGAAGGCAGTGGGTGTCCCGGCGCCCATCTCAGAGAGGGGAGGCGATGGTCAGGTCTGGTGGTGAGAGCAGGGATCGGCTGGGGACACCCCAGTGCCTGCAAGCGTTTCTGTATCAGCCAAACGTGCCGGCATCCTGGCTCCTTGCCCAGCCGTGCCTGCCTGCCTGCGTCTGTCGGGCCAGCACTCGCAGCTCCCCTCCATGAGTAACCTGCTTCTGGTTTTGGGGGTTGGAAAGCTCTGGCTTTGCCGTCCCTGTTTGGCAGCAAGGCCCTTCTTTTGTTCCCAGTGTCACCGTATCCTCCTCGTGCTCTGCAGCAGGGCTGCCCTTGTCTGGCGGGGACCCAGCAGAGCCTGGGCTGGGAGCAGCCCTGCCAGGATGCGCCCACACCGCTGCCAGCACCTGAAGGGCCTGGCGCAGGCAGCGAGCTCTGCTTTACACAGCAGCATTCACTGGGACGGTGCTGCTCTCCTGCCCTGTCCTGCCTGTCCCTGGGGCTTGAGCAGAGCACAGGCAGGGACAGCACCAACCCCTGGGCTGCCTCCCTGGCACTGAAAGATCTTCACTCCCTTCCTTGGCCTCCGTTGACTCAGGTTTCTACCCGGCATCGCTCAGCGTGCTGCTCGCTGTTCCCTGCCCCTGGATGGGTGCGGTGCCGCCGGTATTGCTTTCCCACCCTGGCCAGGCTGGGGATGTTGCCCGGACCCTGGAGGTCACCCCATCAAAGTCACCCCACCAGGAGGTCCACCAGTGCACAGCCACTCATTGCCGAGGGACCTCCGTGGCCGTATGGCCACAGCACAGCGCTGGGGCTGCGATGCAGCAGCGTGGGCGCCTTCGTGTGCAGACCTGTGCGTGAATCAGGCAGCAGCAGCAGAGGAGGCGGAGAGCACCCGAGCGGGGATCTTCAAGCCAGGTTTTGCCTGGTTTCGTCCTGGCTGAGTCCTGCATGTCCAAGCGGTGCCACCTCCTCCATGTGGAGCTGCCGTTTCCCTGGCAGTGTAGTGCAGCTGCACGTTCGTGTGCCTTCCCCCGTGCTGTGTGTGCTCAGGGACCAGATGTGAGCAGCTCTGGCGGGTCCTGGGTGCTGTCGCAGGAGCGGGTGAGCGTGCATCACCCCTGGGTGTTCCATGGGGCCATCTGGGATGCGGTGAGGAGTGAGTGGGGTGCTGCAAGGCTTTGCTGCGGTTGGGAGCTGGTGGGGTGTGCTGGCTTCCACCCCCCAGCCCTGCCTGCCTGGGGCCATGGGGCTTCCCCCTCCCAGCAGGACAGGATCCCAGCCTGAGGGCATGACAGGAGTGTCCCTGCTTTGCCCCGCTCTGCCATGTCTCCTGGGCTTAGAGAGCCCTGCCTGATGTCATTCTCTCTGCCACCCTCCTATTGTGAGACCCTTCATCATCCAGCCTCTTCCCCAGCTGCTCCCCCACAAACAGTGATGCGGCTGCGAGGGTGCTGGGGTGCTCTGGGTGTCCCTGGAGGGGTCCATCAGGCCACTGCGCCCAGTGCCAAGCACTCAGCAGGGTCTGAGCACCTCCCCGTCATGTGCCTCATGCCGTGGGGCAGCGCAGGGCACCGGGTGGGGGTTGAAGGGACCTTGTGTGTGGCTTTGGCTGTGCCTCAGTTTCCCTTGGTCCACCCTGCTGGCTGCAAGCAGGTTGGGGCAGGGGGTACCTGGGCCGTGGCAGGGCAGAGCCACTCTTGCTGGGGTTTGTGGGGTGCAGAGGAGGAGGAGCGCCACTCCCTGGCTCTGGTACACAAGGTGACCTATGAGGACTTGAAACCTCAGCTCAGCTGTGCACCTTGAGATGGTGCTTGTGGGATGGGCAGCTCCCCAGGTGAGGTCCCCAGGGACAAACTGGGGCAAGCTGGCTCCATCCTTGGAGCTGCTCAAATACCCCACAGTGGCAGAATCTCACGGGGATACCCAGGCTGGACGCACCCTGCCCCTCTGGCAAAGTAAAAGTGCCGTCGGGCCCGATCCTGCCATCCCCAGGCACAGGGCTGGGAGAGCAGAGAGGGAGTGAGGGGGGCTGGCTGCTGAGTCAGCACCTTCCTGCTGCGGTGGCTGTGGGAATGCTGATGATCCATGTGCGCTGCAGGGCCTTGGGCATGCAGGGATCACTCTGGGGCTGATCCCTGAGGCTGTGCGTGTCCCCTGGGGCTTTCAATGCTCAGGGGAGGTCCTCATGTGACCCCGGACTGCTGTGATTTGGGGGTGTCCTTTTGGGCCTCAGTTTTTCTTGGGAGGTAGAATTGCATCCCACCACAGTGGTGGCAGCATCTGCCCCACAGTGAGCCAGGTACTGCCCTGACTCTCTTCATGGTCATGAGATGGAGCCATGGCAGCAGCCTTTGGCATCAGGACCATGGGGCATGGCATGGCTCGGGGATCAGCACATGTCCCCAGCTCAGCAGCCCCCAGGCACCATCCCATGCCACTGCGATGGTGCTGCTGGCAGCCAGCTGCTGCAGAGCCTGTGGTCTCCTCCAGTGGGGCTGGGGGCTGTCAGCAGCATTCCCCCGGAAGGGATGCTCTGGAGCTGGCACCCGCCGCTCTCCGTCTGGCCTGGCTCTGGCTTCCTCGCAGCTACTTGAGCTCAGCGCAGCCCGGAGGCGGGAGCAGATGTTTGGCTCAGCTCCCCGAGGGCGGCAGGGGAGCGGCCGCCCTTCTCTCCTGCTCTGAGCAGGA
Organism: Phalacrocorax carbo; assembly: GCF_963921805.1. Lineage (NCBI taxonomy): Eukaryota > Metazoa > Chordata > Aves > Suliformes > Phalacrocoracidae > Phalacrocorax > Phalacrocorax carbo. Next base: position 1,178,780 of record NC_087535.1, read on the forward strand.
TTGGCGCTGGCTCTCTGCTCCCTCCCTCAAACGCTCCTCACTTGGCTTTGGACGGTCCAGCCTGACCCCTCGCCACCGTCCCAGCGAGCCTGTGAAGTCATTTCTCGGTGGGGACATCCCGCGGGGCATGGCCGTGGCCCTGCACGTGGCCCGGCGTGTGTGTGGGGCCCCAGCCCAGCCGCCTGGGGGGACAGCGGGGGAGCGGTTGGGGAAGTGGTGTTGGATAAATATTTGCTGCACTGTGCCGCGTGCCGGGGCTCGGTGGGGTTCCTCCCTCCAGCTGGGGATGGGGGACGGTCCCAAAAAGGGGCCCCAAAACCCCGCTGGACACGGCCACCATCGAAGTGCCCTTCCTCTGTGCTGTGTTCCAGCGCTCCTTACTTTGGGGTTTGGCTCGAGGTGCCCAGCAGTGACCCTCGGGGCGCTGCTGTGGCAGCGGCCGCACGGGGCCTATTTTGGGAAGGGGATCACAGGGTTGCAGGGCTCGGGGGTTGCAGGGCACCTGGGGTCAGTGCACACCCAGGATTTGGGAAGCTGCTGGCCTCCATGGCTTGTTGGTGGGGCTGGGCACGGACACAGAGCAGAACCGAGCCCAGGGCTGGACCTCGCACACCCACGCATCCCTGGGGAGAGCTGCTTGGGGGAGATCTGCCCCCCAAATTCGGCTGCATGCCTGCTTGCCGCCTGGGGAGCTCAAGACCTGGCTTTGCCCCTTGCCACGTGCTACCCTGTTGCCTGCAAAGCTGCCCGGCCGCTGCAGATGGAGGTGTCTGAAGCTACCGGCTCATCCAGACAACGGGAAAAATAGGAATTTCGCAAGTGGCTGAGTCACACCGCTCCCCCACCCCGGTGCTGCCCTGGGACTCTCCGACCGCTGCGCGCGGCGGCTGCAGCCCACCATGCCGCCACAGTGGCCCCAAGCGAGGCTTCGTGTGTCACCCTTCCCAAAACAGCCGGAGATCCCCGCACGGGGACACGCTTCCTCTGGGGTTTCCACCACTCAGGAGGGGTTGGAGGGGGGACCCCGCGTTGTTCCCCCCCTGCAGTGGTGCTGGTTGAGCGCAGCAGGCCCGCTGGCACGGCGGCCAGGCGTGTGCTTGGGGTCCGCAGCTGATCTCATTGCTGCAGGCAAGCAAGCGCTGGCTGACACCCCCACGGCATCGGTCTTGCTGCCTCGGGGAAATCGGACCCTGCTATTACTGCAGTCGGCAGCGCAGAGCTGGAGCGGTGGCGCAGCCTGGCCACAGGTCCCACCTCACAGGGACCACACACACTCTGGGTGCCCGTGGGGGGAGTCCTCTGCACCCCCCAGGGACCTGGGCGGTTGGGGGACCAGAGGCAGTGCTGCCCAGAGGACAGGAGACTAGACCAACTGCTGGGATGTGATGCTGATCCTCTTTTCCTGCTGGGTGAGCTCAGGCGAGTCAGACCCCCTTCCCTGCCTCAGTTTTCTGATTTGCAAGGTCTCTGCAGCCCCCTGTTCTTCTGAGTGTGGTGTCAGTGAAGGGTGCCAGATCCAGTACCCAAAATGCAAGCAGGAAGCACCTCGGGTCAGGGTAGCCCGGCTGGTGGTGGGAGCTGGTGCTATCTGGGGCAGTACCTGGGGTTTAGGGGGAGTCTGGGGAGAACTTAGAGAAATCTGGGGGGTCCTAAGTGAGTCTGCAGGGTTCTCAAGGAGTATTGGGAGTCTTGGAGCTGTTAAAGGGGCATGGGGGGTGTGCAGGGGACTGTAGGGATCCTAAGGGAATCTGAGAGGGTGTTGTGGGTGTCGTGATGCCCTGAGGCAGTTCCTGCGATGGATGTGAGGGGGGAGCAGAGCCACCCCTGCCCATGCCCGCAGGAAGTCCCCAACCCCCCAGTCTGATTTATGAAGCTAATTGGTTTTTCTGCCCCATTAAGTGGACAAGAAAGGGAGGGAGGGAAGAGCCCCGCTGTGCCTATGCTTTCCTTTCCGGTCCTGCCAGAGCAGGATGAGGCTGTGATGGGGCATGATGGAGAGGCCCCTTGGTGCCAGTGGCCCACAGGTGTGGGGTGTAGAGCCCCCAGTGCAAGCCCTATATTTCCTCCCCTGCAGCAAACACAGCAGAACAGGAGGAAGGGGCCAGGGCGGACCAGAAGGGCTCACTTTAATCTGAGGTGGACTTGGGGCAGGCGGTGTAGATTTGGCATCACCAGCCCTGCAGGGACCTGAGTGCCGGGAGCCCCAGCTGGTGCCAGTGGGTTGGTGTGGCGTGTGGGCGGGTGTCTGAGATGGGTGAAGCAGGGAGACTTCGAACCCTCCGGCTCCAAAAGCAGCTGCTACTGCAAAATGGGCTGGGGGTGCTCCTCTGTGAAGGGGGACAGTGCCAGTGGGGCATTGCGCGTGTGCAAGTGTGCCACCACGGCGGGGCTGCTGTGGCCAACAGCGATTCTCCACCATCGCCTTGCACCAGACTCAGCTCTGGTGGAGTCAAAGCTGCCTTTCCTGGTAGCTGTCATACCGGGCTGTGCTGGGCTGGCCCCCCCCGTCACCCTCAGCACCCCGAGTCCAGATTTGGGCCCAATGAAAGCCAGAGCTGCTCCGAGTGCTGCCCAAGCCAGCCATGGTGGGGCCAGGGCAGCCAGCCAGGAGGAGGGGTGGGAGGAGGCAGTGTCCGGCGTCGGGCCAGGCCGGAGGGACTGCGGGACGTGATGCTGGACGGACTGTGCTGCCGCACCCATTGGTGCACACCGGCGTGGGGCCATCACCCCACAGCGGGGCTGGCTGCTTGCGGGGGGTACCACACGGCGCCGAGGCGGTGTCACCGCTGGCCTCCCGGCCGTGAGCTCCAGCCAAGGGCCGAGACGCGCTGCAGGGACGGTGGGTGCAGGCAGGGTCTGATTGGTGGGGACGGGGATGGTTGGGCACCGAGTCGTGTGTCCCTAGCCCTCCCTGCCGTGCCACACCGCAGCACCTTGCCTTGCCGGGGCAAGCGCCGTGCAGTTGAGCGATGGGGCTGTGCAGTGAGGAGGGAGCCAAGAGGCGTTGCCGTTGCTTCGAGGAGGAAGGCGTGAGGAAGGAATTACTTATTTCCCAGCCCGCAGGGACCGGGTCTGTTTTGCCAAGGCTGCAGTTAACCCTCGCTGGCTGCCTCAGCCAGGCTGGCGAAGATGTCACTGGTGTCACCATGCTGCAAGGACCCTGCCCCGGGCACAGCTCCTGCTCTGATGCGAGAGAGGAAGAAAAAAGGACAGAAATAGGCTTTTTGGTCAATGAAGGCAGAGTGGTGCAGGCACGGGTGCCCTTGCAGGAGCTGGGGTAGCTGGGAGCAGCCACCCCAGCCCCCCACGCGCAGGGCAGGGGCAGAGCCCCTCGCAGGACCCACAGTGGAAGGTGGTGCCTTTGGGGTGGGGGACGGGGGACATTTGGGGGCGCTGGGGCCAGGAGCAGTGCACCGGAACCATGGTGAGGGATGTTCGGGGAGGCACTGGGGTCACATTATGGGCTGGACTGGGGGGCACTGGTGCTGCCTGTAGGGACGTGAGTGTGTGCTTGGGGGCTCTGGCGGGGGGGGGGCCCGGACTGAGACTGGGGGGATGCTCGGGTGAGGCTGGGGGGCACCAGGGACAGGGGTGGGGGGACACGGGCCGGACTGGGGGGCACTGGAGCTGGCTGTGGGGACACGGCGGGGGTTGTGGGGTGGCGGGAGCTCGGAGCACGGGGGCCGGGACCCCGGGCCCATCCCGGCGGGAGTCGGGGCGGGGCTCGGGCGCGGCGGCAGGGACGAGGGGCGGCCGGAGCGGGTAGGGGCCGCTGTCGCTTTAAGGCGGGGGCAGCGCGGGGCGGTCCCGCCGCCGCCGCCCCTCCCGCCCGCCCGGCGGGGCCGCGGGCAGCACCATGCTGCGGGCGGGGAGGCCGCGCCGCGCCCCGCGCCTGGCCAGCAGGTACCGCACCGGCACCGGGCGGGGCGGGCGCGCTGCGGGCGGGCGGCCGGCCGGAGCCCGGCCCCGGCAGACAAAGCCCCGCGCCCCGGGGCCGCACCGCGGGCGGTGCTTTGTCTCGGCCGCGCTGCGGGGGGGAAGGGGGGACCCGGGCAGCGCGGCCCCGCCCGGCCCCGCGGCATCGGGGCGGCTCCGCGGGGCCCAGCGGCGGGACGAGCCCTCCCCCGGCCCCCGCAGCGCACCTGCAGCGCGGCCGGGCCGAGCCCCCGCGGGGCTCCCGGGGCTCCGGAACCCCCGGCCGGCGGCGCTGACCCCGCAGCCGGGCACCGGGCTGCCCTCCGGAGCGGGGCGCGGCTGGGCGGGGAATGGGGGGAGCATCCCCACGCGGCGCCGGGTCAGGTCCGGTCCATCCCCTGCCCCCTCCGGGCTGCAGCCGCCCCCTCGGTCGGGGCGAGGCGTGCCTCACCGGGACCGTGTCGGGCCCTTTCTGTCCGCGGGGGGTTCCCGCACGCCGGGCCGGGGCCGGGGAGCGCGGCACGACGGTCGCGTTGCCGCAGCCTCTGCCTCGCTGCTGTCCTTGAGCATCCCTTCCCAGGGAGCTGCGGGATGCGCCGGGCCACCGGCAAGACCCGCTCCCGTCCGCCCTCGGGGCGGTTTGGTGCGGTGCTGGCTGAAGGGAGGTGGGGAATTGCTCTGTGTAAGATGGAGGGGCTGGAGCACAAAGCAGGAATTGAGTTTTGCCCCCGGCATGACGCTGCAGCATGGCTGCCCCTGTTCGGGGTCTGCGGGGGGCGTTCGGGTGGTCTCGGCCGGAAGGGACCGGGGTGCCAGGGCTCGGCCGAGCTCTGAGAGTTTGCGTTTGCCATGGGGCCGTTGGTGCTGCGTTGCAGCCTGAGCCGAGGCTTTTCTTGCTGTGCCGGTGACAGCATGTGCACGCCAGTTCTGGGGGACCCCTGAGTGTGCCAGTTGTGTGCTCCATAAGAAAGCCAGAGACACTCCACAGCGGGCAGTGGCTCCCAGGTCTCACCCTGCGGCTTGAGTGCTCTTGGGATGTCACCTGTGACCTTCTGTGTTGCCCTTCCTTGGCGTGGGGTTGCTAAGGAGGATCTGGGGTCCCTTTCTGCCCTGGTTCAGCCCCTGACCCTGTGCCTGTTCCAGCAGGGGCTTTTCAGACGCCTGGGCCCAGGGCAGCAGGGGCTTCCCACATGAGGCTGGGAGGTCGTTTGGGATTTGCCCTGCCTGGCCACAAAAGCCAGGCTGAGACACCCAGCCGTGTGCCTGCAGCGTGCAGCTCACCGTAGCCCTGCCTTGCTCCCAGCACTGCCTGCTGCAGGAGTGATGCCAGCCTGGGAGAGGAGCTTTGCTTTGTGCTCTGGGGTAGGGATTTCTGTCCTGGTGAGCAGTCACCCCCAGCACAGGGGCTAGTGGTGGGAGATGCTTGGAGCTGGGCAGCCCAGGAGCACGTCCTGGGCAGCAGTCCCTATGGGGTTCTGTCCCAGAAGCTGCCGTAGGGCCACAGGGGGCTGTGTCTGTCCTGACTCTGGCCAGTCCCCAATGTCTGGGATAAGCAGGGTGCGTGGCGCTGGCTGGGGGGTGCTGGAGCTGCCCACGTTGCTCTGTCCTGTGGTTTGGGCACCCTGGAGGGGGTGGTGGTGCCTGTTGCTTGTGCCCTGGCACCCAGGTTGGTAGAGATGCGTAGCAGGCACTCTCTCCTCTGCCTGGCCATGCTAGCCTGTCCCCAGCTTAGCCAGGGTCATAATGTCACTCAGGTGATGCTAAGTGGTTTCACCAGCTGCTGGGGCTCTGGTGCTTGCTGGGCTCCTCCTGCACCTCTGTGGCCCCAGTGTCAGGGGACAGACATCTCTGGCCTGGACCGGGGCTGGCCACAGCCCCTCAGCTCTGCTCCCCTCTCCTACACTACTGCTTGTCGCCCCCAGCCTCTTGCAGCCCCCTCAGAGGCTGTGGGGCCTTGTTGACCTACTCAGCTGCTGAACTGAAAGGGGCCGTGCTCATCCTGCTGGAAAATGCTCCATACCCATCTGTGCTGGACGGCCGCGGGCAGAGCTGGCCGGGCCCGTGGGGTGCGCAGGCAGCCGCCACCCCGGTGTGGCGCTGACTGATGGCCCTGGAGATGGGTTTGTGCATGGTCCGCTGAGCCCCCGGCGCGGAGCAGCCACCCCGGCAGAGCAGCAGTGCCCATACCTGCTGCCTCTGCCTGCTGCGGATGCTGGGTGCTGGAGAGGGGGGAGCAGGGGGCAGCGGGGCAGTGGGTGGGGGCTGCCTGAGGAAGGGTGGATGCTGTGGGGTGGCTGGTTTGTTTGCTTCAGCTTGTCCCTGCCCTTTCCGGCAATGCTCCCGACCCCCTCAGCGGGGCAGGTCGCAGGGGGCTCAGTGCCAACTGCCGTGCTGCCAGCCCTGCCTGCAGGTACCCTCCATCCCCAAAAAACTCCCATGGGGGGCTTAATGAGGAGACGTGGGGTTACTGGGGCTCGTGTGTTGGCAGGGTGCTGAGCCTGTACCAGGCTGGGCTGGAGCCAGCTGCAGCCGCCAAGTGGCAGCTCTCTGCCATGGCCCCGCAGCGGGTGCTACCGGGCGCTGAGGTTTGCGCCCCAGCAGCCGTTGGAGCAGGGAAATCCCATGGGTGGCAGGACCCACCGGGCAGAGCTGGGGGTTCTGACACTGGCTCTGCCGTTGCAGCTGGGATGAGAGCAGCTCCATCAGCAGCGGCCTCAGCGATGCCTCTGACAACCTCAGCTCGGAGGAGTTCAATGCCAGCTCCTCACTCAACTCCCTGCCCTCCACCCCCACGGCCTCGCGCAGGAACTCGGCCATAGCGGTAGGTGCCCGTGATGCCCTGACCCTTCCTGGCACTGGTCCTGGCTCAGTGCCACAGCCTCTGCAGGAGGGAGGGGATGGAGCGTGCCAGCGTGGGAAAACAGAGGCATAGCACAGGTTGTTGGGTCCATCCCTCTCCCAGCTGGCTGGTGCTCCCTGGGGATGGGTTTGAGGTGGGTGCCGGGAGCACCCCTGACTCTGCTCTGCCTGCAGCTGCGCACGGACTCAGAGAAGCGCTCACTGGCAGAGAGCGGGCTGAGCTGGTACGGTGAGGGTGAGGACAAGGCGCCCAAGAAGCTGGACTACGACAGCAGCAGCCTCAAGATGGAGCACGGCTCCTCCAAGTGGCGGCGGGAGCCCTCGGAGGGTGGCGAGGAGGGGCCCAAGGGTGGCGAGCTGAAGAAGCCTGTCAGCCTGGGCACTCCCGGCGCACTCAAGAAGGGCAAGACCCCTCCAGTGGCTGTGACCTCCCCCATCACCCACACAGCCCAGAGCACCCTCAAAGTGGCAGGTGAGACCTGATTTGGGCAGGGTCCAGCTTCTGTGATGGGGAGAGGGTTGGGTGGCATCTTCATGGGCCTTCCCTGAGCACGCTGGCCATGGGATGCCCTGTGACTGCGCTCAGACCTGACAGCCGGACGTGGGCTGGAGGGGGTGGCAGAGCTGTGCGTCCCTGCAAGGAGGTTGTGGGTCTGGCCCCATGCTAAGGCCTGCTTGCCCAGGGCCGTGCCTGCCCCATGGCATCATGTCCATGCATCAGGCTGGGGGCTGGCTGGGTGCACTGGGAGCCTGACCATGGCTCTGCCCCAACACCTAGGGCAGCGGCATGCCCCTTTGTCTCCATCTCGTCCCCACGCCTCCAATATCGGTTTCCAATCTAGTTTAGTTCACACCCAGATGTCCCCAAAGCTTCCTGGGATGCTAACCCATCCTTCCCTGCCCACCAGGCAAGCCCGAGACCAAAGCCACCGACAAGAGCAAGCTGTCTGTGAAGAGCACAGGCCTGCAGCGCTCCTCCTCCGATGCCGGCCGTGACCGCATCGCCGATGCCAAGAAACCACCCTCAGGCCTCACACGCCCCTCAGCCTCCAGCTCCTTTGGCTATAAGAAACCAGCTCCCGCCACTGGCACGGCCACCGTCATGCAGGCTGGGGGCTCGGCCACGCTCGGCAAGATCCAGAAGAGCTCCGGCATCCCTGTCAAGCCAGTCAGTGGGAGGAAAACAAGCCTGGATGTCTCCAACGCAGCCGAGCCCGGCTTCCTGGCCCCGGGAGCTCGTTCCAACATCCAGTACCGCAGCCTGCCCCGGCCAGCCAAGTCCAGCTCCATGAGCGTGACTGGCGGCCGTGGTGCGAACCGGCCAGTCAGCAGCAGCATTGATCCCAGCCTGCTGAGCACCAAACAGGGCGGCATCTCAGTGTCGCGGCTCAAGGAGCCATCCAAGATCAGCGCCAGCCGTGGCACGCCAGCCCCTGTGAACCAGACAGACCGCGAGAAGGAGAAGGCCAAGGCCAAGGCGGTGGCGCTTGACTCTGAGTGTGGGACACTGAAGAGTGTCAGCTCACCTGAGAGTACCCCAAAATCCCAGGCCAACCTCCCGACGGCAGCCAAGGTGGCCGAGCTGCCCCCCACACCTCTCAGGTACAACCCTTCCACCTCTGAGGGCAGCAGGTGCCTGGCACGACTATGCCCAGCACCCAGCCATCCCCAACACCTAAGTCTCACCTGCTTCCTTACCCATTTTCCCCATTCCAGAGCGGCTGCCAAGACCTACGTGAAGCCTCCCTCGCTGGCCAACTTGGACAAGGTCAACTCCAACAGCCTGGACTTGCCCTCCTCCAGCGAGCTGCATCCCACACACACTGCCAAGCTGCAGGACCTGCACCCAACCAGCGGGCATCTCGCGCCCTGCTTCAGCCCTAGTCCTGCCCCCATCCTCAACATCAATTCTGCCAGCTTCTCCCAGGGCCTGGAGCTCATGGGTGGCTTCAGCGTCCCCAAGGAGGGCAGGATGTACCCCAAGCTCTCAGGCCTGCACCGCAGCATGGAGTCCCTACAGATGCCCATGAGCCTGCCCAGTGCCTTTTCGGGGGGCAGCACCACCACCCCCACCCCTGCTGCCGCCCCCCCTGCCAGCACAGAGGAGGAGGAAGAGGCAGGGGAGCTGGGCTGGAGTGGGAGCCCGCGGCTTGCACATCTGGACAGGTATGGCTGGAGGGAGGGCATGGGACTGCTGGTGCACCTCTGCAGGCTCAGATCCCTCCCTGCTGCCCTCCTGTGACCTTTTCCTGCTGCAGGGGCTCTTTCTGCTACATTTCTGGAGAAAAGCCCCCTGTCCCCATGGCTCAACCCCCAATGGCACCTTCCCCTATCTGTGCAGTGATGTGACTGATCTTTCCTTCCCTTCCAGTGCCAACCGCGACAGGAACACACTGCCCAAGAAAGGGTTGAGGTAAAAGAGCCCAAATCACTTCTGGACAGTGCTGGGGAGGGAGGCTGGGCGTGTGGAGCTTTCTGTGGGGGGCCGACAGTACCCTCCATCTAGGGAGGCTGGGCCGCACTGCAGCAGGCGGGAGCCAGGATGGTGCCGGTCCACTTTACCATGCCTGCCTCTGCTCCGCTCCCCAGGTACCAGCTCCACTCCCAGGAGGAGGCCAAGGAGCGGCGCCATTCGCATGCCGTCAGCAGCGGGCTCCCCGAGTCGGAGGACCAGCAGGACCTGCCCTCGCCCCCCGCCCTCCCCATGGCGCTGGTTGGGAAGGGTCCGCTCACCAGCATCGGTCAGTGCCCTCCACTGCCAGTCCCCTTCTGCTTGCAGCAAGCCCTGTTTCTCCTGCTCCCCATCACCCCGTGTTCCCCGTGTCACTTGCTGATGCTGCTGTGGATGCTGCTTTTCTCCTCGACACCCCCAGCAGTCCCAACACCCAGCGCCTGGTGCTTTTAGCCCACTGAGGTGCTGGGTTGTGCCCAGAGGCCAGGGATATCCATCACCTCCGCTTCAGGGCATCTCATCCACCCTTCAGGCTCTGCCCGTGGCTCCCTGCTCCTCTGGGGGTGCCTGGCAGGGCAAGGGGGTGAGCCCTGCCCTGCTCTTGCCAGGACCTATGTGTTCTTAGAGGGTCTGGGGGCTCCAGGCGGCAGATGGGTTGGGGCTGCTGGTGGGAGGCAGAGGGTGCTCCCCTTCTGCACTCGGAGGTGACAGCCTCTGGCATGGTGGTGCCCACTTTTCCCCAGGGTGATGGATTTTCATCTCAGCCCTGTGGTTATCTTGGTGCTCCTGCATAAATCTGCAGTTTAGTTTTCCCCCAGTCCCCTTGCTTTGGGACCCCTGCTTCCTCTCTGCATCCCAGATCTTGTGGATTGCTCCCAGCCCTGCTTCCCCATCCTGATCCCAGGTTCCTAGCGCAACTGTGACCCTGCCTCTCCCTGCCTTCTCCTTGCAGTGAGCCCCACTGCTGCCACAACCCCGCGGATCACCCGCTCCAACAGCATCCCCACCCACGACTCCACCTTCGAGCTGTACAGCACATCCCAGATGGGCAGCACCCTCTCCCTGGCTGACAAGCCCAAGGGCATGATCCGCTCGGGCTCCTTCCGAGACCCTGTGGACGATGGTGAGAGTGTGCTGCGCTCCTGCCCAGGCGAAGGGGCTCCTGCGGTGGGGGGGGCGGCAGGGCTCCCCACACACTTGTCCCTTCCTCCTGGTGCTGCTGTGGCACTGTCAGATGGGTTGGTGCATCCTGTCCTCAGTATCAGAGCAGGGGATGAAAGCGCCGAGGGGCCTGGTGTACCCCTGTGTGCTGGCATCTGCTCTGGGCCACAGCCCACCCTGACCTCTGCGGGTGCCCAGTGTCCTGGGATTGGCCCCAAGATGTGGCACCAGGGAAGGGGGGACCCAAGCAGCCAGGGGGGGTGGCAGAGCTCCTGGGCTCAGCCAGAGAGGAGGGTGCAGGCGGAGGGTGCTCCCCACGCCTTGCTGCACACCACGTGCCTGGGCAGGTCACCAGCCATGCTCTGAGCAGCTGCCATCCCACGCTCTGCCTCCCCGGGCCCCTGCAGAGCCGCATCCACTGGGAGCTCCGTCCTCTGTGCCCTGCCGTGCCCTGCACCTGCAGCCCCTGGGGATGCTGCTGGCCAGGGGCACCCTGACATGCTGGGTTTTACTCTGTTGCAGTTCATGGATCGGTGCTGTCCCTGGCCTCGAGCGCGTCCTCCACCTACTCCTCCGTAAGAGCTGCCTCTGTGCTGCGCTGCTTTGTGCATGGCTGGGGGGGCCTGGGTGGGAACGGGGGGGCTCTGTGCATGCCTCTGCCTCGTGCTGAGCCTATCCGTGCCTTGCTGCCCTCCTGACTGCCTGCCTCTGTCTGTCTGTCTCTCTCTGCTCTTGCGCCACCAGGCTGAGGAGAAGATGCAGTCCGAGGTGAGCCCGCACCCTCTGCTCGTCGCCTGCCCCTGCCACCATGGCGAGGGTGAGCACCTGACCCCTCTCACTCCCTTCACTCTCCCCACAGCAAATCCGCAAGCTACGCCGTGAGCTGGAGTCCTCGCAGGAGAAGGTGGCCACCCTGACGTCCCAGCTGTCTGCCAACGTGAGTCCCCGTGGGAGCCGCTGCTTGCGGCAGGACACGCCGCTCTGAGTCCCCGCAGTGTGCGGGACTGGTGCTGGCCTGCGCCCATGAGAGCCTTGATTCCCCTCTCCATCCTCTTGCATCCCACACCTGGCAGCGTGTGCTCGCCTGGCCATGGGTGCTTACCCAGGCGTGGGTGCTCACTCACCTGTTTCTCCACCTCTCCCAGGCAAACCTGGTGGCAGCTTTTGAGCAGAGCCTGGTGAGCATGACGTCCCGCCTGCGGCACTTGGCTGAGACCGCTGAGGAGAAGGTGGGTGCTCTCAGGGTACCAGGTGGGCACTGGGGGGCACTGGTGGTGTGGGAGGGTGCTCGTGGGGCTGGGGGATGCTGGACTTGGGTGAACCTGCCATGGCACTGCCTGCCCCAGGAGTGCTCTTGGGGTGGGCCCTGCACCATTGGAACGCACTCTACGGTTCCTGGGTCTGCTCCCCCAGGATACGGAGCTGCTGGACCTGCGAGAGACCATTGACTTCCTGAAAAAGAAGAACTCGGAGGCCCAAGCTGTGATCCAGGGTGCCCTGAATGGTACCGATGTCACCCCCAAGGGTAAGGCAGCCCCCCACCATGGGGGTTTTTAGCCCTTCCTGAGCACCTTGCCCAAGCCCAGCTGGGCTGCTCCTTCGTGGGGCTGACACAGGGCCCCAGGGCACCCCCCACTCCAGTGAGATGTTTGGGTGGGAGGCAAGGTGCCCCGGGCAGCAGCTTTTCCCCACCTGGGACCCCAGCCCTCTGAAGCCAGGGTTAGACGGCCAGAGGTGTTGTTGCAGGAGGTCATGATGCTGGTGCCCCGGGGTGACGGGATGGTCACCTTTTCACCAGACCCTTTGCTGACAGCCCAGTTTTAGCTGCTGATCTTGGCTTTGTTCCCATGAGTGTTGTTTCTAGCCCTGAGACCCCAATGTGAGTGCAAGGTGCTGGCAGAGAGGTGGCCTGAGACAAGAGCAGAACGATGTGTGTTCCAGGCACCTCCCTGGGGTTTGGTGTCACTGTCCCGAACGGCAGCGCTTATGTGGTGTCTGAGCCCCACATCATCTTACAGGGTGGCTCCGAGAGCTCAGAGTTTGTTTGGGTGGGAGAAGGGGTGCAGGGAGGAGAGTGCAGATGGCTCTGGCGCTGGGGCAGACCCAGTTTGTTGATACCTCCTTTCCTGGTCTCTCCTGCTTCTCGCTGGCTCCAGAGCTGCGCATCAAGCGGCAGAACTCCTCTGACAGTATCTCCAGCCTCAACAGCATCACCAGCCATTCCAGCATCGGCAGCAGCAAGGACACCGACGCCAAGAAGAAGAAGAAGAAGAGCTGGGTGGGTTGGATGGCGTGCTGGGAGGAGGAGCAGGGCTTGGGAAGCCTCTGGCAGGGCCTGGCCGATGTCAACCCCACGAGCCAGCTGCTCTTGTTTTACCTTGGCATCGTGTTGGCCTCGTGTCCCCTGGGGACAGCACTGACAAGGAGCTTGTAGCCACCATGGATTTGTGTCTTGATGTGCTGGCCGGGACTTCTCCAGCCTCTCTGGGAATTTTCCAGCCCTGGTCCTGCACACCTGCTCCCTCGTGGTTTTCCCATGTGTCTCCCTTCTGCCCATGCGCAGAGCCGGACGCCTCAGCCAGGCAGCCCCTTCCCTGTACCAAGCAGCTCAGACCTGGATGCGCGATTAAGTCTTGCTTTGTTTTGTTTCTCTCCCCCTATGCTGACCTCAACCCTTTTTTTCAGGTGTACGAGGTAAGTCCTACGCCATCCCCTCCACCCCATGCTGTGCCCGGCCAGGGCCCTTGCTCCATTTTGTGGGACGGTGCTCATAACACTACCCATCCCATCCATCCCACTGGCACTAATCCCCAGCACGGGCCACGCTGGGGCCCCCAGCTGGGCTGCACGCACCATGGCTGCTTCTTTTGATGTTAAGGCGAAAACATGCACCCATGTGGAGGGGCTGAACTGTGCTGGGTGGCTGTGAGGCAGCAGGAAGGGCTCGGATGGGGACCTGTCCCATGGATGGGGACAGTCCCCTTCTTGGCCAGGGACAGCAGGGACTCTCCTGACTCCCTGTAGCCAGGTCTTTTGGGATGGGGACCTCAGTGCAGCCCTGCCTGTGGCACTGGGGTGTGGTGCTGCCAACCATTGCCAGGGCTGGCCTGACGTGGCCCGAAGGGGCTCTGTCCCTGTGGGGACCCACGTGGGTCCCAGTGCTTCCCTGCTCTCCTGCCATCAGCAGAGCCTGACACCCACTTGGATTTTTTTTTTATGCTGAAATGCAACACTTGCTTCTGGGGTCACACCAGGCCAGCCTGCGGGTGCCTGTGGGAGTTGGGCCAGATCTTGCCTGTCTGCATCCCTTCTCCCTCCCACCTCCCCTCAGAGCAGGCCCTGGCCCACCAGGGGACATGGTGTGAGCCCAGGGTGCCTGTCCTGCTGCTCTCCTGCTGGCTGGTGGTGCGTAAGCGGGACCCAGGCCCAGTTTGACTGCTCTGCAGTGTCCATTCGCCCTCCCTGGCTCACCCACCCGCTGCTCTGTGTGTGCTATGTGCATGTTGCATGTCTGGCCGGGACCCCTGGTGACATCTTGCGGGGGGCTGGCTGGCCTTCTGCACTTCCAGGAGGGCCCCACAGGGCAGAGTGGGGTGTGGGGCTGAAATTGTCCCCAGCACCAGGACCCCAGCTCTGCAGTGGCTGGAGCGGGGGGGATGTCCCCCTAAACTCTACTTGCTGGGATGGCTGTGGTGGGGTGAATGTGAGGGCTGAGTTGGCCCTTCCTAATGGACCAGGGTGCTGGTGCAGTGCCTGAACACCCCGATGTGGGTGCTGGTGGGGAGCAGGGCTGGGGGAAGCCTGCCCAGGACATGGGTCCCACTCTGTGGGGCTGATCGCTGCTGTCCAGGCTGGAAGCTGGAGTGTTGCACAAAGGGCTGTGCACCCCCATCCATCAGCTGTGCCAGCAGAGCTGGGTCAGGCCAGTGCCTCGCCCGGGGCAGTGGCAGGGCGTAGTGCTGCCTCGGTGAACGATACGGTGTTACTGGTACCAGCTCGGACTGTCTGTGGGGCCTGGGCAGACAGGGGCCCTGGGGGAGGACCGGGCCAGGTCTCTGCTTGCAAGGCTGTGCTGTCAGGCCATCCCTAACAAGAGTATTTCCATCTCCTAGCTACGCAGCTCCTTCAACAAAGCCTTCAGCATCAAGAAGGGACCCAAATCAGCCTCGTCTTACTCGGACATCGAGGAGATTGCCACGCCGGACTCGTCAGCGCCCTCCTCCCCAAAGCTGCAGCATGGCTCCACGGAGACTGCCTCACCCTCTATCAAATCCTCCACATCCTCCTCCGTGGGCATCGACACAGCTGAGTACGTGGGGCCAGGGGTCAGCGTGGGGTGGGGAGGGTCAGTCGTGGTGGCTGCAGGCTCCTGCATTCACGACTCTGGCTCTGCCTTGGCCTAGGCTTTTCCAGGCCCACGGTGAGGGTGAGCCAGAGAAGAAGGAGGTGTCAGAACTGCGGTCAGAGCTGTGGGAGAAGGAGATGAAGCTGACGGACATCCGCCTGGAGGCCCTCAACTCGGCCCACCAGCTGGAGCAGCTGCGGGAGACCATGCACAACATGCAGGTGAAGGACCGCTGCCAGGAGCCTGCCTGGCTCTGAGCACCTGGGTGGCCACAGTCCCTGCACCCCCACAGCTGTGCTGCAGCCCCGGGATGCAGCTGGCTTCTAGCTCCTCACCCTGTGCCATAACTCATTCTTCCCCAGCTGGAGGTGGATCTCCTGAAGGCTGAGAATGACCGGCTCAAAGTGGCTCCGGGGCCCTCAGCAGTGCCAGGCTCTGTTCCCGGCCACGTCACAAGCACGTCAGCCTCCTCTTCACCACGCCGCTCCCTGGGTCTCACCCTTGGCCATGCCTTCAGCCCCAACCTGGGCGACACAGGTAGGGGTGATGCTGGCAGATGGGGGAGGGATGGGACAGAGACGTGTGTGGTTGGAATGTGCTGCTGCTCAGCTGGAGGCAGCTGTGCACGGGGATCTGTAGCGCCACTGGTGCCACGATCAGCCGCAGCAGGGTTTAGCTCAGGCTGGGCACGGTCAGGCCCGGTGGCTCGGCTCTCTGTGCCGGCCCAGCCTCACTGCTGCGCCCCTAGATGTGTCCCCCATGGACGCTGTCAGCACTGGCACCCAGAAGGACGAGCTGATGCTGCGGATTGTGGTACGCATGCCGCCCCAGCACATCATCAAGGGGGTAAGTGTGGGCTGTATGGGACCCTGACCTGTCCCAGTGCTATGGCCCTGGACAAGGGGCAGAGGATGCCTCTCTGGGGCTGGATGCAGTGCTCCAACTCTGCATATCTCGGCTTCTAGGACCTCAAGCAGCAGGAGTTTTTCCTGGGCTGGACCAAGGTCAGCGGGAAGGTGGACTGGAAGATGCTGGATGAGGCTGTCTGCCAGGTCTTCAAGGTAGGATCCTGAGGACTCCTTCCAAGAGCCATCCTTTTACACTGTTCCACCATGCCTGGTGCTTCTTGGCCCAGGTCCTTACTGGGGTCTTCTGGAGCTGCTGAGCACCGCTTGCTCCCTGCCAGCCCTTAGGGGCACTGACAGCCCTGTCCTTGTCCATCTAGGATTACATCACCAAGATGGATCCTGCTTCCACGCTGGGGCTCAGCACCGAGTCTGTCTATGGCTACAGCATCAGTCACATCAAGCGGGTCCTGGACACAGAGCCGCCAGAGCTGCCGCTGTGCCGCCGGGGCCTGACCAGCATCGTTGTGACGCTCAAAGGTCAGTGTGGCGGAGAGGCTACATTGCTGTTCCATCCTCCCTCTGCCTCACGGTGTCGTGGGGCGTGAGCGGGACCCACAGCCTTCCCCTGCCTGCAGGCTTGAAAGAGAAGTGTGTGGACAGCCTAGTGTTTGAGACGCTCATCCCCAAGCCCATGATGCAGCACTACATCAGCCTCCTGCTGAAGCACCGGCGGCTCATCCTCTCGGGACCCAGCGGCACCGGCAAGACCTACCTGACCAACCGCCTGGCTGAGTACCTGGTGGAGCGCTCGGGCCGGGAAGTCACCGAGGGCATCGTCAGCACCTTCAACATGCACCAGCAGTCCTGCAAGGTGAGGGCACGCAGCAGCCAGGAGTGTCCCTGTTGGCACTGGTGCTGCAGTCCCCTCTGGCAGCCATGCCACGGCCCCATGTGTGACACCTGGCCTGTTCGTTGCAGGACCTGCAGCTGTACCTCTCCAACCTGGCCAACCAAATCGACCGGGAGACGGGCATGGCGGATGTGCCGCTGGTGATCCTCCTGGACGACCTCAGCGAGGCGGGCTCCATCAGCGAGCTGGTCAATGGCGCGCTCACCTGCAAGTACCACAAATGGTGAGAGCCCCACTGCACCCTCCTCCGGTGCCATCTCCTGGGCATACGTGTGCTCCCCGCTGCTCTCTGCAAGATCCCTGGGCTCGTGCAGATGAGGCTGCATGGCTGAGCATGGCCGCTGCGCTCAGATCAGCTTTGCCATGGGTAGGGGTGATGCAGGGTGCTTTTTCTCATGGATCCTGTCTCTGTCACTCACTCACTCAGCCCCTACATCATTGGGACCACCAACCAGCCTGTGAAGATGACCCCGAACCATGGCCTCCATCTCAGCTTCAGGTGGGAATCATACATCCCTGGGGACCATCCCCGTGGGGCTGGGGAGCTGGGCAGCTTGTGTGGAGACCCAGCCCTGAACACCCAAGTCTTTCCCTCAGGATGCTGACCTTCTCAAACAACGTGGAGCCAGCCAATGGCTTCCTGGTGCGCTACCTGCGGCGGAAGCTGCTGGAGTCGGACACTGACATCAATGCTAACAAGGAGGAGCTGCTGCGTGTGCTGGACTGGGTGCCCAAGCTCTGGTACCACTTGCACACCTTCCTGGAGAAACACAGCACCTCTGACTTCCTCATCGGTATGGCTGCACATCTCCCTCCTCTACCTTGCACTGCTGGGAGCCCCTAGGGACTGGGGCAAATCCCCCCCAAAGGAGCCTGGGGAGCTGATGTACTGCCCCGTGCCCCCCAGTCCCACACAAACAAAAGCTGGTGAACAGTGCATACAAGTGTTCCTCTTGGGTGGCATTTGTTCCCATGCCCTGTGGGAGGTGTCACCGTGGTGTCAGCCAAGGCTGCCTGTCTTACTGGCACTTTTCCCTGGGCACAGAGGAGCTGTGTCTTCCCAGGCCAGTATCCCTTTGCCTTGCCATGCTTTTGGGGGGTAGGTTGAACCTAGCAGCCCTGTTACTTGCCCAGGAGCTTGCTTCCTGCCCATGTGTGTCAGTCAGACACTGCCCGGACACTGCTCCCAGGAGATGGTTGAGCCCAGGGCACTCTGCATAGCCAAGCTTGCCCACTGTGGTGCTGCGCTGCCACGGGGCCAGTGACTGGCGCAGGGGAACCCAGCTCCCATTTTCACTCTCTGCATTCCCCCTGCAGGTCCCTGCTTCTTCCTGTCCTGCCCCATTGGAATTGAGGATTTCCGGACCTGGTTCATCGACCTGTGGAACAACTCCATCATCCCTTACCTGCAGGAAGGGGCAAAAGATGGGCTTAAGGTACCCAGAGTTGCATGTGGGAATGCAAACCAGCAGTGCTCGGGGACACGATGCTGCAGCAGTCTAACAGGGTGGTGAGCGGGGAGGCACTGGGACTTTGGGCACAGGTGGCATCTTTGTCAGTCCCTGCCCTGTGGCTGGAGCAGGACATAGCGCTGTCCTGGGGGGACTTGGAGTGCCACGTCACCAGCTCTGGCATGTGCTGAAGAGGTGGCTGCTGCTTGCTCCCTTCCTGCAGGTCCACGGGCAGAAGGCAGCCTGGGAGGACCCTGTGGAGTGGGTGCGGGACACCCTGCCCTGGCCATCAGCGCAGCAGGATCAGTCCAAGCTGTATCACCTGCCCCCGCCCACCGTTGGGCCCCACAGCACCGTTTCCCCTCCCGAGGAGCGCACCGTCAAAGACACGACACCCAGCTCCCTGGACTCGGACCCTCTGGTACAGCCCTGCTGCGCCAGGCACTGGGAGGTGGGCTGGGCAGTGCTGGTGGAGAGGGGAGAGCAAGGTGGAGCTTCGCTTCCCCAGTTATTTTTCAGCATAAAAAGTCAGATTTGGGGATGCAGAAACATTTGCAGTCTTGGGAGGAGCGGTGGGCGTGGGATGGTGGCACGGGCAGGCTGCACACCGAGGCACATTGTGATGTGCCAGTGAACAGGCATCACGGCCACGAGCAGGCACGCGCAGCCTTGCACATGCATGTCCCGGTGTGTCACCCAGAGAGACTGCTAGCAGACAACAGCCTGCCACAGCTGATGCCTGCTGATGTGCTGGGGCCTGGCCCCCCACCATGCCTCCATGGCCAGGTCCTGGTGACAGGGAGGGATTTTGCAGCATCTCCAGGCTTTGCTGTACTCTGAGGAGCTTCTTGGGGTGGCTGGTTTGTATGGGAAGGCAAGGAAGGCCTGGTGGCCTTGGCCTCCCCAGGGCATCCACGGACCTCTCATCCCCCTCGTAGATGGCAATGCTGCTGAAACTCCAGGAAGCCGCCAACTACATCGAGTCTCCAGACCGTGAGACCATGGTGGATCCCGACCTGCAGTCGACTCTGTGAGGCCCGGACATGCCGGCCCAGGCAGAGGGGAGCCACCGCCAGCCACCGCTCCCGTTGGGCTGCTCTCCTTTTCCTTTGGTATCCTGGAGTTGCGGGGCTGGCGAGTGAGTGGAGAGGACTGGGGCTCCGGTGTGTCCGGCGGAGCGTGGGGAAGCTCGGCTCATCCATGGGAGAGCGCGAGGTGCCATCTCCCCTCCCAACCCTGGGGGTAGGAGAATCTTGGTTTCTCTTCTTGGTTTTTTTTCTGTCTCTCTTGCAAACTCTCGGGCTTTGGGGCCAGGGCGACCGATGTGGCTGAGCCTCTGCTCCTGGGAGCCGCAGGAAGGCCCCTGCGTGGGGCAGGGACCCCGCGGGAGCCACCTGGGCCAAAGCTGGGGGACGCAGGAGGAACGTGTGGCTGCAGGACAAGAGTGCGGGTGTGAGGGTCTCCAGCTTCCTCTCCACCCAGCCAGACAGATCCAAGGGCAGGCGATGAGGGAGCCGCTGCCGCAGGAAGCGCTTGCCTTGCGTTGGCCAAGGAGGAGCATGGCTCTTGCTGCTGTCTTTGTATGTTCCCCGTTTCACTTGCATGGCAGCCGCTGCGACCAGGACAGCCCAATAAACCCTGCTTTGGTTATTTTATTTTGTTTTCCCCCTCCCATTTTCCTTTGGCCGAGTCCAGACTTTGCTTTGGTCCCTTTTTTTGTTCAGGTCCTTTGCTCTCCTGGCCTGGAGCCCACAGCCCCGTGTCCACCGCTTCCCTGTAAGCAGCTCCCTTTCCCTTTGGTTTCTTTTGCAGCTGTTGGTTCCACCACTCAAACCACCTCTGTCATGAAACTGGTGCTCACTGGATGATCTCCAGTCCCTGAACCCACCTACCGGGGCCTCACAGCTTGGCTGAGATGGGACTTGGCAGCTGGTGGTAGCCGGATGCTCCCAGAGCAGCCCTTTGCCTGGTAGCTCCCCCTGCCCCAGAGGCAAAGCAGAGTCTGGCCCTGGGGACGGGGTCTCCCACCAGGCCAGGATGCCTTGAGGCACCCCCTCCCCAAGGTTCCTGGCACTGGCTGAGGCCCAGGCCGGGGGAGGGTGCTGCAGCCCCATCTCTGGGCAGCCGGACGCCTGCTCTGTCCCCTCAGTGCTGGGGGGCCACAACCTGCCCCGTGTCACCTCGGTGCTGCCAGGCTCAGGAGCTGTGCCTGGGGCTAGTCCCCCTGCCACCACTCCCCAAGGCCCTGGGCCTTCCTGCGCCTTGTGGCCGGCAGGGTCTGGCTGTGCCCCGTGTTAGTGCTCTGGCACCACCTTAGGGCTGCCACATGTCCCCTTGGACCTACCATGTAATGTCACAGGCGAGGCTCCTGGCACAAGGGGATCAGCCCCGGTGCTGCCGTGGTGCCTTAATCCCCAGCTGTGCGGGAAGGGGACATGTGGTGCTTGGGGTGGCGTTGTCACAGCCCGCTCTGGCGGCAGGGTCCTATGACTGTCCCTAAACCCCGCTGGGCTGGGCTGGGGGTGCTGGCACCAGCCTGAGCACTGCCAAGCTGGGGCTGATGCCTTCAGCACACCTCGCTTCCCCGTCCCTAGGCACGGCTGCAGGGGGCTCTGCTGGGCCAACGCCTCCCTCCCTGAGCCCAGCTGGGCTCGGGGCCCCCGCTGCTCACCTCTGCTGCCACCCAGCTCAGTCCCTGCACTCAGCTGGGGCCCCGGCGAGCCTTTTGGGGAGAGGTGACCCCAGGGCCGGGTCTGCCAAGCCTATCCTGTCCCTGAGCCCTACCAGGACGGGGACCGGGCAGCCTCAGCCCCTCGGTGCTGCGGCTGGTGTGGCCTTCAGGGACGCCTCACAACCCTCCAAACCAGGCATCTTCTCCAAGGCCCGGCCTTGCCGCCGGCACCGCTTGGAGGCAGCCGCCACCTCTGCCCTTGGTGCTCTCTCAGCTGGTGCGTCTTGCCTTGCCGCCCGGGGCCGGCTGGTGCATCCCGGCCGCGGCGCGTGCGACCCATGGTGCTCACTTCGTCTGTCCGACAGCCTCCCTGCCATCTCCCCGCTGCCGCCCGCGGCCGGCTAGCCCGGCCCCTTTGCACAGGGATGTCCCTCCCCACGCTGGCTTGGACGCTAGGGCTTTCCGTTTGCCTTCTCTTGTGTTGCCGCCGTCGGCTAAGGACTTGATGTAAATAGATCTGTAGTCGAACGCCCTGCGTGAGTTGGTGGGGCCTGGCCCTGCGCCTCTTTCCTTTTTTTTTTTGGTTGGGTTTTTTTTTTTTATTCTTTTTGTACTCTGTGATAACTGTGCTGTGCTGACTTCTTTTCTGATTGTACGAGACACTGGCTCAGCAGCTGCTCGAGGCCAGTGGTGGGGACCCAGGTCCCCTCCAGCCCCTCTTGCCCTCCGGTGCCCGATGGAAAGGGCATGATGCACCTTTGGGGGCTGCCCCGTGCCTGGGTGCCCTGAGGCATCATGCCCCCCTCTCGCTTTGCATGGCCTGCAGGCAGCCTTGGCTGGGCCTGACTTTCTTTTTTGACAGCCCCACAGCCAAACACACAAACAGTGACCAAACTGTCCCTGGCACCGGCTTGCCTGGGGCTGCGCTGCCAGGTGTCTCCGAGCCTGTTCCCTGGGAGCTTGTCCCATCCTTTCCCAGTGCGGGGCTGCCCATTTCCCCATCACCTCAGCCAGGGCTTGCTGGAGGCGAGCAGCACACTGTGGTGTAAATCAGGAGGAATCCTTGAGGTGGGGGGGGAAGGGCGAGGGCTGTGCCTGCCAGCGTGCCCTGGCCTGGGGCATGGCGGGGGCTTTCGCTGCGCTCACCTGCCCGGAGGGGATGGGCTCTGATGGTTCCTCCTGGCGTACACCAAGCAGCCCGTGTCCCCGTGCGTGGCAGCTCTCTGGGGACCGAGCGTCCCCCAGGGCTGCCGGTGTCTGTGGGCTGTGCCCCTTTGTTCCCCAGGGGACGGGCCCAAGGATTGCACTAACACATCCCCCTGTCACCCCTAAGGGTACCTGTCACCCCTAAGGGCGCTGGTCACCCTCTAGGAGCCGTCATGCCTAAGGGTGCCTATTGCCCCCAGAGGTGCCTGTGACCCCAACAAAGGTATCTGTCACACACCCCCCCCAAAAGGTGCCCATTGCCCCCCAGGGGTCCTGCCGCCTCCAAAGGTGCCCGTGGCCCCTGGGAGTGCCAGGAGCCTGTCTGAGGGGCTGGAGCTGGGAGCTGCCAGCGCCTCACCCCCTGCCCCCTCGAGCTGCTGCCGCCCAGTGGCCCGAACCTTACAATTTTAGCTTTTTTCTATTAAAAACAAACAACCTTTTTTTAATTAAATAAAAGATGAAATGGACAAATTCCTGTTTTAGATGATCTGTGTAACTGACTGGGTTTTGTGTTTCTTAACTGCATGGTATTCCTGCCGAGGGGTTTTATAGCACTTTTTAAATTTCTCTTTAAGATTTTGGTCCAGATTTCTACTGCTCTCGCCTGTCTGTCTTTGCTTTTCCCTTGCCTTCTCCAAGTTTGTAAACTCGCTCCATTTTATACCTGATGTTGAGACCCAACCCCACGTTGTACATAGCTGCGGGAACAATCATAGGGAACAAACACCATCTGGACTCTTTCCACAATTAGTTGTTTTTACTTAAAATAAATTTTAAAAGAAGTATAAAAGGAAGCCAGGAAAAGGCTTGAGGATATTACGAAAGACAGAAACAAATCCAGCCTTGCACCAAGTCAGCTCCTGCTGCCCACGCTGCCCGCACCAACCGGCATGTCTCTTCTCGGTCGTCTGTCTAACACCATTGGATTCAATAAAGTTATCTCCTGTACCGCCTGGCTGCTGGTCCTGTGTGCGGGAGACCGCGGGCCTGTCCCTGCGCGGGAGTGGGGTAGGACAGCTGTGCTTGTGCTGCCACATGCCAACCCCTGTCTTTGGTGGATGCCCTGCTGCAAAATCCAGGGAGGGGGGCTTTGTAGAAACACCCCTAGTTTGAAATCTTGGCTGTTTTGTGAGATGCTGGGAGTGGTTTTATCGGCTGGGGACCCCTCTCCCAAGGTAGCGCTCCTGTTTAAGTCTGGAGTGTGCAGAAACGCTCCTAGTTTGAAATCCTGGCAGTTCTGCAAGATGCTGAAAGTGGGGGATCCTTCTGGGGCAGGGGTGGATCGTACCTGGAGTGTGCAGGGAGGAGCGGGGGGCTCAGGGCAGGCGGGCATCCCCGCTGGGCCGCTTCCACCTCGCCATGTCCCCACCTCCCCTCTGAAAGGGCCACGGTGGTGGTGGTGGATGCCAGCCCGCATCTCCAGCGCAGGGGGACAGCCGTGGGACAGTGTCCCTCGAGCAGCGACGGGGCGCTCTGCCCTGCGGCGGGGCACGCGGTGAGGGCGAGGATGCAGATGCCAGCTGAGAGGAAGGGAGATCCCGGACCCCCGCGGGGCAGCTCGAAAGCTGCGTTGTGCTCGGTGGAGAGCGATGCTGAAGTGGGGACAGATGCTCCAGGAGCCATTAATCACAGGCTGGTGATGAGTTGTGACAGGCTGCAGTGGCGAATGCAAGGCCAGGAGAGGGCACTTCCCATCGGCTCCGGTGCTCCTGTCCAGCGGGTGGGTTCACGTAAGGGCATTACCAGTGGGTGCAACCCTGAACCTGGAGAGCGGGACTGGTTTTGGGGAGCCACGGCCCGTCACCCGCAGAGGCGAGTCACGTGCACGCTCCCCAGTCCGTGCTTGCTCTGTGGCCCTGTGCAGGCAGGGAGAGCCAGCAGCAGAGCCGGCAGCAGCGCAGCAGAAGGGTCCCATGCTGGGTGCTGGGCCCTACGTGTGGTGGCCCCGCAGGGATTTCCAGCCTGGCAGTCCCGGCGCAGAGCCGGCGAGCCAGAAGCATTGGTACCCGGGTCGGGGGGATGCAGAGGGACCACACAGGGACATCGCTGACACTTTGATTTCAGCTGGACACCTGCATTTGGGAAAACTCAGCTGCATGTTTCAAGGGTGACAGGCAGGGAAGGGTCCATTTAGCTTGGGAAACAGCACCCATGGGCTCGGTGCTGTAGCAGCGATGTGGCCCCCATGCAGGGTCCCTTCCCCTGCCTTCAGCAGCCGGTGGGAGCTTGTGGGTGTCTCTGTGGTGCGGGGTGGCTGGTGCAGGGCTGGGAGGGCTGAGAAAGGGAGCGGCAGTGCACCCTGCCCTCACGCGGGGCACGGGGACCCCGGTAGCACCTGGACACGTTGGGTACAACCACCGTGTATGTCAGCAGCACCTGCCGGTACCGCACCGTGTGTACGACAGCGCCGGGTGTGCAGCCTCAGCCACCAGGTACAGCGTCCCTCGGGCACTGCGCCTGGCGTGTGCGGCAGCACCCCTGGGCTGCTGCACCCAGTCTAGGCACAGCAGCACCCAGTGTAGATATAGCAGCACCCAGCAGGTCCTCCCAGGGTGACACACAGCCTTTGCGCCAGCAGCCTCTCCCTCCCCAGGGAAATGCAGCCCTATGTTCTATGAAAAACGTAGAACCACAGAGCAGAGAGCAGTTTGTGTTGGACCAGTTCCCACCCCCCGCAATGAGCAGGGGTGTCTCTCACTACTTCAGGTTGCTCAGAGCCCCTCCAGCCTGGCCTTGAACACTGCCAGGGATGGGGCATTCACAGCTTTTCTGGGCAACCTGCTCCAGTGACCTACCACCCTCCACGTAAAACATTTCTTCCTTATGTCTTAGAAGCCCCCTTTATTTATGGAAATGCCGCAATAAGGTCTCCCCGCAGCCTTCTCTCCCCCAGCTGCACAACCCCAGCTCTCCCAGCCCGGCCTCGCAGCAGAGGGGCTCCAGCCCCCGGAGCATTTCTGTGCCCCCTCTGGCCCCGCTCCAGCAGCCCCGTGTCCTCCCTGTGCTGAGAGCCCAGAGCTGGATGCAGTGCTGCAGGGGGGTCTCACAGAGCGGGGCAGAGCGGGAGAAGCCACACTTCTGGTGCAGCCCAGGATGCAGCCGGCTTTCTGGGCTGCAAGCGCACGTTGGCAGCTCATGTCTGATTTGTCACCCAGCCGCATCCCCAAGTCCTCCTCCCCAGGGCTGCTCTCCATCCATCCATCCACCCACCCACCCGCCCACCCATCCCCAGTCTGTTCGGATAGCGGGGATTGGCCTGGCCCTGGTGCAGGACCTTGCACTTGGCCTTGTTGAACCCGATGAGCTTTGCACGGGCCCGCTCCTCCAGCCCGCGCAGCTCCCTCTGGACGGCATCCCTCAGCTTGGTGTCATCCGCAAACTTGCTGAGGGTGTGCTCGCTCCCACTGCCTATGTTGTTGATGAAGATATTACACAGTACTGGTCCCAGTATGGACCCTTGAGGGATGCTGCTCCTTGCTGGTTCCCATTTGGACATTAAGATGTTGACTGTAACCCTTTGGACATGGCCATCCAGCCAGTTCTGTACCTTATCTCCAGTTTAGAGGCAACCCCATTTCTGGGGCTGTGGGGTGAGCCGTCACAGCCACGTGGCACCCAGGGGTGCCCTTCGGGGTGTACCCAGTGCCCGGAGGTGACCTGGGGTGTGCAGCGGTGTCGGGTGCTGCAGGTCCCAGCTGGGCTGGGACCCCAGGGTCCCCCTCCCCACACCAGGCACCACCTTTCCCGGCAGCAGCACATCAGACCCCCCGGCCCAGCGTTCCCTTCCCTCCGGCACAACTGGCGCGTCCCACCGGCACCTCGAGGTGTTAGAGCCCCTGCATGTGGTGCCAAGCAGGAATCCTGATGAACCCCTGTTTCAGCTGAGCTAACGGGCAGTGTCGCTCATTAAAGCCTGTCTGCCGTGGCTCCAGGCCGCTGCGGGGGCGCGGGACACCAGCCCTGTTGCGAGCTGCTCTGGCTGGAGCAGCCTGCCATGTCCCAGTGTGGCTCGAGCAGCGCTGGGGCGGAGGTGGGGGACCTCTGCTGGGATAGGTTTGGGGTGATCTCGCAGGGTCCCTGTCCCTGGCTCAGCTGCAGGGAGCAAGGGGTGCCCCAATGTCCCCTTCCCCACTCAGGGCCCCAGCCAAGGGGGATGGGGACCCCACAGTGAGGGCAGACCAGACACCACCGGCCACCCTCTGAGCCCCACCCGGGCTCCTCACCTGGCTCCCATCAGCTTTTTCCTGCTGTTTTTGCCCCAAATTGAAATCTGGGTTCCCAGGAACCCTCTGGGTCTGGGGTGGCAGAGTGGGGGTGCTACCACTCACCCACCACCGCTCCGCTCTCCTGTGGCCATGGTGGGGACCCGGTCACAGCTCTGGGTCTCCGTGGTGGGTGCGGCCGTGGTGGGTGCGGGGTGACCGGTGTGGGGTCACTAGCGAGGAGTGACTGGTGTGGGGTGACTGGTGTGAATAGACGAGCACAGGGTGAGGTGACTGATGAGAGCTGATGGGTGGGAGGTGACGGGTGGGAGGTGACAGGTGTGGTGTTCCTGATGGGGCATGACTGATGTTGAGGTGACCAGTTCAAGGTGACTGGTGAGGGTGAGCAGTACAAGGTGACTGGTGTGAGGTGACCAATGGGAGGTGACTGGTGTGAGATGATCGATGAGGGGTAACCAGTGTGAGGTGACCGGTGTGAAGTGATGAGTGGGAGGTGACTGATGGGGGATGACAGGTGTCAGTCACCCCGGTGAGGGATGACCAGTGTGGAGGTGACTGGTGCGAGGTGACCAGTGTGAGGTGATCTGTGTGAGGTGACTGGCGTCAGGTAGCCCTGATGAGGGGTGACACGTGCAAGGTGACCGGTGTGAGGTCCCCCCCATAAGGGGTGCCAGGTATGAGGTGGCCAATTTGAGGTGACCGATGAACGGTGACTGGTGTGAGGTCACCCTGATGAGGGTGTGAGGGGACCTGTGTGAGATGACCAATAAGCGGTGACCAGTGTGAGGTTACCCCGATAACGGGTGATGGTTGTGAGGCGACCGGCGCGGGCGCACCCCGGTGGGGGGTGATGGGTGTGAGGTGTGAGGTCACCCGATGAAGGGTGGCCGGTGTGAGGTGACGGTTGTGCGGTGACCGACGAGGGCGCCCGCTGCCAGGTGAGGGTGTGGGGAGACCCCCTGTGGGTGGGGCCGCGCCCGCACGAGCCGCGGGCAGCCCCCCCGCAACACCCGCGGCGGGCGGGGCCAGGTCTGTGGGCGGGGCCCGGGGCGGGGCCTGCCGGCGGTGGGCGGAGCTGCGCGGAGCCGCCGCACGCGAGCCCGGAGGGGCCGGGGCTGCCGCAGCGCCCGCGCCGGTCCCGCACCGCCCGCGCCGGTCCCGCACCGCCCGCACGGCTCCCGCCGCCCCCGCCGGTAAGTGTCCGCCCGCACTCCCGCCGAAGTTTCTCCCCGGTGCCGCAGCGGTGCGGGCTCTGCGGGACGGGGCCGCCCGCGCTCCCGCCGACCCCGTCCCGGAGCCGTTCCCGGCGCCGCTGCCCCGAGTGCGACCGTCCCCGGGTGGGGTGGGCGCGGCGGGGGCCGGGCTGGCGCGGCCGGTGGCGACCTCCCCGCCGTGTGCCGGCGCCGGGAGCGGGGCGGGGGCCAGCGCTTTCCCCGGGGTCCCCGCCCGGGACGCGGCTCCCCGCTCCCCGCCGTGCCCGGCGCCCCGGGGCTGCCCGTGGGGTGCTGCGCCCCGAAGGCAGCTGGGGACAGAGCCTGGGGGGATGGAGGTGGATGCAGCCGCTAGTGCGGGGGGCTGCGGGGGTGGCGGGGGCGCACCCAAGGGTGTGAGACCCACCCGAGAGCGTGCGACCCCCCCCGCCCGGAGACGCGGGGCCACCCCAGGGGTGCAGAGCTGAGCCGCCGGGTCAAAGGTGTCCTCTGGGCACCGAGGGATGATCCAGCTCCGCATCCCTGCCTGCGCCTCACCACGGGTGCCTCTGGGGTTCTGGCCCCGGGGGGTGGCTGGGGGCGCAGGGCCACCCCCGGTGCAGTGCGGGGATCGTGCCCCGGTGCTGGAAACCAGTGGAAGCAGCGTGGCTCCAGGCGTGGGCGGCCGCAGGCCCCGCTGCACCGGCAGCATCTCCGTAGCGGCCTGGCCAGGAGCCAGCTCCAGCCAGTCCCTTCCCCGGACTGAATTTCCCCGCCGTGGTTGCAGCAAGCTCCGGGATCCTCCTTCACTTCTCGCGCTCGCTGCGTGCCGTCGGGGTGCAGCGGTGAGGAGGGGCGCACCCCAGGGCCAGGGGCGACAGCATCGGGGTGCCGCAGCCTTTGCACCCACAGCTGCATCGGAGCTATGCCCAGCACCTCGCAGCTCCCTGCAGCCTACTTTTAAAAAGGGGTGGGAGTGATCCCGAAAGAGCTCTGCAAATTGCGCAGGGGACAGGCAATATTGCAAGGTGACTGTGGCACGGGTGGGGGGGACACACGCGCCTGTGTCACGCATCGCATCGTGGTCCCCAACTGTGCCAGTGCCTCCATGTGAATCTCTGCACCAGGTGCTCCTCGGCGCAGCACTTCCCTGTCCTCCAGGTGAGAGTGGCTGGGGCAGTGGGTGCTGCGGGATGTCACCCGCTGCAGGATGTCACCCGCTGCAGGATGTCACCCGCTGCAGGGTGTCCAGCAGTGAAGTTCCCCCGTGCGGTGGCAGCCGCAGGGTGCTGAAGGACTCCCTGCCTGCTCCTCTGCAGCAGCAAAAACTTCAGTCCTGGAGCAAAGGCTTTCATTTATTGTGCGCTGAGGTGCTGCTGCAGCTATGTCACTCCTGTGCACGCTGTACGGAAGCGCAGCCACCGGCAGGAGTCGTCTCCTGCCTGCTGCATTATTCCTCTCTAGCGCAGCGCCTTGGCTGTGTGCTGCCGGGGGCCGCTGGAGCCCTGGGGCACCCTCGGGGCAGCTGGTGCTCTGCACCTTTGCTGCGCTTGGGTGCTTTTGGCCTGAGGGTCTTGTTGGGAAGAAGCGTGGCTTGTGGGGGTCTCTGTGTTGGGGGAGTGCACAGCACCGGGGAGGTGATGCACCCAAGGTCATTGAGGCCAGCAGTGACAGTGGGACGTCACCTGTGCTGCTTGGGAAAAGCTCCATTCAGTAAAACCCCCCCAACCCCTCTTGGAGCGACGCCCTGTCTCCTTCTTGCATCTGGGTGAAGCACAGAAACAGGTCTGACCTTGTCCGATCACCCAGTGCCCAGCCCAGCTCTCCCAGCCCCCCGTGGCAGGCGCCAGTGCCCTGTTTGCAGGGAGCCAGCCCGAAGCCCCAGTGGCCCCGATTCTGCAGGGCAAGGACGCGTCCCTCGCCGCCCGTTAGCCCAGCGACAGCAGCAGCAGTGAGCCAGCATCGGCTGCACTGCATCGCCGCCGGCAGCCCTGGCTCTGCACCCCTCTGCCGCGCAGCGCCCAGCGCCGCCCGGGCTCACGGGAGGAAGGAGGGCGTACGAATGTATACTTATATATGCTTTTATATATATATCTCTATCTCCCGGTATGTATGGTTGGGGAGGGTTGCAAATCAGCTGCCTTTCTACCCGCGAGTTGCCCGCACGAAGCCGTGCCGGCCGGCTGCGGTGGGACGGCGCAGCGGGAGCTTGTGCTGCTGGCCTCTCCCAGGGGAGCTGCCTCCCGCTCCATGAGCCCCGGGGGTGGTCACTGCGCTTGAGCTAAAGGCCACTGAAGCAAGACGGGACTCCTGCTCCGAGGGGTGGGAGCAGGCCCTTCCTCAAGCTCGTGGTGGTTTTGGCAAAGCCCCAGCTCCGGGAGCTGGATGACTGCAGCTCCTAATTATGACTTGAGTTTCTCCTTCTCTGGGCTGCGCAGGAGAGCTGCGAGCCGGCAGCCGTGATGTCCTCCAGCAGGATCGATGCCTGAAGCACATAGACGGGATCCAGTGCCCGCTGGTTTTCAAATCTGGTATTTTTCTTTTTTTCCCTACCCCTTGGCAGCAGAGCTCGGCGCTGTGCCCGGTCGTGCTCCTCAGCAGCCTGGCGGCCGCCGGCACTCTGCCTGTGCCAATATTCGGAGCCGCCGATAAGTGCAGCCTGGCAAAATGCTTTTACCCTTGGCTGCGGTCAGCCTTTCCCTCCCGGGTGAAAACCCGGCTGTTCCCCAGCTCGTCCCCGCGCTGGGCTGTGGCTGCCCTCGGCTCGGCTCCTGCCAGAGCCCGTGTTCCCCAAAGTGCTCTTTGATTATTAGCCCTAATAATTGTGTTATCACATCGGCTGAAGTGTTTCAGATGCCAAAGCTAATTTTGCTCTTCATGCCTTCCTTCGTCAGTAATGGGATTTTGATAACATCACGCGTCCAAAAGTATTGGATAAACTCAGCATAATTCCCCATTTATTAATTAAACCGTAAATTAGGCAGCGTGCAACCGGAATCCGAGACGCCCCATACTGATGTAATCCTGCAGCCGGGGATGGTGCTGGCCCCGTGCCGGTGCTGGCCTGTCCCTGCCAGCCCCGGAGTGGGGGATCCCAGCCCCCTGAGCTCGGTGGCTGCCGTGTCCTGGTCCCACGTGCTGGAAGTTGAGTGATGTTTAATCGTCTCCAGTGGCTGGAGGAGGAATCGTGGTGCCCCTGGATACTGATGCCGGTCTGACAGTGGAGCCGGAGGCTGGTAGAGCTCCCTGTTGCCCTGGGGTGGCTCTGGTGGTGCGGCAGCCTCTGTGCCGGGGCTTTGAGAGGGGGGAACCACAGCTGGCTCTGGGGAGAACAGAGTGGTGCTGAGGGGTGAGCGTGGTGGTACAGGGCTATGCCGAACTGCTACATCTGGCCCCGCACCCCCCTCTCCGGGCATGGGCAATTGTCCGACTGCGCCAGATCCATCACCGCTGACCACTGGAGGTTGGGTGTCCGCAGTCCCACCTGCCTGGAAGGGGCCCCTGGCACCACTGGGGCATCCTTCACGTCTTGCATTTTAAGGAAAGTGGGTGTGTTTTAATTAATCCAGGGTGTTTCTTGCTCCCTGGCTCTTCCCAACCCTGCGAGGGTGCAGCAAGTGTGGTCTCTGGTCTGGTGCATCCCCAGGGGATATGGGGAAGCCAGGAACAAAGTGGGTGCTTGTGGAACAAGGTGCAGGCGGGTGCTGGGGGCAGACTTGGTGCTGCACTTGGGCACGTCCAACCCCTGAGCCTGTCTGAGCCCGTGCTGAGCTGGAGGTGGCCTAGGGCATCGTCCTGCTGCCAGGGGGCCCGGGGAGCTGCTCTGGGGCTGGGCTGAAGTCATGGGGATGGGTGTCTGCAGGTGCAGGGGTGCCCGAGATACGCCAGGATGGTTTGGGGTCAGCAGAGTTGATCTGGCAGCCGATGCCACGGCAGCACTGCGTGGGTCGAGGTGTCCCTCGCCACCCGTGAACCTGCTGTGCTGCCTCACACCAAAGCGATTCTGCGACAACCCCCTTGAGCTGGGACCAGCTGCCGAACTGCTGGGGCAATGTCGTGGCATGCCGGGGGAGATGCCTCCTGCCTTCTCCTGCAGGGCACGGGATGTCCCCAGGGACATGCTGTGACTGAGGGCTGTTGGGACCCGGGATCCCCGAGGCAGCACCGATGCTCCCATCAGCCTTGAGCAGAGGATTCAAGGGGGAAAACAACCCCAAATATCAGTGCTGCACATGGATTTACAAGCACATGGATGCCCTCCTGGGCTCTGGCGCTGTCTCGCTCTGCTCCCAGGGGAGTTGTGGGGTTTTCTCCTGGGACTGAAGCCTGGGGAGAGCCCGGTTAGTGGCTGAGGCAAAGGCAGCGGCATGTGCCCGCTGCTGCCCACGCAGGAGCCCTGCATCGCTGCCAGCAGCCTGGCGC
Source organism: Phalacrocorax carbo (assembly GCF_963921805.1). Lineage (NCBI taxonomy): Eukaryota > Metazoa > Chordata > Aves > Suliformes > Phalacrocoracidae > Phalacrocorax > Phalacrocorax carbo. The sequence goes on from NC_087535.1 coordinate 1,210,433, forward strand.
AGCCGCTGCCTTGTGCTGCAATGAACTGCGGTGTGGCTGGGCCGGGCTGAGCCACTGGTTTGTGCTGTGAGAGCCTGATGGAGACCCTCCCGGTCTGGTGACCCTGGCCGTGGGGGACCCCTGGAAGGGACAGTGGCTGCCGGCACCAGTCCAGCAGCGGGTTCTGGACACCACTAGCCAGGGTGCTTTGCAGCTCCCCAGGCAACTGGGCTCTCCAGGTTATTCAAGGAGGGGAATAGCCTCCCCCGGGATGCAGCAGCAGAGCAGCTCTTCCATGCAGCCCCGAAAGTGTGTGCCATTGTGCTTGTGACTCCAAAACACCTGGAGCAACGTAGGGATGCGGCTTGGAAGGGCTGAGGAGGAGCAGAGGACCCTGCTGCAGTGTACAGGAGGCTGTGCCCATTGCCAGGTCTGGGCTCCTGGCTCTCACAGTGCACAAGGTTAATCTGTGAGAGTCACTTCCCGGTGTCCTGGCTTTGGCAGTGCTTTATGTCACGATTAAATTCCCCTGGCTGGTCTGGTGCTCTGTCCCCCCCAGTGCTGTCATCGTGCCTCTGCCATCCCCTTTCTCACCCCAAATGCCACCAGGGCGGGTGGCCCCGGGGATGCAGGGCCATACTCTGCCTCCAGTGCTCTCTGCGCCTTGGAGCTGGGCAAGCAGCCACCAGCATCGCTCCTGGAGGCAGCCGGTCCCCGCGTCTGAGCCCTGGCCAGCAGGGAGGAGGGAGATGGTGAAGGTTGTGCATCGCTGGAGCCAGTTTTCTGGATTTCTAACACTGGCCCATCACTGCCTCAGGCTTGCTTGGGTGCTCTGGAGATCTCTCCGGGGGCCACAGCCTGACGGGCATACGGAGCCTCACCCCTAGAAACAGCACCTCGTGGCTTGCGGCTGCTCGTTTAGCCTGTGGTCGTTTAGCTGGGGAGCAGCGCAGGGCGTGCGCTCCCCTGCCTCCCGTCTCAAATCGATCCGCCTCGTCTCAGCTCTCCCCTGGAGCAGCTTCTGGCTCTTCCCCAGGAGCTTGTCTGGCTTCTTTTTCCTCCCCCGGAATTGATCAGGAGCCATGGCTGTTGCACGGGGCCATCGCCAGGGAGTGCCGGGAGCAGGGCAGCGTTGCAGGCAGAGCGGTGCCGACCTGGGCAGGATTCAGATGCTCTCAGCCCCGTGGTGCCTTCGAAGTGCCAGAATAACTCAGCCCGTCACCTTCTGTTGCCCTATTTAGCTGCGCTGGTCTTGCTTGCGGAGCAAGGCACGGCCACCACAGCATCACTGGTGCTGGGGAGCGGGCTGGGCGCTGGCAGCACGTATTCCCTTTTCTTTGGGTGGCTGCTTTGGCCATTCACAGCTCTGTGTGCCAAGGGTGGACTGGCTGTGGCTGGGGTGAGCCCGGCAGTTCACCAGGGCTCGGCTGCAGCGGCTGGTGCCATATGGGATGTCTGGTGTCTTCAGGGGTGGCTGCATCCCCACAACTCAGGGGCCCGTGCTCTCCAGTGTCTCCAGATGCATTTTCCATGGGTGCCATGGCAGCACGTGGCACATGCCAAAGCCCTCTAGATGAAGTGCTGACAGCGGGCGATGCTGCAGCCCCTGCAGCCTCCCCGTGGGTAGGAGGAATGTGGGTGGACTGTCCCCTCCTCGGCATGGGACCATGCTTGTGCCACCGCAGCGGGGGCTGGAGGGGCTGTGGGCTGCTCCTGGTGTGTGCAGGGCGAGAGGGACCTTGACCTCTGCCGGTGCCAAGCGCCACTGCTGTATAAACAGGTACCTCGGTGCAATCTCTCGTTTGCTTCCCAGCTAATTAGCAAGGCGGCTGCCTTCCATGGGGTCTCCGAAGCATTGCAGCAGCGCCAGATGAAAGTGGAAAGCCGAGAGCCGTAGCGGGGAGGGGGAGAGGGCACTTGCTAGCCCCCTCGCTGCTGGCATCGAAGCGCCGGTTGGTTGGGTGGGGAGCGGCTGCCGCAGCGCCTGTCCCAGCTCCGCTGGGAGCCCTGGCACCAGCCCCAGTTTCAGCTTTCTCAGGTCCTTCCTTTGCTGCTGGGGCAGCAGCAACACCAGCAGCGAGGGATAGTCGGGGCCTGACCTCCCTGGGAAAGGTGGGCTTGGGGAGCAGCACCCATGGGTGCCAGGCAAGGCTCTCAGCACCCAGCTGTGGGCCACCTCTCCCCACAGAAGCAGGCGCAGGCATCGCGTGCTGTCACTCGTCTCTTCCCCCATTTCACCTCGGTGCTGTCCTGATTTTAGAGGCAAAGGCACAGAAAACCCCTGAGCTCTCTGGCCCCTGACGCCGGTGGGTGCCAGCGGCGGTCCCTGTGCAGGGAGGTGTCCCCGGGTAGGGACAGACCCAGCAGCTCCGCGAGCAGCCCCAGGTGGGTGCAATGCTTTGGTGGGGGGCACCTGCCAGCACTGAGGAGGACCCCGAGACCTGGCAGGGTGCCTGGGGTGATGCTGCTGCGGGGGGAGATGCTCGGGAGCCGAGCGGGGCGGGCAGGATGGGATCGCCCCCTCCCCAGCTCATCGCACGCCCAGCCCTGCGGGTGCATGGACCTTTAGCTGTCCGGCCGGGACGGTGGGAGCCGCGGCAGCGCTCGGCACAGCCTTCCGGCAGCAGGAGCTGGTGGTTTTAACTTGTGAGCAGCAGAAGCCATTAATCTGGTACCCGAATGATGGATGAAGACTACCTTTAAGACTGCATTTAACTGTTAGGCGTCTCTTGGTTTTGCTGTAAATAACGCAGCCACTGTGACACAGAGCAGGCCCTCTATTCAAGGCAGGCGCCAGCCTCTAAAACCACCAGTCCTTGCATTTATTTTTTTATTTTTTTATTTTACGAGATCTCCCCCATGAGCTCGGGGCTTAGTCCCCTTCCTCAAGGCTCTGCGGTGAGGAACCTGGATCCCGGCATGTGGAGCGGCAAGGCAGGAGCTCACCACGGGGTCCCTGGCCCTGCCCGTATTTGCCGTGTCTGTTCCCAACGCCTCAAGCTCGGGGTGACGATGGGGACTCTGGATGCGACCCTGCAGCGGAGCGGGGCTGCGGGGACGTGCAGGAGATGTGCTCGCCACCAGCTGGGCAGCTCATCAAATTTTTACTGGAACCATGTAATTCTCCGGCATGGTGACCCCCCGCCGAATTACCCATCTGCCGGGAAGAGCCTGCAGCCGGGGCTGCCGAGCCCCAGCACATCATTATTTTTAATTAGACGAGCTGGGTGCTGGCTGGTGATGAGAGGCAGTGAGCGGAGCGTGTCTTGGGGGGCAGGAGGGTGCAAGCTGGCTTGCCAGGGATGCTGTCGGAGCCCGGCTGGCGGATGGTGAGCAGCACCACGGACCCTGGTGGGCGCTGGCGGCTGCATCACCAGCCCAGGCAGCGGCAGAGCCCTGGCCCAGCTCTGAGCTGGGGGGAACGACGTGGTTCACCCCTGTGCCGGGATGGCTCAGTCCCGCTCCTGGGGTTTCTCTTTGGAGGCACAGCTGCCCTGTGCCATGCCTCGGTTTCCCCGTGCCTCGGTTTCCCTTGGCGGGCAGGCAGCGTGGCACCAGTCGGGGTGCGAGGGCCAGAGAGCTCGGGGGTGCCCGGCCAGTGCCGCCTGCTCGCACTCGGTGGGGGGGAATGCCTTGCTCCAGGGGTGATGGCTTAGCAGCTCACGTCCTGCTGCCGGAGCATCCTTGCCCCATCACATCCCTCGCTTGTGCTGCTGCCGGCTCCCATTTCCCAGCCCAGTATAAATATCCTCCCATGAAAAGCGTGAGGCTGGAGGAGCAGGCATTCCCCTCGCCCTCAGCAGCGTAAATCAGGAGGGAGGTGCGGGTGGTGGGGGAGTCCCGGGGGGAAAGCTGTCCCCGAGCCCCAGCAGCTGCCATGCCAGCCTTCGGTGCTGCTGACAGAGGGTCTGACCCGGCGCCGCTAATGCAGCTATGGTGGGTTTGTGCTGGGGTGGGGAAGGGGCTTGGGGCCGGGGTTTGCTGGGCTGGGTCATTGCAGGGCCCCTTCGCACCAGGGTCCTGCAGCGTCCCCGTCCCCAGCTCCCCCTCCTCCCTGATCCCTTGGTCTCCCTCTGCACATCCCTTGCCAGAAATTCTGTTAATTAAATGACCATTAGAAGCCAAGTCATGTTTTTGCCTTAATTAGACTCTCCTATCTCATTGCGGCAAGACAAAACTCTGGCCAGCATGTCCCCCCATGTCTGACCCCGGACGTGCCAGTCCCCAAACCACAGGGGCTCTGGGGGCTCTTCCCTTGTGCGAAAGGCTGGAAGAATGTGCAGTCATCGTATCCGCGGGTCCAGCAGAGATGGGATCTCCCTCCCACCCCTTGGGCCGCTATTCCTGGGGTCAAAAGAGCTGCCGACATCAAGATCTGGCTCGTGAATGGCCCAATATCTCAGCTCTACCCCAAAATCCCTGCTTGCCCCTGGGATGCATCACAGGAACGTGCCAGCTCTGTAGTGCTCAGGTTTCCTGCCGACATTGTGGTGGGAGGGGGCTCCCCTTTGGAACCAGTTTGGGAGTTTCATTACCAGTCACCCAAGCCCAAGCACTGGCATGAGGCGCTGCAGGTTTTGGGGTCCCAGAGCTGCCGTTCATGGAGGGCTGGGGGGTCCCCATGTCTCCACCCCGGCAGGGCAACTTACAGCCCATGGGCTTAACGGGCGCCGCAGTCCTGTGAAGGAGCGATAACTCACTGCTCCGGGCCCACAGTGGCGCCGCAGCCCCTCGTTAGCTAACGAGCTTCCCCCTCCCCTGTTGTTGGGGTGTCCCCAGGACAAGCCAGCACCCAGCACCCTGGGCTGGGAGAGCGGGGGGTCGGGCCTCCCTTACCCCTGCCCACAGCCCAGCCTGGCGCTCCGCCAGCGGCTGCTGGTGCTAATTGCTGCCTCAGCCTCATTAATCTTGATTTGCTGCCGCTTTCTGCCCTCCGTCATCGCATCGGGCTTCACCTCCCCAGAGGGGAGAGGTTTCAGCTGCCAAAGCCGCCCCCACAGAGGAGCAGGGGGTTTCCAGCAGCTGGATCCCCCCAGAACCCTCACCCTGCCGGGGAGCGCTGAGCTTGCCTGGGTGCTGCTGGGGCCAGAGACATCCAGCTCCTTCCATAGATCCCCAGATTCCCTCCCTGGGTCCAGTCCTTTGTGCAATGTCTTGGCTGATAAGGGTGGGAGCACAGCAGGGGAGCTGGAGGAGAGGGGTCCCGAGGATCATGGCAGTGAAATGCTTCTTTTTCTCTTTCAAATTGTGCAAACCTCGCCGTTTCTCGCATTTTAACCAGCCTGTTTGTATAACCCTAACCCAGCAGGGGTGATTTTGCTGGTGGGTGAAGGTGCCCCATCGCTCAGCCACACACGCCGTTTCTCCCTGCGTGGTCCCAAAAACTCCCACCCCAACCAATGATTTCTTGCCAAAAAACTCCCCTTTCTGTCCATCTCCCCTCCTGTCCCGTCGGCGGGTGCGGAGGCGGAGGAGCCTCAGCCTGGGGCAGTGGGCACCTGCGTTGCTCTGCCAAAGTGCCCGTCCTGGGGGGTACCCCAAACCCCCACCTCTCTGGGGGGCTGCCCCAGGGGCTTTCTGGGATGGAGCCTTTTGCAGGAGGAGGGACGAAGGGCTCAGGAAAGGGATTTTCTGGTGCCAAAACTGCTTTTCCCGGTAGTGGAAAGGCCCCGGGGATGGATGGAGGTGGGATTGCGGCTCCGGCTGGGACTGCCATCCCACCAGACCTTGGGGCGCTGCCAGCAAGCGAAACCAGCCTCGCTTTTAATTACACTGGCTCCGTGTAAACGGGGCAGCCGGGCTGGTCCCTTTGGAGCACGGTCGAGCCAGAGCCAGCTCCCCCGTGCAGTGTCAACCAGCAGAGCCCCTGCATGGGCGATGGAGCCGGAGGGGTTTACACCAGCGAGGGGCCAAAGCCCCGTCGGGGCTCGTTTTGGGCTCAATGCAGCTGATAAAGGCATTGGGGGGGGGTTTGGGGGTGTCAAGGTAGGATTTTGGTGGTGGGGGGGGGTGAGCCTGGAGAGGAGGGCGTTGCTGGATGTGGCCCCTGGGGGGCTGTGCTGGAGATGGGAGCTGGTGGCTCCTTCTAGGCCAGATGTTTGCAGCTGGGGGGCAGTGCCTCGGGGGATACAGGGTAACACGTGGCGGGGTGCAGGGGGGATGTACTGGGGGCGTGGGGGCGAGGCATCATGCAAGGTTGTGCACTGAGGTGGGGCTGGGGTAACGTGTTAGTGGGTCTGGGAAGCTGCAAGATAATGTCCTGTGGGATGTGGGGGTGCTGCGGTGGTGGATTTGGGGTACTGCACTGTGGGGTGCAGGCCAAGGCACTGGGGAGAGGGCAGGGAGGATGCATTAGGGGCTCTGGGGGCAAACGCACCATGGGGGTGATGCACTGGGGGGCTTGGGACAAAGCACCGTGGGGTGCAGGGGTCACGCGTTGGGGGTCCAGAGCAAGGTGGTGCAGGGTGCAGGATAATGCACAGGGGGCTGGGGGCAGCACCCGGGGGGGGCAGCGGGGACAACGCGCCGCAGGGGTGCACGGCCCTCCCCACCAGCCCACACGTGGGGGGGCTCCACAGCAGCTGCCTGGGCGAAGCCCGGCCTGTCCTGCTCTGCAGGGAGCTCCCGGCTGGTTTGGAGAGGATGGGGTGGGTCCCACCGAGGGGTGCTGCTCCCTGGGGAGGAGATGGTGGGGTCCCCAGGGGTTACCGGGGTCGGGGTGGTGAGAGCCCCTTCCCAGCCGGTGTTTATTAGTGCCTTAACCCATACTTATTCTTGGGCCAAGGACTGATAGAAATCATTATTTATAACCATCTTTATTTATTTATGTCCTTAAGACACTGTGGTTTTGGTGGAGGAATGGCAGGGGCAGCTCCAAACCAGTGCAGTTTTGCAGGAGGAATAAAGGGAAAACTTCAAGCGCTGGCTGTATTGCAGTGAATGTCCTCAGCGGGGTGGCAGAGTGGTGTTTGGGGGACAGCAGTGATAATGGGGGGGGGGCCGATGTCCCTTCCCACCTCCAACGAGACGGCTCCAGTGGCCACCCCAGCCCCGCCACTGGCTGCTGCAGCTTGCAGAAAGGAGGGGGGAAAAAAAATTGCAAAAGAAGGAAAAAAAAAAAGCAAGCGGAGCCCGAGCAGGACTGCATTGCAGTGCCGTCAGCTGAGGCCCCTGTGCCGCCCAGCCACCCCGACACCCTCCTGGCGGCGCCGGGGTGGCCTGGCCCGGCGTCGGGCAGGGTCAGGGTGCTGGGACGGGCCCTTCTGCCCAGGAATCTGCTCTGTGGGGTGGGAGCGGCTTCACACCTCCAGCCGAGGGGTTGGGCTGCCTGGCTTGTATCTGCACCGCGCGTGGAGGGGGACAGGGGATGTGACCAAGGACACCCAGTGAGGCAGTGGCAGAGGAGGAGGTGCCTAAGTACACACTGCCTGCTCATCCTGCCCTCCTGCCCCCCATGGTGCTGCCCCATACCTGTCCCAGGGCACCCCACACCCTGCCCCACACTGCCCAGCCCTTGCCCCTCATGTGGGGGTAGAATCAGCCCCCCCCATCCCCATGGCAGGGTCTCTAGGGCCCTGTGGGGACGCGCCCCCCCCCCCCCCCCAGGCGGGGGGGCAGCAACAGGGCTCCATGAACGTGCATGCCCTGCCCCCAGCCCCTCCTGTGCCTCAGTTTCCCGTGCCTCAGTTTCCCCCAGTCCTCGGCTCTCCCGGCACCCACTGAGCACATGGGCTGCTGGGGCAGGTGACGGAGCAATTAATGATGTTAATTAGCTCACCCTGTTCAAAAATAGCCACCGCTGTGAGGCCTGATGCTGCCTCCAACCCCCCAGCCCTGGGTAGTGCCCCAAAGCCCCCCAAATAACCCCCAAAGCAGCGTTTCCTCTGGCCAGGCACCTGCGCCGCAGCTTGTCCCTGCTGTCGCCCAGGGCTCCTGCACCTGCTGGGAGGGGTTTTCCTTATTGCATTATAAATTAGTTCCAGCAATCAATCAGCAGCTGCTCGTGGCGGCACTGAGAGCGGGGGACACGGCGGCTCGGTGCTCCCCAGCGTGCGGGGCTTTGCATGGTAAGCGTGAACGTGCCAGCACACAGATGTGCGGGTGCGCCATGCAGTGAGCATCGTCTCCTTCCAGCAGCACGCACACGCGTGCAAACGTGACCCATGAGCAGCTGTGCACACTCATGCACGCTGGTACACAGGGGGTGTGTGTGCAAACAGAGCTACGTGCAAGCTCTCACACAGCCTGCAGGCTCTGGCATGCACACACCCGTCTGGGTACGCACACCCGTGTGCAGGAGTGCTTGCAGAGCCACACGAGTGCTGCACGCGTGCACAAGCACTGGCACCCTGACACATCCATGAGCAGATGTGCTCATACATGTGTATGGCCATGTGCACGCCCTTTTCAGCGCTTGCACATACACAGAGGGTGCTTGTGCCCTTAGCACTTCCACCCAAACACACATGTATACCCTGTGCGCAAGCGCTCGCACACGCGTGCTTGCGTGCTGCACAAGCACTTGGATAAGCGTGCATACCCTCATACATGCTTGCATCCCATGCACAAGCACTTGCACACAGACATGCTTGCACATGCATTTGCACACCCCATACCTACATGCGCGCACGCTGCGCAACCATTTGCATCCCTCACCATGCACAAGCTCTTGCACACGTGCACACACACAGGCCAAGCCCCCCCCCCCCCATGCTGCAGGTGCTCAGCACCCCGCACCCCTCGGGGTGCCCCTGGCCCGCTGCCCCGCTCCCGGGGCCCGCAGCGCTGCTGGGCCGGGGCACACGGCGTGTGCAGCGGGATGTGAGCAGCATCGCAAGCGCAGCCGGTGCCTTGAGCGCTGCAGAGCACTGCAGCGGGGCTGCCGCAGCCCCATGCCTGCGGCACGGGGAGCCCCCGCATCCCCGAGGGCAGCGCTGCGCTGGGTGCCTGCGGCTGTGGGTGCTGGGTGGGGGGTGGGGGGTGGGGGGGCTTGGCTGGGTGCCCTGCGCTGCCCACCCTGTACCACGTTTGGGTGCAGAGTGGGTGCCACGGGCTGCGCTGCAGCAGCGTGCTCCCCTGGGATCCCCCATCCCATGGCCCTGCACACCCTGCTCGCACCCTTGCTTTGCACCCCCGCCCCGCCCCCTCCCCCCAAGCCCCCTTGCCGCGCACCCATGGGCGCTTGCAAGGCATCAGGGGCCTGGATCCCCCTGCCCTTTGTCTGCCGGTGCAGGGCAGAGCCAGGACTCAATCTGCCCCACACGTGCGGCGCAGGATCCAGCACCTGGGGGGCAGGCGGGGGCATTGCCCTGTGCCCGGGGGCCCTTGCAGCTCCTGGGTGCTGTTGCTTGGGGCGAGGGGCAGGCGGCAGCATCCCCCACCGAGGGTTCCCAACCCTGCCCGGCCTTTTTCCTTCTTCCCAAACCCAGCTGGCTGCAGAGCTCACCCTGCCCCGCTTTGGCAGAGATTGCCGTTTGCTCAGAAATACAGGTCAGGTCGGGCAGCCAGCGTTGCAAAAACGCTGCCTCGCCTGCAGCGAGCTGGAAAGCGTCCAAACTGCCCCAGGCAGCATCTGCTCGCCTGCCTGCGGCTCCTCCGGCAGCTTTGCTGTCCTCCTAGCAAACCCCAGTGCTGTGACGGGGGAAAAACCCCCTCAGGTTGTTCCTTTGGCACCAAGAGCCTCGCTTGGAAATGCTCTGGTTGCCCCACAAGGATAAACAACCCATCCGATACCCTCCAGCATCTTGGGGAATGGGGAGAAGGGTAACTGGTGCATCCCGGAGCCATTCGACTGCAGGGCCTGGGTATCGGAGCAGCTCTTGGTGATGCTGAGGGGTGGTGTGGCCTCGCCACGTAGCATCTGCAAACCCCCTGTCGGTGGGCACCAGCAGCGTTTTCCAGCTGAGCGTTGCCTTTGTTGGTGCAATTTTGCCTCTGGTCAGGTGCATTTGTAATAAACGGGTGTTTTGTGCTGGGCTGGGAGCTCCCAACCCTCCTGGCCAAACTGCACCACCAGGAGACACTCCTTGCACTTGTCAAGGGAGTTTCTGATACATGTGGCTGTGGAAAACACATGCAGGGTTTCAAAATCCAGGAAGGACCCAATAAAAGGCCCCCAAACCAGATTAAAAAATATCCCCAGGCTCCCTATCTGCAGAAGGATTATTTACTGCAGCTCTTTCCTCTGCCTGGGATGGATCCCAGCAGCTCCGCCTACAAAAGCTTGATCCTAAAGGCGATCGTGCCAAGTTTTACTCCCAGTTTTGATGTTGCCTGGCTTGCCTCAGACGGAGGAGTGTGTGAGGAGAGGATGAACCCACCCATGAGCCAGCGAAGGGGTTTCTCCAGCCACCCTGTGCCCTGCACGGCTGCCGGGGGTCCCGCTGCTCCCAGCAGTGCCCGTGACAGATGCCTTTCTGGTTGCCATAACTTTTTGCACTCCCACTGTAAATGCTGCTGTTGGAAGGGATGAAGGATGAAAGGAGAGGTGATGCTCCTGGCTAGCCCGCGGTGCTGGGGTGCTGCGGGGAGGGGTCGTGCCACAGCCCAGAGTGGCTCCTGAGGCCGGGGCGATGCGGGGTCTGGTTGGGGGGGCTGGAGACCTTCCCCCAAGGAGCAAGACCTGCCACCAGCCTGGATTTTCCATCAGCCAGATCCTGCCAGCAGCCCTGGAAACCTCAGCCCTGCCGTTGGTGCCTGTAGCTTCTTCTAAGCAGAGGTGTTGGGGTGGCCAAGCCGGGGCCTTGGCGGGGTGGGAGTCACGTTCTGGTGTGAGAAGGGCTGCCTCTGCCTCGCATGGGGTTCCCCCTCCTCCCACTGCTGCCCGCCCCAGCACCACCCACCCGGGAGCAGTGGCATGGGAGGAAGGTGTGTGGGGTGCTGAGCTGAGCACTGGGTAACTCGGTGCACAATTCACCCCAGAGGCAGCTGGAGGTGGCACGGCAGCGCCTTTTCAGGGCAGGAACACCCCCAGCTCTCTCTGGCCGACTTTTTGAGGAGAGAACACTCCTTTTCTGCTGCTGTGAGAAGGACAGCGGCGCTGCCGGCACCGGGGGACAATGCTCTGGGCGAGGAGGCTTCATCGAGCGGGCAGAAGCGATGCAGGACGGGGGGTTCCCCCCATGCCAGAGCTCACATGCCCCCCCAAAATCCTTCCTTGGTTAGCTGCACTCCTGCTCAGCTCTTTGCTTTCCCCATGGGATAGTGTTTTATTCTCACTCTTCCAGCACTGTTAATTCCTTTGGCTTCTTGCCTGCTCTGATCTTCCCGTTGCAGGCTTGCCTTCTGCTGAATTAGCGAGGCACTTCTTTGGGTCCAGAGTTGGGTCGTGGAGGCACTTTGGGTCCGGAGCTGGGTCGTTGAGGCACTTTGGAGATGGAGCTGGGTCGTGAAGGCACTTTGGGGCTGGAGCAGGGTCATGGAGGCACTTCGGGTCCAGAGCTGGGTTGTGGAGGCACTTTGTACCAGGTTTGCGTGCAGGAGTGAATGCCACATTTGCAAGACTGTGGGGTGGGTGTCCCCGTCCTTGGGGTGCTTCGGGCCCCTCTGGGCTGGGGGTGCCGAGCACAGTGGGCTCTGCTGCAGCCCTGGCAGTGAACCAAGTGCCTTCCCCGTGCCCTGTCAGGCCAGGGGTATCTGGGCTTTGCAGGGCTGGGAGGCGGACAGGCGCCTCGAGCCACTCAGGACACGGTACCTGTGACATGGTGAAAGGGCTGACCCTTGATGTGCACACTGAGCCCTCCATGGCTGTGTAGAGCCGGCTCTTCCCTGCTTTCATTAATCCTTAAAATGTGCCCTGCAAAAGCTCCCTGGGGCTGTAGGAAGAGCAACATGCTGCTCCTCTCCCGTTCGATCCTTGGAAGCTCTCCCAGGGCTGGGAGCAAGTCCTGAGGGTCCCACACCAGCGCTGGGTCCCTGTATAAAGTGAGGTCTGGCTGCTGCCATGTGTTGGGTCTGCAGGTGCCTGATGGGTCCCTGCCTGAGAAAAGGGGGAGGCAGGGGGCTGGCTTTGTCCAAACTAACCTTGCTCAGCTCTCCTGGGGATGCAACACCGCCTCCCTCATCCTATGGGGCCTTGCCGGGTGAACCTCCCCCTAGCAGTGTCCTTAATGTCCCCAGGAGGCTCCGAGCTGGCATCCACAGTGATGCTCCCAGTGGCTTTGGAGATGTCAAGGGTCAAGGAACTTGGGACTCAACTGGGCTTCCCATTGCTCGTGAGGGAATCCAGGTGTCTGGACCCTCATGTCCTTTATAACCATTGGACTCTACACCCCTCTAGCAGAAGATCAAGCACCCTGTTATCGCTTTGCTGTCCGTACAGATGTCCTGGGTGCAGATGGTTGCTCAGGGACACAGCTGGACATGGGGAGGGGTGGGGGCAGCAGGGACCTGGGTGATCACCGAGGTGATGTTGTGTTTCAGGGAGCCCCTGACCCACCATGACGTTCAAGCAAGCATCAATGATGGCCCCGGAGGCCACGGCCACCACGATGCCCATGGCCACAATGGAGAACTCCACGGAGGCCGCGGGGCCGGGCGAGAGCAATGGGGACATGTTCACCCAGCTGAAGGACAAGTTCATGAATGAGCTTAACAAGATCCCCTGTGAGTAGCTGCCTCCTTTTCCAGGTGTCACCCTCCTTATGACCCCACCACTCCTCTGGTCCCAGTGCAGCACGTGGGACAAGGCAGTGGGGTGGCTGGGCCTGGGAGGGAGCTGCGGGGCTCACAATGATACTGGCTTTTGCTTGCAGTGCCCCCCTGGGCCCTCATCGCTATCGCGGTGGTAGCTGGACTCCTCATCCTCACCTGCTGCTTCTGCATCTGCAAGAAGTGCTGCTGCAAGAAGAAGAAGAACAAGAAGGAGAAGGGTAAAGGCATGAAGAACGCCATGAACATGAAGGACATGAAGTCAGGCAACCAGGTGACAGCCTCTGGACTGCTTGGCCCTGTCCTGTGCTTGGTGGTGTAGGATGATCCCTCCGGTTGAGTTACGAACCATGTCAGGGCACCCATAGCTCGGGCAGCAGAGGGGGATGGAGCCACCAGGACCCTGCGATGGGACAGTGCAGACATGGAGCTCCACGGCCTGGAGCTGAGGCAGCAGCACTGTCCTCCTCCAGTGCCGGGGGCCCAGATGGGAGACCAGGCTCAAGATGGCCTGGACCTGCCAATACTTCACTTGAACCAGCAGACATTAATTTAATCCTGTATGGCTCCGACCTTCTCCTGAGCTGCCCTCATGTCCCTGAACTGTGCCTTTAGCCAAGAGGGGAGGTCCACCAGGCCAAAATGCCCACCATTTTGGGTTCCCCAAAAAGCCAGGGCTCAAGAGGCAGGTACTGGTGCATGGAGCAGAGCTGGGGCTGTGTCCTCATCCTGGGGAGGGGTCAGCAGAAGGGAGGCGTTGGTACCACCGGGCTTGGGGCGATCCCAGCCATTTCAATTGCCCTGACCCATTTGGAGGGGTGGGAGATTTTGGGCATCTGTTCCCGCTCTTCAGAGCCACGCGGGCACCACGGGCATGCAGGCAGGGCTAGAGGGGTGAGCGCTGAGTGGCGATGCTCCATCACGCCTGCCTGTCTGCACGTGCCCGTGGTCGTGGGAGATGCGGTGTGGGATTCCCCAGTGGAGGGCGAGGGCTGCCGTCCCCTGGGGCTCAATGGGGCCGTACAAACCCCGATTCCTCACCTTGCTGTGGGTCCCTTGTCGATGCTCTCTGTAACGAGGCTCTCTTCCCTCCTGCTGCTCTCGCCGTCCTCCTTCCCTGCGCGATCCCTCTCCATCCTGGGATGCCCCCATGGTAGGTGCCACTACAAACCTCCTTCTCCATCGGCTGCTTCCAGGGTGGGACAGGGGACCTGGGGACACGTCAGAGAGGTGATAAGGAGATGGGGCTCCCACCCCATGGACCATGGCTTGGAGAGGCATGGGGAGGGGTGGCTTTGCCTTAGATATGGGAGAATGAGGTTGTATCTCTATTACAACATTAATAAAATGGCCCTGCTAAGCCCTTAGCCCTGGCTGCAGTGCTCCCCCAAGCATGGGTTAGGGGGATAGAGTACCCCTGCACCTTCTGCAGTAGGCTGCTTGCATGTAGCACCCCAATACAGGCACCAAACCTCCCCTTACTGGAGCTGACCCCGTGTCCTGAGGCAGCCCCCGACCCCATCTCGGCTGGAGCTGCATGGTTGTGGGCAGAGCCGGTGCCACCTCGGGGCTGCTCTACCAGGGCTTCACGTCCCCAGAGCAGGGCGGGTCCTTGGCCCTCATGGGGAGAACCTGGGGGGCTGAGAAGCCAGCCGGGTTGGGGTGCCGGAGGTCCCCAGAGGTGTGGGGATGGCGACCCTGGGCTGTGACTCTGCTGCTGAGCCAGACACCTCGGCTGCCATTGCAGGGTCAACAGGACGACGATGATGCGGAGATGGGTCTGACAGAGGGGGAAGGCGAGGAGGAGGAGAAGGAGCCGGAGAACCTGGGCAAGCTGCAGTTCTCTCTGGACTATGATTTCCAGGCAAACCAGGTGATGGAGGGGCTGGGGTTCTGACGAGAAGGGGCAGTGGCACTGGCCCAGGGAAGGTATTTGAGAGGAGATGTCTCCTTGTTGGACCTGGGTGGCACAGGAGGCAGTGGGGAGATGGGTCCTGTGCTATGAGGAGTCCTGCCCCACTTTGAGCTGGAGACAAGCCCTTGCCATCTGCAGCATGTAGCTGGGCTGTCTCATTGAAGGCACCCTTCTCCCCGCCTCCAGCTGACAGTGGGGATCCTCCAAGCTGCCGAACTGCCAGCTTTGGACATGGGTGGCACCTCAGACCCGTACGTCAAGGTGTTTCTGCTCCCTGACAAGAAGAAGAAGTATGAGACCAAGGTGCAGAAGAAGACACTCAACCCTGCCTTCAACGAGACCTTCACCTTCAAGGTGCGCCCCTTCCTACCCACAACACGGTACCTTGTCTGCCTCTCCCATGTTTTCCCCGGATTGTGTCCCAGTCCTGTACTTTGACCCTTGCCGCTGGAAGCGGGTGGTCCTGGCTTGGACTCCTCTGAGCCCGTTCCCAGTCCAGTGGCCCTCTTTGTGCAGGTCCCCTACCAGGAACTGGGTGGGAAGACGCTGGTCATGGCCATCTACGACTTCGATCGCTTCTCCAAGCATGACATCATCGGCGAGGTGAAGGTGCCCATGAACACGGTGGACCTGGGCCAGCCCATCGAGGAGTGGCGGGACCTGCAGAGTGGCGAGAAGGAGGAGGTGAGAGCGGGGCTGGTGCAAGGCCCTTGGCCACCTGAAACTCTCGGCCAGGGAGGGTTGAGGTGTGCTCTGCTTTCTGGGCCATCCCGCAGTGCTCGGGATGGTGATCGCTGTGGGGTCCCACCTGAATGCCATGCACATCCTGGCCGTGAGCACTGAGCAGGAGCTGCCCCTGTTGTTCCCCCATGAAAAAGCCTTTCTGTAACAAAAATGAAGAGTATAAATGCCCTGGGTGCTGTGCTGGGACTGGCCTGCCCCAGCAAACCCTTGTGCTGGTGCACATGGTGCCAGCTCGTGCCAGCATTGGAAGTTGAGCAGGGTTTGGGGGGACCTGCATGCGGACCATGTCCCAACACTGTGGTCCAATGCACTGGCAAGACTTTGATATCTGCTCCCTGCTCTGCTTGGCAGCCAGAGAAGCTAGGAGATATCTGCATCTCCCTCCGGTACGTGCCCACAGCTGGGAAACTCACTGTCTGCATCCTGGAGGCCAAGAACCTGAAGAAGATGGATGTCGGCGGTCTCTCAGGTGGGTGTTGGCTTGTGGGTATCATCCTTACACCCCACTGTGGGGCTCTTGGCAGCCTTTGTTGGGGAAGGACACTGGGGCCATCAGACTGGCATGGCTTGGGGAAACCCCCTCCAGTGCCTGGGACCTCCTGCATTGGAGGCAGCCCAGGGTCTGGCTGGGGGGCGAGGGGAGATGGGGGTGGGCTGAGCCCCCCGACCTTTAGGAAGGACATATTGAATTTGGTCCACCACTGTGTCCAGGCCCAGGACTGTGGCAGGACCTGGGTGGTGAAAATGCTGCTCTGCCATTTGCTCCTGGTCCTGCTCCTCCTCGACTTGGGGCTGAGGACCTCAGTCGATGGCATGTTTTATGCTAGAAGAGTCTTCTCATCGCCATCCCAGGGCTGAGCTCTCTGCCCCGCGGGCCTCAGCTCTCTCCAGACCTGCCTTAACCAGGAGATGAGCAGTACCTGCATGGCTGGAAGGGTTCAGCTTTATTGCTGGGGTGTCTTGCTCCAGAAACAGGGGTGACAGGCCAGCACCCTCTGGTGTCACTCCACTGTCCCTCACACTCCTACAAGGAGACCCACAGGATGCAGAAGAGCTCCATTCCTTGGCCAGTTGCTCCCGTGAATCCTCTCTAGCCCAAATGCTTTGGCTTTGGCCTCCATCCGCAAACCTTAGAGTTCCTTTACTTGTGGAGGCCTCCTCACCCCACGGTGCACCTCATCCTTCTCTTGGGCATCTCGGCTCTGGCTGATGTACCCTCCTGCCCGCCCCCCCCCAGATCCCTACGTGAAGATCCACCTGCTACAGAATGGCAAGAGGTTGAAGAAGAAGAAGACCACAGTCAAGAAAAAGACCCTGAACCCCTACTTCAACGAGTCCTTCAGCTTCGAGATCCCCTTTGAGCAGATACAGGTTTGTCCCATGACATCCCTGCGAGGCAGGCAGGGTGGGGGTGATGGGTGAAGTCCCGCAGCTGCCTGAGCCCATATCCCAGCCTTCCCACCAGCCTGAGCAGCTCCGGCTGAGCTTCTGCTCTGGTCACTCATAAAACACATCCAGTCCCAGCCTGGGTTGATGCTGAGGGCAGCTGGTGCAGGGGCAGAGGTGGGAGGCTGGGCAGCACCCATGGGACATTCGCAGCAGGAATGGGGCTTTCCTCCTCCTGGCCCTATAGTGCTCACCCCACGTGTAGCAGGGACCCCCCGGTGGTCCTAGAGACATTTTGGACCATTGGTAGGTGCCTTCTGCCTCTCCATGTCCAGCCCTAACCCCTGCACCTGCCCCTGCCCCAGCCCAGCCCCGTCAAGCCCTGTAGCCCGCAGCTCTTGTGAGCCCCTTGGTGGCCATGTCAGGATGAGCTGGGCCCCCGCCACGGCTTTGCCACCCCAGGATCCTCTGGGAAGGAAGTGGCAGAAGCTGTGGGCATGGAGGGGACCCTGCCCTAACATGGGCCACGGCAGGGCTCAGCCTTGGGGGATGGGGGGGTCCCTGGGGTGCCCTGCCAAGTTGTACCACGGCTGGGGCAGCATGGAGGCCGTGGGACCATCACAGCTGCTGCGCCTTTCCACCCCTCTAAAGAAGGTTTCCTCCTTTAGAAAGTGCAGGTGGTCATCACGGTGCTGGACTATGACAAGCTGGGGAAGAACGAAGCCATTGGCAAGATCTTCACGGGCTGCAACTCCACCGGCACGGAGCTGCGGCACTGGTCCGACATGCTGGCCAACCCCCGGCGGCCCATTGCCCAGTGGCACTCGCTGAAGCCAGAGGAAGAAGTAGATGCAGCTCTTGGGAAAAACAAATAGGAAGATCTGCCGGCCAGCACAGCACGGCACTGCTGACAGTCGAAGCGACCCAGAGCTACTGATACCTCAGTTACGCAACCTTTGGTTTTTTTGTTCTGTTTTAAGCTGAAATACCCTTTGATGGCTGTGGAAGGGTTTCCAGACAGTCCCAATAGCTTCCAGGGGAAGAGGTTAAAGACACGGATGGTTCTTTTCATTCTTCAGCATCGCTCCCCTCTGCTGCATGTCCCATTGTCTCTGCCCGCCATCACTTCCAGGTGCAAAGCCACCACCACGCCTGGGACCTTCCCCGGCGGCCGCGTCACCAGCCCGCAGCATCGCTGCTGCCGTCCTTCCTTTGGGTTCACGTGGGGAACCGTCGAACATTGCATGGAGGCGATGCGGAGCCTGGTAGAGCGAGATGACCAGACCCACTGTGCTTGCCTGGGGCAGGAACAGCTGTGTGGACATCGAAACGGTGGAGAAGACCCTCTGCAGGAGACCCAGGTGCCTCCCGCTCCTGCTCTGCCCCCCACGGTGAGAGCTGTGGTTGCGGGCTGAGGACGGCCGCGCGTCCCCGGCCAGCTCCAGGTTTGGCTTCTCCTGGGGAGAGGTTTGCAAGGACGGCAGGGCCCCGCTGCGGCTGGCGTGGCAGTGGGGTGCTGAGCCCTTGGCATTGCAGCCAGAGCCGTGGGGACCAGTCTGAGAATGGGGAGCCCTGGGGGGGTCTGCTCTGAGGAGGCACGCGGTGGGAGGTGCAGGCAATGGCAGCGCAGTGCGGACCACCACCACCTCTGCCGGGCGGCTGTCGTGTCCCCAGAGGCCAGGCGAAGACAGCGCGGGGTGGTTTGCTTGTGTGCCCCACCATGCTTGGTTGAAACCTGTAAATCAAAATGCTTCCACAAGGCAGGTTTACGCTGAGAGGTCTCCAGATGTGAGGGGGGCAGCCCCGGAGAGCAGCGCCAGGTGCCTCCCCAAAGGCCATCGCGTGTCCCCAGGGCTGAGCTGTGCCATGGGCACACCAGCACAGCCTTGGGGCAGCTGGGGGACTATGGGGAGCTCCAGCCCCACCGCCGCATTGCACCGCTGTGATGCTGGTGGGGAGGGCAAGGGCGAGCCCATGGCCAACAAGGGACCAAAGCCCCTGACCCCTGCGCGCTGCTGCTCCCCACCGGGCCACTGGCTGCTGAATCCACCCCATCCTGCTCCCCTCAGGGGTATAAGCCATATCCATGTCCCTGACAGTGGGCAAGAGCTTCTCCGGGCCACTCCTCCCACTGTGGGACGAGCCAGCACCATGTCCCTGAGCTGGAAAGCCCATGTTGTTCCTTGCAGCTGGGAGAGGGTCCGGCAGCCCTGCCCAGTTCAGCCCAGTCTGTACTGGAGCACTGACGTCCCCGTCCTGGCTCCGGCTCCCCCGCAGCCTCATGCTCCCTGCTCCGCTTTGCTTTCCTGGACTCGGTTTTGGTGGGTTTTGGCAGTTACGCAGCGAAGGGTGTCGCACCTTCGGCGAGGGGGGCTTGCGGTGGAGAAGCAGAGCTCTGGGGTGCAGCGGGGACGCCGCGGGCATCGGGATGCAGCTCTGGGGGTCCAACGCCTGGGCTGGGACTGTGGTACAGGCCGTCCCGAGCCTGGGGACAAAGTGCCAAAAGTGAGCTCGCGCCGGTGCCGTTGGGTGCTTCAGCAGCTCCCCGTGGGCCCTGCTTCCCAAAGGGCATCCAGCCCCGGCTGGAGGTGGGGAGACAATGGGAAACTGGGTGGCAGCCACAGCTCAGGGGGTTCGGGTCGGACATGTGGCCAAGCCCCTTCCCCTGGAGGGACGTGCAGCCCTGGGACAGGTCCCCAGGGAGGGACGTCTCCGTCCTTGGGGGAGGTTTGGGGTTCGGATAGCCAAGCTGCAGTATGGTGGTGGGGGAGGTTGGACGGGAGACCTCCAAAGACCACTTCCACCCCCACCTCGGCTGTGCTTGGCCCATGCCCCGGGGCCCAGCACGGCTGCTGGAGCTGCGGCTTGGCCAGGCTGGGCCAAGGTGCCTCCAGGGCCGCGCCAGGCTACGGGGGCTTCGTGGGTCCCGCAGGGCCATCTCCGGCTTTAATTAGTCCCT
The DNA here is from genome assembly GCF_963921805.1 of Phalacrocorax carbo. Classification (NCBI taxonomy): domain Eukaryota; kingdom Metazoa; phylum Chordata; class Aves; order Suliformes; family Phalacrocoracidae; genus Phalacrocorax; species Phalacrocorax carbo. Next base: position 1,230,064 of record NC_087535.1, read on the forward strand.
TTTCCTAATGGATATGTCAGTGTCAGCAAACGAGGTCCTGCCCTGCTCGTGTCACCAAAGGGAGAAGAAACCTTGGGGTGCTTTTCATTAACGGGGAGCTGGGGGTGGGCGATGCCCCCCGGCCGGGGGCACAGGCAGGACTTGGTCACTTGAATCAGTCTCATTTCAGAGTCCGCCCGGGCACTGGGGGGGAGCATTTGCCTTATGTGGAAATGGGTTAAAAAAGAAGGAACTGAAAAGAACACTAAAATCTTCCTGTTGGCAGTCCGCAAGCGTGCACGGCCCCGCAGCTGTCCTTGGGAAGCAGGCGGAGTTGTGCACGCACGCCTGTACACATACGCACACCCACATGTGCACCACCCCCCCCCCACATGCACCCCGCCCTCCCCGCACCCCCTGACCCGCCGCATCGCCCAGGGTCTCACCCAGGAGCAGAGATCCCACCCAGCTGTTCCATTCGGACTCTTTAAGCCTCTGGGGGGGGGAGGAAACTGTGACTTTAATACATAATTTAATTTTTTTTAATAAAAAAGGAAAAAATAACCAATATATTAAAGCCATCTGCGCTGCCTCTGACCCCCCCCCCCCCCCAGTTGTGTGTAGTTAAAACTATATGGAGACATAGCTGTATATACCATGAGCAGTGCATGAGATGCAGCCACGTAGCAGTAGCAGCATGGTTAAAGCCGAGCGCGGCACTGCACGCTCTGTCCCACCGCTCGCCGCCGCCGGCACCTCCGTCCCGACCACGTTTCTCCAGCGAGGCAGAGACGGTGACGAACAAAACTCGTTGCTCGAGTGCTCTCCACTGCCCTGATTATTTTCCCCCAAATTAAAAAAAAATTAAAAAAAAAACATGTAAAAGAAGAACATAATGCCAAGAAGCAAAGCATGCCAAGGCAGTCCCGCCAGCGGAGGGTGAGCCGTCGCCGACGCAGCCATGACTTCCACGTGTGTCTTGTTCCTGTGTCTTGTCGCATTTATACCATGGCTGGGTAGCGGCAACATCGTGGCTTCGGTGTCCTGTGTCGCGTTGGTGCGTTTCACCGTCAGAGCAACTTTAGAAGCCATATTAGACCACGGTGTGCCGGGACCCCATGGGGATGGGCCCACAGGTGAGCTGTGACCCCCCCTTCCCCCCGTGTGTCCACTGTTCCCCCTGGTTTCGCGGGGCTCGGCGGCGGAGCCAGGCTGAGCCACGTCGGCCACCGCCTCGGTGGCCATGGATGCCACCGTTGCACCGGGTGGGGGGATGGGGCAGCGCTGGGACAGACGCTGGGGCTGACCTGCCGGTGGCATTTCTGCAATGGAAAGGCTGGGACGCGGCAAAGATCTGATGCCGAAAAGGCTTTTTGGAGAAATTTGGGTTATTTCTGCTGTGTCCGGTCAGGTGGTTTCTGTTTTGGGGACGAGAGCTGGCTTCCCCCCCCGCCCAGCTGCACCGTGGTGCAAACCCAGCCATGCCACGGAGATGCTCAGCTTCAGCCTCCTGGGGTTAAAAGGAAGCGAATCCGCAAGGCTTGGCAACAAGCTTGGCTTGCTTTTTCTTTTTTCCCCCAAACCTGGGAGGGAGGAGCAGCTCCTCTGGGAGGCCCAGGCTCAGAGGGTTCCCGGAACAAAGGACCCGGGTGCCGGCCCCGCTCTGCCCCATCCTGGCCCCCGCAGCGCTCGGCTCCGGCGGGAAGCTGCTTTTAAAGCCCCTTCCTCTCGTGTGGACTCTGTCGTTTCCGTCTCTTATCGTTAAATGGTTATTTTGTAAAGATATCTGTCTCCTTATTAAAGAAACGAGCTGAAAGGAGCCCCAGTTCCCTTCTGGTCTTGCTGCTTGGGCTCAGCGGGGTGTCCACGGCGGGGGCAGGTCCCAGGGGCGGAGGGATGGAGGCGCGAGGGGAACGAAATGAGGGCCGAGGTCTGCCCGAAACAGAAGCGTGCGCGCAGGCGTGGTGGGGATGTCGCCAGGCAGCCTCCAGCCCTGGTGCCCTGGCTGAGCGCGGCTGGCCCAGACGTGGGGAAGACACCAAAGGTCCCTGCCAAATTCTTCACCCCCAACGCATAGTTACGTCCATACGTTCATGTTCAGGTCCTGCCCTGCTTTGCAGAGGTGCTGGATGCCCCTGAAGCCAAGGGGAAGAGCTCAAGCTGCAGTAGCCACCTCTGAAGACTGAAATACGCAGATTTCCAGCAGCCTCACCTGGGGCAAAGGCTCCAAGATGTGGCACCAGCGCCCGTGTATTTGCTACGGGTTTGTCCTGACCAAGCTCCTGAGCAGAGCAAGCACAGGGCTCGGCGTCACGGGGGGAGATGGGCCTGAACCCCGCTGCGGTTCAGAGGCATCGGATGGGACCCCCTCCCTTCACCTTCCCGGCGGGAGGGCGGCTTTCAGGGATGTGCATCCACAGTTCCTTCGCCTGAGCTCTCCCTGAAGAGGCGCGCAGGGGAGCGCCGCCCTTCCCGCGCGCAACTGCAGCAGGTACGTCGCTGCAGAGCATCTGTGCTTCTACAGACAACCGATACTGTCGTGCTACGGAACTCTGGGGAGAAACAGGGCATTTTAGGCCAAACAACTTGCAGCTCCAGAAAGATGGAAGCAAAGTCAAAGCTTCTATTTTATCAACTCTTATTTTATTCATTTATAAATACTGTTGTGTTTACAAGCATCATAGATGTGAATATTATTCCCAAACTTTCAAACACATAATACTTATAATACTATATAACAACAACCAGTAAAACAAATCATTCATCTCAGGGTTTGAAAGGCCACTCAAAAGTTGCATAAAAATACATTCTCTCCCCATCTCGTAAGCTAGTCCTGCTTCTCCAAGCAGTTTATTTACAAAGAGCCATCATCAAACTCGCAGCCACAATAGGCGGGTTCACCCCAAGCAATAAAAATGAATTCACCCCAAGCAATTGCTTAGAAAAAAAGCTTGTGTTCTCCAGCGGAGATCACGTCTGGCAAATGCTCTGGTTCAAATAGGGATCAGTTTTAAAAACTGCTTGCTTTGCACTCTGTCCCAAGCACAGAGCGCGAAGCGTCCTATTCGTCACCTCCTCAGTGCACTGGTTATGTCAGGCATTAAGTGAGACCAAAAAAAATTCATTCTCAAGAATTTGGTTTGCAGTCGCATCGTCATCACGGAATACTCACAGCTTTGGCTAGTCAGCAAGACTAAACTGTTGGTGGGTCCTCTGCCCTAGTCAGGGTTCAGGGGGATAATCCAGTGCTAAGCAGACACTTCATCTAAAGCGGTTGGCTTTGCCAGGTGCCACGCAGAGGAATTAAGCCTTCCGCACCCCTGGCATCTTGTTCCTTAGGGTAAAAGGCAGTGAGTGTCCTGGTAGGAAGGGGCAGAACGTCAGTGCAGGAGGGATTTGTCAGATTGGGTTGAACCCTCTCCCTAAAACAGATACCGGGCTTCTTCACGCTGCCAGGAACCTGCCTCGTGAGAAGAACAGGATCTTTAGTCTGAAACCTCGTCCCTCGTCCTGCTGGGATGCGCGACCTGAGACGCGGCACTGGCACGCCAGCGCTGCGCCAACCACCAGCAGCCCCAGCGGGCGAGCATCTCCTCTGCGTGGCACAGAAGGGACTGGACTCCTGTTTAGAGCTGAGAGAGCCCAAGTCTGAAGCAAGGAGCGGGTCACCAAGAGAAAAAACATCAAGAACCGCGGAACTACTCACATAAAGAGTGCACCAAGTGGGAACGGCGTGCAGGGAAAGCATTGACCGGATCTCAAGACTTAAAGCTGTTAAATATAGCAGGGTTAAAATAAAGTAATATAAAAAGGATGCCTGGCTTAGGCAGTGCTCTGCAGAAACCCTGATGCCATTACCAGCTTTGGTCTCTTCCTCCCCAAAGCTCAGCAGCAGAGGAAGGACCTCAGTGTACCAGCAGAACCGGCATCTCGTGCCGTGCGAAAGTGACTCCGCTGGCTGAAAAGCGGTGGAAGAGGAACCTCTGTTAGAGCTGCCTGGGGAAAAACCGGCATCTCTAAGAAGAGCTAGAGAGGTGGAAACAGGCAGGACGGGGAGGGGAAGGAGAAAAAATGGACAGTTAAGAAAAAACCCAAGGGAGAGGAAAATAAACTCGCTTTCTGAAGCAATAACCAGCAAAAGGTTCCAAAAAGCCCAGGACTGACTGATAAATTTTACCCTGCTGAGCAAGCTCAAGACTTACGCTCGTGTTCAAGTATCTCATCTGTCTCTCGCACAGCGGAAGGAGCCCCACCAGCCCGGCAGGAGCCGCGGGCCCACAGCCAGCGTAGGTGGGACTTCTTCATGGCAACCTCCAAGTTCAGTGACTGAGACTCCAACTCTCAGCCAGAGGGAGCAGGAAAATCAAAGGACAAAGGGAATGAAAGGAGAAATATGGAAGGATGTAGACGGGAAAGTGGTTTGGATGCAGCAAGAAGTCTCTGAGAGGGAAGGTATCGCTTGAGAGGAGTCTATTAAGGGGAAGCTCAAGGGATCTGATGACAGGTTACTGCTGCTATCATCAAAATCACACAGCACGTAGAGGAGCCACTGTCTAAATGCCCATAGAGAGAACAATTTCAAACTGTTCTGAGTACATATATTAGGTTTTTTTTTTTTCTGAGATTTCCTTCAAGGTCAAGGCTTATTGCAAGCTTTTGACAGATTAAAAAGCCTTTCATCCTAGCGATACAGTTACCAGCACACCCAAGGGTAGCTCCTTGTCCCTCTGACACCAGCACGCCCACACCTTTCCAAGGCACGCGGGAGGACAAGGGATCACTGCGTCCTGCTCCCCTGCCCTGAAAAACCCAGCTTCCCCACCGACGGACGGACGGGTGGGTCCCGCCTCTGGCATCCCCTCTCTCTACAAACAAAACAGTGCCGCTTTTCACTTGGTCAGCCTCCTGCTGCAAGTCAAAGCAAGGTACCTGAAATACCAGCCCAGGCTCCCCTACAGGGCTCTGCCTCCATGAAGACAGCAGGAAAATGTCCCGGACGGCTGTTAGGACGGGGAGGCTGGTTTCTGGTGCGGGCACAGCTCCCTGCAAGGTGATTCTCTCTCATACGCATGTGAAAGCAGCAGAGGGTCTCTAGGGGTTCAAGCTTGCCCTTCAGATAGCTTGGCAAGTATCTGCGATACATCTCACCCTGAGGAGCAAGAGCCCAGATGCAATTAGCAGATGCTACCGAGACAGGAGCTCTGGAAGGGTACAAGGCGATCCCAAATCACCCAGCCTGCGGAGGAAAGGCAGGGTAAGGGGTAAGGGCTCTGACGCTGAGCATCAGCGCTGATGTTACTGAACAAGTTTGGAATCTTAAGAGTAAATAGAAGACTCGGTCTACTGGGGCAAAAGGAGAAGGTCTCTGTGCAAAGCAGCTGCCGTCAGCCTGTTACAGAACTCAGCCCTGGGGGCTTTCACAGCATCACATTTTAGCCAGAGTCCCACATCTCGGGTGGGTTGATGTGCATCCTCAGAGTCCCAGCCCACGGTCACATTCCCCGCCTGTAAAGGGCCCGGGCGTGCTGGATTAGTTCTTTAGGCGTCACTTTTTAAAGTAGGAGCTACCTACTCCAGATTGGAGTCTAACACCAAATACTGAGCTTCTGGAAGAAGTTTTGGCAGCTCAAACCCAGTCCTCGGGTTTCTCTTCCCCCTTGAATAAAATGTCCGAGACACCACAACATGCCTAAATTAAAAATAATAAAATGGCAGGGGTGTGTGTTGTGGGGGAAATAAGGGCAGACAGGGAATGTACAGCAAAGGGCAGGGCAAGGCAGGTGTGACAGATTGATCCCATGGCTGAAATGCTTGCTGTACTGCTGACAGGAGGAAAAGAGAGGGGTAGGGCTTGGTGGCGGGGTTGGCAGCTCATGTAGGGCACCCCTCATCGTCCTGCCTTCGCTCAGGCTTCCTACTTGGAGAGCTTGCTGATGACACGAATGAGGGCTCCGTTCTCGTCCTTCAGCCTTTGGTTGTCCGACTTCAGCTCCGTCAAAATCTGCAGAGAGACAAAGGCAAGGTGGGATTACGGCTCGGCGCTGCCGGCCGGCCAAGCCCTACGGCTCAGAGGGAACCACAGGGACGTGGCATCCCTGCGGCCGGGGCGGCAGCTGGGTGCTTGGCTCGCGTGCTTCTCACCCTTGATGTGCCACGGCAGCGTGCAGAGCTGTCCTTACTGTACGCCCTCCGCCCAGCCCACTTCTAACGTCGATAATTTCTCTGTAACACCTCTAGGACTTTTACCAACTGGGCATCGGGTGTGGAGGGCTCGAGAGGGGACTCGAGCACAGCAAAGAGCCAGGGAGCCCCTGGAGCTGGGAAAGCCGCGGTGAGAAGCGATGCCATGGGGCCCCAGCACTAGGGCAGGACCAGGCTGCGAGGGCAGGACCCATTTCTGAGCTGTTTCATCCCAGACCTGTCCCAGATGCTCTATACGGCTCAGCAGAAAACTATAAAGCTGTTTTTTTTCTGATTTGTTTTTTTCCATTTTACCAGGACTAGGGGGGAAACCAAAGGTTTGAAATTCTCACTCAGGACTGGACCAAGCGTGGACTGCAAAATAGCTTTAGAATAACCCCAAATCTCCTTGGGATCCCATAGATGTCTAATGCAAACGTGCATGCCATAGAACATACTGACACTGGAGATACCACCTCAGTGCTCAGTGATTAAGGCTGGAGCTCTACCAAGGGTCACAACACAGACAAAAAAGCCAGAGGAAATATTAATTGGGAGCAGAGGAGGAAATAGCTTGGCGATGGCCTTTCCAGCACTTCTCATCGGCAAAACCCCCTCCCGATTCCCCCCGCTTCCCACCCTGCCGGCGGGTGACCTTCAGCGGACTCCCCAGCCGCTCGGGGGCTGGAAGGAGGCCCCGTGCTCCCGTCTCGGGATGTGGCACAGAAGGCGAACCTCAGCCCGTGGGTGCCAGCATCCCCGAGGGCGACCAGCCCCAGAGCCTGCTGGAACAAGCCAGGGTGGAGCGGGGTCACACGCAGGCGTGAACAGCACCGGTATGAACTCGGCGATGACTTGAGGAGGACCTTAGAGTAGTTCCCCCCAATTCAAAATCCCCACTAAACCTTCTCCTTCCCCCTAAGCTGGCGTTCCAGCTCTGACCACAACCCCCTGCCCGTTCCTCTCATCTGCGGCCCCTCCATGACGGCCGCCACCGAGCGCAGGCAGCTCCCGGGGCAGACGCCAGCCCCCACCGCTCCTGCTGGAGCAGTTCCCTCCTTTCACAGCCCGGCCAAGCCACGCCTGGTCCCAGCGCACCCAACCCCATTCCCACTGGTGCTGGTGGTGGATGCTCCAGACGGGAGGTTCTGCAAAAGAGAGAGGAGGGGGAAAGTGCAGCGTGGCGGGCTGCCAAGGAAAGGGTGAAACTATGTGATGGGCTGGCTGGAGCTTCAGCCAGTGATGATGAAAAGTGTCTTGCTAGACCCAGTGGCGGTGTGACAGGCACACCTCCATGACAGGGCTGTCACCACGACAGCAGTCATGACGTTTTATGCCATTTCTCATAGTCAAATCATTGAATCATAGAATCATGAAGATTGGAAAAGACCTCTAAGACCAGCAAGTCCAACCCCCAACCCAACACACCCAGGTCTCCTAAACCATGTCCCCAAGGGCCACGTCTACACATTTTTTGAACCCCCCCAGGGACGGTGACTCCCCCCCCTCTCTGGGCAGCCTGTGCCAGGGCCTGACCGCTCTGGCAGGGAAGACATTTTCCCTCATCTCCAACCTAAACCTCCCCTGACGCAGCCTGAGGCCGTTCCCTCTCATCCTGTCACTGGTGACATGGGAGCAGAGACCAGCCCCCCCCTCACTCCAGCCCCTCTCAGGCAGCTGCAGAGAGCGAGAAGGGCTCCCCTCAGCCCCCCCTTCTCCAGGCTAAACCCCCCCAGCCCCCCCAGCCGCCCCCCAGCACACTTGTGCTCCAGACCCTGCCCCAGCCCCGCTGCCCTTCTCTGGACACGCTCCAGCCCCTCCAGGCCCTTCTTGTCCCGAGGGGCCCAAACCTGAGCCCAGCACTCGAGGTGGGGCCTCCCCAGGGCCGAGCACAGGGGCCCCATCCCTGCCCGGCTCCTGCTGGCCACACCAGGGCTGACACAAGCCCGGGGGCTGGTGGCCTCCTTGGCCACCCGGGCACTGCTGGCTCATGCCCAGCCGCTGTCAGCCAGCACCCCCAGGGCCTCTCCTGGATGAGATGAGAGGCATCGTCCATCACCAAAGTGCTCAGGAGCCCGGAGGAATAGGAAGGGCACTTTCTGTCACACTCTGCACTTCTCCGTTTCCTCCTGAGCTTCATCTAACACCCACAACAGGGCACGGTGCCTTCCAGCCCAGTGCACTGCAGCAGTTCAACCATCTACTGGGGTCTGCAGACGGACAGTCTCCCACTGCCTGGGGTGGCCTTGCAGTCTTGAATATGTCCAGCACTGCAATAAAGTAGTGATATGAAGTTCTGCCGCTTGCTGTGGTAGAGATGATCTGTCACAGGTTCCCAGAAGCATCATCAGAGCGCAACCATCCCAGTTCTACGGCTTACTGGGAGCCCTGACGGTGGCTGTGCCTTACACACACGCTTCAAAGCAACTTTGGCGATTTATTTGAAAAGGAAGGAGCATAAATACATGTAAAGCAAGTGCTTCTTGAAAAGCTTCCTGGCTGTAACCCCACTCCACCAGTTTCCAGTGAAGCTTTCTGAAAACTAAAAATCAACCTTATAAAATTTCATTCCTCCCAGGCCAAAGCATTCCTCCCACTGAAGCGAAGCAGCCTCAAGTCGGGTAAATAAACTGCAGGTGAAGCAGGCTGGTGATGCAGGGGCCTGAAAACTGAAGCTTTACAAATGTCTCATTGGAAACGTTAAGGAGGGACGCGGCAAAGCCCGCAGGGGATGGTGAAGCGTAAGGTGAGTTTTGGGCTAGAGGCTGGTCCGAGCAGCGGTGCTGTGTGTTACTTGTGACACCGGGGAAGGTGCCACTTCAGAAATTAAGCGGATTTTGGAAAATGAGATTATTTGAGAAGCACCACTGCTGCGAGAGAGTGGTAAATCTGTCAGAGTTTAAAACAGTGACATTACTGTATAGCTGCGATGCCGACAGACACCGGTGAGACAAGGTTTACAGGTACCAGCAACATCCTGCGTTAGACCTACTAAAAGAGTTGAAAAAAGACCAGGAGGGCTCGCAGACACACGGCTCTTCTCCAGCTTGGACACCAGCAGAGCACTGCAAGCCTAGGAGCAAGCCGGGAAGGATCAGTCCACCCCGGTCTCAGCCAGCCCGCACGGGCGACAAGGCACGCCAGAGCGGATGGGTGTTAGCGGGGGAAAGCGATAATGCCAATATTTCCTGGGAGAAGAGGAGAGACCGATGACTTACAGTTTGTGAAACATTATTTCTCCAAGTCTGGAAATAGTTTTGCCCAATTTTCCCTCAGAGACCTCAAAGCACGTTGGGAAGGAGGATGACTTAAGCTCACCACTAGTGACAGGTTTGAGAATACTTTCGCAGATTTAAACCAGAAAAATGGTGAGATCATTTCATCTGACCATCTGCACAATTCAGGCCACATAACACGAAACACACGTTAAAACCTGTGATACGCACGTGGTCTTGAACCGAGACTCCGGAAAGGGGAAGCCACAATTCCCCTGGTTAGTTTCTACGGTTAATCATCCTTGATATAATTTGTGTGCTAAGAATAGATATTTTTATACCTTAGTGCCACTTCCAGCCCACGAGAGCATTCTGCTCCGTCTTTTTTTAAAACAAATAACTGTCTGAAGGGGCCTGAATATCCCTACTAACCTGCAAAAGACAGGTAGGGCCCTAAGAAAGAAGCATTTACAGCTCTATTTTAGCACTGAACCAATGAAGCTGCAAGACAGGATCTAATTTAACTGCCTGATATGCAAGGGCCAAGCTTACAGAAGGCTTGCCCTTGGATTTCACAAGCTACTTGCTCTGCACTGAATTTAAAACACAAGGTGGAAAAAGAAAGTGCAGCTGGTCAGCCTCCGACGGCTCCCCCCGCCTCGGAGCCAGACCGCAGGAGGCGGGGGGGATGCTGCAGCCTGTGAACTCAGATTCAGAAGCTGAACTCAGACTCTCTTCCAAATGAGGGAAGGAGCTTGTCCTCTTTGCTCGAGTGTCCAAGAAAACCTGCTGAGGACCGACTGTCCAGCTGTAGGTTTTCTAAAAATCACTTTCCTGTCTAAAATGTGCATTTTTCATAACATCCCTAGAAATTGATTAGATTGTCCATTCTGACTTTGGATAATCTTATTTTCTGGGTGCCAGCTTCTCACTGAACTAAGTCCCATTAAAAAAGAACTGTATTATGAGCAGACACATAGCATAAAACCCCTGGTCTGAGGCAAGGGAATGGGGAAGGGGGTGCTGGCTAACCCGCTGGCACCGGGAAGCCACCGAGAAGCCACCCCGAAGCCATTTGCCAGCATGAAGCCAGAGGGAAGCAGCTGATCCATCACTCCTCCGCAGCCATCTCAGTGCCATCTACCCAACTCTACGCCTTCACATCAAGGCAAGGAGCCTGTCCTGTTTCTCTCCTGGGTGGTGGGAGACACGGACGCCATCCACAGGGACAAGGCAGCCCCTGGCGCGGGCGGTTAGTACAACGGCGAGGTCAGCACCACCTGCCAAGCAGAGCAAAAGTCAGCAGGACTGAACAGAGTCTCCAGCAAAGCCCTGCCTTCAGCCGGGCGGTAACACCATGCTTTGGCTTTTGGAGGATCCTTTGCCACATGCTGCTTTTGAGCCACAAGCTTCATCAGCCACCCTCGAGAGCAACAAGGCGAGGGGGAACAGCCCGGCCAAGGGAGTGGAGACCTGCCTGGAAGAGCAGAAGAGGGAGGCGAGATGAGCCGGAGGGAAAGCAGCTACAGCTCCTCTGATTCGGAGGGCTTGGCAGGCAGAGAAAGTCTGGCTACGACCCGGGTCAGAGCCCTGTTTTCAGCCAGCAGTTGCTCATTCATCTGCCTCAGAGTGTGAATCTGTTTGAGCTGGTGGAGATTCTGGTGGACAGAAAAATACAGAGAAAAGACACCACGAAGACAAAAGGGCACAGAAACATGAATTTAGTCCACAAGCAGTAAAAGAAAGAAAGAGAATAAAAGAAGAATTAGTAGCAGAGAACGTTGGATGGGCAGCAGCTCAGATGCTCATGGGGAAAGCCTTACAACACACTGTGGATGTTTTGGGAACCATCCCTTTCTCCAGAGTCCCCCAAAGCATTTAAAAAGGTCAAATAAAGGGATTTCCCACCACAAAGCAGGTCAGTCTCTTGCAGGTTATATTCTAGCACACCCAGACAGCGAGCTCCAGCAGCACACAGCCCCTGGACTTCAGAACTACTGTGAGAACTGTCGCCACTGACTTACCACCAATGAGGGCTTTGAAAACACTGCCGGCAACCGAGAACTTCCTTAAAAGTCCTTTTTCACGTATCACTAAAAGCTAAAGCAGCCTTGTGCAGCCAAAAGCAAACAGAGCTTCATGGGAGATTTTAAAGGCACAGACTGAAGCACCTGAAGGCGTCGCTGACCCACAGCAGACCACCGAGACACGTCCCGTGTCTGCTCACGTCCCTCGTCCCTGTGGCGCTTGAATGATGGCTCTTGGGTCTGCTCAGGCTTCAGCCCTGCCAGAAGGTCTGAGGCGTGTGTGGGTTTTTGATCCCTGCCCAGATTTGACTCCTCTCTGTCACGGGGCTCAACTTATCTCTGATCTCCAGAGGTGAAAAGTCAGAACCTTAAACCACTCATTTTAACTAGAGGAGTTTGAATGACAGCATCTTACACAGGAGGCACATGAAAACATGGCATTCTTGGTTACAAAAGAAAGAAGTGGGCAGAGGACAGCGCAGGAATCGAGCCCCAGAGCTGGGGCTAGCACAGGTACGGCGGCAACGGGGAGATACAGAACAGAAAAGCAAAGAGGAAGGCAAAATAGGAAAATGGTAAAAGCCATGCAGACATCACCATTTCTACAAGAACGACATTTTTCCCAGTGATGCTAAAGTAAAACCACGCGCTGGACACTTATACCAAGCACGGGTGCCAGGACATGCTGAGGCTGCAGAGCTGCTTTTTGGGCAGCACCGCGTCCCTCCGTCCTCCCAACAGCCCGTCAGGCAGCAGGGCCACGTGAATGAGAAACTCTCCTCCCTGGCGGAGGGAGCACAGACACTGGGCTGGGGAAGGCAGGAGGGGAAACGTCTGCGAGAAGAGTAGTTTTAAGTTCAAGTGAAAAAATCCCAGCCCAGAACCAAAGCAGCTTCCGTCCTGCCCGCAAACCAGCACGCTCTTCCCCGTGCCCTCCTACGCGTGGGCTTGCGGCGGCAGGGAGGAGACGGAGGGAAGGGTCTGCTGGGACGGAGATTCCTTCTGCCATTTAATTAGCAGAAAGTGCTCAAAGAGAGGTCACTGCCTGTCCTTAACCAGAAGCAGCACGGGCAAATCTACTGCCATATGAAGAACTTGCACGGACTCCCACCCAACTGGCTGCAGCTGGCAGGGAACCTGCCTTTTGTCCAAGGGCTCATTCCTGTGTAAGAGAGAAGTACTTCGTGTGGCCCCATCCATCAGCTCGATTCTAGCTACCCAAAAAGCACTATCGCTGCTCCCTGTTAAGGAATCAAGATGCTTCATCCAAAAGCCTTGCAAAACCAACAGAAGCAAGGCAGGTGAGTGCAGGGAGTCAGCAAAGGATGGGGTTTGAGCCCCCCGAGGGCATCAAGCCGACAAAGCAGCTCCTGCTACTTAGACTACGCCAACGCAATCCTGACACTGCATAAATCAAGAGGTCCTGAGACAGAGCTACAGCCAACAGACTGCAGGAGAGCTTCAGGGACATCTCGGCAGCGAGATCCCCGCTCACCAAACCTCAGCCTTCTACCCGCTGCTTCACCCACCCGAGCTGTGCCGACTCCCCCGCGCTCGGTGAGGACGGACGGACGTCGCACGTCTGCCCCTTGATAAATCACACCCAGCAGCCACTGGAGGATGGCTCATACTGGAAAAGCCATTTCTTTTGGGGGTATCACGGATTATAAACGCCCTCTGTTTTATCAGAGGGAAACAGCTGAGTGTCTGGCTGGCAGAAAACATCAAACATAGATAAAACAGGGTGCTGTGCTACGTGGGACAGGAAGGATTGTGATTGTTTTAGAGACCACCTCTATTTTTCCATGCCATTATAGCATGAAACCTCAGCGTGGCGTGATCAGACACAGCTCAGCCTCAGCACGCTGCCGGAGACGATAAAAAGGATCACTTATGTAAAAATATGTGTGTGCTGCAGGTAGGACAGCCTTCTATTCATCCAAGAAACCTAGCAAAGAGCGGGAAGCTGGGACTGAAGCCAAGGGCGAAGACCAGAATCTGGATGATACTGCTGTGATTGCTTATCGCCCTGCTTGATACTTGGCTTACCGAAAGCAGGTTTCTCAGTTCAGCTGAACCTGCCTTCAATTAACGGATTTTGTGCCTGCAACACGAAGGGAAATAAAAATGCCCAAAGCATGCACAAGGTACAAAGCCAGGAGGTGCAGTGCTGCTACGGAATAAAGAAGCTTCTGTGACCTTCAAGAAAAATTGCTGTGTTAAGTTGGGACCTGAGGCACTTGGCACTGAATTCAGTTCAGCGCAAATGCTAATTTTCTTTCTCCCTCCTCAGCCAAGTTGCTGTGTCTCCAGTCAAATTCTGCAGTCACTTAGGAAAACGCTCCACCGCTCTGTCACCTTCACAAGACAGGCCTGCAGGAGCAGCTCCAGCAGCAAAGACCTTTTGGAGATCACTGAGCTTGTCCTGCTCCTCTCCATTTCCTGGTTGCTTCGTTAGCAGCGGTTAAACTCATGAAAGGAACAAAGCTCGTTACCTCTAGCATAGCCTGAAGTACAAAGTGTTTCTGTCCCCGTGACCGCTGCTGTGCCTCCTCTCCCTAAGAAGGCAGCTGCAAGAAGAGGAAAGCCCTGGCCAGGACATCTGATGCACAGAACTGGACACAGAGAGCCCAGGATCAAAAAGCTGGATGTGAGCCGTGCCGGACCGGTCCAGTTCAAAGGCCAGTGGGGAGAATCCCCAAGCCCACAGTATTACCTGAGGCCTAACAGGGTTGTTTCCCCTTGCTGCTCTCCACTTCAAAGAAACTGGTGGATTTGCTCAAGTCGCTTATTCCGTCTGATGCTGCTCGACAGCTATTCGGCTAGCGCAAGAGGCAGGAATGAGAATCTAACCAGAATTAATACAGTTGTTTTCCTGGCTCAACTTCCACACTAGGGATTAACACAGATGCTCTGTGGAGGTTATCTCATTCTAGGTAGACACAGCTGGGCTGACTCCCACCTTTAAGGCACGGCGTAAGTGGACACGCAAGCGCTCTCCTTATGGTCTTGTCCAGTTCCACCTTTTTTTGTCTTCAGAGATTTTATAGTCCTGTCACTGAGTGGCTGTCAGGAAGGACTCACCACATGCTCGAGTTTTTGCAAAAACTAGTGGAAACGTAGCAGAACCTCAGAAGACACTCAAATGCCACGTCTGTCCTACTGGCAAAAGGCCCCTTGGTTGTTCGATGCGGCAAGACCGCAGCAGAGAGCAAAGCCTAAGCACCGCTCTCGAGGGCCCGATAGCTCGTTTTCAGCGGGACCGCAGGCTCCTTCAGCTCACACCTCCAGCAGTGACCAGCGCTTCGGGGCAATATAAAGACATGTCAAACTTCTAGCGGTGCTTCTCCTTTTGCACCACCTTGGCTTCCATCAGGCTGCAGCTCCGGACTACCCAAACCAGGGGCACCTCGGCTGCACCCACCAGCTCCTACAGGCACCTTCTTTCATTAATTGGTTTCCGAACCAATATAAATGTTCAAAACCGACAGGCCACTAGAGGACACCAATTTGTCTTTTTACTCCATGGACCGAGCTGGTTTGCAGAGTGATCTGCGTAGCTGAGGAGACAACACAAACTGCTACTGCCTGCACTTTCTCTTGAAGGCTGTATTCCTGTAATTATAGGAAGGCCTTTCTGAAGCTAAAGGTTGTTCCTTGTTCAGTGAACAAAGAATTTGGAATTTAGGCTTCTTCAGTCCTTTCTCCTTCCCCTTCTGGCTAGCACATCCACAATCACTTTCTCCTCCATGAAAGAACAAGAGAGCCTTTACAGTCAGACTCCACCAAATCGTCTGCTACTTGTTGCAGTAGAAGATGCAGCACAAGCCGGTGGGTCCTGTCAAAGTTGTACGCTCGGTAAATATATGAAGCTTCAAACAGAAACACGAGGTTGGAACCTCCTCCAGGGTGGCAGGAAATCGTTTCCGTCAGTGCACCCGTGCCAGGAGAGCTCACAGCTCTCAGACGGGGCCCTGCCTTCTTAAATTAGCTTGGTCCCAGCTGGGTCATGCTCAAAGGGAACGAAAGCGCAGGGCACAGAGCGAAGGGGGGCATTCTGTGAATGCGAGCATTAAAATATAGCGTAAAATGACACAACGCTACAAAACCAGGTGACGTTTTAGGTGTACTTAGGCGGTAAAACACACCGCTTCCTGCTCCGCAGTGCTCCCCGCCAGCCCCGTGCTCGCAGGGCATCCCAGCCACGGCAGGAGGAGAACAGTCCTTCGAAGCAACGCCCCGAGCGAGAGAACGCGAAGGAGCAGCCGGTGGCAGACGTCTCGTGCCAGTGAGCCATGCTGCACATTTCACCAGGAAGCAAATTCCTCTTTGCTGAAATCTATTCTAGGCTGACTTACTGACACAGCCTTCCAGTAACATGCTTTGGGAAGGGAGTACAGAAATACAATCACTCTGTGTTTTTTCCTGGCTAGTGTGCGTGATCTCAAAAGCCAGCTTTGTCTTCTTACCCATCTGGAGAGAACCACAACGGCTTAACTTGGGCTGCGGGCTATTCAGAGCACAGAGGATCAGCACACTGAAACTCATGGATGCCACAAAAGGTTAGTTTTGGAAAGCGTTTAAGGAGAACAGCTTTCACAGTTCTCAGATCAAACAGCATAACAAATTAAACATATGGTGCAATCAGATGAATGGTAATAGGACAGTTTTATTAGTATTTCATGTTTGGAGAACATGGCCATTAAAGTAAGTTCTGACTGCATAAAGGAACACGCTCAGAGATAACAGGAGTCCCTTCCCATGTACGCATTTAATATCCTACTCCTGGGTTACAATCCCAAAAGCCATTAATATAAAGCGTAAAAAATGGAATAGACAGAGTGAATAGATTATTTCCTACCTTCATCTCCTCTTCCATTTCAGAGAGTTTACGCTCCAGGGCTCGTTTCTCCTGTTTACAAGGATTCATAACAAAGATGGTCACGAGGATATAAAAGAAAAACCCACAGCCCATTTTCTTTTAAAGAAAAATAGGAGTCTCGTATTTCTGTAGGAGCATTCACCGAAAAGCATCTCAGCGACACACCGGTTACAACCAGGGGCTGATCAGATGGGACAGGGCAGCCGCAAAACCAGCAGGTGATACGTGCCGGGCCCGCGTCAGCGGACGTCTTGATCCTGACCTTTCTTCACAGCCCTTCAATGAAACTCTCCCCCCACCTTTAGTGATCCCCGTTTTCAGGACCTTCTGATGTAATGGGACTTCCAGCTCTGCGGGTGAAGCCGTGGATTTAACTGCGCCCCACTAAAGGAGGCAAGGAGAAAACTCACTGAGCCCGTCAAATAAGAGACAGTGATCAGAGAAAGGCGCCTGCAAATCCTGCCTCTCCCGGATTAGTTTAAGGCTTCAAAGCTGTAAAGCTGACTGCTTTCAGTATATTTTGGAAACCGACGCTTACGCCGGTAGGCTCTGCCATGTGAGTGCTGGTGGTGGCCTCAGTGGACAGCTACACCCTTGCCTCGAGGCAGAGATCTGGACTCCATCAATGACTTTTTCAACATGGGAGGGCTCAAACCACCCCGGGAGAGTGCACTGAGCGGGAGGAAACGGCAGACGTGGGTCAGGAACAGGCTCCCCACCCTCTGCCCCCTGCAAAGGAACACGAGGCCGGGAGAGCGAGGCAAATACAGCTTTTGAGCGTGGCCAGGGATGAGGGGTTCTGGGTCACTTTTTGTCCTCAGCGCACATCATCCAAGGACTCGTCAGTGCAAATGCATAAGCCACCCTGGAAACAGTTAATGCCGTATTCACTGACAACAGTCAGGCAGTTTTTTTTGATTCAACCCTCAGAAACCTGTCTTTATGGCTGTCGTGATCCTAATTCAACAAAAGCGACGCAGGACATTGCCCCAGCTTGGAAGCGCTGCATGGGTGGGAGACGGGACGTGTGGTGTGAGCTCCATCTGGCTGGGGATGTCCACTCAGCGCAAGTGCTCTCACCACCACTGTCGGGGTTTTTTTAAGGTTTTTTGTTTTGTTTTGTTTTTCCAAAAGAAAACCTCCACTCGTGTCGCGACCTCCCCCAGCAGCTACGTTCGGATGGCAGCGATGGCTGTGTTTGATGACCCCACTCAGCCTGCTTTAAGCACACCTACGAATCAAGCCCACATGGATCAGTGCTTCGAGAATCTCGGTGTTGGGGTTCACCCTGGTGCAGAGATGCTCAGCTGAGCTCACAGCTTCAGCGACCGTGGTAACTTCAGCAGTCAGAGCCTGGCATCTGTACTGAGGGCTGACGTGTCCTGCCTAACTCTGTTGCTGTCCAAAGGGGGGATCCTGAACGTCACCTCCTCCAGACTGTATCTGGCAAATCCTGGCAAGTGTTTACACATTAATTAAGGTATTTCATGGTAGGAACTGAATTTAAACCCATGGTTCAACCACCCAGCAAAGCTCCTAAAAATTCAGGAGATGAAACACCTTAGGAGGAACCTGCTCTTCAGGTGACCCTCCAACACGTAAGTGGACATTACTGAGAAATTGGAGCCAGGTTCCAGCTTTAACTAACCACTGAGGCACGTGGTGGGAGAATGAGTGATAATGGCCATCAGCTGAGGCAGGGGAGGTTCTGACAGAAGAAAAAGTCACTGTGAGGATAGATAAGAACTGGAAGAAGGGGCTGCAGCAACCTAACACTCAGTTCTTCCTGAAACAAGAGGGCAAAGCCTTGAGTAGCCTGGTTGATTCCGCTGGGATGCACCTCAGACCTCCTCGCGTCCCTTCCAATCTGACCGAAGCTACGGTCGCTTAAGGCAGGGATTCAGGCAGGCACTGCCTGTTCCGCTCAGCCTACTGCAATGAATCTGACTGTTCAGCTGCGAGGAAGGAGCATTCAAACATTCAGATTTCCAGTATAATCGCAAGAGAGACACCCAGCTAGTGTTTTGCTTTGTTCCTCCCCACCCCAAAACAGCCTTTATTTATAAGGATCAAGAATATTTTAAAGCAAAATGGACCAACAGTCCCTTAGCATGATACAATACGATTCCTTGGTCTGCAGCTTCCTATAACGGAAGACAGAAATCAGAACCAAGCTGATTTGCAAAGAGAGCAGAGAAGTCTCAGACACTGAAAAGGTCAAACACAATTACCGCCGTGCACTGCTCCACAAGGCAAAAATATAACTTATCTTTAAATTAACACTTTCCTTCAAGAAATTACTATGCCCTGCAGAGCAGCATGAGGCAAAGATTGCGACTCAGAAGAAAGCAGAGACACATACCCTTTTCTCCATCTCCAGCATGCTGGACCGGTCAGAAGTTTTCTCCTGTTTCTGCTATGTAAATTAAAAATAGAAAGCTATTAAAACTGAGAGGAATTCACAGGGTGCTGCACAAAGGCCTAGATAGCCTAGAGATGCACTTGCCTGGAGAAGCAGCAGACTTTACAGACTCACTCACGCTTATTTCTGTGAAAAGTAACAGTCTCCTCTGTAGCCCCTTTCCTCCCAAGTGCTAAACCCTGTCCCCCACGCTGGAACATGCACTGGCTTGTCACGGGCCGCTGCTCGGTTTCTGCAGTCTGGGAGCCGGCTTTTGCCTTACCTGGGCAGCTTTTTCCAACTTTGATTTGATGTCGGCCAACTCAAGCTGGGCTTCTTGCAGTTTTGACTTCAGCTTTTGATTTTCAGACAGGGCGCTTTCATATAACTGGAATACGAAACAAAAGATTTCTATTAACCAGGCTGCCCGTCGGCCGCCGCCCAGACCCCGTGCTGGCGCGCCACGAGCAGTCGCGTGGCCTCAGCACCGAGCAGAGGCAGCTGCAGGGGTAGCATCGCTCCCCCGTCTCAGGATATTAGGAGGACACACAGACCTAATTTGGATGGT
Organism: Phalacrocorax carbo; assembly: GCF_963921805.1. Lineage (NCBI taxonomy): Eukaryota > Metazoa > Chordata > Aves > Suliformes > Phalacrocoracidae > Phalacrocorax > Phalacrocorax carbo. The sequence continues at coordinate 1,249,316 of NC_087535.1, forward strand.
TTGCTTGCGTTTTCATAACTCATATGAAATAAGAAAACAGCTGTTTAATTTTGTAGGGCGTTTAAACACAGCCAAGAGGCAAAGAAAAGGGATGTTTTTAATTTAGGTAAACCACCAAGCACAATAAAGCACTAAGTTGTGTGTGCTGGATGTATCTGAGCCTACGATGCTCTAGTGCTCCCCAACAAAACACACCCTAGTTGCTCTTGTGTGCTTCTAGTTTGAAGAGGAGGAGGAAGGAGGACAATTTTAGGCCACTCCAAAAAGGATTGTTTCCCTTCACTTCCTTCAAACAAGCAGAATTTCCATCCCTTTAAGAGGACAAACTGGGCACACTGCCTGCCTCTTCTGGCCAGACACACTGATGAAGAAGAGCGGGGTGCTGCTCACCATGCGAGGCTTTTCAGCATCATAGTCATTTCAGAATTAAGGTCATCTTAATCTGTTTACTTTTCATATGGCCTTTGCACTGATAGATGCGCACGGCAGTCCACGTTACTGCCTTTCAAGGATTACGTTGAAAGTTTCAGTGATTATAGAAAAAATGGTTCTGGAATGTTATAGCAGCAAAAATAATTCTGTGGAGATATGCAAGCTTAAACCACGCTGGCATGCTCAACAGTGCCTTTTCTTGCTCCTTTCAAATCCCTCCCAGCGTTTCTCCAGCCCGACTCCTCACCCCCCTCCCCAGATATCTGACTTTGCAGGGTGCCCTTTCACCCCTTGTCCTTTTTTGACCCTGTGAAGGGCCCATGCAGTTGAAAAAGGCTGGTGTAACCTCCAAAAGCAATGGAAACAGGGAAAACGAAAACAAACTTTTTCTCTTTCTTTCCAAAGACTCTCAGTGCAGGTTTCTGCAGCAACAGGCAGCTTCTAAGGCGCATGCAGTGACAGTCATGCATTTTAAAAAAATCATACTTTTTTATAGTCCCTGTTGCTCTCCTCTTCCGCTCTGCTGCTGAGGGCGGCTAACCGGTTCTCCCTCCGGGTGTAGGCACTGGAGCGGCTGGAGGCACGATCACTGTAGGAGTCACTGGTGGTAGGGTTCGTAGCTGCCTCCAACCTAAAACGCGATGAAGACGCAGCCCCGTGGAGCCACCGTTACCTTGGGACAGCCAGTATGAGCCCGACCGCTCGGGACCCGCGGCCACGGCAGGCCCAGCTGAGCAGAGGCGCCGGGACGGCCGAGAGCACCCCCCGCCCCGCAGCAGGGCGCCGCTGCTGACGGCAGGCAGCCACCACCGCTGTGAAAACTGGAAAAAATCCAGTGGGCATCAGCCAAACCCCAGACGGGCAGCCATTTCCCGTGGACCTCCCACCTGCACGGTGGGAATGGGCTCCATTGCTAACAGGGCACAGAGGGTTTTTCCTCTCTGCGGAGTGGCTGTTAAATAATTTGGGGAGCAAAGGAGGAAAGCAAACCGGCCCAAGCAGTTGAGCTAAGGTAAGAACCAAATGGCCAGCACCAGCTTCAGCTTACGCTGTTGATGTGAAGCACGGGGAATCCCCAAAGCCATACAGATATATGCTGTCGATAAATATTACATAGAAAACTCCACAAATTCTTACCTGGGAAGTCTTTCATGCTGAAGGAAAAAAAAAAAAGAAAGAAAACAGGAATTAATAACGAGGAGAATTAAAGGTTTGACTCAAGAACTGCAGAGGTACCACACAGCAGCCATTTCCTACCTCCAGTACCAGCACCCAGCTCACCACAAGCCAAACAGCATTATTTCCCAGGCCCAAACTGGGAATCGCCGATCCCTGCCTGAATCTTTTCAACTGTTTCAGCCTCTCTGAAGCATTTCATATTTCATTTCTTTTGCTAACCTAAAAACTACTGAACCTTGTTCTTCAAATCCTGGTTTCCAGAATTGAAATCCATTCCTTTGAACCAAAACTAATTTATTGTTCCCCGTTTTAAATCAAATTGTTCTTCCTGACTTTGGTCACTGTCCTATGCACGATGTGGGTGAGAGGGATTAACGGACCACGATAGGCAGAGCTCGCTGCCTGTTTGTGGTGAACTTCAGGAAATCACAAACAGTACTTTTTCTCCACGGGCAAATACCTCCCCATGAAGAAAAGTGTCAGCGTGGCAAGATAATACACAGCAGAAGCTGGACGAGGAAGGGAGAGGAGCCTTACATCAGCCAAAAGGGTGGACACGTTGGTGGAAGCACGTGTTGGGTTCTTCCTTCCCCATCAACACCCAAAGCGCCCCGCGCCGTCCTCACCGCTGCCTTTGCTGCAGCCCGCAACCGCAGACAGCAAGCGGTGCACGGGTGTCCTGCAGGATGCGCCCCACTGACCTGCGCCTCCCTCTCTGCGAGGTTGCTCTTTGTCTGCAGACATTTACTCAAATTCAAGGTGCAGTTGAACTCTTTTTCAGTCCCTTGAACTGGAAATTGAGCCCGATATTCCCCGGCTAGTTTTATTAGCAGCAGTATCCCTCTGAGCGAGCACAAACCACCTGCAGGCGCTACCAGTTATTTCCCTAGATCCTTTTTAATAAGTGCAAGAGCCAATACAGGGAGGACATTACAGAGAAGACGAGGGGTCAGGCTTTTAGTGCCCAGACATGCTTGTGTCGCAGTTTGCGCTGCCTAGATACACCACTAAATCTAGTGCTAAACGCCTTGCTGGGTGGCAGATTTGCTGCCTGTCTGGCATCCCGGTGTTTGAAGACTTCAGCCCTCCTGCTCCTGCCTGGCACCCAGACGATGCCTCTGACTACTGGGCAGGCATCTAGGAGTACATGCCACGGGCAGCTGAATTAAGTCACCCCGTTACGTGGAGAAGGAGGGTAGACGAGCGACGCTGCAATCTCTCCGCTCAAAGCCAGAGGACCACAGGGGCAAGTCCCAGAGCAGCCCGGCCTGTGCCCAGCCTGCCCGCGACGCTGCCCTCTGCTCGCCAGGACGCAGGGACCCGGTTACGTATTACATATACCTGGTTATTAAGTTTTTAATTCAGCCTGTGCTAATGTAACCCTCATCTTGAGCCTAACTCAAGACAGGAGCCTCCCCGAGGAATCTGCAATCCCCGCTCGCTCTGCAACGCAGCCCTATGACGTGAGATGCAGTGATTTGACCAGTAAACAAGAAACAAACTGAAGAACCCCAGCACATTGGAAGCCTCATGGATGGACAACCCATTCAGCCAAAGCTGCTAAACGCAAAGCTCAAAGGATGAGCAAGGCCTGCTGTTAATTAGCACGTTTTCCCTCGAGCTGCGCCTGCGGGGCCGCCCTCAGCTGGGCTCCCGGGGCAGGTCTGGGTGCCAGCCCCGTGTTATTGGGGGGGTCACCAAAGCTCCAGGAGCCCGTCCCAGTGCTGGCGTGGGTCCCGCGCCATGGCAGCGGGTCCAGTCCCATAGTACTGTACTTGCTCTAACCCTCTCCACATGCACCAAAAGCTTTCTTTGTATCGTACAGGTGAGACACCACCCAAGGGAGACAGCAGACGGCTTTTGACCATAACTGAGCCCCGCTGCACTTCCACAGGCGATGCTGGATGCTGTTTGGGAAGCTTCTCGTGGGGCCAAATGCCCGGCGCCTGCCTGCCGTGGTCACAGGGACGCCTGCCTGCTCGTCCGAACAGCAGCGGCTTGGGCCACTCTCCGTAGGAAGCTCAAAGCCAAGTTGGGAAGCAGCTTCCACGCAGCTGGCCTCCGGCACGGTGCTATCATCCGAAAGATTTCCCGTTTTCAGCCGCAGACATGCTGGCTGATGTCTTCAGTCTTTTGTTAGCCAAGCTTCCAACATTTGCCTCTTAAAACCCTCAGCTGTCTGACAGCTCCCTTTTAATTTTGGCCCAATGACCCAACCTCCCCTATTAAGCAGGAGAGGGGAATTAGGAAGTGATTAACAAGCCTCTTGGTGAAAGTTATTTGTGCACTTTATGCTAATCTCCTTCAGCAACGACTTTTCTTATGATGACAAATGTCTAGGCAAGTAATCCACTTAATATCAAGCCTGCATTTATTTCAGCAAACACACCTGCTAATGTATCTGAACAGCACTGAGAAAGTCCACACAGGGCTGGGCAACGCTATGCAGAAACCAAGCAACAAAACCTGAGCAGGTGCCCAAGTAAGCCTGCACGCTTGCAGCAGGAGGGAACGATAATTTTTGTCTTTTTTTTTTCCTCCAAAGAGACTAATAATTTCCATGGGCTGAGAGAGCAGGGGTGCGCTTCTGCAAAGGAAGGGTGGGATAAGGAAGGCATCACTTTAAACACAGCTTCTGGGAATGGCAAAGGGGGAAAAAACCCCAGGTTTACTGTATTTAAAATGTTCCTGTGATAGATACTGAGATGAATTGTTTCAGCCTGCAACTGTGTCTGTGTCTGTAAAGAGGAGGAGAGACTTGATGAGATGGGAGGACCTGCGAGCATCGTTCCTGCTGCTGCAGCCGGCGCTAGAGCAGAGCATTCCCGCAGCGACCTGCTGCCACCCCCAGCCCGTGGCAGCTCCAGGACTTCTCCAGCAAGAATCTGGGTATTTCTTAGTGCTCAGCGATTTCTCCTCCTGGGACTTTGTCTCTTTTGGGCTCATTTAAAGCATATCTCTGCGCCATAAAAGGGCTCCAGTGTCTTGCAGAAACAGCACGGAGCTAGAGGAAACCTCTGTGGTGGCAGCTGTTGGGAAAGCCGGTGTCTTTCCCTCACCCTTCAGTTTTCGGGTGCCGCTCTCCATGTTGTTTCAATTGAAAGTGGTAGTTTTGAGACAAAGTTTGAGAGGAACTGGACAAAGGCTGAGGGCTGGGAAGCAGAGCCTGAGCGAGATGTTACAGCAGATGCTGGAAGTGTCCCTGCCACAATGAAAGTTGCAGAACAGTTTTCATCAGTGGATCAGCCTTCTGCTCGCTGCTTCCTTCAGAGAAGGAGGGAAGATTTAGTTTGTTTTATATCAATTTCTGGCTCAATATTTTCCTGGGTTTTGCACAACGGCCAGTGTTCACACTGATATTTCAAGGAGCAGCTTATACAGGCGTGTGGGTTTCTTTTTAAATAATGATGGAGGAGGGGATAAAATTCCTGGAAAAAAAAGAAGTTCCACTTTGCACCTTCAAAACCAGGCTCCAGCTAAAGGAGGTAACATGGAAATCAGCGGTCCTTAGCACAAAGAGGGGCTTTGATGCCCGAGGAAGTGAGTGAAACAAAACAATGACAGACATCTCGGACCCCCGGGGGTGGCTGTGCCGTGCAGGAGGGATCCGAGAGGGGATGTGGGTGCCCTGCGTGCAAGCATTGGACTAGGCGCTTAACTGACCCATCCCTGCTACCTGCTCAAAGACAGACTAACGGTTTCAGAGGCCGCCAGGACATCACATCGGAGACATATTTTCAGTAAAACAGCATCTTTCCAGCTCAGTTCTGCCCTGCTTTTGCTTGGAAACCTTTGCCACATGCTTCCAGCTGCACCTTCAGCTCAGCAACCGCCTCCCCTCCACTCACTGCCCCTGCTTTTAAAACAACCACCAAATATCCATTTGGCAGCATTAGCTGGCTCATCGCACTGTATAGGTAAGTAGTGAAGAAGGTTGTATCTGCTCGGAGATGCCGTTCTAGAGCTGGAAACTCCGAGGTTAAAGTCAGAAGGTGAAGGACAGAACTCTCCTTCCTTCATTACTGGAAAGAGAAGTGGGGATAAACAGAGGAAACAAGCGCCGAGGCACCAAACCTGCACTTATTGACTAAGCTGGTACAAGAAAGGGCTTTCCCTCCCAGATTTTTTCTTGAATGAATACTGTGCAAGCTGTTAAAGTTAAAAAGGGGATGCCGAGAAAGTGCTGCATCAACGGTACGCAGGCATTGGGTTTTTTTCTTCCCCTGGCAAATTTGGAACAGCACTGTCAGTTTTGCCCAGACTCCTTCATTTCCCTTGGGATCAAAAGTTTGACTAGAAACATTAACAGCCAGGGAAGCATCAGGTTGTGAAATTATCCTTCCTGCAATCTAAACAGGGTCATATTGCTGGAGGGTTTGGGGCGGGGGCAGGAGAACCCCAGGGAAAAGCGAGGCACCGGAGGCGGCTGCCCTGATTCAGAAACCAGCACGGCAGCCAGCGCTGAGCCGAGACCCCGGCGCCACGCTCCCGCTGAAGGGCACCGAGGCACCCGAGCGGATGACTTTTAAAGGAAAACTGAAAAGCACAGAGCGCTTGCAGGTGTGTTTGCAAGTTTCAGGTAATCGTCAGCTCTTAGACCGCTTGCCTGAGAGACCCCACCGCCTTTCCTCCCATCCGTCCCACGGTGGGCAGCACATTCAGGTAGCGCTGGGGGGCTCACCTAGTTTTGCCAGCCCTCCCGGCCAGGGTCAGAGACAATTCAACCCAGGTGGGCTGGCGAAAAAGCACAAAGAGCATCACAGCCTGTTCCTCCCTGCACGGGCCGCTTTCTCCTGAGCCGCCCCTTTGTCACTGGGCTGATGCTGGTCAGTCCCAAGGCAAAGGCACAGCCAGGCACTGGCCGTGGTTTCCTCGCCCGCGCCGCCGGGATGCTGCGCCGCGCCAGGAGTGCCGTGCCGCTTTGATTTTAGAAATGTGCTTGGAGGGCAGGAGCCTCCCCTTAAAAACTCAGAAACTTTTACAGCTGTTAGGACTTCAGTAAAGTATAATTAAAACCAAATTCCTCGTGGAAGGTTTAGATAAAATGCAGCCCTGAAGCGCAGTGCCAAAAGGGGGATTGGCCACCGCTCTTGCCAAGGCAGAAATTGGCCTAATTGCTTCCAATTGCGTTCTTCTGTGGCTGGGATCTGACCCAGCAAAGGCAGAAAAAGTCTATTATTTACATTGTTTCAAAAAAGAAAAAACAAAGAAAAAAAAAGGAAAAAAAAAAATAGATGCTTTGGGAACATTTTCTGCTTCTTTATCTCCCAACTGGCCAACCTCAGGAAAACGTGTGCTATTTTAAGCTAGTTCTCAAGGAATTTATTTTGGTGTGTTTTGTCTCAGAGATCCTGATCAACGCTTACGATTAAATAGCCACCATTTAAAAAGATCCTGGAGCGCAGCTCCAGCCCTGCTGTCCTCCCTTTCCTTAATCAAGGGGGGAAGTTTTAGGAACTTCTTGAATTTTATTCTTCTGTTGACAAATATCCTCCTGGTGAGTCCCGTTTGTTTTAGAAATTAAACGTAAAGTAAAGCCAGCTGCTTTTGGGGCCAGTTCTTTCCCTCTTATATGCAAAAGCTACCCCGTTCCTGCAGTTACGTAGCTCCGCCGCTCCTACACCTCCACGGGTTTACGTGCTTGGCTGCGCTGACGCAGAGCAGCTGCGGGAAGGACGAGCCCTGGTGCGCTGTGCTGCTGCGCAGTCGCCTCCCGGAGCCGGCACAGCGAGAGCTGAGCTGGAAGGAGGAAAAGCAGCGAGGAAGGCTGCCTGGTGCACCTCGGACCCGTCCCCATCGCGTACAGCTCAGATCGGCGCTCCCCGCAAGCCACATTTGCCTTTCAAGTCAGGTCTGGTTGGGGTCAAGTTTGGTTTTCCAGTAGGCGCAGAATAATTAGAAGGTCTGGTTGAGCTCTGCTTGTGACACAGTTGTTTGAGGTCACTGCCTCCCTCGGAAAGCTACTCTGCTGACCCGAGAGCTGTGGTTTGCTACAGCGTCCCGTTAGCTGCAGCTGAACACGATGAACAGCGCTGCTGCCTTCCAACTCGGGCTCGCGTTTGTGCAAATGCAAGGATTACAGAGTCGCATCGATATGATTAATAATCCAGTGTAGCCAAACCACCTCCATATAACCTCCAACTCCCAAAAGCCTGATGCAAAATATGTTTTCACGAACTATAAATCAATAAACTTTGCTTAATAAAAACTGCTGTTACTGAAGCATAATATTAAAAGTTTCTCCAAGACGGAACAGGGGCTTTGGCAGCTGGCTGCGACAGAGCACATCATTTTCAGCATGGCTAGCACGTCCATACGGCTGTAACGGTCCGACGACGGCATCTCCTGCCACGCCAAACAGGCCGGCACGTTGTGCAGTTGTGTGCTGGGCTGTGCGCTCGCCGCCTGTGCCTCAGCGCTCCGTGCCTCTCCCGGGGCCGCTGGCTTTGCAGCAGCTGCAGTTTATTACCACCGTCTCTTGGGGATCAAGCTCGCCATGTAAAACATCAGGCTGGATTGTATTTTAATTTAGTAAAGGCCACAATTCAGAAACCCGGGTTTGTTGCTCTCATTTTTTTTCCTCTTCTTTTCTAAGGGATCAAATTTTATTGGTTAAAAATTTAATTTTGCAAAGCAACGTGATCTTAGGCAAAACTCTCCAGACATGAGGAAACAAACACCGAACGGCCAAGTGACAGAAGAAGAGAAGATATCTGCTCCTAACTTTCTTCAGTGCAACGTCATCTTCCTTGCCCCTGCAAATGCTCTACCAGGACGTTTCCAGGTGTTATCCTTTAAATCCCCTTTTGGCCACTAGCCAGGATTCAAGCTGCCTGAGCCAACCCGCCACCTTTTCGGTGTGAAGCAGGCTCCGCAGCCCGGCGAACCCCTCCTCCAGCCCGCAGCCCCACGGCAGCCCCACGGCAGCCCCACGGCAGCCCCGCGGCAGCCGCCACGGCCACAGGCAGCGCTTGCCTGGGAAAGGGATTGGGGCTGGTTTCGGAACATGGGCCCGTCCGTACCACGCGAGGCTTCTTGTGCTGTTAGAATTCAGACAGTTGATGCTGCCTCTCTCTCTCCCCCCACTCATTTGTTTCAGTCTAAAATAGCTCCAGAGCAGCCGCCAGCCAGCGATGTGAACCTGGAGCTACTCTCATCTATTCGAGGACCTCTGCTCCAAAGATCCTGCTTCTGCTGAACTGCAATAGTAACCTCAGCAATCTGAGGGCAGGAAAAGAATTGACAATGCATTGTAAAAAAACAAAACCAAAACACCAACACAAAAAAAAAAAACCCAAAAATCCCCAGAGCACCAACAACCTAACAATTCCCCAAGGTCCGTATGTTCTCCTTTGACCACCAGTTGCAGCTCCAGGGCCGGGCACCGTCTCCGCCGGCGGAAGGCCGCAAGCACAGGAGCCGTCTGTCAGCAGCGGCGCAGGTACGGCTGCCGGTGCCCTGGGGATATGATGGACCGAGCTCCCTGCCTCTTCTAGCCCTGTTTTCCACGGGTTTGTATTCATTTTATGAAAACCAAAACTATAACGGGCTCCTGCATCAGAGGTAAACACTGGTTTCCAGTTCAGCACTTTGCAGTGGTTTGCTGCCTACGGAGTTTCCACCCGCTCCCCCCCTCGCTCCCCACCCCACAGCACCTCCCCGTCTCCGTTGTGCCCACACGCTTGGTTTTGTGGCTGTGCCATGAGCTGACCCAAATTAAAGATATCCTCTTTCTCCTTCTCCCTTCGCCCCTTCTACAGTCCCGACTGATTCCTCGGTCTGGTGCAACCTCGCGTTGCCTCTGACCTCCCGGCCTTGCCCCGGGACAGGCAACCGTTCCAAAAGCTGAGCCGCCACAAGTGGTTGCTCTGTGGCTGCTTCGCCAGCTTCTCCGGAGGCACCCGGCGCTGAGCAGGCACAGGAGGCCAAAACGGGAGCTTTAAATGAGGCTGTAGCGTTACGTCGTGTGCCTCTTTCTGAATCATCCACGACCGCTCAGATCCTTTAATAGTCAACAGACTCCCTGCTACGGCTTTGGCTTCGCTCTGTTCCTCAGAGGCGAGGGGAGCTGAAGAAGAGGGTTTAGCCGCAGGGACAGAAGCCGCTCACCCCGCGGGTCACAGCGTGTGCCCTGACCCATTTTATTTATACATCCAGAGGCAGCCAGAGACAGGGGCATCATCTGGCTACTGAGTCACCGCAGGGAACATCTACTGGGTGGTGCCCTAAGAACGACTAGAAGTTCCCGATACGCTTCCAGATACGGGCATTTACCAAGGAAAACTCAAAAAACCATGGAACAAACAGAACCCAGCAGGATTTCATACTGATACCCGTCTAAAGAATGTGATGCTTGAGAAATAGCCAGCGATCAACAGATCAGGGTGCTGGAGAACACAGACCAAGGTAAACTGCCTTAAAGTCCAAGTTTCAGTATCCCACGTTTTCTGTTGGCTAACGGGAAAGGTGGCGATCGCTTCCGCAGATGCTGCGTAACCAGCCAGTAATCCAGAAATTAGGAAATGTCATGGGACAACTTATTTGACCCCATTTCAATTTTTGCAGCATCATTTTTGTCACAACTAGAACGAGTCCAAGCCACTAAATGGCAACCCAGGAAGCTAAAGTTTCCCGGAGAAATGTTTTCATAACGCTCTTTGTTCCCCAATGCGGCTGTAGCGGCAGCACAGCAAGCCAAGCGATTCATACAGGTCTACCTAATGTGAGAATAAACCCATGAATATCTGAAACAGGATTAAACCTGTTGCAAAAGCACTCGTGGAGTGAAAACTGACCGTCACACACATTTATATTCAAAACTCTGCGAAGGCTGTAACCTGATCAAGCGTTTCCCCCAACCTCTCAGCACTCCTGGACATCTCTCACTGATTATAAGAAGCCTGGTTTGGTCACGTTTCCAGACCTCTAAGATTTTATACCATTATTTATGTATTAATCTCCAAACCATGCTGGTTTTATTTGCATGCCAAGCACTTGCAGCTCAGACAGCTAGGAGTTTTGTGTATTAGATATTTTTTTTTTTTTGTTCTTGAAGATTTGCTTTGGATTCTAGACATACGTGTCCACATCAAAAATCGCACCCAGATGAGATGCATTTGCTGCCATGGTAATCACTGCCTAGAGCAACCACGGGCTTGGTGCGGAGGCTCGCTAACAGAGACGGCAATTTGGAAACCGTTGCTTTTTACGCTCGAGTATTACTATCAAGTGACTCGGTGAAAACATATGGCCCATAAAAGGTGATGCTTCTGCATCCCATATTCCACTTAGCTCGGCTCCTTCAGACACTCCAATGAAAAGCAGAATAAAATCAATCAGCACAGGCCGCTGAGTATACTTAAAAATTTATTGCTTGCCCCTAGTGACAAAAATTCAGCTGGAAAGCTTAAGTAATAAGCACCGAAGGTGGCTTAATGAGGGAGCGAGCTAACATTGGAGGGAAAAGGCAGAGGGGAAAAAGGCTTGTAGTGAAACTGTGAATCTGGCCCGAACAACAAGCATTACGTAGAGTCTCTCGAGGAGCAAGTAACGGCCGTCAAGCGGCGGCAGCCGGGGGGACGCAGCCCCTGCTGAATGAACAGCACGCACGCACGCTGACGAGGGTTTTAAGTCTTTTACAGCGAAAAAGATCGGATGAGAAGACAAGGAGCAGCCTGTAAAAGAAGGGAAGGCTGGTTGACAGAAAGGTGGGAAACAATTGAAAAGCCGCAATTACGACCTGTGCAGTCAGATGGTGCACCCTCCTTAGCTTTTGTTTCCCTACCTAGCCGACATCGCAGGGAGAAACGCAAGGGTCATGGAGTACCACAACGAACAGAGGGATGAGCCTAAACACAAGCTACGGGGTATTTCCTAAAAGAAAACAACTGGCCCAGCATAAATAGGATTAAAAAAAAAAAAAAAAAAAAGAAAGAAAGAAAATTCAGTCCTTGCTTTTACCCTCATCCTTCCAGTCCTGCCATTTATTTGCTAACAGGCACGGTGGGTTTCCTACCCTGGGTTGCCTGTTATGCCCCTGGAACTGACCATGTGAACAATGTTTTTTTGAGGAAGAGGAGCCCTGAGCTAAACCAGTATGGTGAAAAACGTGTGATGAAAAGGTACCACAAAAATGGAAGCTTTTGCCAAATAACGGGGGGATTCGAATGGATTTCAAAGGCAACTTCAGTTTCCACTTTCTAGAAACGTCCTCATTAAAGCAACTGGAAAGGTGGAGGTAGCAACGCTTACCCTAGGCCATTTAACAGGATTTACTTGGCTATTTCTGTACTGGTGACTGTAATTCTGGGCCGTCTGTCGTGACACAAGAGCTGAAGCCCCTTAGCTGGCGGGTGCAGGGGCGACAGGACAGTGCTGACCTTGCACACGGGTCACACACTAACACCCCGCTCGGAGCCTCCTCTGCCTGCCTTTTGCTCCCTCGCCCTATCCAGGGATATCGCCTTTCTTGGGACCGGTGGGAGTTCACTGCAAAGCGCTCCCTTCTCAGCCGTGCACTTGGGAGATCCCATCAATTAAAGGCGGAAAAACCCACATGCAGTATTACCTCAGCACCTAAGGAACGCCACAAGCCGCAGGGCAGCGCAGCAGGGTCTGCGTAGGAAACTGCTGTGCGAACGACACCTGAATGCAGCCGTGTGGCACCATCCCTTAACGAGTAAAGCCTTCTTTGCTTTGTCTGGTTCTCCGAGAGGTTTTTGCCACGTCTCTACCGCGCGTGAGGCTCCCCGCCTGCTCATGTGTTTCCGCACCCCTGCTCAGCTGGGAACGTTTAGAGCCCACAGGTCTGCTGGTATCGACCTCGGCGGGACGGAAAGATAAAAGACGCCAAGATATCACGTTCCTACCTGTCTTATTAAGGCTGGTGGCACCCTGTGGCAAGGGTTGCTGTTACTGGGAGCGTGGGGGAGTGGGTGGGAGGGAATACGTACATGGGACGAATCCAGAGAAAACTGCGCTCCATTATTTCTCTTCCTCTTGGCAAAATTACTTTGTCTTGGAGAAAGAATTAACTCAGATACTTTGTTTTAGCCTGAAGTAAATCTTTCCCTAATTAGCCTTTTAAAACACAGGCTATTTCCATAACCCAGACAGCACCAGCACTGTTCCCTCACTGACTCACGAGTCGACGCTGCTGCACCCCCGGCCCGGCTTCTCCCACACCGACGCTCCGGAGCCGCAGCTAGCATTACCCTCACTACTGCACGAGCCACCGAGATTGCCACGCTCACGTGTTTGCTTTCACCAAAATCCTACCACCACGAGAAGCTGAGCGAAGCTCTTCTCCAAGGCTCTCCCATTCCCACCCGGCACCGTTCTGTACCCACCTGAGAGCTCCCACCACCTCTTCCAACACCCATGGGCCCCCCCATAGCCTGCAATCCCATCACGGCTATCGACAGAGGAAGCCAGCCCCTCCCGGTAGCTTGCGCCGAAGCAGAGGGGCGTGCACCGTGAATGCAGCAGCCACGGCTCTTGAGAGATGTTTGTCGCTTGTTTACGTGCCTAGATGCATAACGGGGGGAAAATGACTCAGTCTGTGTATGCCAAACACGACCGATCTTAAAAAACTTGGGTTTTGAAAGAACTTAAAACATTTTCAGCTTTACTCTATGCGTAAGAGCGCATCTGAAAGGTTCCCCACCTGCTATTAAGCTGGTTATCAATACTGTGGCAATCTACTGAGGAATGGGACGCACAGCTGTAAAAACTGATGAAGTCCGTCCATCCGAGCACACGGGGGATAGCTTTAGATTATCTAAAGACTCCCCAGAGATACTCCAGTTGCAGATGGGAGGAAAGCACAGCCTCGGGCTCCTGGGTTAAACAGTTAACAGCCCGGGGCCAACCGGCAGCCATGAAAGCCGTGGAGGCTGAAGTCCCAGAGGTCGGGGACTGCTTCCATTAACGCCACTGCAGCAGCGGGTGAAAACCCTTTTTACATATTTCACGCAATGCTTTTTCCAGACCAAGGTCTGTCACTTCAAAAGGAGCAGACAATGCATATCTGATCTGAGCGAACACCAGCGCTCAGATTAATTTAATGCTTTCATCTAAAATTAGCCTGCTTTTTAAAAACTAATTCCTCCAGCCTTTGACTCGGAACGGTAATATTTCTTGACGGCGAAGAGACTGCCCGTCTAACGATAGAGACCCGAGAGTTTCATAGGACTCCGGAGCTACTAGAAATACTGTTACAAAGTGTTCCCAACTTTCAAGCACCTTGGGAGATGGGGACACCGGCTCCGCTTCGGGGAGGACTAGTTAACTTCCTCCCCTTGCCTCCTGCTACAGGTGGTTTCCTTTTTTTTTTTGTTATTGTTGAAATTATTAAACTACGCCACGGGTCAGCACAGCCCGTGAAGTGAAGGGTGAAAGCTGGATAGCAAACCTTGTTTCACCAGCAATATCAAAGCGCTGAGGGGAAGAGCGCAGTTTAACGAGCTGGTCAGGTTTTGCCTCATTGTCATCGGGGAGGTTTCCTTCCAGCCACAGCCTACCGGGAGAGCGACGCTTCTGTGAGGAGCAGGGTAAAGGAGAAACTATGAGCACGGCAACTCCCTACAGCCATGAATGCAAAGAATCCCAGCGCCGGGGCTCGTGCAGATTGCTTAAAACCTGTTGCTGCAGAAGCACCTTCCCAACTTTCATTCAAACCATCCTCTTTGCAAAGCAAACCACAGACACAGGTCTCCAAGGGTAAGACAACAAACCACCGCCAGCGGTCTCTGCTCAGAGCACATGCCGAGCAGGTCTCCGTGTAATACAGAAAGGAAAAGGCTGCTTACTCTGAGTGTCTTTGCAATCGGGGAAGGAGAGGACGGGGGAGAATCTGACTGAGCCTTCCTGCTGCGAGTATATTCTTTACTCCGGGTGTACAAGGACGACATGGCCTTTCGGGCTGGGTGTCTTTGAGAAGCAATGCAAGTCTTGCTCTCCTGTCGCTCTACGGTGCTGGGCAGGTCCTTCTTCCAAGGTCAGAACAAACTAATTAAACTATTCACAGCTCTGGTAATTAAACCCTGCTGTTTAGGGTGTATAATTTTAGGCATTAATCTGCTGCAGGGAGAGCTGAGGCTCCGCAATGCTTCTCGTCCGAGAAGAGGAGGAGGAAGTGTCAGGGGCTCGGTGTGCTCCAGCGCTGGGCGTTGCTCCGTGCCAGCCTCACCGGCCGGGCCCCATCCCGACTTCGCCGCAAAAGGACATTTCCCCTCATCCAGAGTGTGTGCCGCAGGACCGGAGCGATCTCCCCGCAAATCTGCAGGAAGCAAAATCTCCCGTCTCAAGAGAGAGAGCCGGAGAACCAGCTGGGTTTATCTAGACACGAAGCTTTTGCCAAAAAAAAAAAAAAAAAAGAAAAGAAAACCAAAACCTGTTTTACTCCGGAGCGCTGCTGCGAGCTCTCTGCCGTCACCGCGCAGAGCTGCATGCTTTAAGTGAAACACGAAAGCATAAATCAGGAACAAACGCTGGTTTGGAAAGGGGCAGGCCAGATGAAGTTGTGTTTTGTTCCGTCCTCCTCCTCCTCCTCCTCCTCCCGGGCGCCGTTACCCACGCACAGGCTTCTCCCGGCCCTCCCCACCGCTGCCTTCTGACATTCCAGATCCTGACTCGCTCCGCAAGGAATGCTGGAGGGCGGCCAGCAGCGGCGATTCACTTTCAGCTTGGGATTTGGGCTGCTACTTGTAGGGAAAAAAGGGGAAAAAAATTTAAAAAAAAAAAAGGGGGGGGGAGAAAGTAATCGACAAGCTCCCAAGGCCTGGCGGGCTGCGAGCGGGAGCTTGGAGGCAAATCGACAGCACTTTGCAAAGCTTGAATTCCAGCACGCTTTTTGCGGCTGCGACAAAGGGAGATACTTTAAAGGACACCGAGCAGTTCATACCATTAAAGGGAGGACACGCTCATGCAGCACAACAGGATTTTTGTTGTTTGCTCATAAGCCTGTTTGGAGCTGCGAGAAGGTGACGCAGAGCTCGTGTAATGGACGCTCATTCAAAGGAGCATTTGGGATTGAGGAGGAGGGGAGAGGAGCTTGGAGGACAGGAAAAAGGGTGGGGAGAGCATGTACCTCTCTCAAGAAACTCCCGGCTAGCTCTTTGCTGAGCCGTGCTGCCGCTGCACGAGCTAGCCCGCCGCAAAGCTGCTCCGTGCCGCGTCTCAGAGACGGCGGGACTGGACACTGCAAAGGCAGGTGGCTGTCCCTCACGTCCCATCTGAATAACCACAGGGGTTGTTCATTTGAAAAATACCCTCAAACACACAGTGGGGCCCTGGTTTAATAGCTCTCATACGCAAACTACAGTCTTGCAACCATAAGGTTGCAAATCTATGTTTTGCTTTGCTGGAAAGGCATCGGCCGAGGTGTCTGCACCGGAGCAGTTCCAGTGAGGCAGTGTTAACGAACCAGTACCACCCCGAAGGACGCGTCCTCATCCAGACACACTCACACCCACCCGAACCAGCTAGTGACCAAGTCTCTGGGTTCTGCTCCTGCCCCAGAGGCTGCTTCGTCATGAAACACCTCCTAGCGAGTGCAGAAAGAGCATCTATAAAAATATTTTAAGAGCATTACCACACTTGGTCATCTCTCTGTTGATCAGAAATATTGCCCCTTTTTTGCACGCTGCTTGGCAACTCTGTAATTTTACTAACATACGCCGCTGGGGAAGGGTGCTTGGCAGAGCAGCTGCATCCACTTCTCCTGCCGCCCAGCACCGTCGCTCTCGAGGGGAAACGCAGCATCGCTGCGTGACCACGGAGAGAGGGAAGCGGCGCTGCCGACTGTCCTTCTCTAGGAAAGTCACTCTGAGATCAGGTTTCTACTTGATGCCTCAACGTGAGGAAGGAGAAGATTCATTATTCACTGACTGCAGGGGAAGGGGGGGGAAGTTTGGAGAGGTCTAATTCTGCCTGGCAATATTTCTGCATTCCCTTTTAAAGGTATGGAAATTAAGTCCAGACACACAAGAAGGTGGGGACGGGCACCCCGCTGCTCCAGGAGACTGTGGCAGGACCTTGATCTTTCCAGCTTCCATCTGTTGCACTCATCACCCCCGCACTCCACCTCACCCGCAGTCTGGAGTGCGACTGCCGTACCGCGACCAGGTAATTCAGACATTTTAAATGCGTATTTATAGACCTTGCACACACAGGCCATCCTTTTGCACTAGGCTGTTTCTGGGGTTTCAAAACAGTACAACTGAAACCGGGCTAACCCGTGTGGCCACCAGCGGACCGCAGTGTCTCAATCACAATTACAAGGCTGACAAAGCCCAGCTTAGTCACCAAGGTGGAGTTGAACAGCTCTAAATTGCAGGGTTTTGGTTCCCCTCCCGTCCAGTCCTAAGCGAACTGTTGCCGCATCCCTCCGTGGTCACGTTTCTGCTGGGGAGGGGCGGGAAAGCTCCAAAATCGACATTTCAGTACAGAACTCACAGCCTGAGCCTCAAACCAAAACAAAACCTGAGCTTTTTATTCCCTACTAATTAAAAGTTAATTAGTCATCCAGTGCAGATGCCTCACAGATTGACAAAACGCATCTTGGTGGACAATAACTCATTTTAAAGAGAAGGGGTGGCATGAGAATTAGTATCCTTATTAGCCAGGAGAAAGACAGCAGAATGAGATGCAGTGTGGCAAAACACAGCGGGTTTCATCATTATTTCAACAAAGGTGCCTAATTTATGGGTTTCTTCCTGCCGTTTTGTACAGTTTACTTTCAAGTTCTCCCCTGTGTAAGTATGAAACCCGACTCCTCCTTTGCGGCGCTGTTGTCCTGATGTTTGCAATACTCAAGGTCATGGTTTAGATCTGACTGTTTCTGTCTGTTAAGGATATTTCTCAGTAGGAAACTGCAGCCTGCTCTGTGCTATAGCTGTGCCGCTGCCGGCTTCGCTAAGGAATTTTTACACAGCTACCAGAAAGACTTGCAAAAAAAAAAAAATCTTTCACGAGCACATCCACGGCCAGAGGACACGAACCCCTGAGGCACCCGGGCTGGAACTTCACGCTGCCCCATATTTCTGGGCAACAGCACCGCAGAGCTTCGAGGAGAGCAGCACAACTGTGCTACAGTATAGTCTGTTCCCTGCACTTAGAGCAACGGTCCTGACCGAGATCACTCTTTTCAGACATCTTTCCTTTTACTTTGAGCTGGCTGTCCTCTCCTTTCCCTTGGTAAGGACACCTGTGTTTGTTTTTTTAATTCGTTAGAGAGGGGGACCCATACCCAAGAAAATGACGTGCCAGCTAAATATTTGAGGGGAAAACCCACAACCCCCCCTTTTATATGTGTTGAAAATCTTCACCTGCAGAATGTGACATTGGTAAAATGCATCTAAGCAGCCCTGTAACTTTCCAACCTGCAGGAGACAAAGCTAGGGGGTAAAGCCAGAGCTGCAGAGTCACGCCGATGGGTGATGGGACCCCATGGCACGTTCTCCAGCAGCGCAGCGGAGAAGAAAAGGTGAAGCCCTCTCGGGAGACCAAAATTCTAATAAAACTTGAAGGATGAGGAAGAGTACTTGGTATTTTTGGAACAAATTAGCCCCAAACTATCTTCTCAAAGTCCTAGCTGTCATTTTCCACCTCAGCTTTACCACACTCTCTTGTTCGTCACTGAATTACTTCCCATTCAGCTGCCTTCTTTCATTCGTAGCCAAACCTCCCTATCTCCCCAGCGCAGGCACGTACGGAAAAGCCTGTTGGTGTCTCCAGCTACACAAAGCTCAGCTGATGGAGGGGCCGAGCTGGCGACATGAACCGGAGCTGCACAGCGCCAGGGCGCTCTCCGCGCCGCGTCCCTTCCCGCAGGGCCACACAACCCTGCCGCCCTCTGAGCTGTTGGAAGGTCTCTGGCATCGTCTCGTCCTTGGCCAACCAACGCTCTTCCATGTACACCTGGGCGCTGACGGGGACCATTCCCAGCCGGCACCCTGGGCACAACCACTCTGACTTGGAGGGTAAAAGAGGGCTTGGTAACACAGATGAGCCTTCCTTGCCAGCTGGCCTCAGCGCTAGAGAACAGTTTAAGTACGCTGGGACTGACACACTCAGCCTCCGAGGATGGGGTCTCACCAGTGCCGCAGCCCTTTCTGTGGCCTTCTCCTACGCGGGGCCAAGCAACCAACGCAAGAACCACGGGGTGTACTGCAGGGACACGAGATGCAAATTATAACCCAACTGGATGAGCAGCAAGAGAGAGGGGCAGGCAACGGGCTTCATGTTTTCCTTTGAACCTATTGCTGAGACCATTTTGCTCGCTTGGAGAAGCAGAGAACTCCCCATAATTGCTTAACGCAACCCCAGCCACCGCTGGTACCCGCCTCCACGGAGTTTAGTTGTTTGCTATTCCATTAAAAAGATCTTCACAACCCTCACTTCAGGACTTCCCACCCGCGGGAGGAGAGCGCGCTGTTTGCGTGTTGAGTCACGTTCTAATCCAGGGAAACACTGAAATAGGTAACTCAATATTTTATGCAACACTTAAATCAATTCTAAAGCCACATCTATTTGCATGACACTTCTCTGGAGAGAGCGAAATAAACTATCCTGGCAGTTGTTTCCAAGAGCCGGGCTACAAAGGCATTGTGTGTCCGTAAAATGATTGTTCTGGGTCTAAAGTAGTTCTGTAAAAAATCCAGAGAAGCTTAGTTTAAACACGAAAAACCCATTAACTATTGAACTATTGACACGGGCTATAGAGGACAGAGTCAAGATTAGATTCCCTATTGCTTTTACGTTACTGGATTGGCATACAAAACTGAAATCCAGTGTAGGAGTACTGTACCTCCCCTTTGAATAACATTTATACTGGGAGCAAAGTTTAACAAGTCCCGCGATTCCCTTCACCTCGGGGCGCGCGACACGTGCGACCATTTAGGCCCTAAACAACGCGCAGCTTTGCGCAGACCGAACGGCAGCGCTGCTTTGTCCCTAGCAGGGCTTCCTGCTTGCCTTGCACTTGCCTTCCGATAGGCCCGAATCGGGCACGAGGGCCGCTATTCGCACAGGAAAAGCCCGTGATCAGCCCGAGACGGGGGCTGACGAGCCAGGGGTGCCGCTCGGTGTTAACACGCGGTCAGACGAAAGGTGACAGTAGCGGGGATTACTGCCCCTCGGGTACTGCGCACCGCTTGTTTCTTCCTCCACGTGGGATCCTGCAGTAAGAAGTCTCTAGAGTATTACCAAAGCATTTGGAAAGGAATTCACCTGCAGAGAAAAGGTCAAGTCTTGTTAACCCCCCTGCCCTCGCATCTTTATTCGCTGTACCCATTGCTTTTTGTGCAAAGAAATTCTGCTGGTTCTGCGGAGAAACTGCTCGTGCCGGTGCATAACGAGTTCATTTGGAATTAGCAGGGCTGTTACTTAACCCAGATGCGACAAAAAGCCAGCCTTTAAAAGTTGTAGTAATAAACCATCTTTTTTGCACGGCTAGCTTCCCGTTACCTATGAACTGTAATGCAGTTTGCAGATACGCTGCAAGAACCCCGAGGGCCGCCGAGCGGCTGCTGTTCCGCGGGACAGCTCAGGGTCAAAGCTGCAGTAGCTGTATTCACCGTTGCATCCAACCCGCTATTATTTTGGATAACGAGAAGTTGATTGAAAATGCATGCTATATAAAAGCCATATTAAAACACTAAATAAATCACTTGAAAATTATAAGCGAGCTTTAACAGGTTCAATTATAGCTTCACAGGGTTTATTTAGAACTGCAAAAGGCAGGAACGGTTGTGTTCAGCAACAGAAGGCTGAAGGGCTGTGGCAAAGAAATTCCTGGTCAGGCAATAAGCTGTGCTGTGCGCGATGCGAAGGCACTGCAGCAGTTTGCCATAAATGGAATACAGACCGTAGAAGTGAACAGGCTCTCATCCGCAGTGCACTGCCCAGGATTCCCAGGAGCGGATCTGGCAGCCCGTCTCACAGATAGGAAGCAGAGGGAAAGGATCTTCCTCTCCTCCCAAGCACACGCACAGCAGGTGACAGTCTATAATTGCACACAGAACATCATACTTCCCCCACTTTTTATTCCCATCACTAAATTTATCATAAAACGGCTGGAAGCTCTACCCATTAGGCATACCTGGATTAGCAATAAACGGTAGAAGCAGATAATTTTAGCGTGGGCTGAGAATAGCGTATCTTAAATATAAAGCTTCAGAATTCTTTTCTTTTTGCTTTCTTACCAATGTAGAAAATAAAAAGCAGTAGTGCAGAGAGTTGAAGAAGCACCATTCTGAGCACGGGAACGTCATTTTAGCGCCTGTAAGTGCCGAACTATGCATGCAGGAGGAAAGTCCTCCAGCAGTTCTTTGGAGCAGAATTGGGGTTTTGGAAGAATGGACAAGGTGCCTCGAACGCTCAGATCACAATCAGATGAGAAGCAGGGGGGGTTCACCAGCACCTCTGGGACCTCCCTAACTTCAGAAGCTGAGGCCTGAATTTAAAGAGTAGACTGCAGAAGAGGGCAAAGGATTTAATTATCCTGAGGTCACCACCTCCAGAAGGGATGATGGCGAGAGGGTTCAGAAGCGATGGCGAAGGTAGCAATAACCAGCAACAGCAAAACAACGCTGCAGCGACAGACTCCCATTAGAGGGAGACAGATGTGCAGTCACTGCTCTGCCAAAAATAAATGTCTCGGAGGCCACAGATTTTATTCCATTCAAGGCTGTAAATGCAACCACGGGGACAAACCCAGAGGCCTGGGGTATTTTTGTGCCATAATCCTCACGATGTCTACACACCGGTGGGAAGCCTGATGCCTACAGATAATTTGCTTCATGTCCACCCAAAACCTGGATTGGTCTTTTCACAGTCAGGCTTCTTTCCCAAACTCAATACCAGGTTTCATTCAAAAAACAGCAGCATGATAAAATCTGGAGAGATGCTTTCCACTGTCCACTCAGAAGTCCAGTTTAGAGCATTGCTCACACCAAAAAGCAAGTGATTTCATCCAGTTACTACCATTAAGGATAAAGCAGTGACAGAACATCATATTTTCCAGTCGAAGTCGTTCAGCAGTTGGGCTCTGCAAGCGTTTACTGACAGGTTCCCTCTTCTCTGATCCAGCTTTCTTGCAAAGGATGAAGCAGCACAAACATGCTGAGTTAAAGGAGGAATGTGGCAGAAATTTGCAAAGATATTAATGGGCCATGTCAGGGAAACTGAGAAAGCAAACACTAATATAAGAACCAGATGTAAACACAGCTATTTCAAGCGGAGGGACTTTCCAAAATATGACATAGAGAAATAGAAATCTCAGGGCACTCACAAGAGAGTCATGATCCATTTTGCTGTTTATCTAAATTCATCAGATTCTGCATACCTCCCACCCGCCCCAGCCACTCCACAGCTATAAAACCTTGCTGTTAGCTTGTCTGGGGAAGCAACCGGCTGACACAAACCAATATTCTAGTGCCACTGGCCAAGCAGATGTATAACTTCAACACATTGCTATCTAGCTATGCTTCAAGCCTATTTCTGGCCTTCCTTCAACAGCAGCAGATTGTGGTGCAGAAAGTTATGTTCACTCCCAAGGATGAAATCTAGGAGCAATAAAAAACCCCATATATATATATATAAAAACAACCCACAGCAGTGCCCAGCACTAGCTACATGCTAGGTACCTACTATAACGGGTACCAAAAACGTGCCAAGGTGTGAATTAAACCAAAGCTGGTGGCAAATTCCTGCCAGGGAGGAGTTTTGCAGCTTATGGATTCTCCATCTTGACATATCAAATAATGAAGTAGCTTCTGCCAAACAATGCTACTCCTAGCAGGGAAACTCCACGTCCAAAAGCAAAAATCTAACAATGACTTTCCAAAAATGTGGCTTTTTCTAAAGAGAAGCATGTGGGCGGATATAAACTCAGAACAAAAAGTGACCTTTTAAAGACAAGGGGGACAAACAGCATCACCACACTTGCATCAGTGGAACACACAATTTTTCCTACAGTGGTAGTTTCCAAAGGATATTTTATTGCCAGGGAATTTGACTTCAGTTTTCCAAACAAATTTAGATTACCCTTCAGTTCCTTGTTAGCCATCCGGCAATGCAGCTTCTGCTTTTTGCTCCTTCTGGCCATATCTGGGAGATAAATCATTTGCCACCTGGGCAGGAGCCCGCACCATTCCGCACGGTACGCCCAGGCAACAAGGACTATCGGCTCCGCAGGGGCCTTGCCGCGGAGCCACGAAGCAGCACTCGCCAGCAGAGTGGCGAGAGGGGCTTTAGAAAGGAAGCACTGAGTAGGACAGGTTCAAGCTGCATCTGCTGAAGCCCCGGCACAGCTCACCTAATCTCTAAGGCAGACAGCCACATCGACACGACTCAGCCGTTAAGGGCCACCCAGACACCTGCTGCTGGGTGCAGGAATTTTAATCCAGCAGACCAGATTTTTTGGAGGATGCCTTCAACCACATCAGGGGAGACATCTTCCCCGCAGCCTGCTGGATGACTGACAATGAAGTGCAGTCATCGGCTCCCAGAGGGGCAGAACCTGCTCTTAGCAGTTAAGCAGATAGATTTTCCCTTTCCATAATTTTGAGCATGTCATGATGTGACAGAGTTTGACAGTTTCAAACTAAAATTAACATGATGCTCCATTACATGTACAAGCACAAACATATGCTGTTGACCTTTAAAAAGTCAAAAATTATAAACACAATAAAGCAATAGATTTAGTCTGTCTTTGGGATACGGTCCAGGGAGCAACGCTGTCCCTCTGGCCAGCGGGTCCAGGCTAGCAGCCACACTCAACGCGACTGGGCCCGTCTCCTGCAGTGGCCGCACTGCACTGGAGGTGGAGATACACATCCATCCGCACGGCGCCGATCCTGCCGCCACCCGGTCCCTCACGCTGCTCCCAGTTCCTTCTGGGAAGAAAGCAAAAGGACTCCAGGGCACCTGTGCGATAGCTGCCATGTAGGCACAGGGACGGGTCCTTGGGGTGAAATGGGATAATTTGACCTGATTGCACAGGCCTCCCAGCGACGCCAGCAAAAGCCGAGGTGTCTGGTGGGTGTCCGATGCGTTGCTAACCTCAGCTCCACTGCTTCAGGAGGAGTTACTTGCTGACAACTGAGAAAGATCAGTCACCTCAGACTACACTGAAATTGCGAGAGCAATTTTCGAAACAAGAAGTTAAAGCATAAAGTTACCTCAAATAGTTACGAGTCCATGACCTTGCAAATCATTCCGGGAGGACTCGCTATTTTGCTTCACCTTCCTGGGACTCGCAGATCGGATTTTAGCTGGTTTTGTGTTACTCATCTCCACCTCCATCATGGAGGTGCTTCACATTACACCTTCCTAATTCAGCAACTTGATGAATTAGAGGAATTAACCTGAACACATTTAGCTGTAACCCTGTAGTCTACATAGCAGAGCTGGATTGCTTGGCTTTAAGCACAAACAATATGTTTTCCCAGAGCTGTAAATAGGAACTGGGCAGCCATGCTGATGATTTAAATGCTGTACCAACAGGGGTAGTAGACAGCAAGTCTGATGCCCTTCCCAAAACGTTAAGGTTAAGAAACACCAACACAAGCTTATTAGGCTGGAGAACTCATGAGGCAAATCATCTGTGCAGATGTGAAAATCTTTTGTAGAAATATTTGCAAAGTGAATTTCAATCTCTGTAATGCCTTCCCCCTCCACCTCCCAAAGAACCCAGGGCACTCTGAACACAACAAAACTGTTCTTCACCATATTTAAAGCTCTACGGCAAAACGCTAGCTCATGCTCTTGCAGCAATTTTCTGCTATTTTAGACTCAACTTTGTATTGCTAGTTATAAACGTATTAAAGATCTCCTTTCCCTGCAGCATACACAACTCATTATAGCATTTTGTTTATAAACAGGACTAAACAGAGCCAATCTCTCACAGCCTTACGTTACACATAATTAAATGCTCTATAATTTAACTATAGTCACACAAGTGACACATGGTACCACCTACGCTACCTTGGCCGCGGGCCAGATGGCTTCTCTCCCACATCACACTGCATCTATGCTAGAAGTAAATATTCAAGGGTAAAACCGGGGAAAAATACTTGCATCCTGAGTCCCCAGAAGGGGACCCTGGGCTCGTAGCAATGAGGCATAGGACGAACAGTACCATATAGCGCTATCTAGATTCAAAGATTTTACTTTCTTATCAGCTAGCAAGGAGTTCACCTATTTTGTTCCCTTTTAGCAGTCAACTTCCCCTTGTATCTCAGCAAAACAGCGCAGCCCATGAAGACATACCTTACCATATTTGGCAATCTGAGTCCAGAAAGTGGAGGACTCGGAGCCCTCCTTAGCTTAAAAAGACAGTCCACAGGCACGTCTTCAGCCTGCGCGGCCCCACGCGGCCCCGTGCTGCATCGGGGAAAGAGGGCGATGAAGTGGTGGGATCCGGGGTAGTTGCTCGGACTCCTAGGGCTCCCAGTGCATGCAGTCTGGCCACGACAAGTCACAGAACACTAACGAAAGCTATTTCTGACCTTTTCGTTGTTTATCAGGTCCATCTTTTTAAAAAAGATAAACAGCACGATTACAAAAGCTAAACTGGAAGTCTCTGTGGAAGATAAAATGCCACTAAGAGCGAAAATGTAGGTGAGAAACAGAACATACCAAAATCAGGGCGCCCAAGTCATAACTCTGAAACTCTATAATATTGAAGACATTTAGTTTGCAAAAGGAATTTTCCAGTTCATTGGCCTTGCCTTAGAATTCATGGAATCAAGCTTAGAATTCAGTCCTTTTGAGACAGAGATTTAATTTTATTAGTATCCAGTTGCATCTGGTGATTTCACGTTAATAGTGCAATTAGGCAGAACATGCAGCATTAACAAAACAGAGCGGGCTTGAATAGTGTTTTGCAGAATTTAAAATACTCCTGTTTTGTAAATCAAACTACAGGGAGACGAGAATGGAGCCTGTTTCATACACTGTGATCGTAACCCGTAGTCGTACGTTTCAGTGTTATTCCTGCATAAAAGTTAATTCCATTAATGTGTCTGGGTTTTATGCTGTGCTACACAGACTGTCCTAGAAGTTCTTCGTGAGAACAGATGTTTTCTATGACACTTTTACCGCCCAGAAATTGCTACTTCACCAACAAGACACTCAATGCATTCCCCTGTATTTAAAGCTTTCCCTTGGTGAACTATCTAACACACGGGTGAGGCACATTTGTCATGCCCCTAAAGAAAAAGGCAAGGAGATAAAATTCTTTAAGTGATTACGTCCATTTTTCTATTTCTGTAAGGTACGGTACGTCATTTAAGATACACTTTTTCCCCAAAATTTGCCCCCAGTTTCTCCTGCCGTGTAATAGCGATGGCGGAAGCCAGCTGTAAGTCAAAGCCAGAAGAGGCAGCAATAAGGAAAACCCTCTCCAACATGTAACATCGAACCAGTCTCTTCAGTCTTCACCACAATCCTTCAAACGCTGCACCCCAAATCAGAGCGACTGATCTATATCTGCACTGACTGTGTTGTATTTGTGCTCACTGGCCCCACCACGAATGAATTCTCGCTGGTATTTCCCAGTCGCTGCCTCGCAGGGAGCAGGAAAGGCTTCCTAACGCCACCCTACCCACGGGGCTCAGGCTGGCATGGCTAATGGGAATCTTTTGGACTCTCACAATTTTTAATTTCTGAGAAACAGAGACTAGACTGGGGCCAAAGTTCTTTTTTTTCCCCACCTCTGCTCTGAGCTCAGGTTTCCTCAGACTGAACAAAGGCTCTTTCCTCTACTTATCCTTCCCAGTGGAACCATGCAACAAACTCTCCTAAAGCTGCTTCCCCAGAGGCTTTTTCCAGCTCAAGTCCTTGTGCCCTTGAACATTTATTCCACAATAAAACTTCCCCTGCTCTTCCAAGTTTCCACAATGCATCCAAGCAGTCTGCATCACAAGGAGAAAGGCGGGGCTGGTAGCAAAACATATGAAGGTTGCCTGACACATCCTATTGCAAGACTGCTCGCAGTTGCCTAAAACTCAGCCAAAGCGTCTGGGCTGGTTTCCCACGCTGGTGCTCCCCAGTTTCAGCCAAAATAATTCAACCGCTTCGGAGAATTAGAACAACATGTATTTGCTCCTTTTTCAAAAACTGCATCTACCTTTCCTTTGCTAAACTCCAGTGCTGCGGAGTTCGGAGGAGGGAATTTGAGTAGGGCCATTTTTGGCTCTCATGAAAACCTTTCTTGTATCAGCCAAGATATAAACACTGGAGGGAAAAAATAACAGCTCAGATCACAGCAGGAGAGTCTTTGGGGTTCTGCAACTAAAATGGGACGCTTCAGTGTGTTCAAGTTCCCAACTCTGATGGTGGCACCTGCCATTCTAGAACTATTATTGATGAATTAATGATTATTAGTTGTACGTCCTGCTTGATACTAGAACTGACAGCCAGTAGCTGCTCTGTGGCTCTTGCCAAACCAAAGGCCAGTTAGCAGGACAGAAACGGTCTGATCTGGATGTAAAATAAACTGGGGAAGAGTGGTCAAATGACAGGATGGAGGAGGCAAGCAGTAAGGAAGATGGAGACTGGATAAAAACAGGAGAACTGGGAGAATGGGAAAGCGGCACCAAAGTGGAAGGAGAGTCTAAACCAGGGTCTATCGTATGCGAGGTGTGTATGGAACGTTGCCATAAAGCACGTGCGCAAAGGGGCCAAGGGAACCGAAGGGATGTTGCTCTATTAGGTGGGAAGCCACAAGGAAACAGTGGGAAGTACAAGCCAAAAGGATTCCTGGCCATTAACTTGGTGAAAACCAGCATCACTAATTGTAAGAGACTCGGTGACCCTGGGTTTTTGGGCAGGAACATATGGTGGGCTCTTACAAAGTGCAGAACCCCTTTACAGGAGTGGCGAGGACTGTGCTCAATAGAGTTTTCAGCAACTTTAGGAGTAGATTCTAAGAAGCCTCCAAACCTGCAGCCTCAGATCCTCTTTTGTCTTAATTTAGCTAATCTGGGACAACTTCCCAGAAGAACAAGACATTCCCAGCAAGTCCAACACATGACTGCTGGAAACAAGGTGTCCCCGTTATTACTTTTTACACATTACAAAATACCCCTGCTTCAGTTTTACTGTGAGACGGCAGAAACGTCAAAACAGTTTTGAGGACGACAAACAGCTGAATCTTTCATACAGGGTGGAAGATTTAACAAAGCCGTGCTCTGCTACGAACAGAAACTCCTGTGGGAAGAGCCGGGCTGCCCGAAGCAGTGGCGCTTCCCTGGGCAGGCACATCCCGCTTTTCACGTTGCAAAGTAAGCACTGGGAAAGCAAAGGCTGACGCTGGAAGACAAGCACGTGTAAGGAAGAGCCACCCCAGCACCACCTGAGTCTCTGCTCCCCACAAGGCTCACCGTGACTCTGCCCCATTTTGGGGGAGTATCGCAAAACGAAAAGCAAGAATATACTCTGAAAAGCGTTACTAAAAATTTTCAGCCAAGAACCAGCTGACTTTTCAATAAAATGATGCTTCACTCACTCTACCGAATTGCAAAGTATGTGGAACGACTACCATTAATTCAACATTTTCTGGCAAAGATTAAATGTCTCACAAGCAGGCTGACCCCTAAGCAACCTTCAATTTGCTATTTTTCCCAGGTTTTGCACGTCATGCCTTTATAGTTTGGAAATGTATTTAGCTTTAACATTGTCAGAGTAAGTCACGTCATGCTCAAATGAGTTTTAGACAGAGACAGACAAAACCAAAAGAAACCAAGGCAATTTGGAAGGACTCAACAATTATTATAAAAGAAAAGAGAGGGCTTCGAAGGATAATGAGACTATTGCAAGAACAGGGGAACAATGAACAATCTCTGATGTGTTGCTTGCCAAGACAATTTCCCGCAAGAAAACAAATCCGTGAGGAGACAAGAGTGCAGGTTTTAGAAATACAAAACGTACTGTCCAAAACAGCAGCGTCGGGGTGATTCTGAGACACAAGGTCACGCTCGCTCCTCGGGACACCTGACAGCCACGCTCCCCAGCCGTGGCCGCTTCTGACAGCGCTCGCAGTAAGGCGCTCACCCCTGCTTCTGCTCCAGTCCCTCCAGGTTTGAGAACTGCCTATACAGCTCACGAAGAGCCAGCTTTAGAAGTTAGGCCAGCCTGCAGATATTTTTTATCTTTCAGACAAGAAATCAGTTAGCAATTTGCTACTCAGAACTACCTCCCGGTTCGTACGCAGCTCCTGAACAGAGCCTGAACCTCTTGTTTATACAAGAGTGAAGCCATTAGAGTACTTCTTGTCCCCAACACTCAAGAGCAAAACACCAACTATTTAGACAGATGTTTTCACTTACCCGAGTTTCCTTCACTTCTTCATTTCCATCAACTTCATCATCATCCTAGGACAAAAAGCAAACAATATAATTAGGCAGCCTTGGAGACAACAAAATTTTTACCAGAGGAAGATAACGTATTGCTTGTGATTTGCTGTTAAAGCTAAGAACAATTCTGCCAAAAGAAATCTAGCACCTAGACAATGTTTTCGGCCGATTATCAGACCGGGTTTGGTAACCTAATGGCCATTTAGAAGATCTTGGTGCAGGGGGCAGGATTACTCTCTTGAGATAGCTACTGTAATTCGAATGCTCCTGAAGAGTCAGCAGAAGTATTTCCTTAATATACTTAGGGGACAAATCTGACAGTTAGGACTGCATGCCTGAAATGTTGACATGATATTGACTTTCAAAGAATATCTTCCACTTCAAATAGACTCCAGGAGACAGTCATGTCATTCACAGTGACCTGGACAAGCTGGAGAGGTGGGTCTGTGGGACCCTCGAGAGGTTCAACAAGGCCAAGCACAAGGCCCCGCGCCCAGGTCGGGGCCGCGCCCGCTACCAGCCCAGGCTGGGGGATGGAGGGGTGGGGAGCAGCCCTAAGGAGAAGGACTTGGGGGTGCTGGTGGGTGAAAAGCTGCACACGAGCCAACAATGTGCTCTTGCAGCCCAGAAGCCGGCCGTGCCCTGGGCTGCATCCCCGGCAGCGCGGGCAGCAGGGCGAGGGAGGGGGTCCTGCCCCCCTGCCCCGCTCTGTGAGACCCCCCCGCAGCGCCGCCTCCAGCTCGGGGCTCCTCAGCGTGGGACAGACACGGGGCTGTTGGAGCGGGGCCAGAGGGGGCACAGAAATGCTCCGGGGGCTGGAGCCCCTCTGCTGCGAGGCCGGGCTGGGAGAGCTGGGGTTGTGCAGGCTGGGGATGAGAAGGCTGTGGGGAGACCTTATTGCGGCCTCCCAGCGCTTAAAGGGGGCTGTGGGAAGGGTGGGGGTGACCTCTTTAGCAAGGGCTGCTGTGACAGGACAAGGGGTGGTGGTTTTAAACTAGAGGAGGGGAGATTCAGACTGGATAGAAGGAAGCAAATTATTTACAGTGAGGGTGGTGAAACCGTGTCCCAGGTTGCCCCGAGAGGTGGTCGATGCCCCATCCCTGGGAACATTCCAGGCCAGGCTGGACGGGGCTCTGAGCAACCTGGTCTGGGTGAAGATGTCCCTGCTCAGGGCAGGGGGCTGGACTGGATGGCCTCTAAAGGTCCCTTCCGACCCAAACCATTCTGATCCTATCCCAGATATCCTGGACTTACACAGCCTCTTTTTAACAGCTCCAGGATCTCACGGAGCAATGGCAGACTACCACGGCATCACATCTGACTCCATATCGAACTCAAGGTATTTCAGAAGCTGTAGCTGCAGTTTTGTATAGAGACAATGGGGAAATGAACTAAAACTCTGAGAAGTGATTTGCCTTCTGCTCTGAAGCTAGTAATGCTGCTACAATGATCCAGTAGACAACTGGGCAAGCTGTAAAGCATTTAACTAAAACAACAACAACAACAACAAAATGTTACATTTGGCATGCAAGTGAAAAAATGTAAAAATCATTTGGAAATAATAAAAAGTGGGTGTTTGCAGCAAGCCTTTCAATAGAAATTCTGAGGTTTCCAGCAGGGCCCTGTTCAACTTGTCTGTAACTCCAAATGTTCAACATATCTACTGTTGCCAAAGGGAAGACCATTGGGGTTTTCTTCCATTGTATTGTGCAGGAAGCCTCTACCCGAGGTGTATGAAGAAGGGTGTATGTCCACGGCTGGACTGGAGTTGTTGCAGACTTAACCATGATTTCACAATAGTTATTCTCCTACTGGCAAAGGTGATCTGTTTTCCTACCCGAGTCTCTGACCAAGGTTTGGAGGGCTGGATTTCTTCCCTCAGACTGAATAAATCCTTTTAAAACCAGGACTAAGAGAAATGACCGCGATACAGACAGTTCTTCAGCATTTATGCTGTGTGTGTTCTCTGGTGCTGGTCGGGATCCAGACACAGGTTTTATTCTGCATTGTCTTCCTTTCAGGGGGCCTAAAGTGTAGCCAAATTTGGGCTTGGAAGAATTTGAAAATACTTCCAGTAGCTCATGACCTCCTTCTTCCATAGAAACTAGACTTCTAATCTCTCTTCTCCCAAGTGGGCTCTTTCACAACAGTTCAAGGATCACACTGATTTATGGCTCAAGAACGGGCTTCCCAGAGCCTGCTGTTTGGGTTTCACAGGGGCCAAAGTGGGATGCGGTCCCTTTCCAAGTGCCAGTCTGGAACAGAGCTGGAGAGGGAAGGACTAATGGGAAATCAACTGACTTGGAAGAAAATCTGAAGCTTGGAATTGGAAGGAAATTGACCCTGAATATGACAGAATGAGTTTCTCTAAGGAACTCAGACTTACATCTTTTGTCGAGAAAATGATGCCGGTGCCTCTTCGCCTCTCTTTTGGCCGCCGCCTCTCTCTGATTGACTGTTTGTTCAGAGATCTGTCGTCTAAATCCTGATCTTCACACTCTGGCCAAGCAAAGAAAGACTGCTTTGGTTTCAGTGATTTACATCTGTGCTTCTGCTAAGGTACTGGGGTTCTTTTCAAGCTGATCAAGGTCATCTTGGCTTGTGTTATATTACAAAGGAGTTATTAAACCAAATGAAATGAAATCTCAGTGCCCTACTACGTCTGGTTACTCACACTCCTCCCTTTATCAGAGCCCAGAGAGGTCACCCTGGCTCTCAGCTCTCCCCAGATCGTCCCGACTTACTCCTATTCTGAGGACAAACTGTACTCGGGGAATCACTCCCCCCAGCTCTAGGATCTAAATGCGCCATGGATTACTGTCTCATTTACTTATCCAAAATGGAAAACATCCTTTTATCCCTCTGTTACAAGCAATAGGCTGTATCCTGCATTAGCATTTCCATTTAAACAAAGAACATTTGTGGGGTGGCAGCTCCCCGTACTGCTCCCCTCAGAATAACAAGCAAACCGATTCTCTCTGTCTGTACACATTGTAAGTTCTAAAACTCATTAAAATCCCTGAGCTTCGACTGTTCTTCATTCTCCTGGGTACATACCATTTTTCTCCATCTCTGTGGCGGCACCTCTGAAGTCTGCTGGATTCACAGAGTCAAGACCTAGATACTTATTTGTTCGAGTCAGGTATGAACTTGTATAAAGGAGAGGTGCCGACGTCGAAGGAGACACAGGTGTCGTAGGTTTGTCTGGTTGGACCGGGCACCTTAATCGCCGATAGACAGTCTGTAAACAATGAACCATGACAAAAAGTTAGTAGAGTGAAGAGGAACTAGCAGATTTGGGATTTCAGGGAACTGGGTAATTTTTAAGAGTGCAACGCTCTCTTCACTGCTGCTGGAAGCGACCACCTCCGTCTGCCAGATCAGGTTCATTCCATCAGGCTGGGATGAATGTTAAAAGCATCGTGCAGCCCCGGTGTGAGAGCACTCTCCCGTTGCTGGGAAGTCTGGGATCAATCTCTCTGTCTCTGCTGCCAATAGCAGGACAAACAAGTTATCTAATAGAAACCAATGATTTAGAGTAAAAAACCAGAAGTGATGGCAGGGGGAGAAAACTGGTCTCTCTGGCTTTCCATTACGCACAGAACATCTGTGGAAAAATGCGAACACGAAGCCCAAGTCCAGCCTGCACAGCAAGGATGGATCCAGGCCACAGCTCTATCATTAGCCCGCTCATTCCACTTTCTGTGATTTACACAGTTTGATTTTTTGGTACGAGACAGAAAAGTGAAATTCCCAGTGGAGAGCAAAGGAACGGCCAACCTCTCACGTCTACATATCCACATCGCTCGTGCGGATCGCTGAGGCGAGGTAGTACTCCTCAGTATTCCTTCTTTCCAGCAAGTCTGCCCCCCTTAAAATAAACAGACACCCCCAAAAAGAATTTCTCCTGATCTCAGATATCCTAAATGGTTTCATTAACTCTGAAACAATGGGAAGCGAGGCCAGGAGGATCACCTCCTCGTCTGTATTTCTGCTCCACCGCGACCGGGTCTCCTGCCTCTCGCTGCTGTCCTCAGCGGGCTCAGCGCTCTCAGCTTTCTCGCTTTGCTGTTCCTGAGCTTGCCGCTCTGCCCGAGACCGGCTGAAGGTTCGCTCTGCCTCCTGAAGGTCTGTCAGTGTCACACCCTGGGGAGAAAATAAAAGAGAGAATTTTTAAATTTATGCAATTAGATTTCAAGTCTTCCAGATCCGTTTAAAATGCCCAGCAGGCTTATACCTGCCCGGCTAATGTTCCACCTCTGTGCTACCAGAAATAAAAGAATTCTCTTGCCCTCAGCACATTTCCCAGTGTACCAGCCTACTCACTGACTCCAAACAAACCCAAATATGCGCGATCGAGCTCCAAACCAAAAGGCAGGTACACTGCAGAAACGTGAATGTTGAAATCTAACTCGTGTACGATGGGGGGTGAATTCTGCAATAACTGTGCGCAGGAACGTTGCCAGAACCTCTCCAGTGCAGTGTGAGAGCAGACAGGCCCCTCGTCCCGAACAGTAAAATAGAGCAGAAGAAAAACCTTGCCCCTCTATACATCAGCGCTCTCCATCCTACACACAAACATGAGCGTTTCCATTCTTTACCTGTGTAGACCTGCGAGTCTGCCGGGCCTGCCTGGATCGTGCCTTCCTCAGTGACTCTGCTTCCTCATCCCGCACCGGAGTCAGATATGACCTGAAAAGAGAAAAAGAGGGCAGAAGAGGTTAAAATAAAACCAGATGCTCTGCCTTCCTGGTTGTGTGAGCTCTTGAACTGAGATATTCTCTTTCATAGGGACAAAAATCATTCTAGCTCCATCTACCAAGACTACTGTCATCTTCTGCTTTGGGAAAACTTTCCTACAAGCGTATGATACAAATATACTCGCATTACGCTCTCCATAGAGTCTCTAGATAAACTCTTTAGTGTCAGACATGTTCTGTAAAAAAAACCAGCGCAACTATTTAGTATGGTATTTGCCCCATTCCTTGTCTGATTGCGTCATTGGGGGGGAAAAAAATCCAAACCACCTCTCATTCAGATAAAGATGTCAGGAACAGAAATCCTGCACTGGCACCTTCCTCTGACCCTCCTTCTTGTCATTATATTTATGATCATATTCCTGCAATCTGCTGCCTTCATCAATATGAAATCCATCATGCCAGGAACCGGCTGAACTGCAGGCATCTTGTAAAGACAAAACACCTTGAAAAACGCTATGAAAATAAAGAAAGGACCTTCACACGCTGGAGTAAACAGAGGCCCTTAACACTGAAAACCACACAGTTAATATACAGAGTTGGGTCACCACTAGATTTCATCAAACTGGGGAGATTTCAGAAGAATTACACACATGAAAATACATAAACTGAACTCTCTGCACTGGCTTTCACGGTGGAGGAACTGGAGAGGAATTCGGCAGCGCTCCCGCAGTCGGGGATCGCACAGCGGCCAGTCTGGCGTCCGCGTCGGTGGAGGGGCTTCCATCTTCGGGAAGATTAATCAGATGGGACTCTTCGGCCTGGCTAACGGGGAATGATCCTTAACACTGTCTCAGCGTGCGAGGATGAGGGTGCCTGAAATGGCAGGTTCTTTCTATCACTGCCACAGGTTAACAGGGTATCAAAGATCTACAAACATTCAAAGAATAATTAGTGAGGGATTAAGATCTACTGAGGAATATGCTTATGTGACCTTGGACTCTTTTCCTGGCTCCCCGCTACAGACCACTTTCATGGAAACGGTAACAGGCTGAACAGATTTCGCATCTGATCCAGCAAGTTAAGACATTTATTAGAAAGATCACTAACTTTGCTGCACTGTGACAAAACCTCAAGGAATCAGAAAACCTGGATCATTCTAAAATCATCTCCCGTGACGGCTTTTATCACGACCTTGCGTTCAGCGCCGATCTAGGTGTGCAGCCAAACACAGACTGGCCTCCAGCCCTCAGACACCCCGCAACGGGGGGTTCCTCGGGCCACCTGGAGGCACGGCCACGGGAGGTGGTCACCGCCCACTTCACGTGTCGGTGGGGCACACGTGAGAGTCTTCTCACCTAAAACTGGTGTAAGTATTTGACCTGATAAATCATGCCCCGAACTCCCCTGGTCTCCAGAGACTACCAGAGTGAGAAGGATCGATCGGCTCTGCTGGAGATGCCGGTACTGCGGGCTTCTGGAGGAGATGAATCGTGCTCTGGGAGCTGGCTACAATGGAGATGTCTACACCCGAGCTGGCCAGGCTCGCTGAGCTGCACTTCCAGGGTGCGATTTATCACCTTCAGAAAGAGCCTCCAACGCAGATCATGTGAACGCGTTGCAGAGGAGCTCGCTGCTTCCCATTGATTATCCAGACACACTAGCTGTGACGGATACGCCAACACGGGAAGCGCCTGAAATTCAGAGGGATGATTGCCTCCCAGGAATTTGCTGTTTCATGAAGAAAAAAAAGCTGCTGTTTGATGAATGAGAGCTGTGCAAGTCCTACTTCTGCAGACAAGTAGTCCTCTTCTGCTCCCCTCTATGCCGTGCGTACGTGCTACCCACGTAATGGCACATTAAGGAAACAATAAGCATTTTCTGCAGCTTCTGACACAAGTAGAATAGCTGCTGTTTGCTCATTGTTCAGAAGTAATAAGCCACCTACAGGAACAAGCATTTGCAAAATATACTGCAAATTAAACTCAGAGCAGTAGTGTAAAAAAAAAAAAAAAAAGATCCCGAAACATAAGCCCCAGGTAAATCTGTCGCTAAGTAAGGTGGACATCTCACTGCAACAGCTTTGAATCAGTGGAATTCACGTCTCTCACTCTGCAGCGAGGACACAGATATAGGAGCTGCATACATACGATGGGAATAAGAGGAAAGATGAGACCTGCCTTTGCCCAAGGGGGAATTCAGCTCACACCACAGCCGTACGCCGTGGGCTCCCGGTACGTGTGAGCAGCGCGGGGTCCCGCTTACAGCGGCCGAAGTGCTTTTGCACAGAATGGCATAACAGCGAACTCCCTGCCCCAGGACGTGAGGGAGGACAAAACAGGTTTTCAGAGTAGTTTCAAAAACAGGCAAATCCGCGGAGAAGAGGTCGGCATCAGCCGCGGGCGGGAGGCCGGGCACGCTGCTGCTGAGCCGTGCGGAGGGCTCTGCGGCAGGGTCAGGAGAGCAGGGCTGCAGGATTCCCCTCGCACCAGTGCTTCGCTGCAGCCCCGTGTCCGGGAGCGTACGCACGCAGCACGAGAACAGCCGTTCGGTGTCTCCTACCCCGTCATCCTCCCAGGCTTTCCTCCTCTGCTTTCCCAGAATTTATAAAAAATTAGGAATATGTTAAAACATCGTTAGCAGTTTTGGGTGTCCAACCTGTAACAGTGATTTAATCTTCAGACAAGCGCATTTTGCAAGTCAGAGTGGCTCAGTTTGGGCTGCAGCCTTTATCGATTGCTAACTTTTGGGTTCTTTCCATTTACACAATTCCCCGCTTCTTGGAGCTCACCCAAAGCCATTCTACAAGCATGAGATAACTGCATTTTCTGAAACAAGTCGCAGAGCCACTGCACAGTGACACAGCCGGTTTCTCCAAGTAAGCAGCTACAGCCTTTTCCTGGCGATGGAAGGTGGCGGCCGTGCGGTGAATATTTCAGATGCGAAGAGGAGACACCACACCTGCTGGCGATTCAATTATGGTTTTGCTCTACTTGGGGTTTTTTTGTGTGTGGTTTTTTTTTTTTTCTTTTGGGGAGGGAAGAGGGATAAAAGACAGATTTTACAATTTTAGGTGATGCTTCACTTTGCTTACAAGCCGAATTTTAAGAGCCCTGACTGTGCTAAATGGGATGGAAGAAAGAAAGAGAGAACAAATTCACCGAAAGGAGATGGCGAGTCCGATGCAGCCACAAAGCACAGCTGGGCTGGATGACAGAGGAGAGCAATACGCTGCTCTCCAAGCAGAAAACTTGCAGATCACAGCAAGCTGCAGGGGACAGGCAGCAAATGGGGTACGAGGCGGTCTGTAAACAATCCACAGAGTTTTTAATTACGTTTCCATTAACATGTCGCTTGCTGAAGCGCAGTATCTATGTAATCCTATTAATCCAAGCAAATACCACATGATCTAAGCAGATCTCCAAAGAAATGGTCCTGTGCGTTGTGTTTTCTTGCAATAAGCTTTCTCTGAGCTACATGAAATAAGAGCAGCCGTCATGCCAAGCTCAAGGCACGCATAAAGCAGACCAGATTTTTTCCCCGAGTTTTGGTTGCGAGTACAAGCAGCAGAATATAAATTGTTGGAGATGCGTACGTGAGAGTCAGCAAAAACACTGCCGAAGTTTATAGTTCCCAGAGACAGGGACAAGTGTGTCCCGCTGCCACGAGAGCGCGACAACCTTTTGATTTGCGCATTAGCTAGAAAGAAGCTGGGAACTGAATGATGAATCTGGTGCCCACTTAATTCTTCCTATTTTCAGGAAAACACCTATTTTTCTGTTAACTCGACTAGTCAGGGTGGTGCAACACAAAGATGGATCCCAACTGCTCATCGTCACCATCACCACCTCAAGGCAAAGGAGGGAGCTGCAATAAAATACTGCCAGAAGGGGAGATTCAGAACAGGGCAATAGGAAGCCTGGGTATACAAGCTGGTAAACCAAGCCTACAGGAGCAAATCTGTGTGTTGGAGAACCTGCGCCACAGACAAAAAAACCCCACCATACTGTGGAGAGACCCCCCCCTCCCAAGTACAGGGTAAACGATGCAGAAAAAGAAATGACAAACCCCTGTTAACTGGCGCGCAGGCAGCAAGAACAGACAATCCATTTCTCCAAGAAACACAGAAACTTCCGACGAGCTTTTTACAATGCTGGTCCCGCTCCTGAACTCCTCCAAGCGCTTGTGGCAAACGCCATCCGCCACCACGCAGAGCCCTTCGGCAGAACACCACCAGCCAGCCCCAGAGGGAACGCCACGGGTCTGTAAAGCTTCTGAAGCTTTCAGTTCTCACACTTCGGCGACCCAGCACTGGGAAAGCACTCACCTAAACCACACTCGCCTACCTGAGTCAAAACTTGGCAACAAATTTGGAAGCTAAACGTTTCTTAAATGCCAGAGCTGCCCTTTTGTCAAAGCGGATTTGAGGCGTTTCATCGTGCTGCAGCGCACCGAAACCTGGGACGCACCCCGCCACGAGCTGCGGCAGGCCACGATGGGCTCCCCCCGCCTCCACCAGCTCCCTCTCCAATGAACCCACGCTCCTGCAGCAAGCGCAGTAACAACACGAGTTGGCAGGCAGCAACTGCAGGGCGTGTGGCGTCTGCAAACGCGGCACTGGTGGTCGAGAACTGGGGCGATGCTTGACGCAGCTCTTGTAGAGGGAAGCGTGCCGTGGGCAGGCACCGCTCCCCTGGCCCTCTCTGACTCCTCTCATCTCAGCCCAAATTCTCTTTCTAGTTTAGGAGTGACCCAGAACCACATTCACTAGACTAAAAACTATAGTGACAGTTTTCTTGGAAGCTAGGACAGACTTACAGTTGTTCTGGCTCCGGGTAACAGGCGTAAGGGGAGCCCGGCACAGGTTTGGCTTCCTGCGCGCAAGAAGGCGCATTCAGCATATGGGATAGCCATACGGATAGTCGGACTCTAAAACGCTTGGAATAGCCCTTCTTCAGAGTGCAATCCCGCTTTCCCAAACGCTGCAGTAATTTCAAAAATACTTACCGTGCAAATCTCTCTCTCATACATACATATATGCACACATAAATATATACACACACAGAGAAAAGAGGCAGGCAGAAAATAACCCCCAGCAAAAGCCTCAAGTACTGATACTGTTCTCCTGGAAATAACTGGAAAAGTACAGCATCCCGGCGATGCATTCCTACAAACTGGAAATTTGCCACTGGCTAAGACTATCTCTAAGCTGGGGGAGGGAAGAGAAGCAAGCGCAAGCTTTGGAGGCGACAATGCTGACAGCAGTTCCCAAAATACAATTCCTTAAGTATGTACCCGGCAGCACGTCAATCGCTGACAACTACGCGGAAACTGTCAGAAAAAAGAAACTTTCCTGCTCTCCCATCCAAGCAAGCAACAGGTTTCAGCGCTTCACTGTGTGCGTCCCTGCGCTAACATGCCCTATGCCTCGGCCCACCGCACCTGGGAACGCTCAGAGGAACGGCCACGAATCGTTGGCTGACTAGAATTTGAGACCATTCAGCAGGCAGGGGAGAAGGGCGACCCGTCAGACCCCGCGAGTGCTGGAGCTGGGAATGAGAGCGGAGACAGCCAGACAGTGCCGAGCTATTAAATAAGCTGAGGGCAGAGGGATAGCAAGATTTCAGGATCATGCTCTCAAAGTGTTTCACAGCTGGCTCAGAAAGGCTCTGCCGAGCAGTCGCTATATTCAGGCCTTTGCTCTCCTCTCTCAAGCGAGTCCTGGCTGTTGTGAGCTGTCACTGTGTTTCAATCTGGACCGTGAATTCTCAACTCATGAAAGTTTAAATGTCTGAATTTCAATCATCTATTTACAGTATGATTAGCAGCTTAACAAGCTACAAGAGATTAAATTCTTCATTCGCAACAGCTTTGCTTTGCTCGACACGTTCAGGTGCTGATCCGAGAGATTAAGAGACTTGTGATCTTTGTCACTCGTTAATCAAAACAACAAGTACCCTTTATCCCTCCTCGAAACTCGCGCTTTGATGTGATGTTTACAATGGGTTGAGGTTACACGTATGGCAGCTGATGCTCCAGGAGTACTTCCCATCATACGGCTCCTGACGACGCTGCCTGTGCTCTCCCACCTGCCCGCGCTCACCTCTCCGCGTGCCCTTCAGGAAGGGGAGCTGCTGCTTTTGCGCGGCGCTCGCTCAGCGCCAGCTCGGCGCGCGTCC
Organism: Phalacrocorax carbo; assembly: GCF_963921805.1. Classification (NCBI taxonomy): domain Eukaryota; kingdom Metazoa; phylum Chordata; class Aves; order Suliformes; family Phalacrocoracidae; genus Phalacrocorax; species Phalacrocorax carbo. The sequence continues at coordinate 1,289,165 of NC_087535.1, forward strand.
TCTGCAGGTGGGCGCTACCGCGCCACGCGGCCCCGCTCGCCCCCAGCCCCAGCCGCTCTACCTCCGCTGCCAGAAGAGGGGAATACACCATCGGTACCTACTGAGAACTCAAAGTTTGCGGCTGGGGGAGACGGCGCGGAGATTGGAGGCTTTTAAACGATCAGTGTTGTCCCTTTGCATTAATTAACGCCACTCAGCATCATGGTAGAAAGTGAAAAGGCAACAAACATCACAGCGATCACGTTCCTTAGGCTGGCTGCCTCGTCTGGAGGCTTGCTGCTGCTGTGACCCTCGACCTTTAGAGTTCTTCCAGAAAAAGGGGAAAATATACTTGTTTAAAAACAAACCAACAAAAAATCCAGGAATTTTTTTTTCAAGAGAAAAGCAGAGAGTGCTGCAAGCACAGACCGAGGGAAGCCAGCAACGCCTTTTCCCTGCCAAACTTCTCCTCAGTTATCGAACGCATTAGTTGCGACTGGCACAAGAGCAAAGCTTTCCAGGCTGGGATATTCTGAAACTGGTTTGTGGTCAGCACGGGACATCAGGTGCCCACGCACGACGCGGAGCAGCGTGTCACTGCGTCAGGGAGCAACGCGCACGGCTCTCTGCAGTCCTCAGGGGATGAACCTTCGCATCAAAAAAAATGCTGCATGAAACAGAGCGGGATGCAACTCCACCTCCCGCCAGCTGATGAACGGAATGAAGGCAGAGATGCGAGTGCCCTGCCTCTGTCAGCATTCCTCTTTCTCATTTTCAAGTGAGCCAATACCGTTTGACATTTTAAACAACCTCAAGCAGACCTATTACAGCTTTCCCAAAAGCGAGCCCTGAAAGAGGGCAGGGAATCCCTGGGGGGGCTGGGAAAGCACTCGGCAAAAATCTAAATACTTGGGAAATCGCCTTTTGCAAGTAAAAAATAAAATAAAATCAAAACTTGATGATGATAAAGACGATTCAGCTATTGAACTCGATAAACCTTTGGAGAAATGCTCACTTGGCAAGAACAGCCAAGCAGCCTTCGACCGCCACCTCGTGGAAGCAGCCTCCGAAGGGGTGCCCGAGCAGTTTCAAGGAAGACAATCATGAACCAGCCCCAGCTGAATTACGGAAAAACATCACAGAATATAAATAACATATAAAAGGTTTCCATTTCCTACTGAGCTAAGACTGCAAGTTCGTAGCATGTGGCAGTGGCTTTAGTTCAAGTGGCCGCTGTTCTCACGGATAGGAGATTTGTTACGTTTGCTCAAAAACTTTTCCTGTAGAAATCCCGGGGTGGCTACCCGGCTTCCCTGGCTTCTCCACCTGTAACATCCACGGGTCGGTGCTGTGGAGCAAAGAATTTAACAGAATAGCTGATTCTGTGCTACATCAGCTCCGAGCCGTACCGTCACACAGTACCTCCACAAATATTCTGGGTAGTGCTATCTCATTTGTTTAACGGCCATTTTTGGACACAGAAAAGTATTGGAACGTGTCGAAGTTAGCGAACGCCCATACCCTGAACATCCAGGTAACGGTACCCAGACGGAACTGGAGCCGCGGCGGCAGAACTCGCCGTTAGACACAAGGATTAGATACGGGAAACATGTCAGTGGTTACAATTAGTAAGTACAGGGGAATTGCTCACAAATTTTGCACGTAGACGGGGATGGGGAAAGGCAGTTTTACCTTCCGCTTGCTCCGTGCTGTCGAGCTGCAGTTCTTTTACATTGGTTAGCTCAAGTGGTGCCTGCTTCAGTTCCTTGGCCATTCCTGGAGGGTCCCGCATATATTCCTGCTCTGAGTTAGCAGGCCAACCTACGGCCCGGGCGCCTCCGCCCAAAGCAAATGCCAAAATACCCCCCCCGCCGAACACTGGATGAAGTCAGTCGGCAGCTGAGCACGCAGCAGCACACCTGCTCGCCTTCTTTACAGGAAACAAGGCTCAGCAGCAGTGACCCCCATCCCACACCTCCAACTTTTTCTAAATAAACACGCAGCCTGATTTCTGATACAGCAAGATCAATCTCGCCTCTTCCCAACATGGACGAGGCGGTGGCCAACAGAATTCCTGCCCTCCCGCGTCATCTGCACCGGCAGCCTTTTAAAAAAAGGACAACTTTATCTGAAAGAGATTAACTGCCGAAGCATGGCAGATAAATGCTTTCAACAGCAGGTGCCAGATGATTGTTCAGTTCTTCACACGAGAGAGACCTCTTCGCTTTTTGTCGCCCGCCCTGCAGCGTGGCTGGGAACCTGTCCCCTGCAGCCGTGCTTTGCACGGGTACCCCCACCCCGCCCTGCTTCCCAGGGACCTTTCCCAGGAGAATTTAGACCACTCAGCTTTACATCAGCCAGTGATAAGGATTAGAGAGTCACATACTACTGAAAAAAACCCCAGGGAGGTTGTGAGACAACGCTCACAGCTTTTTCTACCAGTTCCTCTCAAGTGACATTTAAATACCCCTTGAATGCAAATCCCGTAGTTTAACTTTTACAGAGATCAGAGTTCCTTATTTCTTGTCAGATAATAAGTGTTAACGGACGTATCGGGCATTCGCATTCACCCTAGAGGAGTCATGGTCTGAATTTGGACAGGACGAGAATCACGAGGTAAAAGGACTTGCCAAAAATTGTTCATCTAACAGTACTGGTGGAGGAGGATTCAGTTATTAATATATTATTAATATATGCTACTATGAATAGCAGCTGGATCCTTAGAATGATGGAACGAAGAATGAAAAATAAATTCCTCTTGGGAATGAAGCAGAAAAGAGAAATGTTTGCTAGGCACATTTACCTTGCACGTCGGTGAACTTCCATGTGAAAAAAATTTCTAGGGGACATTTAGGGGGCAAGAAGTCGGGCTGAGCACAGCCGTCAGCCCCAGAGCGGCTGGGAAAAGCAGCCCACCCCACTCTTCTTGATTTATCTGAAAAACTGGTCAGAGTACATTAAAAAAAATGAGGCAAAAAGAGAGACGTGTTTCCTGTCTCTAACAGCTTGCCTGATGGCAAGTGCTACCACCTTGCTGGAACCTTCCTGAGGAACAGGAAGAACAAATACAACTGCAGAATGAAATTGTATAAACAAAGCGGCTGGAGGGGAAAAAAAGAGGAAGGACGAATTAAAACCCTAATTCTTAACGAAGCAGGGCAGATTTCAAATTCAGGAGTGTCCTTTTAAACCGGTCACACAACTGAGAGCACAGACTTGCAGAAGTTCTCGGGCAAAGCTTGTCCTACCCCGCGTGACAGCTAACCATGAGCTGCGGGCTGCCTTTCCGTCTGTCCTGGGAACCAAAGCTTTCACACCGTATGAAAGGCTCCAGCGAGACCCAGACGCCCAGACCTCGCTTTCCGCACCAGATCCCTCACAGCACAAGCCACGTTCCAGCGGGCAAGGTCTGCCGCAGGCGCCCCGGCCCCACGCAGCCGCCAGCACGCAGGGAGCCGTGCCGCACGCGGAGCGCTCTCGAAGGGGCTGCGGCGCGGGGCTCCCGGGAGGAGATGTGGCCCCAGAGCCCTGCACCAAAACCACACGGATAAGGTCACAGGTGAACTTTGCGAAGGAGCTTTCAGCAGCACTAGAGGCCGCTGTCATCCCGGATGACGGTGGATAATCCAGCAGCGCGCTGCAACCAACAAGACCCCCCGGCCGGAGTCCCCGCCACCTGCTCGCACCAAGTGGAAACCCAAAGACCCTTGGTTTTGCACCAGGGAGAGCAGGGCCTACGTGAGATGCTGAAGGCACAGAACCCACGCGCTTATAATTCACCCTTAGCAGCGCCAGCGCTGGTTTGAGTTCAGCTGGACAAATGCATTTACAACGTGAAGCAATTTGACACTGGCAGGAGATCATCAAAATGGCCAAACAGCGACGCTCATCGGTGGCTCCAGAATTCCCATGAAAAAGAAAAAGAAATGGCCTGGCAAAAATACTGACTCTGGAAGGTGGCAGGTTTCCAGCCTCTCAGCATCAGCACACTGCAGTGCTGCAGCGGAATTACGGGAGGCCGAACGTGCAGCTGGGTACATGTAAATATGCACGGCAGCAGCTTGGCTGAACGTCCGAGACATATGGCTCGAACACCAGGCAGCGACCTGCCACGGTCCGTGCAGGTAGCCAGACTGCACCGCACTCCTCCAAGCGGACGCCTCCCCCGCTGCCTTCTTTTCTGCTCCTCCTCTCCTTTGTAACGATGTGAGGCATGATTCACGCTATTTCCCAGCCACTGGAGCGTTTGCTGGCCGATTTAGCTGGCAAACAGCAGCAGCTAAAACACCGCGGAGGAAACGCTACGCTGGGCCAGGGTAAGGCTTGTTGGTCACCAAAGGATGCAAAGCAGCACTCGAGCACCCTGCGAGCTGTTCCTCCCCAGACCTAGCAGTCTCTTCTGCTTTAACCTTTTGGCTTCATGCAGATAATTTAAGGCCACAAGTTAGAAGACATCCCTGTGATCTAATATTAGATGATAAGCTTGTTTATGTTTTTGTTGCTAAGAGAAAGCTGGAGCTTTGGAAACACTGAAGCAGACCAAATGCTACTGCAACAGCTGCCGGTGGGAACTGAAATCCATACAGCGCTTCCCTGACAACTGTTTGCCATTTTCCTTTTTTATTTTGTTTTACTGGTATTGGTCTCCTTCCAAAATAAGCTTTCCCCATTTAGGTGACCTCTCCTGTTTCTCCAGGTCCATGTTTCCTAGTTCAAACTGCACAGGCAGTTCCCCAGTCAGTATATCCTGCTGTTGGAACATACATTCGTAAATGAGGTTTCCTCCACCCACAAGCACAAAGCATCATTGCGGTGCTTTTTTCCCCTCTCAGCAGTGCCAAAGCATCAATTAAAGGTGGGAGGAATTTTCTGGTGTTTCTCTTTACATTACCATCATTCACAGGAGATGGTTCTTTAATAAAAATGCAGGAGACTTAAACAGATCTTCTATATTATTTTTAGAAACTGATTTGGCAATAAATGCCAATGCAGTAATATTAATAGATGCTCTTTCGGGCATCTACAAGTACTATCACAGTCACGTTCCCTGTCTGCAGACAGTGCCAAAAGTCTGGTGGGTTTTGCGGAGCCCACTTCTCCAGGGAAAAAAATCTAAAGCTTTTGCAACTCGATTCTGGGCTTGCCAAAATGGAGATACTGTTGTGAAACGGTCGAAGTGTGAACTGAAAGCACAATACTCGCTCTGTCCTCTTTTGCACAATCGCACTTTGCACCGGGAGCATCTTTTGGCAGCTCATCTCAATTCAACTGCGAATGACACCGAGCCAAGTGACCCCCAGCAAAACGACAAGGAGCAGAGACACTCCTAGTATTAAACATAAGTGTTCTTACAAAGATGCTCTGCAGTAGCTATCTCAAATTATGTCCCCGCACAGCGAGTTGATGAATGCGGCTCACCCAGAATGCCTGCAATACCTTCAAGGCACTCCCTATGCTAGCTCTGGGGTGGAAACCAAAAAGCCCAAACAGCACTAAAAGTTTGCGCATTTTCCAAACAGCACAGACCACCGCCTTTCTCAGATCTGCTGCAGCTGAAGCACAGAGGAGCCGGCAGCGGGCATGCCCTGCCTCCATGGGAGAGGGAGGTCACGTGCCGGCTGCGGGTTCCATGGCACTGCTGAGCTCCACCATCTTCATCTTTGCAAGCTGATAATTTCCATTACTGCTTTTCACATCCTTTGGCTGCAGGCACTTTAAAATACGTCAGAGTACTATCTCCACTCGGGAAGGTCTGTATTTTAAGAAGTTATTATTTTAGTTTGGAAGAATCTAATTACTGAAAACACTTCACAGACTGGTTGCTAGTTAGAAATCCATGGTTCGTTGCTGCATTGTTTTATTTCCATTTACTTTCATCAGAAGAGACAAATTTTGCAACAGTTAACCCGTTTGCAGGAATAAATATGGATCATTTGACATTCTGTACTTAAATGCACAAGGTAAATTTCCTTTGAAGAGAGCACCAGCTACCCCAGGTTTATATTCCCCCATTAAAATAACATCCTACGATAAGAAAGAGTCACCACCACCTAGATTCAGCGTAACGCAAAATGCTGCTACTGCTGGGAGAGCCTCGGTGGCACATGGCAGACCTCCACCTCTGTGCTAATTACAGTTAATCAAAAGAAACGTGCACCGCTGGAGTGCAGCCCCTCTCCTCCTGTATCGCACATCTACACGCTCCAGGAACGTTTGTTTTCTCCCATTAGCTGCCGAGGGAATGCAGGGGACTCGCGCAGCAAAGACGCCTCCATCGGGGCACGTGTAAACTTAGCTGAGCAGAATCAGAGGGATGGATTTTGTCCGAATGTGTCTCAGTCTGACACTCTCTTTCGGACGGGATTCATGCTACAGAACCTACTTCAAGTGGCTACTGGGCTGTCTGTCCCTCTGTACATAGAGGCCTCAGGGTTGAGGTCAGTAGCTGAGATGACTACTGAAGAAAAAGGCTGAGACGCTGAAAATACAAGTAGAGAATTATGCAACTCAATTTAACCTACAATCCGGTGATGACTCAGCTCAAAAGCTTAAGACGGAGCAGGGGCAGCAGCCTGTTAACTCCACATAGCACCTAAGCAACCGTTCTTACACCCCCACCATCACCACCACGTGAGACCTGATGATAGAGGAGGACCGACACACACCAGCAGCACTCTGCTCACTAACCTTCTGCGCTCCCTGGCTTCCTCAGCTGAGAAGTCCTTTCCTGTAGTTGAGGCAGCACCGGCATTCGCAATACCGTTAGGAGAGCCGAGTATAGCACGATTTGTGATTACACCTAGGGGGGTGCTAGCAGAGATGGCCTCTGTATTTTTCTCTACAGCAGAATCAGTTTGTTGCCTGAAAGGGGCTCTGAAATAGAGAAGACATAATGGAAAGCAAAGCAAGTGAACTCAACTGCTGACCGGGACCAGCCACCTCCAGGGAGCATCGACAGTTCATTCTCCTCCTAGACTCGTGTTTTTGTAGAGAACAGCACACATTAAAATGAGTTTTTAAAAACTTGTAGAAGTATAAGCAGGAGGAATTCATAGTCTTCACGCCCCTCTCTGTAGCAAAAATGATTAGAACATGTACCTGGTGAATAACGAGAAGGAATGAACTCCAAGAGCTTGTACAGTGAACGCCCAAGAGCAGCCTGAGCGGCACACTGTGTCTCTAACAGGGTAGCAAGAGGGCACCATCGACCACTCCAGTGAGTGAAGAAGCTAAGGTCACATACGGGCTGTTAGCTGCCTGCTGGTGCATATGCACTACTCAAACTGTCCAGTGTAACCGTTCGGGGATTCCTTATCAGCGCTTCCTGCACGGAAGCACATTTCCAATCCATAATCCACTCCAGAATTCAGAACTTCCAACCCAAATGCTGACTTTCTGCAGCGTTATCTCAGCTGTGAGCCGTTACCTGGTATACTGGCGGGCTGATGCAGTAGTGTTCGCACCGAGAGATGTGGGACAGGAAGAGACAGGTTGCCACGGGGTGCCCAATGAGGTAGATGACCCAATGGTAGTGGGTGAGGTAGCTAGAGATGTATTGCGACTGGCTGAAATGTAGGGACTGCTGAGGTCACTACTTCTACCAAATGAAGCACTGTAAAACATCACAAAATCATGTCCTTCAGAGCACAGTAAATATTCAACAGAACATCACCACAGCTGGGCTCTCAGCTGGAAAGGGAGCAAGTATTACATCTTAGCAAAACGTCTGCAAGGAGATTAGAGACCACCGGCGTTGCTGCAGGCCGCTCACGCAGGCTAGCGCTAGCAGCACCCCTCCTAGCTAAGCCCAGCTGAGCTCCAGTGAGAGAACAACAGCGTGGAGGTGAATCGGCAAAGATCAGGGAAGGGAAAAGCCCTACCGCAGTGAAAGCGGTGCACGCAGAGCACCCCTGTGTACTGGGGAAAGGCAGAAACATGAGCAAGGATGAGGTTGCTTAAAGCAGGGAAGGAGAGAGTGACGTAAGCAGGTCTGGCTGCATCACCTCCTAAGGATGCCCAGGACTTCCAGTTTTAAGAACTTCTTTTCAGTGGCTTAAAGCTTTGGCAAAGATGATCAGTTCAGGCTCTAATTTCACTTAAGGCATGTTTGGCACAAACTCTGTATTTCTGGAAAATAACTAGCAAAACTGTCCAAAAAATACTCAAGAATGAGCAAGGGAAATACATATTTTGCCAGTTTAAAACAAAACCCTTAAAACCACTATTACTGAAAAGCTGTAAGTGTTTAAGTGCTTATACTTTGGAGAAGAGACTGGAGAAAAGGAGAAGGGCTCTCATACGAGGACGTACCCTTTTGCTTTTTCAGAGAAAATCCGCCCTAAGTGGGATAAGTCTAAAAACAGACTTGATGAAATCTGGCAAAGTCTCCCTATTGCAGGTGCCAGAGCCCCAGATGCGGGCTGCTCGCTGTCTGCACGGAGCAAACGAGCACGCTTGCATGACCTAGGACCCTGCCGTGCCTTTCCCAGCAACTGGTATTCCTGGTTGCTACTGGTCGGACTGGGTTTTCTGCAGGATCAAAGGCTAGGAAGGCTGTGTCTCACCTCCTGCATCCTAACGCCTCCCATGCCAGCGCGCAGGGAGCATGGAGGAGAGTGGCTGCACCAGGAATATAAGCTGACCTAGAGTAAAAGCAGACTGGGACAAAGGTTTATGGGAAAGCCAGGGACAATGGACTGGAACTGGAAGTCAGCACTAGGGTGAGAGTTGAGAGAGAACAGCCTGAGGCTGAAGTAAAACTTGAAAGGGGCAGGACAACAGCCAGGGACGGGAGGTCGGAGGAAGGATCCGGTCCAATCCACTTAGGCACCCCGTTTACAAATCAGTTTTATACGCCAAGGCCCCCAGCCAGCCCAGGGCGAGCAGCTGGCCCCTACAGAGCCAAAGGAGAGACTGGGGTACCCTGGAAGGCCTCCACAGGGAGGAAACCTTACATTTGGGCTCTTCAGTTGATGGCTGCTTGCCACATCCAGGGCACAAAGGAACAAGCAAGTTATTGTCACCAGGTAGCAACTTCTATCAGACCCTAAACAAAGCTGCCTCTGGAATGCTGGCCCCTGCCCGGAGCGCTGGGGAGCAGGAAGTTCTGCTGGAAGCAAGTGCCTCCCTTCTTGGCTCTCTGCGCCAGAGGAGAAGGCCAAGCCCTGGAGGTGGGCTGGGAGGAGGGCAAGAGAGGGGAGCCAAGCCTGGCTGGTGTGGGCGTGCAGAGCAGGCAGCCATGAAGTTGCAGAAATGCGTGCGCCGAGAAGACGACGGTAGGGGAGCATGCGCCAGGGCAAGGAACGAGAGGAGCGGCAGGGGGAGAGGTGGTGGCAACCCTGGGGGCAGCAGGGCTGACGCGGCACCATCCTAGGAGACCCCAAGGCGGAGGGGCTGGGGCACGAGGGGCGGCTGCAAAAAAGAGAAGGAACTTGGTCAGGAAGGAAGGAAGGACACAGAAGGGTTATTAAGTAAGACCTGACAAGGACTGTCTTCCAGACGGGAAAGGCAATTGGTGAAAGAGGAGACAAGAGGGTGGAAGCAGCACCAGATGCCTGGTACAGCAGGGATGTGGGGGAGCTGAGAGGGGAAGGAGGAGGAGGAATGGAGGAAGAGAGCATGGTGATGGCGTTGTGACAACTCCTATGCACTTGCCCTGGGTCGGAGAAATGTGGTGCTGGGGCATCATGCAAACACTCCTGCTCACAAGAAGGGAGCCAAGGTGTTGCCAGCTCTACAGGAATTCACCTCCCGGCCCCATCACCTTGCGTGGGTGGCACTGCACAGTTTGAGGAGGACCCTAAAGGCATTTATTCAATTGTTCCCATTTGATGTGAACCGGACCAGGTAATTGCAAGAAAAAGGTTAGCCAGGGAATCTTGTTAATTAACAGCTATGCTCATATGAATCTGCAGAAAGGAGGATTATGAACTTATGCTAAAGAATTCAACATTAGAAATAAAAAAAGGCACTGGCACTCTGCTGCTTGCTCTCTAACAACCACGACATAACCATCAGGGAATGAGCAATGAAATGGAAAGCAACATTTCAAATCGATAAAAAGAAATACCTCTGAAAACAGCTAAGGCAAGCAGAATTCAAAAATCTTAAAAGCCTTCAAAACCGTAAAAAGCTTCCACATAGGCTAATAAAAAAGCTTGGCACAAAACACCTAACTATTTTTTTTAAACACACTGCCACGGGGTGTTGCAGAGATCAAAATAGGATTTGCTTATGGAAGTTGGCCACAGTGGTGGCTATGAAGAACAATGGTTAAGTATAACCTCTGGCTCCTAAAATCGTGATTGCTGGAAGCAAGGAGGGTGTGGGAGGCGGAAGACTGCTCTTACGTTATCCTAGTTTTTACAACTCGCCCCTCAAAACCAGTTGCTGTCAGAAACAGAGCCTGGACTGCATGGACTATTGGCCTGACTCGCTGTGATGGTTTTTACGTGAACAAAACCAGTAAGAAGGTGTATCTGAAATATGAAAAATGAAATAGAAACTAACTGTGTGAAAAAGCTGTGTGAAAAAGGTGTGTGTGATCCCTCCCTGTGAGGCACCTCTTACGGCTGACGTCAAAGGAAGCGCGCTGAATTAATTCAATCTGCTATGCCAGTTTTCCTCCAAAGCCTTTAACATACAGGTGATGTGAACTGGCTGTTTGAAGGCCAACAGGCACTAAAACAGAGAACAGGCTGTCAGAACAGGGTTCTGTGAATTTTTGGGCTAGTGGTACACCCTCAAAGAGAGTAGAATGAATGACAGTCACTACCACTACAGAGAGTGCTTTAACATTTGCTTCACCTTAAGCTGAAGAACGTTTGTAGCATTGCTGCAAGTGATTTTGTCCCCTTTTAGAAGAAAAGCCATTTTCGACATCTTAGGATGATCTGTTGCTGTGTTCACTCTTTGTTTGGGAGTCATATAAAGCACTTACAGAGCATAACTAGGTATCTTTATTGAGATTAGTTAATGCTAAGGTAAAGGGTAAATGCAGATGTGCAGAAGTCGTCATCTCAGTAACATCCAAGTATGTCATATGTTCACTTTAATTCTTCCTCTCTCACAATGAGCTTTTATCTCTTGGAGTTGTGTTCAGTTAATACTTAGAAATGACACTGAGCTCATCCTAAAACAGGCAGCCAGGTTCCCTCCCTCATCTTAGAGGCTGATGCACAAGGTTGGAGAAATCAGAGGTTCAGTACAATTACATTTAATTTCTCTGCTCTTCTGTAGAAAACCACAGGGGATAGAGGTCAAACTGATCGTGATTTTACTGTTCGTACATACAATGCAAAACCATTGATCTCTAAAAAAAGCACACTATATTCCTACCTGGCAAAGGTATTCTCTGCAACTGCTTGTAAACCAACACTCTCCTACGAAAGGCCAGAATTCAGCCTTTGTGACGGGAAATCGCTACTAGTAAAATACCACAGCCAGCCAGAACCTTCGCTCGTCTCTGTACAGTTTAACCAAGGAAATACAGGACGACCTCGTGAATGTAAAACTACCTCTGGTTCAGAATTAGCTGAGGTAAACAGCTAAAATTTTAACATTTTAACGGACAGCCATGTTAGTGGCTGGACTGTCTCTCAGATTAGCGAACGGTACGGCATGCCAGCAGCAAGAGGCAAAAGTTTTCCAGTGTAATCAGCTGTGGCTTGTCAGACTGGCTTTAGAGAGAGACAAGCTACGGAGGTTGGCCTGTCATCATGTCCCAGGATAGATGTGAAGTCACTGGAATGGATCAGCAGATCAGGAGAAGTCTACTGCTCGAAGTGGCTGTTTCACCTTTTGTGGAAATGGGTCTGTATGTGCTCAGCAATTGGACAGACGTGTCCTCGAGCACAGCTTACCTCTGCCAGCGTAGCTACTGGAACACAAAACAATCTGCCTCTTCCCAAATACCTCAAGCAATTGTTCCATCTTCAGGATAGTTATTTAGTTCAGGGTCTAGAATTTGGTAAGACACAATTTAAACCTTGAAATAGTTCTGCCTTTTTCCTTAAGCGCAGATCAAATGGCTTTACACGTGCTGTTTTGATGGTTTCCAGTATTAGCCAAAATAAAGGTGAGGTGATGGAACTGCACTTTGCACAACGGGCTGATCCTCCCTCTCACAACTGAGATGAAAACTCAGTGATGTATTATTTGCCTTAACAGAGCAGGGCATTCATTCCCTCATTCAGAGACGGCCATTATCTGCTACTTCAAACCGAGCCTCCGCCTTCCAAAGGGGTAAAAGACACTGCCAATCAGAGAAGTTACGCACGGGATTGCGTTCCTGATTCTGCTTGGCTTGTTTACCAACACCCGGCCTCTACAGTTTCACATACACTGTGCAGAAACTGCTTCCTTACTGCCGCAAGAAAATGGTCGGAGACATCAGTCTCGCTCCTTAGCGAGTGCTGTAAGACATGCACAAGAACACCGCCACTGTTCTGTTAGTGATGCCATAAACATGGGCTAATATAAAACCAAATTAGAGATGAGCTACAACTTACCTGTCAATAGCTATCTGAACAATGCTTTCAGACTGTAATTACTTTATTCTCTTTTTATGATCAATTTTTGGTTTATTATCTAACCATAATACTAGCATAAAACTGAGAAAACACTTTGCAACTGAATTATGTGAATGAAAGTATTTAAATTCAGTTCAGCAATTTACAAATCAACAAAAATGATGGCCTTTAAAAGCACTGTTTAGCATGACAAATGTTGGCAAATCCTAATTTCTGTTTCCTGCTCTCAGCAGAAGAGTGTCCCAAGGCCAGTTACACTGATGCGGTAAGCGGCAAGCAGAAGGCTGAAGTTTGGGAGGCACGTTAGGAGTAGACCTGACCGCCTGGGAACCCACGCAAGACAGAACTGGACGTACCTTTTCAAGTAGGTGGATACGTAGGTAGTAGGCGCTCCAGAGTGGGGAGCTTCGTTTCCCTTTGATTCATCCCTCCACGGCTGCCGGGTGTAGGAGCCGCTCCGCACCAGGTTAACAGCTGATTCTCTAACGCAGGAAAGAGCACAGGGTTTGTTTAGAAAAACGTTTGGAGTCTGCTTTTGGCTCCTTTACAGTTCCGCAACACAAATCCTTCCCTTACACCCACGTGCGCCGCTGCTCACAGGTGACACAACCCACCGAAACACCCCCTCTGGCCTTAACGCCACGTCTGCGATTGCCTCCTGTATTACTTCAGAATCACCAGATGACGCAGTGCTTTGCGTAAAGAGGGACAAGATCCTCTTTAGTCAGAAAACTTGCAACTGAAATTTAGAAAGTCCATAAAAGTAATTTAACATATTAAACAACATCATTTGACGTTCTCTCTGCCACCTTGTAACGAACAACATCGCATAAATGGACAGATATTGCAACTGCAGGGGAAGTTCTTATCCTCCGCGGCATCCAGGCAGTGACAGCAAAGCAGTTCAGTCTGGCAAATCCTTTGCTACACTCAGCAGCAGAAAACAACAAAAATATTTGGCAATACCTAAAGCTACTTGACAAGTTATCAGTAAACTACTAGTAGTCCTATTTCTCATCGGTATCTGGAATCGGGGCTCCTTTTCCTGAGACACACTTTGGCAGTATGTCCTGTTCTTTCCTGCTCTTGGGCAGGACCTCGAGCTTGTAACGCAATGCAAATCCATTCACTCGTCAGCCTGCGATTATTTTTCATTTTTCAACGGCCGTGCCCATGCTGATGCCCCTTTCAGACACCTGTGGGTTCCATGAAGTGAAACTCAGCTGTTTTGAAAGGAAAGAATATTGGGAAAAATCTGTACCACCCAGTACGTCTGGGCACCATCTGTTCACGCAGGCCAATTCTCCTCATTCCCTACTTCACCAAGCAAAGGACGCTTATCGGCAGTCAGCTGGATATGCCACTCAATAGGAGCCACTGCCAAGACCGCTCAAGCTTATCAGCAGACACAAATTGTCTGCTAAACTCCAAATCACAGCGTCTGGCTGAGATTAAGCAAGAACGCAGCAGGGAGGTTCCAGCAAAAGATCAGCAAAGAATCTTGAACCGTGCTGAAATTCTCTCAGGGTGGTCATCTGCCGCGAAGGAGCGCAATTACAGCTCACAGCGCCTTCTCTATGTGTGCCTTCCTACCACGATTGTGGAGGTGGCTGGAAATGAGGCTAAGCTTAAATTTTACTCCGTCCAGCATGAACTGTGAAGAACCTGCTTCTGGAGATTAGCTCCTCAAATGTATCTCGAGGTACTAGATATTCAGCCCATTTATGCTGTGGTTCTGTCCAGGGGCAGCATTCACCCCAAAAACAACGCCAGCGATGGGAACAGTTCTGTACACGAGAGAGTTCACAAACTCCAGTGAATCAAAAAAATTACAGGTCTGTGAACAAAGGGACTGGAGGTGACTATTGAGCAAGCGACAGAAGTACAAGCGTAGGTGGCAGCTACAAAATGAGGCACTTGCATACAAAAGTACGCACAAACGTAGTTTCCTGGATGGAGACCGTATACACGTGAATACAGGGGTGGAGAAACCAGCCTGCTGCCCTGCTCACCTACATGAAAAGCAACATACCAGAACTTTTATAGATCAGAGATAGCTCTTGATATGGTGAATTCCCGTGTACTTGGGACTGCTGAGGAAGCATGAATATAGGGAAAAGGTATTCCGGAGGGACTATCCGCAGGACAGAAACCGAGCCTTAAGTTTGGCCAGTCTCACCTGTTTTCTTTTTCTTCTATATCACTCGTACTGCTTAGTCGTCTGGGGGCTATTGTGGCAAGGTAGCTCTTGTTGTCTTTATCCTGGGGAAGCAGAAGAAGTACTTTTAACTTCACATCTATTACCCTTCCAGCACGTTCAGTGACAACTGAATTCATGTTCAAATTTCTTCAGCTAAGAGGGCATTCTCCTGTCTAAGGACAAACGGCTTAAGGCATTTTCCTGGGCAACACATAGCACAGCATGAAAGTATCGGTTCTGAAAATGATTTCCTGAAGAGAAAGCTGGTGAATGAAAGCAGCTTCTAACTAGAACTACTTCAAAATAAGAGAATCACAGAACCATAGAATAGCGAATAGGGACCTTTAGAGGCCATCTAGTCCAACCCACCCCTGCAACAAGCAGGGACATCTTCAGCTAGCTCAGGTTGCTCAGAGCCCCGTCCAGCCTGGCCTGGAATGTTCCCAGGGATGGGGCACCTACCTGTGGGCAAAGTTACAGCTAGTGAATACGTGGGATGGGATTCACAAATACAGCTGGTGGATACGGGAGGAACCCACACAGATGACAGTGAGGAGAATTTCCACTGTGAGTATGTGCTACTGTCTGGATTAGGTATTTCTGGTGAAGAACAGGCCATGCCGGACCGGCATCCCTTGTTCACCGTGGCAGCCCACTCCAAACTGAGCAGGGATTAGGTCAAAGGGGCACCGAACTCCACTTCTGCAAGAACAACTGATAGGAGAGGAATAATTTTCAAAAGAAAAAAAAGAAAAAAAGAGTGAGAGACACCTAAGTTGGTTATCGATACGAAACCCAGCAATAGCTCAAAACAAAAGGGAAAGGGTCTTAAACCTGTGAGGTAAAGTCTGCTCAACGGGGATGCCCCAAAACATCTTTCCTGAAATACACACCTTTTCTTTGTTGTCTAATAATGCAGATATCCGAGGGCTTGACGAAGAACGATAGATAGAAGAAGTCTTATCTCTCTGTGCCTCACGAGTAGCAGCGACTTCGCTCAACATGTTGTGACTGCCAGTCTTCCGTAGTCCCAGCCGCCACGACGAAGGTGACTCATCCTTCTGCTCGTCTGACCTGCTGAGCCAACTGAACTGTGGAGGAGAAAAAGGGACCCTTGGAGGAAGTAAGAGCAGTGCAAGGCACAATCTGAGTTCTGGAAGTGTTTCAACAAGCCCCATTTTTTTCTGGGCTACACCTGTAAACATGAGATGGAGTGACTTTGATTTCCTGCTTAGCTCATGGTGAGCTCACAGGGATGCGAACTGCTGTAGTGCCCTCATCCCCAGGGACAGACAGTGAAAGAGATCTTGTGCCATTGTGCAGCTCCCAGTTCCAGCTTTGCATTGAAAAATATAAGGAACAACGAAGCTTTTATTAGCACCCGTTTAGGAAGGGGGAATTATTCAATAAAGGCAGAAAACCAGAAAAAATAATTTACTCTTTTGGGACTAGCTGCAAATAAAACCCTTACACAGATCAAACTGGAGAAGCCATTAAGATCATCATGGAGCTGGAACACACGACACATAAGAGGAGAGACTGAGGAAACCTGGCTTGTTTAGCGTGGAAAAGAGAAGGCAAAGAAAGGATTTGATGGCTCCGCGACTTGGGGGTGGGGTTTACAGAGGGCACAGAACCAGACTCCTTCTCAACAGTCTACAGTGAAAGGAGAAGGAGGAACAGATACAAGTTCCAACACCAGAAATCCCCACTGACATGAAGACAGACATACCTCCTGGTAGGAGCGATGCTGCACTGGGACAGGGAGCAAGAGAGCGGGACATCTCCAGCCTCAGAGACTTTTCAACACTCAGCTGAGCTCAGGCAGTTCAAAGCAACATGACTTAGGCTTGAGGCTGGCCCTGCTTTGAGCGGGAG
Source organism: Phalacrocorax carbo (assembly GCF_963921805.1). Lineage (NCBI taxonomy): Eukaryota > Metazoa > Chordata > Aves > Suliformes > Phalacrocoracidae > Phalacrocorax > Phalacrocorax carbo. Next base: position 1,305,752 of record NC_087535.1, read on the forward strand.
GTTGGACAACACGCTTGCAGAGGCCAGTTCTAGCTTAAACCTTTCTACAGTCAGGTAACCGCATATTCTATACACGCTACAGAATGGACCTTTGTGCTTTTTGTTATATGAGGCACTTCTGACAAGCATATATTATCCCTCAAATATACAGCTCCTTAAATGTACAGCTGCAGTTATCGTTATCCAGTCTTACAAAATGATGTCTACAGCCATTCAAGAACGGAGCCTGGGCACTGCACGAGGAACTTCTACAAAGACAGGGGCTCAACACCAAGTTATACAGGGAGTAAAACAAACAAAGCATTAGGAATTGTTGGAAAATAAAAGATGATGAAACACAACACCAGTATGCCTCTGTGTTACTGCAGGGTACAAACACACTGTGGATATCACGCACAGCTCGGCTCCACAGCTCAAAAGCAGTATAGGAGAAGGGGAAGAGATTCAGGGAGAGGCAACACGAACCAGTAGAGCAGAGGAGCTTTTGTGTGAGGAGCTGTTCAGTGTTTCACGAGTCTCCAGGATGAGATATGACCAAGGTACACAAAGTCCTCAGTGGCACACAGAAGGGTGAATAAGGCTCAATCATTCCTTGTTCCTTCCCATAAAGGAATCAGGGGCAGCAAACAAAACCAGCGTGTGGCGGGCTTAAAGAAACCGGTGCAGGGAGCTCTGCATAATATGTAACTAAGCTGAAGAACCCTTTGACACTGGACATTATAGGATCCCAAACATTATGGGCACTCAGAAAGTGACTGTATAAATTCACAGAGGAAAAGTCTAACAGGGAGGACTGAATACAAAAAATACCACAGGTTCAGCAAGTCCCTGAAATGTAAATTGCTAGAAGGAAGGAGAGAAGTCCAGCTAGGTTCTCTAGTACCTTTTGATGGTCACAGGGCAGGATACTGGGGTAGACAAGGGTTTCAGTCAAAGCTGACAGAAGCATTATTATACCCTATTCTATATAACACAAAATATCTGACATTATCCAGAATAAATGAAGCTACTGGGGAGCTCTGCCCTCAAACTCATTGACTCAAGATTGCCAAGATAAAATTATCACTGCAGTATTTTAGCAGTGTTTCTTAGCTAACGTTATGTTAATGCAGATGCACAATCTCCTGTACTCCACTAATTCTAGCACTTCCAGTCTACTGAGCCACACAGCTCTAATGCTTTAATGTAGTTTTGACACTTCCTTCAGAGAAAGCTCAAATCCACAGGAAAAGCTGCCTTCTGTAATTTCTGACTTGCTTGAAACAGCAAGTATTAATAACTCCACAAATGGAGGGCAACACAAGCACTCGTATTTTCCCATATAAAATCCAACCTGACAAAGAGAGTTACAGAAGAATCAAGAAGGTAAGAGAGGTAAAGTAGCTGATCTTAAGTGATTGAGGTCAAATTAGTCACTGCTTTCCACACAGGTCCTCTTCTGTATCCTAACAGCCTTATTCCGGGTTAAACAGCTCAAATAAGTGAGAGCAATACTCTACACCTGGGAACAGGTTACCTGAAGTGCTCCCACTTCCCAGTATCCTTCTACCTTTAATATTTCCCCTGCTAAGTCAGCCTGAGTTGAAGAATGCCCAGATGAGCTCCGCTTCATTTAATCTGGATGAGAAGTTAGACTTAGTACCACGTCAAAAATAAAAAACTGTGACTAAGCAAGAAACATTTTCCCTCTAACATGTACCTAGTGCCTCAGACTTTGGCAAGGTGCCTGCCTTGTATAGCTGTCCTCCATATTCTGGTGCAAAAAGAAACCAGAAACACCAGATACCAGCCCTCAGCAGAACACAGAGTCTCCTGGTGCCATCTAGCTGAGTGATGTGAGAGCTGGAGGATTCAGCTAAAATTTCAGAAACTCTGTTCACCTTTGAAAAGCTTTCATAGCCTAGCTATCTAGTCAGACGCAAGCTTTATCCTCTCTGCTTACTGGGCCGTAACATCATGCCCCTGGATCAACTGAGTTTGGCAAGTCGAAGGCACTTTAGATGATGATGCCAAATGTGCTGCTGACCCATGAGCAGGAGCCAGCTTTGGTGAAAGATCCCCTGCTGGTAAGAGACTGGCACCAGCCATCTCAGAACCGACAGCGGCACAAAGCACTTGCCGTAGGCAGGGTTTCTCTTGCGAACAGCGCAATTTGCTTCAGAGGGTAAGAGATTCAAGAAGAACCTTACTGTACAAACGTCCTCCTTTGTGCCAGTCCTATACTGTTGTTAAGACAGCGGCTTTATCAAAATTGCACACTATCACGCTTTCCCAAGTTCACATCTCACAACTCCTCTGACAACTGGTTTCAGAGCACCCATTTCCCAGAAGAACCTACTGCTTTCAAGCTCTGCTGGAGTCCCCATTGATTCCAAATTCACTTACTCTTCTGGCAGATGCAGTGAAGGAGTTGGACTCGGGTGGTGGTATTTGCTCAGTGATGCTAGGCCTGGTTTCATGGCTGGAGTGGTTGGCAAAGGGCTCTTCCTTCCTTTCTACAATTTTAAACAAGAAGAGAAACCAAATGTTTCAGTATTGCACTTCCAAGGCCCTGATTTACAAGCACAGTGTGCACTAAACTCACGTTCAGAGCTGCTGTGACCTCAGTACACCTTAGATCATAAAGCTGACGTCAGTGCCAAGGCTAACCAGGGCTTTCTGCAAGGAGGCCTTCTACTTACTAAAAAATATGACAGATACATTTGCCAGGCAAAGCTTTTGGACTTTGTCCCCACAGACAAGCAAAATCTTTGCAGAAAGCACCTTAAGGAGGCCAAACAGACTTCTGGAGCACGTGAGTACGCATTATAGCCCGTGTCCCCGCGTGGGCCTGGTGGTGGATTTCATTGCATGGTCTGCTGCAGTTGCTTATGGTGGGGGCCAGAATTTCTGGTCTTCTGCATCAAAATCCGTTTTCCTGTATGAAGCTGGGACTATTCCCAACAAAAATCTCTAACAGGGCTCAAAGCAAACTGAGCAAACACTATTGAAGCTCACAGCTGGCCCCATGCTTGTTAGACAAGTGCTGTCGTCGAGTATTAAGATTTTTTTTGTATCTGTGCACCATGCTTGACATAAGAACATCCACCAGATGTTACCAGGGGGAAGGTAAGCAGAACTCTGTCTCAGGCAATAGGTTCAATTGGCAGGAGTGCACAGGGCTCTAAGACAGACTATTTACCAAACACAGCCACTTGCAAGGTGCCTGAGAAACCATGTATCTACAGCAACAAAACAATGTTTTCCTCTCCCAGCTACGAGTGGTCGTGCTTTTGAAAAAACAAAGTCATTTTAAGTGCAACCACCCAAACAGTAGTAGCAAGTGAGGTATGTGCAGCGAATAAAGATCTTCTATTACGTATTAAAAGCAGTTTGGTATGGAGCACCAGTGGGGATGGCACCTTGGAGCACGGAGAGCAATCTTTCTGAAACACCTGTTCTCGTTCCTAGAATACAGGAGTCAAAGGAAACAGTAAAACAGAGAAGAGCAAGCCAAGAGCAACATTTGAAAATACGGGCAGTTGGCAGGACTGACGGGTCCAGAACCAAAGAAACAAAGACGCATCTCCCCTAGGAAGGCCTGCGTGATATTGAAGTCTGAGCCACCTCTCCCTCGCTTGGTGTTCTCTCAGAACGACCATCAGAGTAATCTCAACAGAGTATTTCTCTTCCTGGGCCTAAAGCGCAGATGCCTTGCGCTTTCAAACAGCCCTTTTAGGAAGGGGCAGTAGATGACCCACTTCTCCTTGCAGGCCTGACTTGGCATTCAGCAGCCCACGGAGATGCGCGCAGACGAAGAGTTGCATACTTGCCAGTTGCCGATTTCTTGAGCGCGAGGCCTGACAAACACAGGAGAACCCTCAGCGTTGCAGGAAGGGGAGAACAGACCTGACCTGGCAGCCCGCAGGCTTTACAGGGCTAGGCGGTGACTGGTAGCCTGTTCTGGAGGTTTATAGTACGGAGGTCAACTTTTAAGGTCAAGCCTAATTACAAGGGCGCAGGCTTAAGTGGTAATGACAGGTTGGAAAGAACCAACTGTGAGCAATGTGACTGAAAGGGGTCAGTTGCAGAAGGACGGGCACCTCGTACCGGCAGCGCGAGCGACTGCACGACCAGAGGCATCCTTGTCTTTAGGGGAGGATCCCACATTTTATTTTACTAATATTTCAGCAATAAACATTATGGATTCCAATCAAGGGAAACAGGTCAGAATGAGCTCAAACTCCCCAAAACAAATTCAGTGAGACTGAAAATTTTGTTGATTTGGCATAAATGTAGGTTTTCTTAAAGGTTTTTTGGGGGTTTCTTTTTTTTTTGTTGGTTTTTGATTGATTGTTTTGTTTTGTTTTTTTAAACACTGAAAGCTTCCCTGGCCTGCTTTGATTCACAATAATTACCTGTTGTAACAGTTACCAACACAGATAATGATCAGAGAATTTTATACTGATCCTTCTTTTGTTCATATATGACCCAACGCCAAACTGTTAATTGTCCTCAAGATGACTAAAATGGCATCACCGCACGTAGCTTCTTTTGTTTGAAGAATACCGATTTCTGACTGACTGTAAGAAACACGGTTCTCTGAGGCGCTCCAACTATTTCACTGCTCACCTCTTCAAATTTCTCCTCCTCCCACAGCCTCTGCAAATTCCACAAATCTATCGCAGCCTGAGACCCTTCAAAACATACCTCAAACCAAACTTCTGTATTATACTGCCAGCTTCTCTTTTGTCTCACCTTATGCTCAGTTACAAAAAGAGTTAATTTTTTTTTGATCTAAAAAATCACTCATAACAATATTTTGGCTTTTTTTTTTTTTCCTTCATCTGGCCTTTGAACACTTTAGGACAACAGTCATCCTCTCTCTCTCCAGCACCGCTTAGAATTACAGAGCTATGTGAATATTAAATCTCAGAAGAAAATGAAGAGGAACAAGGAAACCATTCCCATGTCTTCAAAAACATGTCTCCTCTCTCCATCCAAGCGTTTAAACTGTCTAGCAGGTAATAAAGCATAATTGTTCTTAAGATTGTGTTTTAAATCAGTAATACTGTGGCATTTACTGTTTTCTGTAAAACACTGTTTTCATCCCTACTTCTCTTTGGATCCTCCTGTAACACGTGGGCTGACGTTGTTATGTCACAAACTTTATTTTAAAAGAGTACCAAAAACGCGCCCCCATTCACATAAGCAACAACTGACAACTGTGCCTACATCCAGCCGGGCACGTTCATGTTCGTTTTAGTGGAGATTTTCACATCTCTAGTAAAGCTTCTCACACCTCCCTGGGAGAAGTTCACAAGGTGAGGTTCAGCTCGGATTGCAGTTTCTCAAAGGAGCCAATAATCTCTCTCGGGAAGGAGAGCACGGGTAACAGAGCCTGAAGCTTGATGCTTAATCATTACTTGAGTGGTTTTTGTCTTTGATTTGTTTCAACTTTACTGGTTTGAAACAGATTAATATAATGCACTTTGCTCGGTGAATTAACTCAATAAAAAGACCTGCTCTGGCTCTACGCAAGATTTAATGCCGAGTGCTGCAGCACTTCCCCTGCTGAAGGACCTTACGCCGTTCCTGACTCAGTTGAACGCCACACAGCTCCCCTGCCTGCAGCCGTACCTGCGGCAGAGGTGCTCTGGTCAGGTTCCTGCCATGTTTACAAGAATTGGCACACGGCTGTACAGGGCTGCCGTCCAGTAAAACTTTATTTATGGAGCCAATAAATGTGACTTCTACTGCACGCCTGTTCCTACCACTGACTTCCCCACTACATTTGCTTGATTTAAAAGCCAAAAGATTATTTCACCAGGTTACTGTCATACCCGAATAGCTTCTGTAACTACCAGCTCTGCGAAGACCAGCCAGGATTCTCAGCACCTCTCATACTGTGATAAACATCATAACTGATAGAAATAGAACACAGGTGACAGCTTTACTGGCACAAGAAGCAGGACAAAACTTTAAACTACACTCCTCTGCAAGGACTTATTTATTAGAATCCTGGGTTATTGGCCAAGTGAGCTGACGTTAAAAGTAGTTTAGCCATTAAACACATCATAGTCTCTGCATCCATCTCTCTCTGCAGAAATATTAAGTACAAGTTAGTCTTAAAATACTTAATTTTACAGTAAGTCAAAATTTCTGTGCTGCACATATGCGCTATTTTAACTAATTAAGGAAGCCTCAGAAATTATGGAAAAAGAATGAGATTGAAACGAAGTAGGATGCCAGCAATGTGCTGTAATATAAAGGTTAGCGTGACTCAACATACTTAATCCTTATTTTCCACTATGTTCTGCAATTATTATACATCACAGGCAGAAGAAAGTTCCTCATCTCTGTAATTACACAGAGCAGCTTCTGCCCTTCATTTCATTTCTCCGACCCAAACACAACAGGCTATTACCTTCCTACACGGTCAGATGCATTTCTACCGTCCCACAGTAACTGAAGTGATCATCCTGAAACTGGCCAACGAGAAAAATCCTGCTGTTTAAGAACAACCTGTGAACAATGTGTTATCTTGAATTTAAGTGAGCTGGATGTAGAAATTAAAATACTATCTGCAGCTTCTTTTTTTTTTTAATTATGGTGACTTGGAGTCAGCATTTAGATCAGCTTTTTTAGTACACTCGCAACAGAGTTCTCCATATTCTGTACATACACACTGGAAATAAGGCTTTCTGGATGTCTTTAACTAAAAAAAAAACAACAAAAACACACAGTTCTCAAACTGATCCCCTAACATTGCTAGGCTAATTATTAAATCCCAGACTGTACTAAGTCTTACCTGACTCCTTTTCAGCATCTGATTCTGAAACTTCATCTTCTTCAGCTTCTTCCTCTTCTTCAGAACTAGAACTGCTAGAGTCCTTGTTCTCGTCCTCCATTTCCATGGACTTCAGCGTGTCTTCCTCATAAAGAATCTTCTCTTTGCTGCAAGATACAGAAATTTTAAGGACTACCAGGCAAGCGGGTTATTTCTGAGTTCTGCTTCTCAGGAACACACAGACACAATTTGCTACATATAGAACAAGCAAAAGGACAGAATCCACCTCCGGACTCGACATCCCAGCACTTCCAGCATTGCCCATTTGCCATGGATTCCAATGCCAGTCTCACATTTCCTAAGTTTACAAGCATTTCTCGGTCAAAAAAATAAACGTGGTGTATCTTTCCCTGGTGCAACACAACCCATCGGCTGGGCTGCACGGCCCTGTGCAATGGCCAAGGCGCAGGTCTCAGCCCGAGGGCACGCAGCGGGAGCAGAAGCTGGGGGACCAAGCACCAGCCCGACTCTTTGTTCCACCATGGGCGGGTACGTTAAGAAACAGCTCAAATTGTATTTGAGCGTGCTCTAATTTAAAAGAAACCACAAAATGAAGTGCAGTGAATGTTTTTTAAACCAGCTGAGGCCAGCTGACTGCTAACAGATGAAGCTGGTCTCCCATTACTCTGAGCAGCTTCTTTTCAACAAAGAGGAAAGAGACATACTTGGTGAAGAGTCCGCTTTGAGGCTTGCCGTTCATGTCAGCTTCTATTAGCTTATTCCTCGTCTCCTTCTCACTTCGCAACTGTCAAAAAGTCCAGGAAGATTGGAGAAAGAATGAGAAGAGACATCTTAACAAGCCACCTCAGCACAATCCAATAATCACCACAGCATAGGGTCATCCCAACCTCATTAGATGAAAAATACTGTGGAGTTGTTTAACAGGCCAATTCAACAGATGCACATCTGCAAGAGCACTGGGTGTCTTGGAGAGAGCTCCGTAACGGCACAGCTACACACCCAGCGTGTCCTTAGACTCAAGCTGCAATTTAATAAAACCTTCAGAGAAGTCTGCAGGGGTCCCTGCTGAGACCTAGAGTCAAATCCTGACTTCCACAGCACTGCCCTGCGCCTGCCCACGCAGACTCAGCACTGGAGGTCTGCCCACGTGTGTTCGTATGCCCATGAAATCACGCTAGATTCAGTTAAAAATTTGCTGCCTTTGTAGCTATTACTGCTCTCGGAGGAAAGCATTCAACTACGCCCCGTACGGGCAAGCGATGGGTCACCTCTTAAATCTCTCAAATGCCAGCATTAAGTCACCGCACAAGAATACCTGTGATCACCACAGCAACTGAAATATTTTGCCCGGAGAGTGGCAATATTCATTCCGTCGCCAGTGATGGACAAAACAGGAACCGAAAAATTGTTTCGGTACCTTCCAGAAGCACGGACACAGCTGAGGTAGAAAAAGGGCTGGCAATTAGAGGCTCACTTTTAAGGCTGTCTCTTTGTGTCATGTCTAGCCTAGTTATTCTTTCTCTTTTGACAGGGGCTGACACCAGGCACAAGAAGCAGAAGCTCTGCAAATTCTACATGTGGGAAAAGCTACATGGTGTCCAGTGAAGAGCCAAAATTTGGGGTACAGTAGGTTGTTACATAGAACAAACTGCTGGAGCACAGCAAAGGGAAGTGCAGGAAACAGCCTGCTGCATTCACAGGTAATTCGGAGATTAGGAAAAAAATCCAAACCCACATCAAATTAATTGCTTCCAGCAAACAAAATCCCCTCTTCTCTCCAATAACAGCAGCAAATCTTTTAGCGAGGACAGCATATTGTTCTGCTACAAGCTTTAGATTAAAAAAAGAAACCTGATTTGAGAGACATTTAGAAAGTGAAATAATGTACTTAGAGGAAAGTCATGGAACTGCCTCTTTTGTCCTTAACAAATATAAGTTTTCTATTTTAAGTGATAAAAATGGCACATTATAAACACACATGATAAAGTTCTATTAAGTTTCTATTTAAAAAAATCATATCTGTTAAAAAAAAAAGTGATAAATCCGGGATACTTCTCTTTTTCGCAGTTCTACTAGAGCTTATTAATAAATGGAGAAGGCCTTTATATAGTGCTACTACAGGGGGCACGAGGGGGGCTGCTAGCCCCTGCAAAGCCGGCCTGAAAATGGGCTCCACCCAGCCAAAAAAATTCTTGTCGTTGTTTTGCTTTTTCCTTTCCTTTTCTTCTGAGGAGTGCAGTTATCTGCAGAATCCTGGTGTAGTGAGATAGGAGGAAATCCAAAATACAACACTGATAGTATTTATCAACACCTCATTTAGGAAGAAGCTGATTAATTTTTAAAAAGTTTCTGTGAATGTTAAGGATGCTATTTAAGGATGACAGCAGCTGTGTTGTGATCAGAGCTTGAGTCCTACCACCCACATTGTCAGTTCCTCAACATACTTTACTGGGTGTTATCAGCAGTGTTCTCATTATGTCTGTTCCTGAATCCAACGTTTTAAATTATATTGGGTTTTGTTTTTTTTTTTAAAAAGAAGGTTGGTTTGGTTTTTGGAAGCACCCAAATGAGATAATTGAGTAGACCAGATGAAATAGGAAAAAATGCAATCCCAAAATCAACTTTCTGGCTTAACGACTAGCTTTACTTTGATCAAAACATATTTTTGTTTTCCTTTTTCATGCCAACTTTCTGCTTATAACCCCTTCCAATATCTCCAGTTCATTATGAAATGGCAATTTAACATGGTTTTGAAATCACCATTTTTTTTGGTCCAGAATTCCCTGAAGTTTATAATTTCTTCTCAAAGTCTCCCAAGTTGTGAGAAAGGCAGACATGGCAACAGATCTCTTTCTCAACACTGACAGCACATTTCCTTAGATGCAAACACAGAGTTGCCTTGGGTTATCCCTCATTAAGAAAAGAGGAGCTTGATGCTAGAGAGCCTCCAGCTAACAAAAGGAACTGCAGAATAATGACAATTCCAAAGATGAACCGTACATTCCTTATCAGTTTACATAATTCTGCATGTCAGCACGCTACTGACCTCCTTGATGCAGACATCCAGTTTTCTACATTTCTAGCTATTAAAAATATTGGTGTAATTAAAGATTCCAAATGACTAACGTAAAAAATAATAGCTGGGCCTCCGCTTCCTGTGCCTGTTGCCACCATATGTCTTAGAGAACAGCCGTGCGTGAAAAGGTAATTGGAGAGATGGAACATGGAGAGGTGGAAGATGATCTGCCAGAAACTCACCACAGTCTGTTTCTTCTGCAGCATTTCTAGATGCTCAACTAGCCCCTCATCAGCCACGTCGAATGGCGTCTGGCCCTGGTGCGGGAACAGAAGACAAGAGGATATCCGATATGGCACGGTGCTAATATTCAAAAAAGCACTATTTACCAGTGAAGAACAAAAATGAACGTGCCCCTCCCTCCCCAAACGCCAAGGAACATGCTCTGTTTCGCTCCAGAGCAGGGAAAGCCAAGGGACAGCGATGGTAGTTCTGTGACTCAATCCGCGATCAGAGCAACCTTAACCGTGGTCGTGCAGTTCCCTGATGGCTGCTGCTCAAATCTAACAGCCAGGGCTAATGTATCTGAGTTTCCAGGTTTCTGAAAAGGACACACTTGTACTGAGAGGGAATGCGATCAACCAGTCCCACCGTGTATCGGGACCTCCTGAGAGGCGGCCAGTCAGCAGCAGGCCAAAACATGTGGGAGCCGCTTCCCCATCCATGGCCATTTACAGAATAAAACAAGCCAGAAGAATCACTTTGGGGCACCAAACAAGAAATCAGTTACATAAAGCTGTAATAACCATTTAATTAACAACACGTAATGAAACCTGATGGCTAGTGACCAAATAAATACAGGTTGCCCCGGCCACCTGACCTAGCGAGGTGACAGCCCTTGACTGGAAAGAGCCGGTAATGCAGCAAACACAGCTGTGTTTCTTTTCAAGTCTAGCACAACCCAAAACCCACACACATGCCGAATGCTTTGGAAAAGCACCTGGGAGCACTTAAACCAAAAAAGATCCCCCGTATTTTGGATGCTCACCACCCTACCATGGCTCCTTCCCATAGAGCAATTCCTTTTGCATCGGTTTCCAGTACAGACAGACGCACTCAAACCATACAGTGCCTCATTTTCTTATCTAATTCCCTTGCCTGCTTTCGCTCCCCAGGGCTGTTCCAAGTACGAACAACCTCATTTCCTCCCCCAGAAGCAGCCCCAGCACAAGCGAACCCGCTCCCGCAGGAAGGGCTCACAGACACTGCCTGGACGTCGCAGCGGGAGGGGAACACAAAGGACAACCCTGGGCGAGCGCACGTCGGCTCTTGAAAATCCACGGGCTCTTCAAGGAAAAGCTTCTAACTATTAGGATGGAAAAGGAATTTTTTCCTCCTTTTCTTTTTTTTTTCCCTTCCATCCCGTTTTCCTTCACTCATTTCTCATGAATCTGAGAAAATTTTTCAATTTCCCTTTTTATGACCAATGTAATAGAACAAGAAAGATTTAGATCTGCCATTTTCTCAAGGGCTCATTAGTTTTCAGTGCCTTATACCTTAATATTAGCATATTATTTTGCACCCCAAGACTCTTTTTTTTGTTGTTGTTTAATTTGCCAGGATTCCACTAAATGAGGAAGACACAGACCAGCCCCCATACTTTCTTACAATCTTAGTCCTGAAGTTTAATCACTGATCTCTTCCATTAATACTTGAAATCTTTTCTGCCTTCCTCCAGTCAAGATCCTTTATTTTCTGATGCTTTTAAATGCTCCAGCGCACACGCCAGGAGAACTGCTCACCGTGTAACTTCGTCGTGGTGTTGGAGCAAGTGGTAGGCAATAAAGTCGATATTCATCTCGCTCTAAAATACATTGCATAAGTTGTGCCAACATCTGCGCTTACTAACCAGCTTGTTCCTGATGTCCATGTCGCACAGGGCCTCGGCCAGGATGGAGCAAGCTTCCTTCACTCCCCAGTGTGCAGCAGCGTGCAGCGGGGTCCAGCCATCATTGTCCTGGACATTCAAATTAAACCCAGCCTGGATCAAGAGCCTGAGGAAAGAAGCAAGACTGATTTCTGCCCGCCTGACAGTGACTTCTCGACACATAAGAGTTCACAATAGAGGCGCACGGTGTGAACACGGTTCACAATACGCGAGTTGTTTCTTAACAAGCAAGTTTCTGAACAAACAAGTTAAGTTTCTTAACTTGTATGTTCACCCAAGCAACATCGCACTTGATGTACTTGCAACTGTAACAGAAAAGGGCAGTAAATTAGAAGTGACTTTGCTGTAAAACCTGCTGGAACGTGTCTAATTGATAAGGTTCCCTTTCAGCGTGTCCTAAACGGGGAGAACACCTTAATTTCTAATCTGGCATCGGCGACCCAGTCTGAGCTCCTGCTCCAAGGGACCAGACACACCAGACCCGCTCGGGCACTAAGCAAACGAACGACGTCTCCGCAGGCTGCCGTCTCCGTAACAAGGAGTCCCGCACAGCACCTGGCGTGAAAAGGGGCGTGTGGTAACTGGAGCTCGGTCTCGGTTCTGCCAGAGAACAAGGCCGTGCCACAGGAGCGGCCCACGGGGAGATGATGCCAGCAGGACTGCCAGGTAGGAAGCAGTGACGTTACTGTAAGCGATGGATGTGAAATTTGTAAGTTAAATAACCCACATTTGGGTTAAACGACCCAAAAAGCATTTTTGCAGGCTAGTCCTTGCACAGTTGAAGCAAACCTTACCCAGGTGAACCTGCCTGGGAACACCCTCGCATCACGTTCACTGCTGTGCACCTTCCACCCGCTCCCGTCTCTATCAGAGCAGAGCGCTAGTGTTGCATAGCATCTGCAGCTTGAATATTTAAAAACAAAACAGAGGAGAGCCAGTTGTAGTCCGAAGCTTCAGAGGCATATGTGCACTGGTACGCCAGTGATCAGATGAAAGCATTGAGCGGCTCACGTATCAAAACTGACTATTATCCAAGTTGCTTAAATATTGAAGAACATCCCAGGGGAATTCTGCAGGTCTGGTAATGGTGCTGCTGAAAACTTCAGCTGTGGGAAGTTCCACCACGCAGAGCCGCCTTTCTGCAGCACGAGGGAGATGCGGCACGACCCCCGAACGGCACGAGCGGCTTTACACTGATGCGTTACCGTGCTAAATAAAACAGTCATCCTATAGCAGCAGTGTGCTTCTCTGTGAAAGAAATTTTAAATTAGGTGCTGACTTTATGTTGATTTTCCAGCTGGCAAAAGGGAGGGACGTAGCTGCTGAGGGAGTCAAGGTCACAGGCAAATTCCACATCTCATTTGAGAGTTAGCCAGCTCCTGGCTTTCAGCCCCTTTGGTTTAAGTCACTGAAGCTTTGTATTTGAACTTTCAGGGTGGCCATAAAATACACAAGAGTGAAACAACGTCAGCTCTTGTGAGCTCTGTTTATCATTATAACAATTAATGCCACGGAGTAGCTGTCCAGAACTAGTCACCCCGCAAAGAGTGAACGCAGCCTTCATGGGTGAGTACTGGGTATACAACGCTCCACTGAAAGTCCACAGGACCAACACCTCAAACTCAGGAGGTCCTACATTTCTAGTCCTTGTGCGCTGTGTTAGATTAGTGTTCTTGGGCACGGTACAGGCACAGACAGCTTAAAACTTAATTATAAGCTCTAACGAATGCATACAAATAGGAAACATTGAGAACAACAAAATTACTAGAGCTTGATAAGAAACATCTCTTACATGTCAAGTCATGCCACTTAAAACTGTGACATTAAGGATCAAGACCAATGAACACTGCCAGTAAGGATTTTAATGTGGGCAATAGAATAACCTTGCTGATGCTTATGGGCAGCTCTACCCATACATGAAGAGTCAAGAAGAAAGCTTTATTGCTGGAAACCGTAATTTGACCTTACCTGTAAAAATACTAATGCTTTATTGCCAGGAAACACTACATTGGACAAGTTTATGTTCACAGTAAGTTTGTTAGTGCCAGAGTAGTAGAAGCAGTTCTGCTACGTGTTGGAATGCCTGTGTCGCTGCTGATGGCTGCAGGAGCAGTAGCATTAAGGAGCAGGGGACAGTGAGATAGGGGTGCACACTGCATTTTTCCACTAGACTCGACATGTAAACCGTTAGGGTGTTTGTGATTGTCATGCAGCATGTACTGCCACTTTGAGGGCTGAAATTATACTTTTATCCCGTAATCCTGTTTTACTCGCTAGTCCTAAATCTATTAATCTAATAGTGAAAATTAAACCTTCTAATTTATGTCTCGCTCTCTGAAAAGCTTTCATCACCTTAAAGGTCTAGAGGTATGAAAGGGAATCTTCCAGTGCCTATGTACTTCTAGGTGAGCCGCTCTGGTTGGGCGCATAAATTTACAGCGCCTTTTGAGAAATAGCAGCCTGAAAACCTCAGTATGAAACAAATTTCTCTCAACTATAAAGCTAGATGTGTTCCTCACGAAACTCAGCCTTAATTCCATGCATCGGCCCTGGGACGCAGCTCCTACCTCATGACTTCAGAATAGCCCTTGGCCGCAGCCACATGAAGAGCCGTGGCACCTGTGCGAGGCTGCTTTATATCTTCAATTCTCCCACTGTTCAGCCACTGTCGGGCATCCTGTAGCATTTGCTGCTCCTCTTCTTTTCTTGCCAGGTCTAGGTCTACACCTAAGAGGGCGAAGCACAAAAGAAGAGATTATCAAGTGAAAGCTCTCACGTACTTGTTAAAATCACCCTATGTTTCATTTGCTATACGATATTGATAAATTATTTGCAATCTTCCACAAAAAAAAAAAATCAGCAAAAGCATCTTCTAGGAGCTGGGAGGACTCCTGCGCCATTGACAGAGACTTCAAAGCTGTCTGACTTAAAAAAATCTGGAAGCTGAGCCACTGGTTGCAAACTAGCCCAACTAGCTACTAGCTCAACTGTGAGCTGTGCGCTACGGGCGGAAGGACTGCATTCTAAATATGCAGCGTCCTAGATTGAAATAAAGTCATGAACAACAGCTTAACAAACTGAATTAAACTATGGTGAGGGTATAATCTACAGCTGAGATCTGAAGAGGTGAGCTTCAGAAGATCTGAAGACGTCTCCTGCAGGAGCAGCACAACCCAACCGCGCGCCCCCTCAAAGCGCAGTACAATCGGCAAGCTGCACGTGCGCAGACCCGTACTGCACCAGAGCCATTCCTGCCAGGCACGCTGAAAGAAATATTTAGTTAATTCCACCAGATTCTGACAAAATACAATTCTAAATCATTTTGGGGCTAAGAAGGCAAAAAAAAAATATAAATCTGCTCGGATGGCTTAAGAGATCTGCTTTAGATGAAGTCAGATCAAGTCAGTTCATCAATACACACATCTGGCGTAGCAGAGACACGGTCTGTGGGGCTTTCCAATAACACGAGGGACGAGTTTCCCGCCCTAGGATACAACTGCTACGATGTGGAGAGGCCAGGTGGGTCTGGCTGGTGGGCTGCCTCAAGTGTCACTAAACCAACGAGAGGGAAAACTGTCTCAGACTTGTTTTTGTAAGTGGAGTTTTCATGATAACGATGCCATGCAAGGACAACATATCAATCAGAAGGACAATACAGCTCCATACAAGATTAAGCAGACTAGAGCTCGCTGACTCAGGGAAACATATGAAGGAGATGACAAATCTCAAAAATCAAGAAGGGTATTGAACAGCAACTGTCCCTATGGATTAGTTCTTTCAGTATAAGAACCCTTCAATTCGCAATTAAATTATGGGGCATTAAGTTTAACACAGAACACAAGAGAACACTTATCGACTCGGAGTCTGAACCATGAAGCCCACTGCCACAGGGTGTTGCAAAGGTCAGAAATACAGCTGGCTTCAGAACCAGGATTAGACAATTCTGTAGTTATTAAACATAATGCTATACATGCCAGGAGTTCCCAATAAGGGCTGCACAAGTTCATGAAGCAGAAAGCCATGGGGGATTCACGAGCACACAGAAAGCCCATCTGGCTCAGGAATTCCTTGAGGCACCGTGGCTGGAGGCTGGGAAAATGTTTGGGAGGGGAATCATACACGCTTGCCCTGCTGTTACAGCTTGCAGCAGGCATCTGCTTACAGCTACCCTTGAAGACAGGCTGGAGCTGGCTGGACGCTTATTTAAAGTTTATACCACATTTGCTCTAGCAGTTATGATCCTTTTAAACTGTGTCAACGGGAAGCTTCTTGGTGGAGACAGATGGTTGTTTCAGGGCATCTCGGCAGGATGCCGCTAATGTGGTGGAGCAATGAAAGAGCCCAGCAGAATCCCAAGAAGTGTCAGGCAAAATATCTGCAGCTGAGGCAGAATTACTGCCTTAACGTCCTGTAAGGTTTCAGCCATGTTATTACCACGTACAGCTCTCGATACCCACTTTAAAGAGACACAAGTTACACTGCTGAGAAGAAAGGATCTCTATCTTTCTGGGCGTCCAAGGAAGCCTGACTGCAGAGAGGAGACAGGCATGGTCTGGACAGCCCAGTAAAACAAACCCTGACTGTAGACACAATCCTCCTTTTTAAATACGTGAGCAGCCTAAATATAAGGGGGAAGGGCTATTTAAGCTTATTTCAAAGTGGAGGGAAAAGGGAAACAAAATAAGAATAACCTTGTCACAAATACCACTAGACTAGAAAGTGAAAAGTTTCTATTTACCAGAGGGAACATGATCCTGCATCAATTTTCCAAGGGGAACAGTAACACAAATAACAACTAGCTCTCAGATTGACAGCTACAAACTCACCAGTGGAACAGTAACACGGCTGACAAAGTAGCAAGGGACTGATCTCCTCCTAACTATACCTGAAAATAGCTTCAAAATTAAAGTAATCATCATGTGCCAAGCAGAATACATCTGTTAGAGAGGACTGGATACAATCCAGCACAAAAACAACCCCAACACCAACCTGCAGTCATAAAATAATCTAGACTGGAAAGAATCTTTGAGGGTCTCTAGCCCAAATCCCTGCTCAAAGGAGGGGAACTTCAAACCCAGATCAAGTTGCTCAGAGCCGAATGTACTGAGTTTTGACTACGTCCGAGCATGGAGATTCCACGAGTTCCTTGGGTCCCTGGCCCGCACTTTCCTGGGAAACTTTTTTCCGTATCTATATCTATAGATGAGCCAGAATGTCCCTTGTTCAAACCTATGACTTCTTCCTCTCATCCTGCCCAGTGAAGCTCTGAGAAGAGTCTGGCCCCACTGCCTCTACAGCCTCCCCCAAGGTAGCAGAGGCCAGCGATTAGATCCCCCGTCACTTGCTCTTCCCAAGGCTAGGCACGCAGTCCATACGTACCCCACGTGGATACCCTGGTCTGTGGCAGCTCAGTGAGCCTCCGTTCATCACTTCCCACATAGCTGAGATAAACGCATCCTTCAAAAACATTCCTGATGAACTTCATAAGACAGGGTTTAAACCTTCTTACACATACGTACAGACACCTAGCCACTCACAGAATAATTTCAGGAGTGTGAAGAAAATTTTACGCTGATGAAGCATTTCTTAACTGTAACCCAAGTTACGCTGCCCAACGTGCTGCTTCTGCCAGTGATGTTTCTGCAGGAGCACAGAGAGCAGCCCTCAGACAGGCTTACCTGATGAGAAAGGGGACATGGCAGAGCAGATGGGCTGCAGAAGTAGCCTAGGGAAGGATCAGGATGAAGCAGGTCACTCCAGGCCAGGCATAGTCATTTCCCAGTCTCTACTGTTGGCAGGGCTGTAACCCTCACCTCTGTATTATCAAGTCTTCGTGAAACAAGGCCTTTCATTGATACCAGAGGTCAGAATTCAATCTCACTTTGAAGGCAAACAGATCTAATGAATCAGCTTTCAGTACGGTGGTGTCTTGCCCTGAAGAATCCTACTAAGGACAGAGCCTGCCCACCACAAACCTGCACCCGTTCCGCGGTTCTGCTACCAGAGCAAAATTTGCCTGCTACCTTTTGGGCCAGATTTCAGATCTCTTCACCTATAGACAGCAAGCCAACAGGATTTTCTTATAGAAACTCTTAGAGGTCTAACTCTCACATATTCAATCCCACCCTTGATGTACCTTGTTTCTTTACTTGTTCCAGAAGCAGGTCCTTCATAGCTGCCTCCTCTGCGATGTCAGACGGGACTTCTCCTTCACTGTTCACAGCAGCCACATTGGCTCCATGACTAATCAAGTACCTACGTGAATGAGACCCATACCAACGTATTAGACCTTGTGCGTGGGCTTCAGTGCAACTTGTGCAGTAAATCAAGTAGCGGAACAAAATACTTGGCTTTCTCATTCAGGATCAATCACCAAATGAGTATCTTATTCTTATCAAATGTCTAGAGTTAAGGTTCATTGTTAAATGCAAGGTCCCTGGTCTGTGGCTCAGTTTCTGTTTCTCTATAGTTATTCAAATAACCCTAGTTCTTGCACTAACCTGAGAGATTGTGTTTTTCTTTTTTTTAAAAAGGAAATAATCATCATCATCATCAAAAAGATAAGCCAAGCCATCACCACTTTTTAAATTTGTCTTTTCGTAACTGTACCAAAAGTTCATTCAGAAACAATTCATGTCTCCTCCGACTTGTACATCTTGTAACCAGTAAAATTCTGGGAAGCAAAAGAATCTGTTTAAACACACAAATCCAGGAGGGTGAGGTAGGAGAAGATATTTTTGTTTGGTTTTGTTTTAAAAATAATTTTCAATGCCTCTGAAAATAGCTTTCAGTATTAAAATTTTGGTACCTTTCTGGTAGCTCTGGTGGACTAAACACATAAGCCTGGTATGACTGGTAAAGAATAATAACTTTCATTTGAAGAATTAGTATTTGGGAAAAATAAAAACCAAACTGATAAAGGATCATCCAAAGAGCTAAGAATTGTTCCAGGAGGAGTACAACACACAGAAATAAATGAGCCGCAGAAGATACTTTCTTGATTAAAATATATTGTAGAGGACTATCTTGAGAAATACTGTTGTTCTCCCTTATTCTTCTAACCTATAACGCAGCCTTCACCTCAGAAGAATTGCTTCACTTTGAAAACCACCATTGACATTTGCCTGTTCTTTGGTTGCAGTTATTCTAGCACTCCAGGTCATATATTCGAGCAGCCCTCAAACTCTCAGAGCAACTTGCTGGTGCACACCAAGTAGTCTGGTATCGGTATCTTCTCTGGGACAACCAGGCTGTTAGGCCTTTGTGAGCATAATGAACGCTCAGATCAGACGCAGGATGTTACTTCCAACCCTGGAATCAGAAACTGTGCCAAGAGGAGTCAAACCTTTGTTGGGAGTCACTTATAGCAGGTTACTGCTTTGCTTTAAACATCTGCCGGACAAAATTCTGTTACATTTACTGTCTCTTCTTCCACACGTATGTTTGTGCTCACTAGATTATCTAATCCCTCTATGGCAGGTCGCAGAACCTCACCTGGTTGTGTCCGCACTGGGGCCAGTATCTTGTGTTGTAAACAAACCCAAAAAACAAAAGACGATAGTGCTCCAATTGTAAGCAGGTTAAGTAACAAGCAGTTACTTTTCTCTACATCTCCACCTTTTGTCAGACAGTATGCAAGAACCAAACATAAGATCTGAATTTGAAGAAAAAGAAACGATGCTGTTGGTATCCTGGTGACTGCGGAGCCCAGAACACTGCGTTTCTCTCTTGAAAGCCCCCACACAACTGCAGTGCTGCTCACACAGGCCTCTCTGTGGTAAGAAAACATAGTCGCTTTGCAAAGCCTCGGAACAAGGGCAAGCACTGGTGCAGTCCCCCTCGGACCTGTTTGATAGTATGCCATGTATCTACTATTTGGGGTTTACACAAGGATAGCTATATGCACGTAATTACACTAACATACATTTTGTAGAGAGGCAGAATTCTTTTCAGTCAGCGGAATTAAATCCCAAGTCACTCTTAGGTAACCCTTAAAACTCCACACGGGCTCCCCGCTGATGGGAGCGCACAGCAAAGACAGGCGGCAGCAGCAGAGCTGGGCTTCATTACCCACCTCGGTACCAGTGTGCCTGCCTGCCAGCCATCGTGGTTCCCTTTTGCTTGGCATCGTAGCTAGAGTACCTAACGAATCGTAATAAGTCACTGTAATGGGATCAGCAAAAGGCAACCATTTGCAGGCTCCACCATAATCCTCACAAATTAAGGATTCAGTAACAGGAGAAATGCATCTATTTTCAGCATTGCTTCCCAAGATGTTGTGTAAGTCTCAGAGCAATCGCCTGTGTACCTGCTCCCAAGAGGAAGACGTGGAAAGTGTCATAAATACCCAGAACAGCCTGAAACTCACTCACTCTGCTATGTTCAGATAGCCACACGATGCCACTGCATGAAGAGGGGTCCAGCCCTCGTTATCTTGCTGGTTCACATTGGCTCCATTTTCAACAAGGAACTTCACCATGTCCAGGTTCTCATCTATACAGGCCTGAGGGAGACGGGGAGGGGGAACATCCAGGGGAGGGAAGGATTGAAGAGAAAAGGAAGAAAAGAAAAAGAAGTTGTTGGTGTTAAATCAAGTGTACAACCTCCGTTTGCAGTTCATTGGCAGCAGGTAATTCCTGGGCTCAGTTGCTCACCCTGTAAGCTAGCGTAGCGCGAATTTGTGGACTAAAATAAATTAATTTCACAACTTTCAAAAATGAATTGTAACTCAGAGTTTCCAGGTGGACAACCTCTACATTTGCTCATGCTTTACTTCTCACCAATTGATCTGTTACCTTCCTCTCTCTCTCACTCTTATCTCCCTGGAGCGAGAACGCACTGTAAAATGATGTATCTGTATTAGTTTTAGGTATAGCATCAAATTCCTCTAAGCAAGGCAAGCTATGCATTTATTTAGATTATGCTGTTCCCTCAAAATGTCAATGAAATAATGTCATAACAATGAACAAAATGAGATGCCACTAGTGGTAGGGATGAGCAGGGAAAGCGTGAGCTCCACGAGCCTGACTAATGCAGACCATCTGTATCCTGGATGTTGCCCTTTACAGATGTAACCACAGCAAAAGTAGAATCTTAGAGAAGTCAATAGCTTCTTTATTCAGCAGTATCCATTCATTTTCCCAAGCATAACAAAGCACAACTTTCCCGGATAGCTCTACAGGCCCTGTGAGCTACTGAAGAGAATGACAACCCTTTATTAGCCACTGTATTAACTCCAGAGCCTGCATTTTCAGAGACCTACTAGCTTTGAAGTTGCCAGAAGAAAACCTAGCTAGATTTTCAAGTCTCAGCAGTTCTGCTGGGTGGAATTCCTCCTTCCTCAAATTCCTGGCTACAGCACGTTCTGCACTGCATTTACAGTTCACTGGAGGCTGCTATTTAAGGATGAGCTGGCAATTTAATACATACGTCCCAATGCATGTGCCTCAGCTGAGAAACACCAAGCATGTCCAGCAGGTGAAACAACTGGCTTTTTCTGCACGTCCATCTACACACAGAAACCCCATTCCTCATTGACAGAGAGGGAATCTGGTCAGAATTCCTCCAAAGTCTCAGCACTCGATCCTTTTGCATAGCTTGATGTGGGCGCATCTATCAGGTACAGCAGTGAGAGAACGTCCAGATGATTGTTCTTCTAAGAAGAGCAACACTGACCATCCATTCCTACCCTAGCAAGTAATGAGGAAACTGTCTCTAACCTACATCCCCCTCCAAAAGAGACAATCCTATATTATCTAACATGTTCATCTACGCCACATTGCTTGTTTCAAAGGAGAAGCAGGCCCTACACCAGGACATCCAGCTCTTGTTATTTCTACTGCAAGTGCAAATCCCAGACTAGCCTTTTACCCCACAAGCACAAACTACCCCTACATTTGCTAGGTTCACAAGTAGCCATGCAAAAGACTCGCTTCGAAATCTCTAAGGAAGCACACTCCAGAAAACCAACTCCTAGTACAGTTACTTGGCAAACACAAGAAAACCCAGGGTACCTCTACAGCACTAGGAAAGGATGCCCCAGGAGAAGACTCGAGCGCCCAAGTCCTGACTGAGCCTATGCTGAAGTGTTAGCATGTTTCCTGGCCCTGTTTTAGGCTGGTTTACCTTAATCTTTGCCAAAAAAGCACAAGCATAATTCTAGAAGTAGTTTCCTTCAGGTACTGCTCCAAACCCAGAACGGATGAGACTGCTCCTGGGTTGGCTCCGTCCACCCTGCTCGGTCCATCAACACTCTCCTACCCTCAGGCACAAAACAGCTTCATCCTGTAAACCCACCTCTGGGGATCTCCCTTAGATTATTTCAGGGACTAGAACCAATAAAAAACCCCAACAACCCAAAATAAAAATCTTGGGGACTGAAGAGCATCACACTGAGGTTGGAGGAGCCCCACCTCCAAGCACGATGGCGTGACAAGGTTAGGTCTCAGCAATGCAGATGCAGACTAGGTTCTACCACCAGCCTGAGCAGCAAGGTTTGTTCCTTGGTCCTCCTTTACTTAGACCATCTGGTCCAACCCCCTGCAGTTTTTACTGTCCGCAAGGATGGAGACTGCACGGCCGCTCTGGGCCCGTCCCAGTGCTTCACATTCCTCTCAGTGGGTGATTTTACTTACAATGTCATCAGGAGTTTTCTTCCTTCGACTTACACCTCCCGCTGCAGTAGTACGGATGTACCCTCTTAAGTCTCCGCAGGTGATGAGAGCAGGAAACACAAGCCAAATATTCCTACTGTACAGGGGAACTAATGTGTGCCCAATATGCACGTGACCGATTTTAAGACATATTCTAGAAGGGACACGCTCCCGACTTCCTTAATCCTGCGAACTACGCAAACAAGTCTGTTAGTGACTTACCTCCATAACAACGCATGCAAATGCCGTGGGAAGGTCGAGTATGCAATGCACACAGAGGTGGACACGGACACACAGGAACATAACAATCCCTTTTCAGTTCAAGGAACAATTTTTTGGGAATTTGAGCCTGAGCCTGCAAAATTCAGAGCTAATCTGTACTTTATTGCCACCCATATTCCCCCAACACACCTCAAATAAACTAGACGTATAATCTGATTGATGAGTTATGTATGTTTTGTCCTGGGAATATAACTATTACACTTCACTTTTTAAATAAAACTGACTTCATCTAAAAGCGTATTGCTCCGAGAACAGCCAAGAAAAGTTCACCCGTGCAGTGGTTTCTCCTGAGCACAATCGCTTCTGGGTGAATAAAGAATTATAGTCTCAAAGAAGAATTTTATCAGCGTGGCTCTGACAAAGCAGCGAGGAAGACGTTTCATGCCTGTGCATACCCACTGCTCTGGTGCATTTGTTCAAGTAGTACCTGCAGTTTGAGCATAAATCTCAACTTAGACTGAAGAATGTCTCTATACTGTGAGCTTCGTACATATTTGATACAGAGTTATATTTACACGGTTTATCATTTAAACCACCTAAATACACCCACTACACCTGCACTTACTGGGAACTGGCCAAGAAAAGACCAGTTCTTGCTGAAGCCACTGGACATACTGGGCTCTAAAATTAAATATCTGTTTAGATGCATACAAAGACCACCCCCCTCTTTTAAGCTTCTGGCTGTTATTGGTCTCGTCGCTCCGCTGGTCCCCGTCTCGCGCGGTTCCTATGGAATGCACGCTAGAAACAGAAGGGATAATGGGATCAAACCCCACCTGTTCCTACACAGAAATCTGCAGTAATTTGACTCGCCCAGCTTCTGAAGAGATAAAACGATGACAAAATGACAAAGCTACATGGGTGCTGACAACAGCAGGCAGTCGCTCGCTTCCCCAGGGCAGCCGTAACGCATTTCACCCTTGCTGTTTGCGTTTGCCACAAAGATAAAGCCAAGCGCAAAGGTGTATTAAGTCCTCAATGGAGCAGCAACGCGTCCTTTAATATCTAAGAAAAATAACCCTCACCCCACCCTTCTGCACCTACGTATCATGAAAAACTGCGGTTCGAGTTCTGTGACCAAGCAATGTGACGCTGCTCGGCAAATATTTGCTTTAGTGTTAGTTAGGGACACGTAAGAACAGAACTGAGCACAGAGCTGAGTAACAAGAACAGTTTTTTAAATGGCTCGAGGCTGGGCTAGCATTAGCAGGTATGACTTCTGGCCTGCCCCCGACATCGAAATGCATGAATTTTTTGCGTTTTTGTAACGTTGCATAGTACTCATTATATTGGCCAAGATCCTGAGAAGCGGGGTGGAGGAGGAGTTTCAGAAAACAGCATTCGACCAACAGAGGTACTGAATAATCCCTGCTTAGTTCTGAAACTGTCATCATTGTCTCATGTAAGAAACTATCAGGCATAGGACTGTTTGCATAATTTTTCAGTCAGACACCCTAGAAGAACGCACTGCTGGCATCTGAATACGCTGTGACATAGTTAACACACCTTAGAGCAATAATTATGCGGCTGACAATTGGGATAATGAGTAAAACTGGTAATTTCTAACGATCTTCTAAACATTAAGAACTTCAGAAAACACATATAAACGTTATGACAGACTAAACAACAGCTTTTAGGGGCTGCCATGTATTTCTGTGTACACTTTTAAAGTATCAACTGATTAACACTTATATGTGAATTCATATAATAGGAGAATTCATACCTGCACCCACATTAATGGTATTGTTTCATACATGACAAGCTATAAATTAAAGAACAGAAATTCTCACTGTTCAGAAGTACTCAGGGCACACACTTGCCCACCTAAAATTTTTGAGCGCCCTGGCTGCCAGCACCCCTCCAGAAAGCCTCTGCTGCATGGTTTGTTGTGCCTGTCTGCCGAAGGGAGCGCTGCAAAACACCACATATGAAAAAACGTATTTGCTGAGATTCAGAGGGTAAAGTTCATCTTCTGGCTAAGCAAAACGGGTTACCTGGGGTTACTGGAGGAAGGAGAAGAGGACAAAGAGGAAATAAAGGAGGACACATCTACTCCTTTTAAGTACTATTAATCCTCCAACCTTAAATTTAGGAGAGTGGATAAGTTTAGTAACCCGAGAGGATCTATCGCTATGCAAAGTTCTCCTCTTTTATTTGATACGGCGCTCCTCGGGAGCACTGTAAGAATAACTACACCGGACAGCAATATTACAAAGCAGGCACCTGCCCCTCCAACCCCTAAAGGGAGGGAAAAAAGTAAAAAAAAGTTGGTTGAAAAGTAACACTGCCTTTTCAGTGGGTAGTCATTTTACGTGAGGAAACACTCCCTCTCCTAAATTGCCCTTGAAATTTGCTTTGTATAAAGAAAAATACGTACAGGAATAGGCTTAATTCTTTCAATTTTAGGCACTGCTAGCCCTCAGCTGCTTGGTTCCACATGGGAAGAGGCTAAAAGCAAGGTTAACTACAGGCCACAGCAGTTTTGTCTCTGAAGTTTTAATTCCTTCTTTATCTTCTTTCTCTGTAAAAGATACAATACCACCTTCAAGGCAACGCGATAGGGTGGGAGTACGCGGTGACTGTCCTTCCCCCTAACTGGAGATCTTCGGCAGGCTAATCTCTTGCCATCCTTGTATTTTTCTTGGCAGCTGGTTAGCTCCGAGTGCTTCTGGAACGGCACTAACGTATTACCGTTTTAGCAGTCTTTAATGCAAACTGCATCCAGTGCCCGGAATTACCCACTAACCGCTCAAAGAAAGTTGGCTCATGCGATCCAAATCCCAGGCATCGCTGGGCAAGTCTCTATCCACAGCTCACGGTGTTCCTTCAGCGCCTGGCAGGGGACCAGCATTTAGCAGTTTTTCCATAGGGAGGAAGTGCTCAGTTTCTAAAATTTGCAGATACGGCATATTAGCTTCCCCCTCTTGGATAACAGGTGTAGCCCTTTACAGCCAGGGACACTCTCTGCGTGTTTTATTTTGCCAGTAGCCAATGCCAAGGCATTCTTCTTTCAAGCATGAAGTTTACATTACAATAACAAAACGGGGGACACCAGGAAATGTTACAGAACAACTCTGCAAAACTATGCTCGTCTGGCAAGGCTTGTTCAACAACCAGACAAAATCTGATCTCTATCTTGAATGAAACCTCGTTATTGTAATAGCACTGTTAGCGTTTGCTCCCTCCCCGGAGCACACAGAGCACACGGGCATCGTGGAACTTCTGATAAGTATCAGCAACGCAACAGCTCCAAACGCCTGCCAAGGTTTTTGGTTTGTGTATCTCCTGGGCATCCCCCACAGGACAGGGGTAGGGAGATCAGGGAGTAAAAGGAGCCAGACGGGATGAGACTGAAGGTTTCAGAGGACCAAGAAGCGAGCTCCAGCAAGGTGTAAACAGCATAATACTTCTCACTTTCTAGAGGGTGAATCACACTTAGCAACCCCCCAGCCTGTGACTGATGTTACATTCCCACTACATACAGGATAGCAGGGAGGACAGCAACTAAAGCACCTGACAAATTCCTAAGAATTTGCTTGGGATCAGCTGAGAAAAAAAACCACCTCTTTGGCTGTACATGGAGAAAGGGGGATGGTTACAAACCCAGAGTAACACAGGAGCTGTGGCAATAACTGCCCATCAGCAGCGCTGTCACAGGCACCCTCGTTAAGGCAACCAATTCCTCCACATCTTACCCAGTATTCTGGTAGTTTAACATAAATACACGAACAACGGTCAGTGCAACTGCTTTCAGGCAGAAAGGTTCTCGTCAGCATTTCAGCATTACAGCTCCTCAGCAGCACGGCCGCTTCACATGCCGCCTACCCGCACACCTTGGTAGCACTGCGTACAGTGGCGCATCTAACACGGGTGAGCTTGGCTGAAAGCATATTGCATTTCTAAATGCGGCCCCATTGAGTAAATATTTAGTTTACCAACAGCATGTTTGACACCCAGTGCCATATGATCATGTAACAAAATAGCAGCAGTGTGCGTACAAGAGCTTGAAATCAAAGTCAGCCAGGAAACCTGTAATAACTGCTGTGGTTTTGATTTTGGCTATATTTAATTCCCCGGTGCTCCTTCCTTGGTCCGTCAGGATTTAAGAGAGAGAACCTGTGCATTTTCTTGAGGCGGAGGAAAGATGCAGGAAGGGAAAAGGAGACAGAGCTACTGGCTTGGCTCTTGTGTTACGTGTTTCTACTATGAATACATCGGTCTTGTGACAGAACCCTACCTCGGTGACTTCTGCTGTGCAGAAGAGTGAAAGATCTTGTAATCCTACCATGTTGGATTCTTGGGTAGCAATCCTCCTGGTTCCCACATAGAAATCATACTTGGCAGCTCCACTTGTCACATGTCAATATAATATGTGAACTAGCAAGTCGGACACATGCTGGCTTTTTTAATCGAGTATTACAGATGTCAGGCCAGCAGAGGCCATGCTTCATCTCTTCTTAATTACTCCAGTACTCATCTCTCGAGCCTCCCAGGAGTACGGTACCTCTTGGCCTGTGCAAAATGCTGCTGTTAAATCAGATTGCTCATGAAACCCTCATTATTAATTCTTTTAACAGATGCTTCTCCAATGCAGCAATCAAGTGTTCATACCATCTTCAAAGCTCTTTATATACCCACACCTCCCTGGACATGGTCTCTCTCCCTCTGTTCCGTCACTGATCCCAATTTCTGTAACTCTTAAGTCAAAGTATTAACAAACACCTGAGATACTTCCATACAACCCTACATCACAGTATGGGGTTCTTGCACTGATCTTCAGGACCCCTCTCCATACGCCAGTTTGCCCAGAAAGCCACCCCATTCCTCCATACGGTGAAACAGTTTATATTTTAGATTATGAGATCCTCAGAGCAGGGACCATCCACAATTGCTTGAAGAGCACCCAGCTCTCAACACACAACAGTGCCAGCCAGGTAAAGCACAGCCACTTACACACCACTGAATCACTGCAGTTGGAAAGGACCTCAAGAGACTTTTGGTCTAATGCCTCCTGCTCAAGGCAGGGTCTACAGCGGATTCTCACCAGCTTTCCAGGCTGTGGATGAGTGTATGTATGATATGTATGCATGTGCACAGATCCACACACAGGCAAACACAGACACTCATATTTACCCTTTGTAAATCCAGGGAACTTCACAATGGTGGGGGAGGACTAGTATACACAGATTTGTGCCATGTGCCTGCATCCATTCTGATCCAGAGCTGACTCACCTCCATTGCTTAGGTGCTTTATTTGCCCAAACCTCTGTTTTTTTCCTCCCGGATGACGTTCTCATGCTAGAAACCTGACCCAGACCCATTTGGGTGGCAGAGGCTGCACCACCCATGAGCTACAAAAGATTCTGCATGAGATATGGGGCGACAAAAGTGGGGTTTGTTCACGCAAACCAAGCACACCCTTGCCTAACACTACCACTGGGACCGTTTTTGACAAGATCAGACAGATCCACATCACACTCAAAATGGTTAAAAGGTTTTCTTTGAGCTAAATGAAGCGCCAGAGAGTTACTGCAGCGAATAGTTCAGTGAGAAGCACTAAACCAGAAGCAGAACATTCTCTGTGTGCATGCAAACGCAGTCTGGAATTCAACCCAAGACCCCACAACAGCTTAAGCAGGTTTAAGTCCAGGGTCCCTCCTGCCCCAGCCATATGTTCCCACACCTTGCCTTGCATGAGATTCATTTCATCCCCATTTTCAAAGTGTAAAGAAACAGATGTTCCCAGAGGGTGTTGCCTAGCTAGGTGGGATGTATCATCCTCACAGTACCTCCCCTTCCCACTGCCTGCAGACCAGCATAAACCCACTTACAACAGGATGAGATGGATCCCACCCTCAGTGACTTAGCAGCCGTCACGGGAAACCTCCAAGAGCCAAGATTTACCGGGTTGCTCCTTAACCTGAGGCTTGAGATGGTTTTCTTTACCACAGCCTTATGCTATATCATTAGTGCAACTAGAGCTTTCTGAGGAGGTTTAGAAATGGTTAAAGAATTACTGCAAACCAGAGGACGACATTGATACCAGCAGCAACGTTAACCGTTAATACACTGGGCTGGAAGAATTAGCAGGCCAGTTAAGTCATGCCGTCACAACACATAGGTCACAGTCAAAGGGATTAAATGACAAGACTTACTTCTCTACTGTTCTCCTGTCATAAGTCTAAAATATATGGAACAAGGTTAGCCGGGAGATGAAGGGAGTCAATCTTCCACTGAATGCAAAGTAAGAGTAAATATATGATGTCAACATATACTGCAAACCAGGCAGCGCTCCACAAACGAAGGCAAGCCCGATGACAGCTGAACAGCATCAGGGCTAAATCTGGGAACAGAGGGAGAGGAGTTCACAGAAAACAAAGAGAAAAGCACTCCCAAAATAGCCTTGCAACTGTCACCACTAGCGATTGTCAGCACTGGAAGGTATGACCTTGCCATTGTGTCCCATGATCACAGCTCTACTCTTAAGGGGGCATTTGTCAGAACCAGCACTACCAAAAATTCCACTTCCAAGTGATCCTGTGTCTCCAGCAGCACAGATTACACTCACCAGTCATTTTAGGAACACAAAGAGCTCTTACTGTTGCTCCTGCAAAAACACGGAGCTTTATACCTTTCCTTCTCTCTTCTCAGCCCTGGTGTAGGGTGTCCTTATGGCTACGATATCCTGCATGGGCACTTCTGTACCACAAACCCAGTTTTAAAATCTTTATGCTTTGAAATCCTTGTGCAAATCTAATTCTGACACAATTGTATTAGAACCAGCAGAAAGAGGTAAATTCTGTTTTGAAGAGAATGGTGTGGAAAGGGAGGGGAACAAGATAAAAAGGGTATTATTAATTTTCTTGTCTGATTAATTAGCTACGTTCCTTCCTTTTTTCACAGCAGTTGAGTCATACTTCTCATGTAAGCAGGAAAAGATATGGATTATCTCAGATTTCTCCACTGGAAAAAACCCTGCAACCAGAAGTACTCAGCAGTATCCATGCCAGTCATCAAAAGAAGCCAACAACAAATCTCTTAGAATAATTAGCACAACAAAAAACCCAGTAGAGCACAAGGGAAGAGAGGAATGCATGCAAAGGCATAATTATTTCACGAACGTAGCATTTTCAAGATGAAATAGCAGCACGAAATGTCAGGTGGAGAACTGCTTCGAATAGAAGCCACATTTTGAAACTCCCCACGCCTTCATATATGCAACTTATTTAAGAAGGAGGTAGATGTAGATATCTACTGCGCTAGGGTATAGATGGCTTAGCTAAATGTCTGTAAAATTCTTTATAATTATCAGGACTTCTGCTTTAGCTATGCAGCCACAGTACTGCCAGTGAATGCTGAAGCACCACACTTCACCACTGGCTGGGACGTTATCTGCTTTCACCGAGGTAGCCCTCGGCATGCCAAAGCTTCCAACTCTGCTTCTTTAGGATAAACAGGGACTGCCGCCGTACAGAAAGAGAAGGTCAGTTGGACACTCATATACTCCGTGAAACTGAAACAGGAAGAAAATGGGAGGAAAGCTGAATCGCCCTGGTTTTATTCCTGCTAGGGCCACAGGCACAGGCATGCAGGATTGCCGTCTTCTTGCCCCTCATTTAGCATTTCTAATCAAATAGCATTTTGGCAAATCTAGGAGGATCAGCAAAGACCACAAAGGCAAGTATTTCACTGTGCAAAGAGCCACAGGGATCAACCCCTTATGCCAACCCCTCCAGCCTCATACTATTTGTGCTCCCATGTGTCCAGCAGCCCACACTTCATTCACCTCTCATCCAGACTGGACCCGATACAGTGATTTTCCACTTCCACAGTGCTTTTCCTGCGCAGTTGATGGACTGGTTTGCCATTTGCATTCCCAGACCAGAACACATAGCTCTAAACCAGAGACAGGCCATGTGGGACCTACTTTAAAATCCAATCTAGATTATAATTTTACTCCCTTCCTTTTCATCATCTTCATCCCTCTAATTCCAACATGATTTTTAATACCCATTATTTCAACAGCAGTTGGAGACTAATACTTTGTACCATCTGAGAAGAGCTTGAAATGAGTCCAGTACTTGATCAACTGCCAACACTAAAAATAAAGTCTTTCTGTCACTGAAAAGCAGGGACTGCCAGTTTTCTAATAGTGTAGAGCAGCATTAGCTTTTCAAGTCTCACCAGTTTAGTCACCCTGACCACTAAGTATGTCATTTCTCTCCCACTCAGCCAGTGCTCTCTGGCACCGGATCAAGACAGTATATATAAAATCCTGCTCTTAAATTACTGAAATTTTAGTTCCTGCCTGAAATAACTACATTTCATAATTAGAAGCTCACAAGCATTTCACTCCTGTGTGGAAAAGGGAAATTTAGCTACTGCAGGTTTGCTTAGCAAAGAAACATCCTGCTAACACCACCCTCGTTCTTCAGCTCTACAGGCCCTACATCAGCTGTAATACTGCACCTATTTAATGCAGTTCCTAAAGGCACCTTTACAGTGCAAGCAAAATATGTATGCGGCTTCTGTCGTCAGCTTTATTATACAAACGTATTCTAACTTTCCAAGATGCAACCTTAGATCAGCTTCAGCCAAACCAGCGTGGCCTCCCGCAGCCCAGGGCTGACGCTCACCCTAGTCTCTTGAACGGCCCCTGGAGATCGCAGAGCAGCACGGTAAGACCAATGCTGAATGAAGACTAACCTTGTCAACAGCGAGGGGGGAAAAATATCCCTCTTCAGCCCACTTGGCAAGGTTCCCCCACTCCCACCACACCTGCCGGAATGGCGAGATGGGGTAAGAAGGCCCGGTAGGGCCGCTCCGTGCTCCACAAACAACCCTCTACCAGAAAGGACTCTAGGTCTTCTCCCAACTGGCCAGAGACATGGAAAAACAGCTGCAAATGATTTTAGCTCCAACTTGGCAAACTAAAGATGAGATTTGTGTTACCTAACTATAGACCTCAAAGACAGACAGAGAAATCTCCCACGGTCACTTCGGGCTTTCTTTAGTCTCTCCCACAGTAGGATTTTGCAGCAGGTCTGCTGGCCGAAGCCAGGGCTGTCTCTGTCCTGCCCTTACACCCAGCCAGCACACCCTCTCCCCCAGCAAGGAGCACTGATACTCATTTGATACCCCACTAAACAGATCCAGCAGCTAAACTGGCTCACAATGGGACCAGTCAAGCACTTAAACTGGTATGAAAAGCATATGACAAAAGCAACAGGAAGGGCAAGCCTGAGATAGTCTTAAGCTGCCGCACAACCATTCACTTGGACCTCTTGCTTTTGTCAAGACAGACAGCTCGCGCCGCACATGGCCCGGCGAAAAACCGTTGCTTTCTCTGTTGAAAAAACAAAATCGCTCCAGGGCTAGTATCACTTTCACAGAAACCCAGCTCCTCCTCACAGATGCCAAAGCTCACGTACGGGAAGTACCATGAGCTCCTGCAAACGCCAAGAAGTGCCCGATTACCACTAAGTAAGGGCGAAGAAGATAAAAACAGTGCCCGTATGCAGAAACACCTCAACACAATTGCAAACAAAAAGAAAGAGGGGATTCCTTTGGTGGATTCATAGACAGTTTATTGAAAACCAGAATATTAGACCCGTGGTTTTCGTGCATATCATTGTCTTGCAGCCACATGAGGTTTTGTTTCAAGATCTGAATCTCACCTTTGTGGCCAGGAAAAAAAAAGGTGGTTTATAAAAAGAAAAGCATACACTCAGTAATTCCATGTATTAATTCTCACTGCCAATCCTCCAGCGCCTGGGAACATTTAAATATTCTTCTTCACAGTTAAAGGTTCGGATGGCTGAATCCTAAGTACCAGTCCCGCATGCTCCTAGGGGCTCAGCGAAATGAAATCGTCACTAGACGGACGTGTAGCAGCTTGCTCAGTCATTATCCAGTCCTGTGCAACTGGGAGCCTTCGCATTCAAGTAAACAAGTGGTTTTTCTGAGCGCTGCCATTCTCCCTGCCTGCTACCTGAACGAGAGACTGGTAACCACCCTGGCTCAACTGCCATGAAGTCATTCCCAGCAGGAAAAGACACCACGTCAATCACAGGAGACAGAATTTTCTTTGAAGCGGAGCAGACCAAGAGGGTGCTGGATCAAGAAAGCTTTCTAAAAAGAAGGGGATTCCACATTTCTTCCTGACGGGGACATAGCTAAGATTTTGCACGCATTTCTGTACCCACTGCGATCACTTGGATTGGCAACATCACTTAGCATGGTGCAGCTTTAAGGAAACGTGTTCTTTTAAATGCTAGTGAAACCTTGACATGATCTGCAGCAGATTAAGCTACATAGCAGTTAAGCTATACATTTTAAGAAAATGTAGCAAAAAAACCCAACCTATCTAGAGACAGCAATTTAAGGTCTGGACTCCGGCTGGCATTTTTAGCGTGGTAGGTGAAGGAGAATATAGAAGTTCACAGTCCTATGACAGAGTCTGCACGTCTCTTCGGTAACAAACTTTTCAAGAATGCCCAATACTGGAAGAAGGCATGTGCTCGATATATTTTTGAGAATCCGATTAGTGTGAGTTTTGACATATCAACTACACTTTCAGGCAGAGCTCATCTGAACTTGCCTTTATTCACAGGAGAAAAAGAGGGGGGGGGAAAAATCATTTGGCACTCTTAGGGTTGCTCAGTCTATAGGAAAATGTCTTTGTTGTATTGGGGTGGGTTTTTTTAATCCTGTGGGAAACAAACTACAGCAAATCTCAGCAAGGCCACCAGTAACAAAGTCATTCACCAATGGCTTCTGAGCACATCAGCCTCACGCTGCCGTCAGCGGCCCAGAGGTCAGGGACTCTGTTCTGGTGATGCCCATGGAAAAGGAGAGGTGGTGGCAAATACAGTACTGAGAGAAGTGATCTATTAAAGAAAACGACATGTAGAATAAGGTCACTGAAGAGGGACAAGTACTGCTGGAATGATCATTCTTTGCTAGAGCCTTGCACCGATGCTTTCATACAGTAACCGAGCACTGTAAGTGTATTAAAGATGCTGCCATGCACTGACCCCTCGTCGAAGCGTGACACCAGATATCCTGCTAGTTTGAGAGATGGACACAACTAAGGTGTCAACTGTCCCCAGTGACACCAATGGCGTTTTGAGTCTAATCAAGTCCTGTGGTCTCTGCGATCAAAGAAATACAGACCTAATGCAAACTTTTATGTTTTCATAAGAGTAACGTAAACCCAGTTACTTGCTCCAACGCCACGCACATGCCCTGCATGGTTTAGATACTGGCAGCCCAGTGTGAACTCCTGATTGAGTGCTCTGTCAGGACCTCTAAAGTGTCACGCAGCCCTGGCTAGCAGATGCCGAAAAAAGGACGTAGCCAGAAATGGAGAGAGCAATGAATGTACGCGGCAAAGGGCGGAGTGGCAGGGGAGAGCAAGCTCTCCACCTCTGTAACTACCATTTACAGAAGCAGCAGCCAGGCAGACTGACGAGGCTTACAGGTGAACTACAGCAATTACTCATCCTTAAAGTAAAACAAAACCTGGTGGGCGTCCAGCCAGAGGATGGTGAGTTCCATGTTTACTGCCCCGCGTCACCTGCGCATTAGCCTGCCTTGGCACAGGCAATCCTCCAGAACAAAGTACCGTAACCCGGATGGCGAACAGGAGAAATGTAGGAGAGGGCAAGGTTTGTTGAGAAATCCCAGCCGCCAGAGCCATGAAATAGTCTCACTTCGGAGTGGATCAGCCCATTTCTGCTGAAGAGGGAAGAGAAGCAAAGAGCATCATGCAGGAAGACTTCCAGAGGTCCCGCAATGCAGCCCCATCTCCATGCCAGCTGCAAAGGAAGAGCTCACAGGAGGAAGCAGCGAGCTGATGGCTGGGAGAAAAGTCCTGCAGCTGGGTCTGTCTCGCTGGGAACACGACTGCGTGTCCCCAAGACCATGGATGCACCCTTGCTGCGGGCTGGGCTCCCAGCTTGGAGCAAGAGCTAGGCCATGAGCAAGCGATTCCGTGATCAGGTATACAGACGGACAGGGAGTGATAGTCATGGACTGTGTGATGACTTGTCTGCTGGAGGCAGGACAGACACACAGCCAGGAGAGGCTCTAGAAACAAACTGGCTTGCATTAGAAAGTTGGACAGGAGTACTTCTTGGAAATCACGTCATAGCTATGGTGTAGGACCAGACAAACGGACAAGCGGCAAGTGTCTCAGTGTACGGCTCCGAAGGTGGAGAGGAGTCACTGGGAAGTGAGGGAACTCCTGGAATAGAGGAAAGGAGAGATCTTATCAAACCCCAAAAGAACCAAGTTGCTGGTGCTGACATTAGCGGATGGTATAATACAGAATAGTGGACTCATGGGAAATGGAGACATTTTGGAAAAGAGCCACCAAGGCTTTTACAGAGGGAAGTCATACGACTGAAAGCCATTGGAGTCATCTGAAGGGTAAACAGCATGAAGCCAGGGAGATCCAGGTGATACACTCCACAGAGAACTCCTAAAGGCTTCTCATCGGGCCCCTCACCAAGGCTCCTAAAGACGCTGACTTGCACGGGTAAGAGAGAAGATCCTTGCACAGTTAAACATATTTTCACAATGGCGAGACCAGAACACGTGACAGATTGTCTTCCTGGAGATCTCTGCAGAAATCTTTCCTGGGGTCTGTGCCACGAAATGTATTAAATAAAGGATCTGGAAGGGGAGGTGATTAGTGAGGTGATGAAGTTTGCTGATGAAATCCTTCAAGAGGGTAAAGAAAAGGACGAACTTGCAGAAGAATCTTAGAATACTGAGCAACTGGTGATAAAACAGCAGATGAAATTCAATGCGGATAACTATAGAGTGAATCACAGGCAAAAAATACACCTAACATCATGTAACAAAATGAAGGCTCTGAGCTTATTACTGCCATTCAGGAAAAAGCTCCTAGGATTATAACAAATAGCTGTAGGAAAATATCAGCTCCAAGCTCAGAAATCAAAGCAAATACTAGAAATTATTTGGAATGGAACAAAACAGAACAGAAAATATCATTAGGCCCCTATGTAATGGTGCACTATATTTTCAGTATCTTAGGAAATTCTAGTCTCCACAACTAAAAAAGATACGGTAGACATGAACAGGACATGAATTAGAAAAAGCTTAACTTACAGAGAAAAACCCACCCCAAAACAACCTACATTCCCCATTTTCCTAAAGCATCTCTTATGCATTTCTGTGGCATCACAAATATGGTTTATACTATTTGTAGAGCACTACAGAAACAATGCTTTGGAAAAAAAACGGCTAAAGAATTCAGAAAGATAAGAGAACAAGTTATAAAAGGTTTTGGGCAAACAGGACGCTCGCTCTACATCCGCTCAGCGCTCTGCTGTAACCTCGACCCACGGCAGCTGTACCAGCAGGGACTCGGTCCGTGCAGGAAAGCACAGGATTCGGCACAGCCTGCAAAACCTTGAGCCTGCGTAAACACTCCTCTGAAAGTCTGATCAGCACAGACTAACAAGGCCCAGATTTGTTCCTCTTGTTCAACAAAACTGTAGAAACAGAGATCATGTTTTACTGGTGTGAGATGACACCAAAGCGGAGGAGGTGGAGAGCTCCACGGAGCAGAACCCAGGCTCAGAGGGTTCCTGACAAAGGTTCTTACAGCAAAGCAAAACAGGAAAATTCCTACACTTAGGTGGGAGACACCTAAAGGCAAAACAAGGCCAAAAAGGGCGCAGCGCTGGAGCGGGTCACTGACTAGATACCCACTCAAGACAGGCTGGGCTGAAAGCAGCCCCACCACCGCGCCGCTGTGTGACAGGGCTCACGCGTGCGAGGGCACCTCCGCTCCTGCCAGGTCTCAGCCGCTGCGGCCGACGCACCACGCCGGCTCCGACAGCTCCCACGCTGCAGGGAGCACGCTGCTCGCTTAGGGTCTTAACCTTTCAAAGCAACATTTACTAAGTATATTGTTACAGCATTAATGATTTATACCATTACTTCTAATTCTGCTTTACCATCCCCTCATCTCTGACCCCACTGGGTAATTAAGGCTTGGCTGAATGACTCAGTGGGGTGCTGCTGAAGAAAGCAAATCTCATTCTGGAACACATTACAGACAACTGCTGTTAGTAAGGCCCCAAAGAAAATTATTCTTGGGCTGGAGACGTCTCCACTTGAGTATCACATTCAATTCGAACACAACATGCTCCTAAGCCCAGAGGAGAACCACAAGGCTCAATGCAAGTTTACAAGACATCAACTAATTGGAAAGACTAAGTAAAACCAGCTTTACT
This sequence comes from Phalacrocorax carbo, assembly GCF_963921805.1. Taxonomy (NCBI): domain Eukaryota; kingdom Metazoa; phylum Chordata; class Aves; order Suliformes; family Phalacrocoracidae; genus Phalacrocorax; species Phalacrocorax carbo. The sequence continues at coordinate 1,342,710 of NC_087535.1, forward strand.
CTGCCTAGGTAAAAGAAAAAAAAAAAGTTTAAGGAGAACAGAGTCTTCCAGTAGTGGGAAGGCTGCTAAGAAAGGGAAAGCAATTGCAGCCAGAGGAAAACAAAGAATTCAGTTTCATTTGGAAGAAAGCAGAATTGGGTCAAACACTGAGGAACGCTTCCTAACTGCTCAGCTTGCCAGGCGCTGGAGCAGGCTTCCAGAGGGGCTGCGGGCGAGCTCTTCGTGAAGAGGTGTAGGAACCGATTAGTTAACGGTCTTTTGGAGAAAGCTCTGATAAATCTGGTCGCGCCTTAGTGCAGAGAACTGGATCAGAAGGTCTTCGGTGGTCTCTTCCAGCGACGCATCTGTAACTCCACAACTGCAGCAGAGGGCCCTCGCTGCTGAGACAGCGCAGGCTGGCCTGAGACAGAGCTAACGACAAAGAGCCAGACGAACGGCGGAGGGAGAGATGCAGCTTTCAGCATCATAGACCAGAAGGAGAACTATCAAAGCACTCCTCAGAGAAGCCAAAGGATTAGGAAAGCAGCTTAGACAGACTGGAGAAGGGGTGAGTGGTTAGAGTAACCGAGACCAAGCCATAGCAACAGAGATAAAAAATTTAAATAAATAAATTTTAAAGAAAGAGCTATAGCTTTGTCAACCACAGGTATCTCCAAATCTCCAAGACTCTGAGGACTTCATCGTCACAACACTGTATTTTAGAAGATAACCCTGGAAACAGATTATATTAAAACGTCTTATTTTCCCATATGCATCAATTCTTGTTTTGGACGGGGCTTGAATTTTTAAGTCACTAGCACAATCTGCAGGAAGCTGGGCACAATGTCAGCACATGGATTCCCTCCCAATGACTACAATCAATTCTTTGTTCCTTGTTCACTTTCTGCAACGTGGAACAATTTTCTTAAAGATTAACAGCACCTAAACTAAATGGAAAAGAATGGATTTTGTGGACCGACCGAGCTGTAGACTGAAGACAAGCCAATACTCAGAACAGCTATAAGACAATATTTGGCCATAAGCATGGGGCTCCTTCTATAGCGGCTATTAATAAGGGATCAAAAATAACTCATGCAATATGCTCTGAAGTTTAAACCTTGGCTCTGCTGGCATACAGGCTGGCACAGTCCTGAAGTCTCTCCTCAAGAGACACACAAATTTACCACTTATCTTTTTCAGCGTGAGGGAATGCTTGTTCAGAATAACTCAAGTGATATCAATTTAAAAAACAAACCATTTCAGGCTGCGAAGGTCAAATTCTGTTTGTCAGTCATCCAAGAAAGAAAAGAAAAGCTAGTGCAAACTGTGAAGTAAAGATGAAATCCACTCTTCACAGGAACACCTAGATGCCGCGTTCAGTCAGATATATTAGTTCAGGCTACTGCAAGCCAGGAATAGAAAAAGGCTCAAAACCTGGTGGATTAGCAAGGTGATATCCCACACATACACGTATTCTTCCTTCTCGGTTACAGGATGCTGTGAAATACAATCTTCATGCCACCGCAGCAAGTTACCCCAAAATTCAATAAAATTGTCTTTTAAATGTAAAGCACAATCGCTCACCATTTATGCAATATAGGATTACTTCGCCTTCTAGAAATCACTGGGTTTTAATTTTAAAACTATTGCTTTAACATTTGAGAAGGTGTTTGGCCTTATTAATGCTCTCCTATCTTATTTCTCTTCTTGACTCTAATCTGTAATAAATAATGCCTTTTGAATTATTCATTATATCATAGAGGGAATCTTCCTGCCACTCCATCCTAGAGCCTGGCAATCTGTAGCTTAACTTACAGAGCTCGAATTTATACCCATCAAGCAGTTTCTGAGCATATCTAAGCTTTTGGCATGAACTATGTCCTAAAGGGATTAGTTCCACTGCTGAATTTTGCACTGGATGATAAAATATTTGTTTTCAAATTTTGATGTCCTTTATTCCTTCCTTGGGGGAAAAAGCAAACCTTCCTAATCACATCTTACGTAGAATTTTGGATACCTCTGTCATATCTGTGCTTGTCGCTTTCCACCAGTTAGAAAGAATCGTTGACAGTTTTGACCCTTCCTTGTAGAGAAACCACGACTTTGATCACCTTGCTGTTATTTCCCGTACTGACTACATGTTTCTGAGGTGGTAGGAGGAGGACTGCACAAACTAATCTACAGATGGGCACAACGTGAACTTATCCTGGCTTTATGACTTCTATTTATTCCTGTCTTACTAATTCCTAATGCTTCATTTGCTTTTACCCACTGCAGCCCTTCCACACCATCCCACTAAATCTCCAGAAAACCTATTCCAGCCTGTAACAGCTGGATTAGAATCCACCGTTCCCCCATAAATATTACCTCCCATTTACCGACCAAATTTTGCCAGCCATTTTATCAGCAAATTAGCCAGTATTGTGAAACCCTTCACTGCCAGCTTTCATTTTTTTATCCTGAATATACAGCACCATCAAACAGCTGTTATCTCACTCGTTATTCACTTTTCCATCTCATACGGGTGTGCAGAGCAGCACAGGCTCCAGGGGAGAGGCACAGGATAACTCCCCTTTCTTCTGTAAACTGATCTTTTATTCCCAGCCTTCGTTTTATCTCTTTCAGACAGTAATTAATCAATTATAAGATCTCTTTATTTCACAACAGCTTTGTTTCTTTGGGCTTCCATATAGGGACCTTGTTGAAAGCATTTTGGAAATCCAAACACACCACCTCAACCAGATTTCTCTTCCCTACATGCTCGTTGGCTCCTTTGGGTTCATCATTCCCCAGGTTCTTCTTGGAGTCCTTTTTGGAAACTAGCACCGCACGGGGAACCGTCCCTTCCCACTGGCTTGGTCCCGCGGCAGGGATGGCCCTCTGGTAGTTGGCTGGGTTTAAGCGATGTGTTACACACACGGATAAGAGCTTAGTGACTTCATACACGAGTTCCTCCTGAAAAAATACCAGCTGGTGCTGAAGACCTGACACTTTTCATTTGTCTGAGCAGTTCTGGAACCTCTTCTGTCAATACCGCAGCTTGGGAAAGCTCAGAAAGCTGCATTTTTATTTTTTGTTTTAAGAGATCTTTGTACAGGGCAGACTGAATGCGGGCGGACACAGTATCACTGAGAAGCAATACAAAACTCTTCAGCAAACAATGGCAAAACTAGGACAGATTTGTCATTTGAAACTATTTAGTTGAGCTGTATCCAAGACTCAGACTCTCCCAATACTCCCCAGAAAAAACCCGATACTGTGTGTTCCGTGGATACAGCATATCTCTCTCACAGTGATTCACAACAGAGAGGAGAAAGCATGCAGGCCACCCCATGGAAAAGATGATACATCACAAGGAACGATGTATCTTTCCTTACATTTTTAAAGAATTAAGATTTAAATTCTCCTAAATCATCACTTTTCGATTTCCTTTACTGAAAGCCCCCCTGTTCCTTAGATACAATAAGCAGAAGTTTGCCTAAGCTCTGTTTCTCTGCAGCAAACACTCGCCCTCACACACCCGCCTCTCAAGATATTCCACCTTCCACTTCCATGTATAAGAGGAGAGACTGCGAAATGCGCGTGTGCCCAGGGAAGGGATGCAAGCTCCAGCAGAGGCGCAGATAATCCTACCCGAAGGCTGGAAGGCTCACATACTGCGCCTTTGCACAGAGGTCTAACACAGCCAGCATCAGAGACGCAGCTCACCTTGCCCTGGGGACGGTACTTGGATGAAAAGTGCACTCTGAGGAGCTGCCGGGGACACTTACTGCCTTCCAGCTCTGCCCCCAACTTAATTAGACTGAGACTAGCTATGCGACAGAGGGTCTGGGAAGCAAATGGCAGTGGGTAGGCGGGTGACATGGGGACTGGAGACAAGCTCCACAGCTCCAGGGCAGCCCAAAGCCCTGGAGAGGCACTTTGGTCCAGAAAGTGTCCGGGCTGCCCCGAGCAGCACACACACCCTGGGGACGCAGCAGCAGCCAGCACGCGGTGGAACTGCCCAGAACAGCAAGGAAACAGGACTCAGATCCCACCCAGGACTATCGAAAGGAACACAGAGCAACAAGTTGTCAACCAGTGCTGTTGGCCTCACCGGTTCCTTCTCCTCCTAGCCAGAGGCTATTCAGCCTGGTCCACGGGAGCGACTTAAGCTGCCAAAACTTGCTCTCCCCTCTCTGCTCTGCTCTGCTTGCAGAAGGGCTGGTTTGCAAATCACGGGAGCTGCTCAGCCCTACCTACCCGCCAGGTTTCCTCACCTGCTGGCAGGAGCAGTGCTTTGCCTGCTCGAAGGTTTGGCACTCAGAGCTACTTCCTAAACCCAGCTCCCCAGGGTAGCATATCCATCTGCTGGGCACAGGCTGGGCATACGGGACCAAACAGCCCTGTGACTTGCACAAGTTTGTGTGGGTGCCAAGGTTAAGCAAAGCTGGACCCTAAGACATGCTTTTTGCAAGGTTGTAAGCTAAGCCCTACTGGCTTGTGGCTGCTCGCTCTTGCAGTTGATCCCCAGGGCTGGAGCAGCCATCGCTCACGGGCTGGCTGCAGCTACGGCCACCCATTCCCCTCCGCAGAGCCCCGAACATACCCTAGTGCCTCCTGCACCCCCTTTCCATACTCAGATGGCACTGAGCAACAGTTAATACGCAAAGTGCAGCACCGATTAAATTGGTAGCTGGACTGAAAGTAAAAAGGGCTCCACCAAAGTGGACTCACAAGCCAAAAAAGAGAGTTAAGCTTGCTTTGTAGCATTTCCTGTGGTGTGAGCCTTTCTGCACATGGGAGCAGCAAGAAGCGTTCTTCAGCAACTGGAAGGCAATTGCTAAGCCCATTAATAAAATTAAGGCAGCCAAGAAAGATCAGCGAACACCCCTAGCCTTAAGGGCCACTGATGTCTGTACTGCAAGATGGTTAAGAAGCTACCAAAGTGGTAGTAAGAAACAGGAATCCGCAATCATCATCTCCCTTGGGAGATAGTACCTGGCAGTACTTCTAGCTGCGTGTCGACTCCTGAAGAGGTCACGACAACGCCTCAAACCTGAACTGGTGCTGACAGATAAGCAGTTCTGAATCCTTGGTTAAGTCATTGTGCAAGTTTGCACCAAAAAGCAGGTCTGAGACGACAGCAATCGCTCACTAGCAGCTGCTCAGCCGTGCTCCTGCCAGACTGAAGTCTCAGTTAAGAGACAAGTCAACTAGAAAGAACCCCTCCTATTTCCTTCCCAGCAGGGACTTCACCTTAAAGCTTAAATTTTTTAAAAGGGGGAAAAAAAAAACCAAACCACCAAACCAGGGAGACAAGGAAATGAGGAAAACACCCTAGAAATGTTTAGGTTGCTGCGCACACGAGTGTCCGACAGTCGCTGCAAAGAGCTACAGGCAAGTAAGACTGAAGCTTCAGGCAGCGCCTCCTACAGAAGCTGAGAAGGCCGTAACGCCAAGACGGGGACACGTGCTACAGGGAACAGACTAAGGACAGTTCCCAGAAAAAGGAGACAGGTCCTGCTAGCTACATTGTGCAGCACCAGAGCCCCAGCCCAGGGAATAAAGGGGAAGGAATGGCCATGGATCACTTTGGGACCAGGTGGGATGCAGACAGGGCTGAGGAGGGAGCTGGCTGATGTCACGGCAAAGTCACTGGCACCTTCCAGAGGTCACGGTGACAAAGGGAGGTTCCTGATTACATATAAACACCACCCGTCACATAAGAAGGGTCCAGGGAACCACAGGTCCCAGTCCCAGATTAGTCCCTGGAAAGGCTATGTAGTAAATCTTCCGAAAGCTATTTCCAGCTGCGTGCAGAAGGTGGTGGTGACTGGGAAGAGCCACCATGGATCTACCAGTGGCAAATCTTGTCCAACTTGATTGCCCTCCACAATGACAAGCTGGCTGGGTGGACGATGGGAGAGCGAGCGCTGCACCCCTTTGACACTGTCTCTGGTAGTATTCTGACAGGCAGATTGGTGAGAGCTGGAACTACGGGAGCAGACAATAAGGCGATGGAAAATTGTCTAGAATATCAGGCTCAAAAGGTGATCAGCTGTACAAAGTCCAGCTGGCAGCTGATTATCAGTGGCATCCCTTAGGGTTGTTACTGGGGCCAACACAATTCAATGTCTTTATTAATAAACCTGAATAACAGCAATTGTGGGACAGAGAGCACTTGCAGCAAGTTTGCAGATGATGTCAAACTGGTCGGTGTGGCTGGGACAGGAGATCCTTCCCAGAGGCACCTACACAGGCTGGAGAAGTGGCCTGATGGAGAGCCTGTGAAGGTCAACCAAGGCAAATGGAAAGTCCTGCCCCGGGCCAGAGTCACTCTTGCAACAACGCAGACTGGAGCAACTGGCTGCAAAGCAACTCTGCAGGAGAAGACCTGCCAAGTTCTCAGGGAGGCAGAGCAGACAGATGAGAGGCAGTCAACTGCTGTTATGGACCATCAATATAGCTGTCTGGAAGAGACTCTGACACACAACATCAACTTTTTGCTTCTCAAAAGTCTTTGAAATTTTGAACACAACTTCTGCCTTTGAAAGCTTGGGCATGGTACACAGATTCCCCAAAAGGCTAACAAGTCTGATGAGAATATGGGCACACAGTAAGTTGAGCTGGCTGGAGCATGGTGCAGTTCAGTCAGCCTCCTAAGAACCCAGCAAAGAAGCACGAAGTAAGGTGAGAACCGAAAGCCAGCATCAAGTGATGAAACCAGCTTTGAAGGTTTAACCTAGACACCTCCTCCTTCAGAAGCAAATCAGCAGCACTTTCTACTTTCTCTAGAGCGAGCTATTTCAGCTCAGCATTCATCATTCTGCTTGAAATACTTGCTGTAGACTGCTTAAAAGCCACCTCTTGCATCAAAAAAGGAAGACGTGGTAACGAAAGCATCTTTACCAGTGTAATCATTTTTGGTAACTGAAATGGTTTATATTAATGCAACGTGTAGATCACACCAACAGCATAAACGCCACTTGCGATGTTCATTAAAAGACTCAAGCAAGGGCACACGGTTTGCTAGCACAGGAACTTCTGCTGGCATCATCACATCACTTAAAAAAAAAAAAATTAAATCAGACACTTGGCAGGTCTGTGGCGTTTGCACGACTGTCATGGGTGCAGTTATACTCCTACCCGGGCTTGGGACCTGCACCTCTTCCTGGACAGGTGTAGGCTGTGCTAATGCAATCAGATAGCTCAGATTTGGTTGTTATCCACAAAAACACCAAACCTGTCTATGCCGGAGAGCATATGATCTTGCTTACAGAAACCAGACAACGAATGGGGCAGAAAAATGGCTTCTTAGATAAAAATTCAGAACAAACCACAACAGTATTTAAGGTAGATATTCTGACAATTTCTGTTGGCAGAGGCAGGGTCTCTCTTAATGAGGTAGTGCAGAGCAGTGTCCTGGCTACACCAAAACAGTTACAGCAAGCCCCATTACTCACAGCCTGCTGGGTCAGAGTTCACCTGCCCCAGCAATCTTCCAAGGGAGAAATCCCTATTAACGTGTCTCGCACGAAGTATCAAGTTGTCACTCAAGATCAATCCATAATTAATAATTGTTTTGGGTAAGGCTGACAGCTCATATGAATTCAAATCTTGGAAGAGGCAGAGAAACTCTGCTTGACGCTTTTGACTTCTGAACGAAGCCATTGCAGCAATACTTCTGGATGTATCAATTCAAGCGCGAAAACAGCACGGTTAATTCGGCGCAGCTCCATGTGCGGGCCCTACCAGCTTCAAGCTGGTTTACATCTGTTTGGGTTATGGTATTATATTTACAAGTCCAAACTAAACAGATGTAAGCCAGGTTAGGCCAGCAGAGCCCACACACAGTTGCATCAGTTCACTAAATCACTGTTAGAGTCACCTCTTGCTAAACCGGCGGTTGTGTTTAGACAAGGCCTGATACTACGAGTTGTTGCTATTGCAGGATTTCAGATGTAAAAAAGCATAAGGCTTTGTAATAAAATCGCATTAACTGTCTAAGACAGTGAGGAATGACAAATTATAAATAGGAGGTGGCTTCAGACAGATTCCAGAAATGGATGGTGAGCCACCACTGTGGCAAATCAATGCTCCGGCTCGGAGTATCAGAGAAGGGCCAGGTCTAGTTTTACCCTGAAAAGGCAGTGACACATAAAAGGCTAATGGCAGGTGGTCATTCTGCATTCTGTACATTTCACAAAGATTTATGAGCAAGGCTGAATGCTGGAAAAGCAATGCTGAAACCGCTTGTGTCCCTCTGCAAGGTCAGCTTATTGTATCATGGAAACATTTCTAGTGAGACTCTTGGAAGTTAAGACTGTTCTGTTTCTTTCAGCTACAAGAAACAAGCTACTAAGAAAAAACAGCATGAAAATAGCTTATACCATTTGCTCTTAGAGAGTGAATTTTCAGTTATTTTCAGTTGTTTTCAGATGAGCAAAGACTATATTTAAGCCGAGAGCTTAAAGCTGGAAGGAGACCGATCTGTCAAAAATTTGTTTAACATAAATATTTAACAGGAGTGCACATAGATGTATTTTCTAAAATACTAGTCATCTGTAAGTACTCTACACTGTAATTATCATGAATGAATGCTGTCATGAGAAATTGTGTAGGTGTCTGAATTGAGAATTTTGATGTTTGTGATTGTCAACAGCTTGATGTGGAAAGAGAGGCCTGACTGCTGGGGTTCGGCAGTCAGCGGTGCGGGGTACCGTTCGCACCAGCCTGGGAACCTAAAAAAGCAAATTTCCTCTGAAAAATGGGTTTTAAGAATTAAACATTTAAGAATGGTGCTGTTCCACCACAGTAAGAGATGCATCGATGCATCACTGGAGTGAAGGGAGGAAATAAAATCTGGCACCTATAAGCTGTGCAGGCTGGAGCTCCATCACGCAGCCATGCTCTCACCAGATCACGTCGGCCTCCGTTTTCGAGAAGTTGACAGCAGCTCGAAACATGTCTCTGCACAGGCCAGTACGGACTATACTCACCATGAAGCTGTTCCTTAATCCATTCATGCTGAAGTGAACCCCATAAAAATAGGCGCCTAAGTCCCCACCAAATCATTCCCTTAAAATTCTTACAAACTGACATTTTCCTGCTAAGGCATACCGAGCAGCTCCTCCTGCGAGCTGCACCTTTCATCCCCGTGCAGATCAGTTTGCTGCAGCCCAATAAAGGAGATGGCAGGGACAGCTGTTGCACCTCCCTTCAGAAGGACAGCTGAAAATAAACTGCAGACTCAGATCCCAGGATTTATACTGGGCACCTTCAACCGTGCTGGGGCCATACCATTATCACCAGGTCAAACAGTTCGCTCATTTGGAGAGCTTGCAACGGGAGGGCAGGGGCTGCTGTTCCCTTGAAAGGGTCTGGGTTTCTCTTGTGTTCGTTTTTTTAATCCCAGCCCTGTGTACGAACACAATTTTTTAAGAAGCAGAGCAGACGTTTCCGAGTATTTAATGCTCCCCCTGCCCTCATTTGTATTCAGAAGTTAGAAAGAAAAAAAAAAAAATCTCAATTTATACCACCACTTATATAATATTCCCCTTGCCCAACCTTCTTAAAAAGATTGCTCTAATAGGCACAGTCTGACAGGCCTTTTTAACTTATGGTATATAATAATCCTCAATTGAGAGCTAGCATACCAACTCCAGAGTCTTATATTTTAATATTAGTCACTTATTCTCTCAGTACATTACAACACGCAGCACTTAAGGTGTCCCACAAGCCCCACAGTACCTAACCTGAATTCTAAGTCTCTAAACCTGTTTGTAATAGAAACAGCTCCCAGTCCCTAACTCTCACCATTAAAACAAGCAAGAGGCTTTATAAATTGCAAAAATAATGCCAGGATGAGGGTATTTTCATCTAGGTTACAGCTGAGAGAGTTCTGCACATAGACGCTGCCTTCAGTGTTTCCGCAGGTTTCAGCCGCGCCAGCAGGAGCTGCAGGACACGGCTCTGGAACAGTGACCGTTCCAGGCACTGCGCTCATTGCTCATTCCCGCAGTTTTTGCTGAGCTGGCTTTCAATCTTATCAAACAATGTTGATTCAGACAAGTATGCAGCATTAAAGACTTGTCTCCATCTCTAATGCAGGCTCAAGAATTTTATTTGCAGAAGTCAGAAAGCTTTCAGCGCATGTTCGGAACAACCAGCTTTCCCTAGAACACCTTCACCTCCCAAAGGAGATTTCCACGAGGGCCAGAGCTCTGGACTGCCCAGCAGCACTGCTGTAGGGATGAGAACTTTTCCATAGACAGCACCAAGGGACCAGGGCGTCACTTCTAGCTGCTGCCATAAAGGAAGTTGTAGCTGAAAATCCTACCAGTTCACTTGCTCACTGTTTATGGGGAGCGACAGAGCTTGACTCATCTAATCGCTAGATAGGATAAACAGAGGCCAAGGGAGGAAACATTGAAGATGCACATTTCCCAGCACAAATATCCGTCTACTTGCTAAAACGGAGTAAGTTTCCTCCCAGCACGCAGTAGCTGAGCGATCGCTGGGCTGGCGTCAGGCTCCAGAAGCCCAACTAACCAGCTGAGACCTGCCCCCCACCAAAACAAAGGAAGACTTCCTCCGACCGCTCCGAGGAGCAGCAGCTCTCCAAGGCTCATTTCAGTTCAAGGTTAGTTTGTTTAGTCTGGAGTTAATTCTGCCCACTTAGGAGATTGTTTTGAAAAGGAGATGCAAGGGACAGACAACTGAACTAACCCACAGGGACAAAACATCAAGCCAAAAAAGGGACCCAGTAAACCAAAAGCAAGAAAATCAACGCATGCGGCTGGCAGAACAGCACTTCAGCTTTGAACTAGCTTTGTCCAATACATTCCCGGTGTATCAGTGGTAGCTTCCAAGCTTTCTCACTTTATTTGGAGTACATAATACTGTACTCCCACTTATCAGTGAGATCCAAACAAAAGTGTTTCAATTACCCTAGCGATAAACCCTATTTTTGACAGCATCACATTTCACTTTGATGAGCAGCGTTACATACAGCACAAACAGCTTGCAACTTCTGTTTTCATTGGCAGACATGTACCTTTGGAAAGAGACTTTGCAGAGCGCGGTGGAAAAGGTATGACTCTCCCTAGATAACCTTCTCTCCCAAGGATTAATGTATTTTTAGGCAACGCAACCACCCAATCTTAAAAAAATGCAGCCTGATGTATGACACTATCATCGCCGATTAAAAGATCAGAAGCTAAACTGCCTCACAGTACAGCTGTGATGCCCCATATGTGTACGTAGTACCTGAATACTTCGGCCAAGGGTTTTCACACCACTGCATGCTGTGTTATACCCTCACATTTCAAGGCACGAGCTAGCTTTTCCGTTTTGATGGTTAAGAAACTCCTCCTAGAAGCTGCTGCCGCAGGAGCGCTCTGCGTGGGTAACGACTGCCGGATCTACCTCAGTTAGCCCGTACAGCGAGCCCGGGCGGCTTCAGCCACTGCTGCCGTTCCAACCCTTCGCCCCACGCTCCCCAGCAGTGATGTCCTGGCTAGAAAACACACCAGTCCCCATAGGAATCCTCTCCCCCTTCCCCTCAATCTCCCGGATTTCGTCCCGGTGTTAGCACCTCGGTGATTCTGCCAGCAGTCTCCAGACTGCTGTGACGAGGAAAAGTGGTCTGTAACGCCTTAGCCCTGGCTGTGTTTTTGGACTGTCAAAATATTCTGCTGCCTCCTGCTTTGCTAGGGCTGCACACAACCTTTGGAAGCGAGTAAAGGGCCCAATTTGCTGAGCAGCAACCAAACCTTCGTTTGACATGGATGCCGCTGTACAAAGCTCTGAAGAGCGACTAGATACGCCTGCAGTTCTACAGCTCCGGCTCAGAACAGGAATAACTTAAACCTGGACTGCCAGAGAGGTTACGGCCTCCGCGATCGAACCCAGAGCCACTGTGCAAAGCGCCCAGCACCTCAAAATCAGGCAAAAGCAAGTGCCAAGCTACTTTAACAGTACTGTAAATGACAGACACTCAGAAGTTATTTCATGAGCAACTCACTTCTCCATGAAACCGGCAGAAGGGAAACAGCGAGTAAATCATCAAAGGGCAGACAAAGGATAAACAATCTTTTCTGTTGTCATCTTTTGTGAACCAGTCCTTACAGACAAACAAGCATTGCCTGTTACATTTGAAGATGCCTTCCCAACTAGCAGCATAAGAATTTTTTTCCCTGAAGACTCAATTTTCATAAAAGTTTACTCTTCAGTTCCATCTGTCACTCAGGAGGAAGAGGGAGCCTTTTGTGCCACTTCCCACCATCTGCAAACACTAAGAAGTTCAACTGTGACCAACAGTCTGTTTCACCTACTGAGAGCGGTTTTCTTGATGATTTCTAAACGTTCACTCATATTTAGCTAATATCTCCCTTTCCATTCTCCATTAGACACAAAATCATTGCCAGAAATACAGCACTGCATCCAGCTCTGGAGCCCTCAGAACAAGAAGGACATGGAGCTGCTGGAGCGGGGCCAGAGGGGGCACAGAAATGCTCCGGGGGCTGGAGCCCCTCTGCTGCGAGGCCCGGCTGGGAGAGCTGGGGTTGTCCAGCTGGGGAAGAGAAGGCTGTGGGGAGACCTTATTGCGGCCTCCCAGCGCTTAAAGGGGGCTGTGGGAAGGGTGGGGGTGACCTCTTTAGCAAGGCCTGTAGCGATAGGACAAGGGGTGATGGTTTTAACCTAGAAGAGGGGAGATTCAGACTGGATAGAAGGAAGCAATTTTTTACAGTGAGGGTGGTGAAGCACTAGAACAGGTTGCCCCGAGAGGTGGTCGATGCCCCATCCGGAGAGACATTCCAGGCCAGGCTGGACGGGGCTCTGAGCAACCTGATCTGGGTGAAGATGTCCCTGCTCAGGGCAGGGGGCTGGACTGGATGGCCTCTAAAGGTCCCTTCCGACCCAAAGCATTCTGTGATTCTATGAATTAAGTTAATCACGAAAAATACGGGATCAATGTCCATCCAGAAGCATTTTGCACGTAGAGCTGAAGCCACAATACAGATAGCAGACACTGGCCTGTGGTGCAGGTTTTTGCTACCCCTGATGCCTCCAAAGAGGACGACACAAGCTGGAGGCTCAGAAACACCACTTGTAATTTAAAAGGTTATTTTCAAAATACAGCTTCATAGCTATAAATAGCAAAGACAGCTTCTCACCCAGCAAGTACACAATGGCTCTTAGTCACAGTGGCCCAGATACTAGAGAAAGTGTAACTCTGCCGTTGTTGAACGCCACGCAACGTTTGGGGCCACGGTGCGCTTCAAACTAACCCACTTTGTAAGACTGGTCTTAGGTTTTGTAAAAGCAGATGCTGACTCTGACAAATTAAGTCAATTTTCTCTGTTAACCCTTCTATTACCTAAAAAGACATCTGCTCGTCACTATTAAGTTCTTTAACCAAGGAAAAAAATTTTTTACCCAATCTTCCCTTCCACAAAGCAAACTCTTTTCAATGTGCAGGATTTCCTCCCTCGCTGCGTGGCCATTTGGTTTTGCAAGTATTAAACGAGAGCAGACGGTCACTACCACCTGCCCAGGATCTCATAATGTTATGTTTCTAATACCAAGAGAAGTTATTAAAAAACTCCTCACACGTACTACATTCATTTCTCTTGCCAACACTCTGGGGACCCTCAGCCTAACTGGACAGTATCATTTCCCACGTTCAGTGATAAAGAACTAACAACCTCTTCAACCACGATAATAAACGTTTTCATCTGATACAGATTTATAGACTCAAGATATCCACGTACAACAAAACCTCTAACAATCAGTGTTTTTCAATTCAGGTGCACATGAACACCTCAGCACTCTTTGGTGTCGTCTGAGATACGCAGGTGAAAAAACGTTAATACACCAATGGGACACTGGAACAAAGCTTTTATTAAATTCAAAGTAAGGTTAACCTCCCTTCCAGTAAAGTTTCTGAAAAAACACTTCACGTAGGAGACTCGCTTGCACAGCTAGCATCTGCCTACTCGCTCATCTAAAAGCTGTTCCAGGTATCAAGCCCTAGGTGTTGCTGCTCAGCGTTACCCGATAGTTAGCTCCTACGACACAATTCTTTACGTATACAGAATTGTATTTGCAGGCTGCTTGTTTGACCTTGCAGAGACAACCACCCGTTCTCTGACGAGTCTGATGCACTTCATGATACACTTTTGGCCAAGCGTCACATTCTGCACATCAGCAAGATACCCTGATACTTCTGAAGAGATCATGATCCATCCCAGCTGGAAAGTCCTCACAGAGTCCTCCCAAATCTACCATACTTCTGTCCACCTCAGCTTCACCCTTCTTGCTTGTCAAAATGCTTCCAATAGCCAGCTTTTCAGTAACTGGTTCTTACCAGTGTCTGTACGATTACTTATTTATCTGATAATAAACGTATACACACTGTACTGGAGACTACTTATGCAGCGTAACTGATTTGCTATTGCTATGCATAAAAAAGTAAAAAAAAAAGCTGAGCCATTACAGAGTTCACTGCTTTGCCAACTGAAGTCTTATTCAACCCGACGGCCCATAAGCTCCTATGCTCCTTGCTTCATAACTTATTTTTGGTACTCCAGAACAAAATGAATACATGTCACTGTCCCTTGTTCACCGACAGCCACGGGCAAGTGAGCCCGTGACCCAAGCTCTTGAATGTCCCAAATGCTTCCATTCAATAATACCGGCCCAGCAAAGAAGAAAGCCCAATCAACTCAATTACTGTCCTGCTATTTGTGCCATTAAAGCATTATTCTTTACAAAAACATTATGTCCAGATGTTATTCCTGGACTGAGCTTCTTTTCCCAGTCCCGTCACTACTCTACATGCTTAATCTAGGAGATCTTGAGCTAAGAAAATTTTCTTCCTGAGGCTGGCCCTGATTCAAATCAGATTCATTTCACTGACCAGATGCAACAATCTGGGACGCCGATTTTGCACGCCCTGCTAAATTCTGCATCACTCTTAGATAGCAACAGGTTTCCCAATATTAAAGGGTAGCGATTTCACATGCTCCCTTACATTCCTGTTCATTTACACGACAGCGAAAGCTACAGATGAAACGCGGCACATGTTTCTAGACAGGCAAGGCTTTACCACCGAAGCTAACTCCCGCGACCGCTTTTGCGTGATCGTCAGCGCATTTGGATGAATATTAATAGAATCTACGTCGCTTATCTGAGATGCGGGCACTCTCTGGTCTCCGCAAAGGTTGCCAGAGAGCGGTTTGGGGAGTTTCAAGGCAACTCCGATACAACAGAGACACAGGAGCTGACAAGACGCTTCTGACCTTGCAGAAACCGCACCCCCCACGGGAGATTTTCCTGGGACTGCCGCGATTTCAGCAGACCCCAAGCACAAAGTCAGAAGTTTTCTAAAAATTAATAAATTGCCCACCTAGCCGGGCTCGCAGCCCTGCCCGCCCAAGGCTTTCTTTTGCTAATTAAGCTACTTAATATCCCTGTGAGAGCTCGCTCCACCGAGCCGCCCGCGGGGGACACGCCACCACGCTCCCGTCCGAACGGGGTCTGCTCGGTGCGGCTCGCACCGCGCCCGGCCGCCGCCGCTGTTTACAACCAACCAACCCACCGCCGGTGCTGCGGGTGCTGCGGGCACCGCGGTGCCCCCCCCCGCCCCTTCCAGCACCCGGGGAAGCGCCCCGGGCCCCCGCGTGTGTCCCCCCGGGGCTGGGGGGGGGGGGGGGGGGGGGCCAGCCGGGGAAGGGAGGGGGCGGCGGGCGAAGGGCCCAGCTCCGCCGGTACCTGGTGCAGGGCTGTCAGCCCGTCCACGTTGGTGGTGTTGATGCGGGCGCCGCGGCCCAGCAGCCGCTTCACCTCCTCCGTGTCCCCGCTGGAGCAGGCGGCCAGGAAAACGGCGCCTTCCTCGAAGCGGACGCGGGACCCCCCGGCGCCGCGATGCCGGCCCCGGCCACCCCCCGCCGCCACCGGCTCCTGCTCCGTCAGAGAGCCCTTCCAGCGCCGCAGCTGCTCGGCCCGCCGCAGCCGCGCCGACTCGGCCCGCTTCCCGCCCAGGTGCTCCGGCTCCGACATCGCCGCCGACCGCACTGAGGCGCAGGGAGCGCGCCGCGCCTCAGCCGGGAGCGGGGCGCAGCGCCCCCGCCGCCATCTTCGCTACGCCCCCGCCGCCGCCGCCGCCGCCGCCGCCGCCGCGCCGCCCGCGCCCCGCGGCATGCCGGGACATGTAGTTCCGGCGGGCGGCGCCGCACCTGCCCGCGGGGCGGACACAGCTCCCGGCGGCCCCCGCGCGCCGCCGCACCTGGGCGCGACACGGACTACAGCTCCCGGCGGCCCCCGCGCGCCGCGCGGCCCCGCCCCCCTGCCGCCCTCCGTCCCGCCCGCCATGGCGGAGCCCGGTCCCGCTGATCGCGGGTGCCGTGTGCGCGCTGGGGCAGCCCGCTGTGCCCGTGGGGGGGTGCCTGTGAGGATGAGGCGGATGGGGGCGGGTGAGGGGAAGTGACCTGGACAAGCTGGAGAGGTGGGTCTGTGGGACCCTCGAGAGGTTCAACAAGGCCAAGCACAAGGCCCCGCGCCCAGGTTGGGGCCGCGCCCGCTACCAGCCCAGGCTGGGGGATGGAGGGGTGGGGAGCAGCCCTAAGGAGAAGGACTTGGGGGTGCTGCTGGGTGAAAAGCTGCACACGAGCCAACAATGTGCTCTTGCAGCCCAGAAGCCGGCCGTGCCCGGGGCTGCATCCCCGGCAGCGCGGGCAGCGGGGCGAGGGAGGGGGTCCTGCCCCCCTGCCCCGCTCTGTGAGACCCCCCCGCAGCGCCGCCTCCAGCTCGGGGCTCCTCAGCGCGGGACAGACACGGGGCTGCTGGAGCGGGGCCAGAGGGGGCACAGAAATGCTCCGGGGGCTGGAGCCCCTCTGCTGCGAGGCCCGGCTGGGAGAGCTGGGGTTGTGCAGCTGGGGAAGAGAAGGCTGTGGGGAGACCTTATTGCGGCCTCCCAGCGCTTAAAGGGGGGCTGTGGGAAGGGTGGGGGTGACCTCTTTAGCAAGGGCTGCTGTGACAGGACAAGGGGTGATGGTTTTAACCTAAAAGAGGGGAGATTCAGACTGGATAGAAGGAAGCAATTTTTTACAATGAGGGTGGTGAAGCACTAGAACAGGTTGCCCCGAGAGGTGGTCGATGCCCCATCCGTAGAGACATTCCAGGCCAGGCTGGACGGGGCTCTGAGCAACCTGGTCTGGGTGAAGATGTCCCTGCTCAGGGCAGGGGGCTGGACTGGATGGCCTCTAAAGGTCCCTTCCGACCCAAAGCATTCTGTGATTCTATGAAATGGCTGGCGCAGGAAAAAGCCCCGTCTGTCAGGAAAACCAGGCCAAATCTGGCAGGTCCAGCTGCCCCTTCTGCCCACCCTGTTGCCAGTGAGATGGCCTGGAGAATGCTGAGCTTCCAGAAAGGCGGTTTCCAGTTTTCCCGTAGTTAAACCCAGAGCCTGGCCCTCCCAGAGAAGGCGAGCAGTGTTCAGGTGGCACCAGCCCAGGAAGCTGCGAGGCAAGGAGCAGAGGTCTGCCAGGATGCAGCGATAGCATTGTTGCAGCTGCCAGGCCCAGCGGCGTCCATCCCCCGGGCAGGCACCTGTGTACCGGCCCGCGGTGGAGGATGATGTCTGTAGGTGCACATGCTGCTCCCTTCCCTACCTGGTGTAGCCAAACCAAACTGTGAGTGTTTTCGGATGAGATGTTTGGGTTGGCTTCATTGCGCCTTCCCTGAGCCCCCTCTCGTGGCTGGAGTGTCCCGCTCAGCGCACCCTGCAGTGCCGCTGGCTCTGCTTTGTGAAGGTGCTGAGGATCAGGCTCTCCTGGCAGAGAGCTGGGCACAGTTTTCATTCTGAGTGGAGGAGCTGCCCCTCTTCTTCAGTTTTTTTTTGTGGTATCAAGCTGCCAAACAGAGGATTTGCCTCAAATTGTTCGTTAGAGGAGTCACAGAACGAGCACACTGCTGCTAAATGATCAGTGACAAATCCCCGGGACCAGATGGCATTTGCTCATTAGACTGAAAAAAAACCCCAGCAGTTTTCAACAGAGTTCCAGGGAAAACCCCAGGAACCACAGTGCAGCGTATCTGATATCCCCAGCATGCGAATTATTAGGAACCACTCTAATGAACAGAGTTAGGAGCCACATTAAGGACTGTTAAATATTCATATAAATGCCTGATCATGGTTCATTAGCAGTCTAAAATTGCAAAACAGGAGCTGGGAATTACTACTGTAGAAATGGTTCAGAGAAGAGCAACAAGGAAAAGGGCTTCACGCAACGCGTGGTTTAGTACAGAGCTCCTGACAGCAGGGCAGTAAGGCTGATAGCAGCTGAGGTGGGTTTGAAAGCAACAGGACAAATCAACGTCTATAAATCCATCAAGGGTCGTAAACATGAAGTCATCATCATTGGTTGAGGAGGGCCTCTGGCTGCGGGTTGCCGGAGGCTGGGACCCCTCAGCACATGCTGATGGCACCTGCAGGAGATGGGCTGTGTGCTGGGTCACAGAATCCCAGACTGGTGGGGGCTGGCAGGGCCCTCTGGAGCTCACCCCGTCCCACCCCCTGCTTGAGCAGGCACCCCCAGAGCAGGGGCACAGGGCCGCGTCCAGGCGGGGGGTGAATGTCTCCAGGGAAGGGACCCCACAGCCTCTCTGGGCAGCCTGTGCCCCTGCTCTGGCACCCGCACAGGGAAGGGGTTTGTCCTCATGTTCAGGTGGAGCTTCCCGTGTTCCAGCTTGTGCCCGTGGCCCCTTGGCCTGGCGTTGGGCACCGCTGAAAAGAGCCCGGCCCCATCCCCCTGACACCCACCCTTCAGATATTTATAGGCATTGATGAGATCCCCCCTCAGCCTTCTCTTCTCCAGGCTGAACAAGCCCAGGTCTCTCAGCCTTTCCTCATAAGGGAGATGCTCCAGCCCCTGATCATCCTGGCAGCTCTGCGCTGGCCTTGCTCCAGCAGTTCCCCATCCTTAAACTGGGGGGCCCAAAACTGGACACAGCACTCCAGATGTGGCCTCACCAGGGCAGAGCAGAGGGGGAGGAGAACCTCCCTCGCCCTGCTGGCCACACTCCTTTTAATGCAGCCCAGGATACCGTTGGCCTTGGCCCCAAGTGCACGTTGCTGGCTCATGGTCAGCTTGTCCACCAGCACCCCCAACTCCCAGGGGCTTCTCAGCAGAGCCGCTTTCCAGTAGTTCAGCCCCCAGCCTGTGCTGGTGCGGGGGGTTGTTCCTCCCCAGGGCAGGACCCTGCACTTGCTCTTGTTGAATTCCCTGAGGTTCCCCCAGGCCCAGCTCTCCAGCCTGCGCAGGTCTCGCTGGATGGCAGCACAGCTTCTGGTGTATCAGCCGCTCCTCCCAGCTTGGGATTGTCAGGGAACTGGCTGAGGTTACACTCGATCCCATCATCCAGGTCACTGATGAATATGTTGAACAGGACTGGACCCAGGACAGAGCCCTGGGGAACACCACTAGTGACAGGCCTCCAGCCAGACTCTGCTCCGTTGATCACAACCTTCTGAGCTCTGTTGCAGAGCCAGTTCTCTGGCCACCTCACTGTCCACTCATCCAACCCACACTTCCTTAGCTTGTCTGTGAGGATGCTATGGGAGACAGTGTCAAATGCCTTACTGAAGTCAGGATAGAGAACATCCACTGCTCTCCCTTTGTTGAACCAGCCAGTCACGCCATCACAGAAGGCTGTCAGGTTGGTCAAGCATGATCTTCCTTTGGTGAATCCATGTTGACTGTTCCTGATAACCTTCTTGTCCTCTACATGCCAGGAGATGACCTCCAGGGTGAACTGCTCCATCACCTTTCCAGGGATGGAGGTGGGGCTGACTGGCCTAGAGTTACCCAGGTCCTCCTTCTTGCCCTTTCTGAAGATTGGAGTGACATTTGCTTTCCTCCAGTCCTTGGGCACCTCTCCTGTCCCCCACGACCTTTCAAAGATGATGGAGAGTGGCTCAGCAAGAACATCCGCCAGCTCCCTCAGCACTTGTGGGTGCATCCCATCGGGGCCCGTGGATTGGCGAGGATCCCGTTTGCACAGGGTGTCTCTGACCCAATCCTTCTCAACTGATGGTAAGTCTTCCTTTCTCCAGATTTGTGCTCTCTCCTCTGGGGGCTGGGATGCCTGAGGGCCAGCCTTAGCAGTAAAGACCAAGGCAAAGAATGCATTCAGTAACTCCGCCTTCTCTGCATCCTGCGTCGCCAGGGCCCCTTCCTTGTTCAGCAGTGGCCCACTGCATCCCCGGTCCTCCTTTTACTGCTGGCCATGTTCAGCGTGACCAGCAACGGCCTTCCCAAGCTTTCTATCGCATCCTTCTCAGCAGGATCGGTTATTCCTGATGATGAGCGTGCTGGGTCTGTGCTGGACCGTGCCTGGAGCTCCTTAACTTTGTGTTTGTTGCTTCAAGAATTTAATTGCTTCTGGCTGCGTGCCAGGCTGGCGTGAGCCTTAGCTCTTGCACAGAGCGATGGGCACAGCCACGTTAGTGGGTTTGGGAGCGCCTTCCCTATCTGCAACGCGGTAACGGGGCAGGAGGCCATCCCTTTTCCCCCCGTAGGTGACAAGACCACCCCACGCTCCTATGAAAACTGCCTGATTGAGACTATCAGCCATTTATGTTTTTAAAACATGCCTTTTTATCTTCCTGCCAGGAATTTTACCCAGGCATATTTGGAGAGTTTTCCCTATTTGTCTAGGATTCCTGGACATCCGACTAAGCTTCTGGGTGCCAAGAAGTCCTGCACAGCCACATCGCATGAGAACTGGCTGTAAATGACACCAACAGTGACCCCAAAACTTCTGGCATACGTACTGTTGCTTCTGGGATGCAGAGCCGCTTTGCACGTGCACAGGTTCGTGTGTGTCCCCAACCTGCGGGATTCCCTCTGCTCGCCGGTGGGTCGGTGCCGTGCCTTCCCGGCAACACCGGCTGTCGTGTGCTTTCTGCAAGCTGCCTCCGCCCTGTGGCAACTGCAGCCAGGAGGATGGCAGCCCTCTTCCAAACCTGACTTCTCTTCACAATGGAATATAACCCCAGACAAAAATCAGCTTGACTGGAAGAGGAGACTTGTCTGTGACTACGAGCCTCTTGCCATCCTTCCCTCATCTCGGACGCCCTGGATCCCTGACACGTGTGACTACAGACCCATCTCTGCTTTCCTATGGTCTGTTCCTTCAAATTCAGCCCAGCTCTGGCCTTCCTCCTATTTCAGCAGGGAGTTTCTGAACAGAAATTCATTATTTCAGATCTGCTCCCGGCATGATCAACATGAGGACGCGTGGCTCGGCAGTGCTTCTCCCAGATCCTGCGCAAAAACCACATCTCTCTGCTCCCAGCAGCTAATATCTTTAAGTACCAGTTTCCTTCTTTTCAGTCTCTCCCTGAATTTCCTTTAACTGCTCTGTTACAAATAACTCTTTTATTTATAAAATAACATAACTTTCTGGAATGGTCTAGATTTGTTCTTCTTACCTCTGCCAGCAGCCTGTTGGAAGTTAAAAAAAATATTTCTCGGTCCCTTTATATTCACTGAAAAGTGATTTTACGCCAGCAGCCGTGAGAGCCGTGGTAGATCCGTGCAGCTCGGACAGCTTGTGATCTCCGCTGTCTTTAAGGACATTATCCCGCGAATACTCCTGGGTTTGTTTTGAGCTCTTGATGGCATTTTTGATGCCTTGATTGGTTTTGGTCACTCCTTTTGGCACCTCAGGTCGCAGTCCTCTGACCTGGGACACAGACAATCCTCCGGTGCGACTGTTCCCAAGCGCCCAGCCGTGCCAGACCCTGGCTCCTTCAAACCGCGCCCTCGGGTGCAGATTACGCTGTGTGAAGCCGAGCAGCCGCCCAAGTCTTTTTGGAAATAAAACCGGATCGGGTAAAATTCCCAGTTAGAGACTGCACATTGACCTGGCTCGGGAAGCTGGGGGACCCGCGGAGAGAGGGGAATCTCACAGCCTTCCCCACTCCCACGTCCCACTGCCGGTGCAACACTAGATGGCGTGGGGACCCACCGCACCTGCCCAGCGGCGGGGACAGCTCAGCCTCCGTCCCTGCGCTACCAGAGGAGTCCCAGAAGTGGAAACTTCGGGTCTGCTGCATCCCCTGGCTCTGCCGGATACTGCCGGGTAGGTGGGGAGGCTGCAGCAAGCGAGAGGGAAAGGGGAGCCAAAGCCAGCCCCGTGATGCACGTCCGAGAGAGGCACGTCTGCTGTGGGGGAAGGCACTGGGAGGTGAGATGGGATGAACTTTGGACTGTGCCCTCCCAGAGAGGGTCCCTCTGTCAGATGGTGAGGCATCCCGCCGTCCGTGCCGGGGAGGGGACAGCCCTGGCCCGCGCTCGCTCTGCGCTGGGATTACCTCCTCCACAAGCCTGGTCTCCTCCTGCAGCCCCCTCCTCACACAGCCTCAGAGCAAAGGCCAGAGCCGGGGTCTGCAGCAGTGGACCCGAACTCTGGGATGCAGGGACCCTTTCTGAAGCTCACAGCCAGCTTTTAATAAGCCCACTCCACCTCCTCTGGAGAAAAGAAATAGGGGTATGCGAGCCTCTGAAACCTGACCTCTCAAGCACCATGTGTCAGTCATCTGGCAGAGGTTTCCCAGCCTCCAGGGGAAAGGATGCCCATCCCCGAGTGCTGTGGCAACCGGCTCTGGGTATGTCTCTAACTCTACAAGGTCTCGGGAAACCCTGTCGAAGATCTGTGGCCATCATGACCAACTGCAGTGGGTAATGTCGAAGTGCTGATGTCAAGGTGCTTCTGTCACCGACATCTTCACAGCGTGCCAGTGTGCATCGTGGCAACTGGCAATGCCCCACTCAGTAATATGGCTGTACCACGTTAACTAAGATGCACACGTTCATGGGAATCAGGAATCGTAGGATCATTAAAGTTGTAAAAGACCTCTGGGATCATCAAGTCCAAACGTCAGCCCAACACTCCCAGGCCTCCTAAACCATGCCCTGAAGTGCCAGGTCTACACGTCTTTTAAATACCCTCAGGGATGGTGACTCCCCCACCTCTCTGGGCAGCCTGTGCCAGGGCCTGACCACTCATTCCCTTCAGGGGGGCCCCAAACGCCTCGTTAATATGTTCCTAATGCCCCGACTGATGAGGTGACCTGCAGTGGTCCGAGCTGTCGGGCGGGCCATGCCCAGCAGGTCTGGGTCCCTCAGGTCACCTCTGCTCTGCATGTCTGTGCTTGGTCAGGGACTGGGTTCCCCCAGCAAGCGATGGCTGCTCATGCACATCGTGCACACCCAGCGTGGCAGCGCAGCTCCTCTCCCACTTGCAAGACAAAAGGCATCCTGGGACAAAAGCCTTCCCTGCAGACAGGACGTAAGCAGCACGTTCCCCTCGTGATCCTTGTCCCCTTCCTGTGTTCTAGGCCTTGGTTCAGAACGAGGAATTTCTTACCCAGAGTTCAGGGCAAAATTACTATTGAATATAATACCAAAGTTTTCCAGGTCCAAAGGAAGCACCACCCTGCTGCTGCCTTCCCAGCCCTCCTCCCTTCCTCCCAGTTTCGGTAACGTGCTCCCAGTAGCTGGGACAGCCTGGGCTCCTCAGCCACCCTGCAAAGAGGCTGCCTGCCCTGGGCGAGCCGCTGCGGCTCAGAAGGGGACAATGAGTGGGCAGGGTCCCACAGGCCCCAGAGAGCAGCAGACAGCCTCTTCATGCCAGCTGCTTTTTTTCTTTAACGCCTACTTATATCTTTTTAGTAGAAAAAGGCCAGCCCAGGGAAGAGAAATTAATCAGGAGCTTTTGCTAAGTGCATCTTGGCCTGGCTTGACAATCCTGTCCATGGCTACAGCAGTTAGGAGCACCTGGAGCGCCCAGTTTCTCTCCATCCTCACCTACTACAGAGGCTGGAAGATCCTCATGGAGCACAGATGCCTCAGGGACCCCTGGGGCAGCGGCTCAGGGTGAGAAGCAGCTACAGACACCAGCAAAACTGTTCCATTTTCCTGGCTTCCCTTCCCAGAGCTCCCTGTGGGGCTGCTCCTGGAAGGGGCTGCCTTTTGCCGGCCTCCAAGTCCAGGTGATGGAGCGTTGATGGACTGAATCTTCTTTATATCTTCCAGGACACCAAAAGTGCCTGAGAAAGGGAAGGTCCTGTCTCTGTCTAGTGTCACCTGGTTCCTGTCCCTGTGTGGGGTGTGCTGGGGGTCGGGAGGGTGGCCCACTCCCCTCCCTCCTGTTACAGCCAGCTTCCACAGGCAGTGGGGGGTGCTGGTGGGGGCCGGATCCGGGTGGCTATTTCTCAGAAGGATGGAGGGTGGGAGTCTGTACCCCAGCAGGCTGAGAACTGGGCAGGGACGCGCAGACAAGGGAATGCCCAAATGCAAACTGGGACTGCAGAGTCCTGCCGGGGGGTCTGAACACGCAGCAGCAACCAGCCTCTGGCAAACAATTTGGCACTGGGTCATGCTGCAGGGCTCGTGTGTGCACCGCCCTCAGCTTGTCACGGTGGATTTGCGTTACCTGGAGCCTTGGCGTGCTTGTTACACAGTCCTGGTCCTTCCTGGGCTCCTGTGTGGCCCTCGCATAGAAACACACAGGAAAAAAATGGAAATTGCAGCCATGCGTGCTGTAGGCCTGTTTGGGCATGGAGGGCACTAACACGCAGTGTGAGGATACGGCAGGGTCTGTGGGGCATCAGGGAGGTGGAGGCAATATCTCTGCTCCTGCAGACACCGAGGCTGCACAGTGCTCGTAGTGCTTTAAGCTTTTCCCTGCTCAGAGCCCTCCCGGCGCAGCTCCGTAACCTGTCATCCTGCTGTGCTGGAAGTGTTTTCCCAATGCCGCTGCAGCAGCCTTTCCTTCGCAGTTTCGTGCTGCTATTTCTTACCCCGCTGTTCCTGCACCCACAACAGAATCATCAAATCATGAAGGTTGGAAAAGACCTCGAGAATCATCAAGTTCAACCACCAACCCAACACCCCCAGGCCTCCTAAACCATGTCCCCAAGGGCCACGTCTGCACGTTGTTTGAACCCCCCCAGGGACGGTGAC
Organism: Phalacrocorax carbo; assembly: GCF_963921805.1. Lineage (NCBI taxonomy): Eukaryota > Metazoa > Chordata > Aves > Suliformes > Phalacrocoracidae > Phalacrocorax > Phalacrocorax carbo. The sequence continues at coordinate 1,367,708 of NC_087535.1, forward strand.
TCCCCCACCTCTCTGGGCAGCCTGTGCCAGGGCCTGACCCCTCTGGCAGGGAAGGCGTTTTCCCTCATCTCCAACCTAAACCTCCCCTGACGCAGCCTGAGGCCGTTCCCTCTCATCCTGTCACTGGTGACCTGGGAGCAGAGACCAGCCCCCCCCTCACTCCAGCCCCTCTCAGGCAGCTGCAGAGAGCGAGAAGGGCTCCCCTCAGCCCCTCTTCTCCAGGCTAAACCCCCCCAGTCGCTCCGCATCAGACGTGTGCGTTGGGAACCGCAGCGCTGCCGGGGGGTCCCGCGGGGAGCCGCTGCTCCCACGGTCGCTCTGTGCTGCCGATGTCTCCACACCTTCCCTCGCAGCTTTTATTTTAGAGAAAAACTTTCAGCATAACAAAATACCGACCCAAACGCCTGACAGGTGTTCCCGGCGGGGCACACGCTGGGCAGCCAGCCTGGGGGTGTGCGGGGGCCGCCGCGGCTGGCCCCGAGGGGTCCATCCTCCCCCCGCAGCGTGGGAGCGGGATGGGGTGGGAATCCCGGCGGCGGGGCCGGGGCTGGCGGAGCCGGGGGATCCCGGGGTCGGGGGTCCCCGGGATCGGGGTGGGGCGGGGATCCCCGGTGGCGAGGGGTCCCCGGGGGCGAGGGGTCCCCGGGGGCGGGGGGTCCCCGGGGCCGACCCGCCCGGTGCCCTCCTCCGCCGGGCCGGCGGGGCGGCGGCCGCCGTGACATCAGCCCGGGCTGGCGCCGAGCGCAGCGCGCCGCCGCCCCGCGACCCGCCTTCTCCCGCCGCCAACAAAAGCCCCCGGAGCGCCGCCGGCCCCAGCCCCGCTCCCGACCCCGGCCCGGCCCCGCACAGCCCAGCCCAGCTGCAGGTAGGTGCGGGCCCCGCGCAGGCGAGCCCCCCCCCACCCCCCCCAGCGGGCGGCCCCGGGCCCCGCTGCTGCGGGCGGGCAGCTCCGCATCCCTCCGAGCTGCGGCTGCATCCCCCCGGGCCCCGCCGGGCCCCTCGGCTGCGCCCCCCAGCACCGCACCCGGCTGGGGGCTGGAGCGGGGGCACAGCCCGCGGCGCGTGTCGCGGGGTGGGCGCGGGTGCGGTGGGGCCCGCAGAGGCGCGACATGGCACGAGTGGCCGTGCACATGACGCCAGATGCGGAAGCCGAACCTCTTGCATCAGATCGGGTGAACTTTTCTAACCCAGCGGAGAGCGGGCACCAAGGCCGCGCGGTCTCTTCCCACCCAGTCACCAAACTTTCTGCTGGCATTAGTCTTAACCTTCCGCTAAGTGCTCCTGTTCCCTTTTTCGCAAAGGAAAACCTTGGGTTGTGGCTTCGGGCTGGGCTGCGAGCGGAGTCCCTGCACCCCGTCCCCTCGCCAAAACGTGGGCCCTGCCGTCGCTTCGCTTTGCAGCCTGAATAAAGCTGACAGCGGGGGGGACCGAGCCCGCTCCGCGCGCAGTGGACCGATGTCGCTTTACAGAGATTTGCCTCGCTGAGGACCTGGCGGGGCACACGCTTGAGCACAGCTCCAGGTGCCGCTTTCCAAACCTCAGAGCCGGCAGCGGGGCCAGCGCGTAGGAGGGGGTGTTAATTAGCACTTGGCAAAAGTACCAGCTGCTGCCGAGTCGTAGTATTAGGTATAGGGAGAGACGGACCGGGTGAGAAGGTGCAAGTGCTAAAAAGTGAGATCGGCTTTGGATGCGGCACCTCCGGGCTCTTCTGGATTTTGCTGTTGAGGCTGGAAAGGTGTTGTAGCGTCCGTGACCACTCCTTGCCCTAGGGAGGACTCACGGCTCTGCAAGTAGCTCAGCACTCGCCGCTGCTCCCGCGGGTCGGTGACACTGTCTGTCCGGCCTCAGGCCCGCAGCCGGCCTCTCCCACCTCCTGGATTGGGGCCGCTCCAGCCGGGATGCCAGTGCCAGACTCTGCCTCTGGAGCGGCTGAGCTCGGCTCCCCGCTCCTCCGAGGCAGGGCAGAACAACCAGGATGTGTCCGACTGGAGAAGAGGGCTTTGCAAAGCCAAAGTGAGCTTGGTCGGATTTGGATTCCTGCAGAAGTCAGTAGCTTTTCTGAGCATACCTGAAAATGCTTTTGGCTTATGTTCTGGGCAAAATTGGGATTTTCTTTGAGGAACCAGTTGTGACAGGAAACTTTCAAGTTGCCTTTGTGACCCAAGCTGGGGAGCCGCGCGGTCCGCAGGCAGCAGTGCGTCGGTCCGCAGGCACGTCGTGGCTGGTGAGCGCTGGCTGATGGCCATGCCTGGCAGGCGGCTCAGCACGGTGCTGGCCTCGCACCGGCCCCTTCCCCGGCACAGCAAACCTGAAGGCTGCCTTAGCGGTGGCAGCAGAACCAGTGCCTGCCTGTGTTGCTTTGGACTAGACGAGCCGTGTGTGAGGATCGCTCTGGAGCTTGCACCCTCCCGACTTTCTCCCCTCCGCTCCAGGCAAAGCCCTCAGAGATGTCTGATCTGATACAGCCGCATTTCCTGGGTCAGATCTTTGATTTCTCCATGGTGATGCTCAGTATTTTGCAATGTCCCACTGCTCACCAGCCTCAGGACCCCATTCGTCTCTTGCTCACCAGTTTGACATCACCGTGTCACAAATGACCTTAATTTATCCTCATTTACACTGTCGGCAGCCCAGAGTCTCCTCACATCGCTGCTCCACCCGGCTGATTACCTGGCAGGGGGACGGGGGCACAGTTCTGACTTGCCTCGCGTAGGGCGCTCGTGCCCAGGTGATGTGAGAGCTGCCCCGTGACAGATGCTGTTTGTCCGGGCCAGAGGCTCCCGCACGGGCCCGACTGCGGTTGTGGGTGCAGAGCCCCCGATGCTCTGTCCCGGACATCTCCCACGTGGTGTTATGTGTACCGCCACGAGCCGGTCCCTTTCTGTTCTGCCCACACGCCTCATCTGCCTGGGTGCCTCCTTCGTTTCATGGCTGTGCCAGCTGCTCCCTAAACTGGCAGGCGGTGATCAGACCCCAGGGCTTGGGGCTCCTATGGTGGTTTCCTCCCCTTTGACTCGTCCCTTTGCCAGGCCGTATAATAACCCTCCATGGACTGCTGTGAACATCGTTAGGAGTGAACTTTGTGCAGCACTGACGGTGATTTTCTGCCATCCACTTGTATTAACGCTCTCATTGGGAAAGAAAAGAACCTTTTACAACGGGCCAGCATGAGTCTCGTGTTCCTCAGTGACCTCCTCCAAGCACAAAGTGATCGCTCTGCAATTAATTATTTTAGTAGAACATCTGGGCACATACGTGGGAAAGGTTTTCCAGCTATTGCAGAAGCTCGAATGGTTGTACTGAGATCCTGGTGGCTGCAGGTAAAGCTCGTTAGAGGGTGAAGGGGGGGAGCCTGCACCGCTCTGAGCGCTCTGAGCGCTCCTGTAAGGGCGAGGCTGCGCTCACAGGGCAGCGGGTGCTGCTTTAGCTGTAGCAGTTAAAAACCAGCCGCTCGCAGGCAGGTAAAACGGTGGTTGTCAGCTTTGGTTTGAGAGCCATGAGCGTGCTCGTCACTCGGCGCGCTGTAAGGAGAGGGTGACCGTGTCATCATGGTCCTGCAGTGACCAGTGACTGTGACCAGTGACTACAGTCACCGGTGACTGTGACTAGGAACAGCAGTTCCCACTGCCTGACGGCTTGGCTTCGCCCACTCACTGCTTTCCTTTACAGCTCAGGTTTAGCTGACATCCCAAAGGACCAGGACGTACTGGTTCCATACTGGTTTATGCCTGGTTGTTTAGTGTAGCTTAGACTGCCTCCCAGACGGGTGCAACACAAGCCCATCTGAAATGTGAGTGGGTCTGACCTGGTGAAGTGTACTGCCGCAAAGGCAGACGTCAGACACTGAAATCAGAGTTAATCTCCAAAAAGTGTCAGACTTGCGTGGTTCTGCACAAGCCTCACTTGTGTCTGTGCTTCCCAGCAATACAGCTGTTGATAGAAGGACTATATCTTGATTTTATGAGGCTCCTTGCCTTCTCCAGAGCGGATAATGGACCATCTCTGGGGCTGAGCCATGCCTGGCCCAGAGGTTGCTGTCTGTAGGGCCCTGGTTGCATTTGCTGTGACTTTACGGTGCATGGGACGTGGAGCTGCAGGAGGGGGAAAAATAATCTCTAGTTTTGGCGGTCCTGGGTGTTGCTCTTGCCTGTGCTCAGTGAGCTCTTTGGCTGCAGGACAGTCACCTCCTGTTCCTCATTCTGCATGGGCCTCATAGTGCTTTGGAGAAGTGCGACTGCGGTCAGCAATAGTTGCAATTGGACAGAATGTGGTGCTCAGCTCCATGGGGCAAAGTACTCTGAAAAATGTCGAAAGGGTTGCGAACCCTCTGACATATCTTAAAATAGCCATTAATTAGGGGGTGGGGGTGATGGGTCTGTCTAGTTGGCTATTGTAAGGATTTTGCTTCTGAGATGGCTGGTGCAGGTCCCAGGCTCCATGAGCAGGATGCTCCTTTTTTTTTCCCCGCGGATACTGACCTGTAGCATAAACGGCTTTTTGATCTCTGGTGTGGCCTGCCGGGCTCTCAGCATGTGCCTGTGTATGTCGTGGCCTAAGACGGAATTCCCTGCAAGTTAAATCTTATCCCAGGCTTTCTCTGTGCCCAGCTGTGAGCTATCACAAGCCCATTATCCCCAGGACAAACCCATTTTTATGGTCCTTCCCCATGAAGAATCCATCCTGGCATGTGCCAGGAGGTCTTGCTGGGTTGTTGCTTTGCTGGGGCTGCATCTGTGCTGGTGGGCGCTTCATGGCGGGAGTCACCTGCCGAAATCTCAGTGTCGTCATTTAAACTACATGGAGACACCTGCGACCTTCCCATGGTGGGTGCAAGAAAATAAGCAGCAAAAGGTCCTAATGTCCTCCTGTGGCAAACGCTTCACCCAGAAGTGCCTTTACCCTCCCGCAGACTTACAGGCAGCTCAGAGGAGTGTCCCCACTGCCAGTGTCTCGGCTTGGGCAGATGAACCCTGCTGTTTGGGACAGAGCCTCCCTTTGCTGCTGCTGTAAAGGGAAAAAAAATGTGCTGTGGAGGCAAAGAGGATCAGCTGGCGCCAAACCACGCCAGGCAGTTTGTCCCTGAGCGAGCTTGCAGATGCCCTGGCTGCGGAGCAGGGAGCGATGGCAGGGGTACTGAGGCAGGGAGCTGCCTGCATGAGGCTGCCCACCAAAATGAAGGTCGGTGGGTCCCAGAGGTGGGCTCTGCCAGCTGTCGTGTTTGGAAAGGGATGGGGGACCCAGGCACACTCTGTCCAGCATTGTGCTACTGCTGACGAGGGGTCTGACGCAGGCGGGCGCGGGTGGAAGAGGGACCACCGGGCTCCCGTGTGGGCGCCGGCATCTCTGCTGCCTGGGCTGGCAGGGGGATGCTGCTGGATGTTTCTGCCCTCCAAGGAAACTCCTGAACCAGGTCGGGCCCTCTTCCTGGTGCAGGGGGAAAAAACAGGCTCTGGGGAGAAACAGTTTGTGTCCTTTTAAGGCAATGCAAAGGCTGGGACTGGAACGATCAGGTTGAAGGCGGGATTTGGCACAGGATGCGCAGTGGTGGGAAGCCCAGCCTGCAGGGCCTTCAGAAAAGACACTTCCCAGCTGCTGCAATCACACCCCAAACACAGCTCCTTGGACCCCTGGAGCCAGCTCAGCCTCCCCTCCAGCCCCTGCTCCTGGCACCCTGCACAGCTCCGCCTGGTTCTGCTGTGCTGAGACCCTCTGGGTACCCGAGAGCCGGGAGCTGCAGCCGGGCTAGAGCGGGGCCAGCGCCTCTGCGCAGCCCTGCCAGCGCGCCAGCCCTGACCTGCACCCTGCCTGCTTTTATAACCAGGCTGAGATCAATTCCCCTTTTTTATTGCCTGACAAAATACTCTTACACAGGGAAGAGCTCAGCTTTCCCATGTTTTGGAAGGTACAGACATCTCACTGTACTTCCACTGTACCCACAGCAGAGGGTTTGCAGCACTTTGTCCTCCCCCATCTCTCCGTTTGACATTTATAAGGTCCCCAGCCCTTTTGTGTTGAGCATCCATCTCCCCAGCTGCCTGCCAGGCAGGGCAGTGCCGTCGGATGGTGGTTTGGAGACCCAGAGCTGGGGCTGCAGCTGCCCGAGGTGACCCAGGGGTTCAGAGCTGCTGCAAGGAGTGGGCTCAGAGGCTGTGCCCTGGCAGACCCTGCTCCCCTTCCTCGTAGCCATGCAGCCGAGCCGAGGGAGGTGATGAGATCCTGCACGTGCTGTGGGGTGGCAGACAGGGTAGTGAGGAAATGGTGTTTGGTTTTGGGGACCTGGTCCTGCTACTTCAGCTGTTTGGGAGTTGGGAAGCACACAGCTGTGCCTGCAACGGGGAGGGTGACTGCTGCTGCTTGTCCCCACGTGGGAGCAGAACGGAGAATTACAGAAGTGTTGGTGGAGGGAGGCTTCTGGAGACCTCCCGAGCAGCACCCTGTGCCCACTGACCTTTCTTATATCATTGGGCAACAACAAAAAGTGTTTCGTTTTGTTGTCTGTAGCAACCCTAGGTTGCTGCTAGATCCTTCCTAGCCTCCTCTTGGCCACACTCAACCAGCCTGCCTCCCTCAGCATCTCCGTGTAGGACTTAGCTGTCTTGAGGTTTATGTTGGCCTGGTCTTCAAAAGTACCAGGGCCCCTCTGGGTTGGAGCTCTGTGACTTGTGTTTGCTGCTCGCAGCATTTTAGGGTTATCTGCAAATTTGCAGATCATGGAGCCTCTTGGTCATGTCTCATCAGATACATTTCAGGAAAGTGAGAGAAATAGAAGCATTTATGTCCTGCCAAGGAGTGGCACTGTGGGTTAGGTTGGTGCTCAGGTGTTTGCCCTGCGTGTGAGCTTCTGTCCCTGGGGCTGCTGATTTCCCAGCCTCTGTGGTGGTACCTGCAATCCTGGAGGAGACTGAGGTGCCTGAGTACAGGGGGAGTGTGTGAGTGGTTGGCCGGGCGAGGCACAAGCTAATGATGCTATGGGGGACACGGTGCCAGAGCCTGCTGTGTTTGGTGGTACCAGGGGTCAGGTCCTGCCCTTTTGGCAACCCTGGCTATACCCCTGCCCTGCGCTGGCAGAAATGGAAGAGATGTTCAGGGAGCAGAAGCTGGAACTGTTTCCAGCTGGGTGACAACCTATGTACTCCCCAGCCCCAAGGATCAGTCACCCCGGCTATTGCTGTGCTGCCCTCTCGAGGGGTAATGGCAGGGCTGTGATCTAAGGAGGTGCCAGTGCCGTGGGTACCTCTGTGAGCACCGTCTCCCATCATTGTCCCATTTCCTCCCATTTCCTGGCACAACAAAGAGCTGCGAGGTCCCATGGCTTCCAGGACGGGGATTTCTGCTGCTTCTGGCTGGCAGGACTGGTGGTCTGTAGGATGCAGCTGATACTGCTGGGTGCTGAAACAATGGGTCCTGTGGGCATCCTGAGTTTTGCTAATTCTGTTATTCTGTGCAAACAGCAAACATCTGTGGGTGCTGCCTGCGTGAGCAGATGTGCAACGGCTGCTGGCAGGGGCCCTCCGGCTGCTTGCTCTGCCCCATCCCTGCCTCCCGCCTGGCCAGCGCCCTGCCTGGCCTCGTCCCTCCCGCTGTTTCTGCCTGTGCTTTTTCTGCAGGATGCCGAACTGGGGAGGAGGAAAGAAGTGCGGTGTGTGCCAGAAGGCAGTGTACTTCGCTGAGGAGGTGCAATGTGAAGGCAGCAGCTTCCACAAGTCCTGCTTCTTGTGCAGTGAGTACCAGCCCTTCCCTCTCCCCTCCGCCCTGCTTCCTGGCTCTCCACCGGCTGGGGACCCCGTCACGTCCTGTTTACGGGCTGTGTAAACACTCGTCAGGGTTCCTCTACACACAGCCCTGCTGTGGCAGCCCTGTGGCAGGGTTTCTGCTTCTCTCCAGACTCGGAAGTTTGGTCTGCTGAAGGAATACAGATCATCCCAGGACACCAGGGGCTGTCCAAGCTGTCAGGGCTGACCTCAGCCAGCACCCACGCAAAGACTTAGTCTGTCCCTACACCAGGGAAAGGCTAGGCTGAGTCCTCCAGACTATCTCCAGATGCTCAAGACCGGAGCATGAGACAGGGACTCTCCAAACAGTGGTGGAAGGAGGTGGCACATCCCGTGCAATGCTCTGAGGTGATGCTAACTTTAGTCTTCTATGTGGCTTTGCCACATGAAAAAGTTGGTTAGGCCTTGGGAAGTGGCATGGGATCTGCTCCTGTGTCCCAGGAGATAATGGGAAGAAGATGTGGTCCTGTCCTGGCCCTTCTGCTGATGGAAGGCCCACTGTGAAGTCCTAAAGTGTCACCTCCAGCCTCCCTGGGAATCTGCAATTGTGGTGGGTGTCTCTGCTGTATGTTTGGACCCAAGTGTCACCTCCAGGGAAGGGCAGCAGAGCGGGATCTGGCTGTGGATTAACTCAGTGCAGAGGTCCCTTCCTCTGCCTGCTCTGCAGGAACCTACAAATCCTCTTGGGTTCATGCTGCAGGTCCCCAGAAACCCTTCCCGTCCCTTTGGGGATACCAGGGCAGCTGTGCAGGGACCGGCGAGTAGTGTTACATTGCTGAGAGCAGCTCCTTAAACCAGGGGCATCCACATCCAGGGGGTCTGCAGGACCTTCGAACACGATGACCATTGTCCTCAGCCTGTGTTTTACCAGATCTCTGTCCCCCACCCTTGAAGACTGTCACATAACAGAACTAGTGATTCTCGTGTGTCAACAGGAGTGTGCGTGTTGCTTGTGTCCACCGATGGCTCATCAACATGATACTCCTGCTGCTCTGTGACAGATGCAGAAGTGCATCTTCAGAGCTGTCCTTGTAGCAGGGTCCCACTGAGGTTTAACATTTTCTTGGCTGGTCCCTGTACCCTGTTCCCAGCCTCACCACCCCACTGCAGCAGGGAGCACAGATGTGGTCTTTCCCGTATGGGCAGCAAGCAGAGCTAGGGTCTATAAACAGGCACACAGCGATAACTAATCTCAGTAGACCTATTCCAGCAGGGAAATACCAGTGTCCTCATGGGGCTGATCCCTGCTGTGCTCCTGTGTCCACCTGGCACGGATACTGGATACTTCTTGGCCCGCCTGCCTGGGACGCGGCATGCACAGAAGGATGCAGATGTGAGAAAGAGGGGCTGTTGCCATGTCTCTGCTTCCTGCGCCGTGTGAAGAGTGGCCAGCATGGCCAGTAGCTCTTGTACGTGGGAGTTTCCAGGCTGGAAACCTTGCTTTAGCTTTCCAACCTTTTGGCTTGAAAGGCCTAAGGAGGGGAGTTGCGGAGAGGCTTTCCCCAGGCGTGCAGGGGCTTGGCAGGCTGCATCCTTACTGCAGCCACTCTCTGCAGCAGGACGTCGTTTCTTCTGCAGCCTCAGATAAGGACGGTGGGAAATGTTACCCTCATCTGCCCCCACCACTGGCTTTTGCCATCTGAGTCCACGTCAATGAATGACTTCAGTATAGGGATATTGCCAGGCCCACTAGAAAGGAGCCTAAGGGTGACATGCCAGCAGCTGCCTGAGAGGGGCTGGAGTGAGGGGGGGGCTGGTCTCTGCTCCCAAGTCACCAGTGACAGGACGAGAGGGAACGGCCTCAGGCTGCGTCAGGGCAGGTTTAGGTTGGATAAGTGGTCAGGGATTGCAAGAGGCTGCCCAGAGAGGTGGGGGAGTCACCATCCCTGGGGGTGTTCAAATAATGTGTAGCTGTGGCACTTCAGGGCATGGTTTAGAAGGCCTGGGGGTGTTGCGTTAGTGGTTGGACTTCATGATCTTAGAGGTCTTTTCCAACCTTCATGATTCTATTCTATTCTATAAATTACAGTATGGGGACTAAGAGCCCATTGCACTGCCTCTGCCCTTCCCCACGACCCCTGTGCACACAGCTGGATTGCTTAGGCAAAGCGTCTGCTGTGCGATGCTGGCACCCAGGGTGCGGTGCAGGCCGCCAGGAGCCATGAAATCAGGCAAAAGGCATTGCTTTGAGAAGGGATACCCCGCCAACGCAGGGAAGAAGGTCATCGCATGTCTGCTCATGGAAGGAAGTCACCAGGGGTGGTCCAGAGCCGACTACAGCCGGGGCTCCTGTCCCCGTGCTTTGCAGATGTACACGATCACACTCCACACGTACCCCAGCCGTTCTGCCCATCTGACTGCGGGCTCCCCCGTTCAGGCCGTGGCTTGCATGCCAGCCCACAGGGCTGCCTGCTGTTCCCAGTCCTGTGCCGCAGGCTCTGGGTGACGCTGAGCTGCACCAAACTCCTGTGCTCCCAGCCTGTTCCCTAGTGCTGCGTTTGGGCCTCTTCAGGGCACTTGAAGGCTTTATCCTTAGGGGAGAAAAACAAATACTTTGACCTGATCTGCCAGAAAAATAATCAAAAAGGAGCCTAACCTACCACAGTGCATTAGAACTGGAGATTGGCTCAGGGAGTGACTTGGTGATTGACTCAGTGGCATCGATCCAACTGAGTCAATAGTACACGGTAGAAATGTTCTATAATGAGGCCATTTGGCCTCTGAAAGCAGCAGCTCTTGTCTAATTGTTTTGTGGAGCAACTCTGCTGCTCTTAGAAAAACAAAGGGTGCAGCGCACTGGAATTTCTGCAATGCTGAAACCCGGGAGCTGGGGGCTGATTTCTAGGAAGCAGCCCGGGAAAGAATTCTTCTGCTGCCTCTTGAAGCGTCTGTAGCTCATGCAGATGAGGGGCTGTGAAAGCTTAGATTTGAGCTCTAAATCCACCCAGCACCATGGGAGAGAAAGACAGATGCCATTGAGATCATTCACTCCCGCCCCTGGGACAAAGCTCTTTAAACCTGTCAGTAGAAGTGCCCAAATTCCCCTCCTGGGGGGTCTGTCTGCGTGCAGCCTTGCTCCTGGGGAGCCCCAGGGTAGTGCAGAGACCAGCACTAGCCCATTAGCTTGGCAGCAACGGGACCAGTTTACTGGAGCTGGTCTTTCTCAACAGGGGTGCGTGCTCCATCCCCAGCTCCTGCCGTGGTGGGATGGGGGAGCCTGTAGCCAGGAGAGGACCCTGCCAGATCCTCCTTAGACAGCAGGAGACGTCTCCCTTTCCACCTCCTTCTCCCAGCAGCAGCATACAGGGTTCTCTGCAGCCCCGGAGGAGAAGCACCATATTTAGTAATTGGGCTGAGGAAGGCTGCCTCTCGCCCCCGCGTTCGGTGCCGCGGTTTGCGCCACTCCAAGAGGAGAGCTCTGCTGTGTTTGCATTCCTATGATATTGGTAAAGGCCAAGAAAGTTTTCTGCTGGCGAAGAGGCCAACAGGCTGCTGGGAGCCTTGACATTTAAGGCATGTAAGCAGGATGGAGGAAGGCTGTGTCACAGCTGTAACAGGATCTGTTTTGGGCCTGGCTGCCTGCACTGTGGACTCTGCCCCAGGCATCTGGATCCTGCACTGGGGCAGGTAAACACTGGAGATCACTGCGGGCCCCGTTTGGGTGCTGCTCGCTTCCCGCTCCAGCTTGCTGGGCGGCGTGTTCCGGGAAGGGTTTGGAAGCTGACATGAAGGCTGAGATCAGGGCTGGGACATGAGTCAGAAAAACCTAAAAACTGGGAGAAGAGTCGGTGTGGCCTGAGCCCAGCACCAAGCTCAGGCTGTGGATGGGCTCAGCTGGGACCCTGAGCCTGGCTGCTGTCTCCTCCTGTCCCATCTTACCTCCCATATTGATTGCCAAGGCTTGAACACGCAGCGGAGTTAGTGTTCCTCACCTGAGACCACCCTGTGCACACACCATAGTCATGTCACGGGCCAGGGGTGATACACCTGAGCGTGAGCATCTTCCATCGTTGGCTTGGGGTCTGGACAGTCAACTGCGCACAAGAGAGTGCGCAGCCCTGGACGCGGCTGCAGGTTTGCTTTTAGCCTGCCTAAACACAAGGCAAAAATAGATTAGCTCACATTACTTTCCCCCAAGTGCCTATCTCTGCGTATCTGCAGCGGCCTAGGAGTGTGGCAGAGCTGCAGCAGGGCAGGGATGTCCATCCCTGTGCTTGTGACTCCTGCAGTGATTTGTAGGGAAATTTCAGGCCTCCCCCCCACCAGGTTTAAGTGCATCTCCAGGATACCAGCATCAAGAGGGTTAACAAAGCTTTTTCTTAGTATCAACCTTGTAGCTTTGGTTGTTGCTTCCTTTTAAAGCCAGACAATGTTCCTGTTGTGATCCTTATCTCTGGCTGCTTTGCATTAGCTCCGTTTAAGGAGGACCTTGTCATGGACTTCCTTGCTCCTTGAAAGCTGAGCTGTGCCATCCCTTGTGAGGGCTTGTTTTCTCCAGCTAATTAGTGAGCTCTGGATGCGCAGGCTAATGGCACGGCCCTCCCCTCTTTTCTAGTGGTCTGTAAGAAGAACTTGGACAGCACCACTGTTGCTGTGCACGGAGAGGAGATCTACTGCAAGTCCTGCTATGGCAAGAAGTACGGCCCCAAGGGCTACGGATACGGACAGGGAGCTGGGACCCTGAGCACTGACAAGGGCGAGTCTCTGGGAATCAAATATGAAGAGTGAGTTCAACTCTTGTTTTCGAAACTGGGGCTGCTGTTTTGGGCACCTTCTCCCCCACATCTGCCCACTTGTGTCGCCCATGCTCAGCTTCCAGCAGTTCATAATCTGGAGAGTGCCGTGGGCTGCCCTGCCTTTCTGCTCCTTGGGGGGAACCCGCTGAGCCCTGTTTGCAGGATGGGATGGGGCATGATGGGACATGTCCCCATTGCTTGAGCACGCTGCCCGTCCCCTCCTAGCACGCAGCCGTGAGGGTGAGGTTTCCATGGGGCTCTACACATTGCGCCTAAAGCTCTGGGCTCTTCAAAAGTGGGCTGGGCTTTGTGGTCCCATAGCTCTTCCTGCCTCCATCCTGCTTGTGCAGCCCTGATAATGAACTCCCCCCCACCCACAGGGGCCAGCCCCACCGACCCACCAACCCTAATGCATCCAGAATGGCCCAGAAAGTCGGAGGTGCTGATGGGTGCCCTCGCTGTGGACAAGCAGTGTATGCAGCCGAGAAGGTGATTGGAGCTGGAAAGGTGAGAGGGGGGATGCAGTGGTCGGGGCAGACACGTGCCACAAGTTGCTGCGTGGCAGGGAGACCTTCAGAGAAGGGGCTGCCAGCACCTCCGGCCAGGGCTGGACTTGGGGTCCGGTGGCCATGCTCACCTGGAGGCCTGGCACCAAAAGGAGAGCTGGGCATGTCTGGAAACCAGGTTCTCCAGGCTGCATCACTCTTACAGACTTGTAGATAGGAAAGAAATACATTTTGTACTAAATATTCAGAGCACTGCTGCTAGATGTGTTGGGAAGACGAGCAGTGATGTGGGCCATGGCCGCTGCCACCACTAACTGAACAAGTGCAACATCCAGCAAACCTTCTCCGTGCTCTGCTGCAGGCTGGGATGCCGCAGCCCAAATTCGGGGCAGGGAATGAATTCCAGTGGTCAGCGCTGCCTGCAGGCAGGGCAAGGTGGTTGGAGGTGTGGGTTCTGCTGGTGGACTGGGTCTGCTCAGGGTCAGAGGTAAAGGACACTCTGCAACAGCCCTGGTTCTTCCCACGTCAAATTCACCACTCCACCAGGGTCCTTTGTGTCCCAGGCTGTGGCCTTATCCTAGCCCAGCTCTGGGAAGCCTAGCAGGGCATGGGGGCCCCTTCTGCTTTGTCAGCCATGGGGTACCGAGGGAGGGTCCTGCCTTGAAGCAGCCTTCCCTCCATGGTTGGTACATGTGCAGAGCGTGCCGAGGCAACGGGTCAGGCTGCTTGGCTTTGTGTTGCAGGGGATGGGATGGCCATGGCGGGAAAGCCTTGCTTTCCGTTGGTGGCGTCGGGTCACCCCTGCTGTGCTCTGGGCTCCCTGGGGCTTCTGTGTTTGCCCTCTGTTCCCAGAGCAAGGAAAGGAGGCATCTAGTCAACAGAGAGAGCCTCCCAGCGCCATCGTACCCTAGCTGGCAGTGCAGGTGTTCGTGATGGACACCCTGAGGGTGAGCCTGGGTCAGATGCCAAACTTATGCTTAAAATCATGATCTGAGCTTCCTGGTAGGCTTCTGGGGTCGATGTTTACAGGGAACCAAAGCTGGCAAAGCAATTGCACTCAAGCAAACCCCGAGAGGATTCCAAATCGTGTATTTCATGTGCTAATGTTTGCTGGATGACTCCATCTGCTACCTCCTCCTCCAGCCCCCTAATTTCACATTTTCTTCCAAAAAAGGTTTCATGTTTTCCATATTGTTTATTTAAATTCCTCTGTGAGCAGCTCTGGCTACTCTAGGTCTGCTCAAAGGCTGTGAGCTCATTTATCCCCAGAGGACTGGCAGAGTCGTGGGGGAGTTTTATTTTTAAACACTGACTGATTTCTGCATTCTTAGTATCTGTTTGCTGCCTTCCTTGGAGCTGTAGCTGTGTCGGGGCAGGTGTCCCAACCCTGCTGCCACCCCCAGGCTAAGGTACAGCAGCAGTGGAGCTCAGCTGGGTAACTCGGGGGACTTACGGTGGTGCTCCGGAGAGGACAGTCTGCAAAGAGGGGGGGTGATTGCTCCTGACCAATTATTGTACAAACTGCTGCGAGCGGGGGTGAAAGCTCTCTAAAACCAGATCAACATGGGAGCAGTGACCACACCTGATGTCCCCTCTCTGTATCTTCCCTCTGGGGCTGGGAGGACCGCTCTCTCCAGAGGAAAGCTTTCATCCCTTTCAGAGGTCTTTGCCAACTGCTTTGGGTCAGAAACACAAAAGTGACCCGATTTGGTAGCCAAAGCATCGCTGCCCTGACCCTGGGCGTTGTCTGACCCGCTCTGCTCCTGTCCCACAGTCCTGGCACAAGTCCTGCTTCCGTTGTGCCAAGTGTGGCAAAAGCCTGGAGTCCACCACCCTGGCAGACAAAGATGGGGAGATTTACTGCAAAGGTGAGTGCCGCCTTCTCGCTGGCTTGTCCTGGACTCCGAAGGGTGGAGGCAGGGGGTGAAAACCCCTGTGCAGGGAACCAGGGTGGGCTGAGGTGTGGGGAGGTGGTGGCCCCAGCAGCTGCGGGTGGGGGCTGGCTGCGGAGCTGGGGGGTTTCCTGCTGCGCCTGGGGCCTCCCTGTTTGCCCAGCAGATCCAGCAAACCCTGTCCTATTTAGGCAGCGTCTGCATCGAGAGGAGGACCTGCTCGTGCTGCCGGCCTTACCTGTCTCTCCCTTCCCGTCCTCTGCAGGTTGCTACGCCAAGAACTTTGGTCCCAAGGGCTTTGGCTTTGGGCAAGGCGCTGGGGCGCTCGTCCACTCGCAGTGAGGCACCAGGAGCTGGGCTTTCCGCTCGCTCAGGGCTTGTCCAGACCAGCCTGTGCTGCCCGACCCTGCCTGCACCCGCAGTGAGCATCCTCACCATCATCAGTAACCACCCGCTGCTTCACAGCACGAGCCCCTTCCTCCCCGCCCTGACCCAGTGCACCCTGAAGCTGTGGGCGTCCCAGCACCATCCCCATCGGGTCCTGCTGGTGCGGGTGCTGGCGGGGAGACAGCTCGCACCTACCCGCAGCGAGGTCCGTTCTGCTCCGCGTTGCCCATCCCACCGGGATGCAAGCTCAGCTTTGCCATGCCGTGTCACCGAGCAAGCAATAAACATCAGAGCTGACCCATGCCTGGCCTTGCCGGAGAGTTTATTCCCCATCTGGGGCTGAGGAGGTGCACTGGATGGCCAGAGCTGGAGGTCAGGAGGTGGAGGGAGGATGGGAAAAGTTTGCAGTCGTGGCTTGCAATTAAAGCCCAAAGGCAGGAACTGCTTGGTGCAGTTTGGCGGGGCCCAGCTGTGGCTCCGTGGGTGAGCTGGGCCTGGCTCTCCCCCTGCTGCCGTGGTGGATAACCATTTCAAAAGCAGCCCAGGACGGACCTTCCTGGGTGTGTCCGTAGCACAACACGTGTGCACGCCCTATCGAAACTCCTATCAGTGCTTTTACGTGGCACCTCTCCAGACAGGCGTGCCCAGCAGTGCTGAATAATTAACAACTTTTCACCTACTCCCTGGGTTTTTAGCAGTACCATGGATCATTAAGCCGTCAGTTTGGCAGCTCCCCAGATTTAATTCATGTTCACCTAAACGCTTTACTTTCTTTCTGTGATTCTCTCGTTTGACCGGTATGACGTCCCCACAAGATGGGCCTCGCTGCAGCTTACGGTTGTGAGCTCCAAAAGGAATTTAGCTTTGGGGTTTTTTTTAACGTTATAAACTTTGTGGTTGAGTAAATGAGATGGGTAGTGTTCTGAGAGGCACAACAACGTGCCAGTTGGACTTGATCTTAGAGGTCTTTTCCAACCTTAATGATTCTATAATTCGAACAGCGGCAGAAATCCTTTTGTGGAGCAGGATTTGGGCTTCTTTATCAACTTAAGCACTTTCTCCTGCCCATCACACCCTCGGTTTTTGGTCATTTTGGAAGCTGAGATGGGGAGTATGCTCTTTAAGCATCTCCATAAATCCTCCCCGCAGGTTTCCCAGCCTGGGACCCAAATTCTAGCTGGCCCCGTTGCCGTGCGGTGTGTGGCTGGGGTTTGGAGGGCGGTAGCAGATGGCACTCGCTGTGCGGAGCAGGCAGCCCGGGCTCAGGGGTGCGGTGGCGGGTCAGGAGCTGTAGCGCAGCGGGCTCACGTGCCACCCTTGGTGTGGAGACCGAAACCCAGCTCCCTTGCTTGGCAGAGGCCCTGCTCCCCCGCGGAGGTGTGGAGGGTTAGGAAGCCGCCCGCTTTCTCTGTGAGCGAGGGGTGGATGCTGCAGCGCTGCAGGATTTCAGCTGGACGTGCCACAGGCGGGGATTGCACCGAAGCAGCGCTGTTTAGTCAATAAAGCTAGAACAAGTCTTTCTTTAGTCTCTTTTTCCCATAGTTGCAGAGGTTTTATCAGAGAGAGGGGAGCTACTGACATATTGCCAAGTGAGATGGACCCCATCGAGGCCATTGGCTCCTGGAGACCTGGTCAGAGCCAGGAGAAAATGCTGGGTTTGGGTTTCTCAGGGTCACAGAAAGAGGCAGAATGGAAGGGTTCTGCAGAGCTCTCGAGTCTAACCTCCTGCTTAAAGCAGGGCTAGCTCCCAAGGTCAGGATGATCAGAGCCTCTGCGGTCCAGTCAAGTTTGGAAATCCTTCAGGGATGAAGGTCCCACCACTATGGTTCTTGTCACATCGATGCACCACACACACAGAGGAGGTTGTTTTCCTTATGTTTCCCTTGTGGCACCTGTGCCCGTGGTCTCTCATCCTTTCGCCATGCACTGCTGTGTCTCCCTTCTCCACCACCCTCTCTAGGTAGTGGAAAACTGAAGTTTGGTCTCCCCAAGCCTTCTCTTCTCCAGGTTTCTGCTGAGCTTTCAGCCCCAAAGGGCCCAGATGACAGTGTGGGCAGTGTCCTGGGACACGGACCTTGCCCTGAGGGTGTGCGATCGGTGCTGTACACCTCCTGAAGTTGCACTGTTCTCCTGAGAGGGGCTTGGGGGGGGAGAGGGACCGACATCCACAGTGTCCGCACGGCGAGACCAGGACAGGTGTCGCTGGGGCTGCACCTCCAGGCAGAGGGCATGAGGTGGGCTGGAGGCGGTGGTGGGGCAAGGCCCAGGGGAAGGGCTGGGATTAGGGGAGCTTTCTGGGCATCTCCTGCCCAAACTGCAGCTGGACGGCTGCGATCATCTGCTACCCTCTGCTGGTTACTGCTCCCCGCGCCCATCAGCAGGACGTGTCCGGCCACCTGCACCCAAGCGTTGTCCAACGCCCTTTAGAGGCAGCAGAGCTGCACTGCACCCAGCAGCACCCAGCAGCACCCAGCCCTCCCTGCTGCCGGCATGGGGGGCTGCCAGCCCTTGGAAAAGGTACTGTGGGACCCACACCTGCCTCCGGAGCGATGAACCAGAGGGTCGGCTCATGGCCGAGCACCTTGCTCGGGTGGTGGTGATGGTACCACCCTAAGGGTCGGGCTGGAGCCCGCTGAGCCCCACGGCCAGTGGTGCCAGGGGTTCTGGCAGCAGGGGATGCCACGCTGCCGCCGCCCCGGCCCAGCTGTGAGAGCTTGGTGGGAATGTCACCCCAGCGGCTGCTGAGCCAGGCCGGGGCAGGGCTTACCCCAGCTGAGCCCCGCCAGCCCCCGTTACCCGCCCGTAAGGGCTCTGTGTGGACGGGATATGCGTGGGGTCTGTGGGCAGCCCGCAGAGCAAAGCCTTCTGCCGGCAGCCTGATGCTGCGAGTCGAGCTGGGCTTGCTGGAGGGCGGGAGCTGCGGCATCGGCCTCCCGGGCCTCCTGCCCTGCGGGTCTGGGAATGGACAGCCGGGGAGAGAAGGGAGGAGGAAGACCGCGTCGAAGCTCTTTTACATCCATGGCTATGGGAAAATGACCTTCCCTTGGTGCCTGGAGCCTGGGGAGGCAGTGAGCAGCAGAGCTGGGGCCTTCAGGGGGGCGGTTTGGCAGCCCTTGGTCCTCCCCAGGGTGATGAGGAAGGAGGTCGGGCTGGCTGGTGAACAAAAAGTGCCTACAGACATCCCAGCTTGCCAGAGCAGAGCTGGGAGTGACAGTCCCAAAACTACTCACCCCCAAATTTTCAGGGCTCAGCATCCCTGGAGCTAAGCTTTACCTGCATGTGGGAAAACAGCCTTGGATGCTCCTTTGGTGGGGGAGCCCACACATCTGCTCTGCTCCTCCCGAAAGTGCTGGGGTGCTCGGGGTGACTGTGGGGGCTGTGCCGGCCCCCCCGGCTGTGCCCGGCTCTGCGCTGCCTTTGGCTGCGGGGGCGGCAAGGGCCGCAGGGGAGCCGGGGCCGCCTGACGTCACGAAACCGGGTCTCCTGGGACAGCCGGGATCGCTGCCAGCGTGGCGAGGTTGGCCCCAGGGAGCACGAACCAGTTCCTGGCTCCCGCAGCCACTGCCCTGCCCTCTTAATGAGGGATAATTAGGTGCATCTCATCGGTGCTGCAGACTTGCCCCCCGGCCACAGCGGCTGCAGGGAATGCCCCCAGCAGGGACCGGGGCTGATGGAGGGGCTGGGGCAAGAGGGGCTCAGCTGGGGGGCACTGGGGGGATTGGGATCTACGGGGGCACAGGCAGGGTGATTTGGGAGGTGAGCACCGGGGCAGCAGCTGCACGCCAAGGAGCTGCGGGCTGAGCTGCGGGCTGGCCACCCCCAGACAGTGACCCCGGCGCATCCCTGGGGGGACTTTTTTTCCCCTTCCAGACCTCACCTGGGTGAAGGGATCCGCACCCTCAGCATCTCTGGGAGCACATCCAGCTGCCCAGCAGGCTGTGACCATCACCCCCTTCGGCAGCCCGCGGCCAGCACGAAGGCCCCAGATGTCCCCACCGTCAGCCTGGCACAGCACGGTGAACCCCTCTGTGCCAGGCGCTGGCACAGGAACAGACGAAGCTGCGGTGGCCGGGAACGAGACGGGCTGGAAAGGAGACGGGTGTTTCGCTGCAGGGGAGGGTGGACTCAGGCGGGACGGGGCTGTGCCGTGCTGCCCTGGCCCCGGCCCCGCTCCGGGGGTGCGTCTGCCCCTGCACAGATCACACGGGGCTGGGGGATGCTGGTCCTTGCTGTGGGACAGGCGGGGGGCTGCAAATCTCTGTCCCGGGGGGTTTGGGGATGGGAGCTCTGTGTGCTGAGGGGTGGGCCAGCACCCTTGGGTGCAGGGCTGAGTGGGTGGTGGGTGTCAAGGGCTGTCCCCATTGCAGGGCCCTGCACAGCCACCTCGGGGCGGTGACACCAGATATCTCCCGTCTGCATGTGTCCACCCTCCTGGGCACCCACCCAGGGGTCCCCACAGCCCCTGCCAGGCTAGTGCTGCACCCATGGCCCCCTATCCCTGGTGTCACTGCACCCCATAACCCTCTGCCCTGGCTGCAACTGCACCCCACAGCCCCCCACCCCAGCTGGCACTGCACCCTGGGAGTCCCTTCCTGGCTGGCATTGTACCCAGAGCCCCCTGCCCCAGCTGGCACTGCACCCCACAGCCCCATCTGCAAGTGAGACTGCGCCCCATAACCCTGTGCGTGGCTGACGCTGCACCCACAGCCCCCTGTCCCCACCAGCACCGCACCCTATAGCTCTGTGCCAGCTGGCGCTGCGCCCCCCAACAGCTGGCGCTGCACCCCATGCCCGTGCTGCCGTGCAGAAGCCTCCAAGCCCTGCCCTGGCACCGCTGCTGTGCAGACCCATGCCCACACCCTGCCTGTTCACATGAGGACCCTGGGGGCAGTGCCTGCCTGCGGGCACCCCAAAAGCGCCTCCTGGGTGAAGCAGGGCTGCGCCGGGCCTGGCCAGGCTTCGCCTGGGCGTGAAGGGTGCCTGCACGCAGGAGGGGCCAGGCGAGGCGGGGAGGAATGCGAGTGGGAGAGCGGCCGGGCATGTAGCGACAGCTCCTGGGGCGCGCGGCGCCGGGGATCCCACACGCTGCACAGGGCAGGGAGCAGAACCCCGGCAACAGGGCTGGCAGCCGGCATGGGGCACCCCATCACCCGCCCCCTCTGAGAGCCCGGGAGCGGAGGGCGGCGAGTCCCGCAGGGGCAGCACGGCGGCCGCGGGGGTCCTGGCCCCGGGGAGCTCGGCTCCGACGTGGAGGGGCTGGAAATCCCCCCGCGGGTGATGCCTGGCTGCGCCAGCACGAGGTGCTGAGGGTCCCGGGGGGCTGAGGAGCCGCTATGACCCCCGAGAAGGTGCTGAGAGAGGGGGTGCTGGAGAAGCGGAGTGGGGGGCTGCTGCAGCTCTGGAAGAAGAAGCGATGCCTGCTGACGGAGAAGGGGCTGCAGCTCTTCAAGCCCAAGGGCTCGCGGCGCAAGGAGCTGAGCTTCGCCCGCATGAAGGCAGTGGAGTGCGTGGAGTGGAAGGAGCGGCACATCTACTTCACGGTGGTGATGGACGACAGCCACGAGATCGACTTCCGCTGCGCGCAGGAGGACCCGGGCTGGAACGCCGAGATCACCATGGGCCTCGTCCGCTTCAAGAACCAGCAGGCGATCCAGGTCGTCCGCGCCCGGCACAGCTGCCGAGCAGGTACCAGACCCCTGCCGCGCCGTGGGTCAGGGTGCAGGAGGGTGAGGTCCCTGGCTGCTGGGTCCCATCAACAAGTGGTTTGGTTTCCCCATGGGAATCACAGAGGGGGTCCCATGGATGGGGTTGGGTCTGCAGGGCGACGGTGGTCCCGTGGGCCCCTGCACTGGCTGGGCTCTGCCCTTCACATCCCCCGCTGGGTTTCATAAAATCATAGAATCATAGAACCAGCCTCCCCGCATCCCTGGAGAGGGACTTTCTGACACCCTCCCTCTGTCTGGGGTGGTCCTGAGGGGTACGGGGCTCTTTGCCACGTTGCATGTGGGATGGCGGTGAGGACCATGGCTGGCTCCGCGCCTCAGCTCCCCTCGGGGCTGGATCCTGCCCCACGTCCCAGTGCTGGCCGGGTAGGTAACGAGCACCTTCTCCCCGCAGTGGTGCAGTTCGATGCAGCCCCGGTGGGACAGCCCGCAGAAGTGCAGCGTCCAAAGAGCAGGATGGAGAAGACCCTCGGCTCGGCGGGCGGTGGGGAGAACGGGATCCCAGCGGGCAAGTGAGGCCACCGCTGTCTGCAGCCCAGGGACAGTGGCCCCGGTAAGGCCAGTGCGGGCACTGGCTCCCCCCATCCTGGCGCAGGACAGAGGCATCGCAGGAGCCGCACTGGCCCAGCTGCAGGGGTTGAGCCACATCCTCTTGGTGTGATGGGGCAAAGGACACAGCCAGGGCCACCACCTGGGGCTCCAGATGTGGCAGGAGGTGACATCCCTGCCTGGGGGCCCACCACCCTTCAGCTGACATGGCCAGGACCTTGGTGGACTGGTGGGGACCCCCAGGCCTCTCCTGCAGGACAGGGGATGGGATGGATGAGGTTGAGCGCGAAGGAAGCGGTGTGATGGTGAGCTCTGCCTGAATGCCAGTGACGCTGGGACAGACGGATGTGGCCGGGGACGCAGCTCCCCCTGAGCCCCCATGTTGAGAAGGGGCTGGAGTGCTGCTGCTGCAGCAGGGACCCCTCCGGGCACCATACCTGGACGGCGTGGTGACACGGCCATGCTGCTGGACCTGCCCTGCCCTGTCCTTGGGCTAGTGGGGTACGCTGGGGAAGGCAATGGGGACCCTGACTCCCTGCAGCAAAAGTGACCCCAAACAGGACCTTCTGCAGCTTACCCTGGTGTTGCTTTGACTCGTGGGACCCCACAGGGTATGGGAGAGCACAAATCCCGCACAGAGCTTCGCCAGTTGTTGACATCCCCCTAAATCTGCCAGCATCCCACAGCTGGGCTGCAAAGCCCCCCGCTGACACCCTGAACCTCTCCGGTCATCCACCCCGCTGCGCCTGTGTCCCCAGGGCTTCCCACGGTGGTTTGTGGGCAGGCGACCCGGGAGCAGCGGCTGCCTGGCTTTGCAGGCAGGGACGGCAGACAGGGGAGGGATGGCTCTGCCTCGACAGGCAGCGCAGACACCAGCGCCTCGAGCCACCGGGCTCCGCAAGCCGGAGCCTGAGCCCCAGCCCCGCGGCCGGAGGCGCCGCAGATCCTCCCGGAGATTGCCGGGCTGCGTGGGAATCGGGGAGCGCGGCACCCCGGCCCCCCAGGCTGCAGCAGCCGGCCCCAGCCTGCATGCCGGCCGCCTCTGCCAGACCCCGCCGGGGCCCATGGAAGCCCATCCCTGTGCCAGGGTAGCTCTGGGGTGGCTTTGCGGGGGGATGGTGACGTGGCCGGAGCCCGCTGACCGTGCAGGGCCAGGCTTGTGCTGGCTCTTTCTGAGCAGCCCAGAATGTGTGGACCAGCCCCCCAAACTGAGTCCCCACACACATTTCGTGAGGGAATGGGGTTGTCGGTGGTCAGAGGAAGGTGCTGGCACTCACATGGCTTGTCCATGGCAAGGATCTCTGTCCCGGGGTTTCTTGTAAATCCCCAGCTCCCTGAGTCAGGGGATTCATCAGGCTTGTCCAAAGTCCTGTAAGCATCCTGAGCCCGTGCCACGGCAGGGCAGCACCCAGGGCTGGGAGCAACCGGTGCGAGGGTTTTTCCAAAGATTCTGAATTTCGAGCCAGTTTTGGGGGTCCTGACTCCTCATTTTCAGTTTTCCCACTCTCTCACTCTCTGTAAGTAGATATTTTCTGTTTCCCAAATGCCAGAAAGGAACTAGGGAAGAAAATGGTCAAGCTGGGCGGGTGTAAGCGCCAGCACTGGCCGTGGACACAACCATCGTGCACTGACAGACGAGCTGGGCGGAAATGTAGGCAGTTAATAGAGGAAAAGGGACACAAAGAGCAAGGCATATTGCTGTGTTGGCGTTTCAGGTCCAGGCTTGGGGAAGGTCAAGGTTTTCCATCCCCATCCCAAGCTGCTCATCACCCTGCCAGAGCCCCTGCGTGTACCACGTGTGCCCCGGGTTTGGGAGTTTGTCCTGTGCAGACACCCGAATCCGCCAGCTCCACCCGCGGTGGGTGGATTCACAGCCTGACCCCGGGAGCCGGGGCCGGGGGCGAGAGCCGAGCCAGCGGCAGGCAGGTGGGAGGCAGGATGGCTTCACCCACTGCCTGTGAGGGCTGATTTTTTCATGCAGAGGAAAAGGTCACCCAGAGACTGAAAGGGAAATAAACAGCCAAGAGACTCGGCCAGTCAGCGGAGCAGGGACGGGGCTGGTGGCTGGTGCATCCTCCATCACCAGTAACACGGTGCCGGCACGTTGCTGGCCCTGATGGGGCTCAGTGTTGATGGGTGAAGTTGGGTAAATGGGGTGATTTTACCCAAGGGAGACTCTCCTGCAGGCAGGGGCTCAGGGAGCAACCGGATTACAGGGGAAAGCAAGGGTGGGGGCAGAAGGGCCCTAGGAGCCTTGCAGGAGGCCAAGCACTGTGAAAGTATTTTTAACTATTTGCACAGAGTTAGGGATGCAAAGGAGCTCGCGGGGCTCTTCCAGCCAGCCTGAAAAGCGGGGAGAGGACACACAGGAAGCATTTCTAGCACGCCTGGTGATGGGGAAACTGAGGCACGGCAGGGGGTTGGGAGGCATGTGGTCTTGCAGCCCCCCTGGCCAGCACGCCGGCTCCCGCTGCGAGGAGGGGCTGGTTCCTGGGGCCCCCTGTGCTGGGGACACCAAGCAGAGCTGGGGCTGAGCCCCAAAATGGAGCGAGGTGCCCTGGAGCTGCCTGAGTTCAAAGGCAGGAGCCTGAAAAGCCGGCTCTGCTGCTCCCAGCCCCGAGGTGTCCCCGCTCCATCGACCCTCCCCGCGCTGCTCGGAGGATGCCTCAGTGCCGGGGCTCCTCCGTGCAGGCTGGGGGCTGCCCTGGGCCTCCACCCCTGGGACCAGCGGCTCCGCCAGCACCCATGGGTGCTGGGGCTGGCACCCTTCGTGCAGCACCACGACGGTGAGATCAGGTACATGGGAGGTGGCTGGGGGAGCTTCAGGGCCCTTTTTTCCAGCCGACGAAATCCCAGCACCCAGCCCTGGCTTTGGGGTCAGTTTGGGGCTGGCTGGACCCCACCGACAGCCTGTGAAGGCAGTGGGGGTCACGCTGCTGAGGCGGAGGTTTGCAGCATGATGGTGCCAATGCTTTTGGGCAGGTGAGACCGTGTGTACCTCCTCCACCATCGTGTGCCCCGCGGGGAGGCTGGCAGTGCCTCGCTGCTCCTGTGAACGTCGGTGGAATTTGTGAGTGCTTTTTCCTCAGATAAAAATGAAAAGGAAAAAAAAATCACAGTTGTAGCAAGCAGTATTTCTTTTTTAGCTTTGGGTCAAGTGTCTGGCTTCCCTTAGAAGTTCTTAAAATTATTGCATTGTTGTCCATCCTTAATTATAATTCTTAAATCACTGGATTTCATTTTTGGAATCCACAACCTGCCCCAAGCAGTGCCAGGCTGGGGAGCTGCCCATGCCCTGCCACGTCCACATGACCATGGTCTCGGGGAGCAAAGAGCCGGGACATCCGCACCGCTGCTGCGGTGGGTTTGGTCATCGCCAATAAAGTCCTCTTGGGTTTGGGCGTAGAAGAAATGCTGTTGTCCGTAACATAGAGCTTGGGATGCTGAGGGGGGTCCAGGCAGGGACTGCAGGGATCGCACGGGTGTTAATTCCCCATCCCCAATGTCCTGATGTGGTGACTTAAAGAGGGTGTCCCGGGGGGTGGTGGAGGTGGTGGGTGATGAATGTGGTTGTCAGCATCACCCACTGGTGGAGCTGGGGTGGCGGGAGCCCGTGGGAGGGAAGGGGCTCACCACCCCATCGGGCACCACATGAAGAAGCAGAACTAGCGGCCAGGTGTTGCTGGAGCTGCAGAGGGCAGCAACGGAGCTGAACACGCGCCAGCCCCCGTCCGTCACCCGCTGTCCCCGAGCAGGGGGTCACCAGCCTGCCCTGGGGGTGGGGGTGGCTCAGCCCAGCCTTGCAGCAAAAGGGGATGCTGAGATTCATCGCGGGTCTCAGAGATAGATGGGAGGGCCTGGAAATACCCTGAAAATATCTAAAAAGTGTGTCAGGATCCCTCCCTCGGCCTGAAATTTTAGATTATTGGAAGGAGTCTTTTATTTCCCTGTGAAATATTTTGCCTTAGGCTGAAAACCAGCCTGGTTTTTAGGATATTTAAACTGACATCGCTGTTGAACCGTGTCAGCCTATTAACACGAACAGAACAGCTAATATCCCTCTCTTGTTTATAAGAGTCGACAAGATCAACATTGGGAAGGTTTCATGTGTCACTTGGCAAAAGCACGGAAAGCTTAAAACCTTCAGTGGGTGACTTGGCTCCATTTTAATGTCTTTCCACTATCCCAAAGTAGATAATTCCTCCTTATCTAATAAAGACTTTTCTACTTGCAAATGGCATGAAGCAGGGAGCAGGTGCTGTTCGTAAAGAACCCGTTAGCTTTGTGGGGACCCCCCCCCCCAGCTTTGGCACCTTCTGCAAACATTTCAAATCTCCCCAAAGAATTCAAGCTGAGAAAAACAACTTTTCCCACAGTATTTCTAGAAGTGGAAGGTATTTGTCCCATTTTGTGAAAATTGTCCTCACTTTGGATCCAGACCCACAGCTGCTTCCACATGGATTTACCTCCTGCAGCTGTGCAAAGTGGGAAGAGCGAGTCTCATGCCCATGGATGAAGAGGCAGAACACGGGCCCCATCCCCAGCTGCAGCACGTGCAAGGTGGTCTCCGGCCAGGTAGAGGTTCCCAGAGCGGGAGGCCGTGGCTGGAGAGGGCAGGGCTCTCCAGGGGCAGGAGCAGCTGTGCTCGCCCTGGGAGCCCAGGACACGGAGCAGCAGATCCCAGATGGGTGAGGAGCCTCTGCCATGCTGGGCGGTGGGAGATGTGGGTGTCCCGGTGGGGCTGATGCAATGGGGTGAAGATCGGCAGGGCAGAGACCTGAGCTGGGAGAGGTCCCTCAGGCCCAGGGGGCATGTTTGGGGTCTGGCCTGGGGCCTCCCTGGCTCCCAGGTCGGGCTGTGATGATCATCCCAATTCTGGTCCACTTTCCATCTCCACAGCTGACCCCACTGCAAGCTCCACTTCGATGCCTTGGGGCGTCACCCAAGTTTGGTAAGACTCACAGAGGCAGCAGGCAGAGGAAATCCTCTGCAGGGCTACAACAAGCACTGACTGTTGGAGAACATCCCCGGGAGCCTGTCACCCTGTGCTGTCACAAACCGACGCAGCAGTTGGGACCAGCCGGGAGCCTTCTGGCAGCTCGTGAGGGGTGAGAGCTGCCGGCTGATCTGCAGAACAAACACCCAGGCAGGGACCGTTTCATCAGGACAAGTGACACGGACCCTCACGACTTCATTGCAACGTGACACCGCAGCCCTGCGACCTTGCACTCACCTCGCCTGTAGGAGGTGACCTCAGTGTCCCCGTGTCTCTGAGCCGCTCTGCAGAGGGAA
Organism: Phalacrocorax carbo; assembly: GCF_963921805.1. NCBI lineage: Eukaryota > Metazoa > Chordata > Aves > Suliformes > Phalacrocoracidae > Phalacrocorax > Phalacrocorax carbo. The sequence continues at coordinate 1,394,565 of NC_087535.1, forward strand.
AACCTTCTCCCACCGCGTTGTGAGTCTGTGGGGCATCCCCTGTCCCAGCCTGGTGGGAAACCTGAGGCAGCTGGTGGGCTCCTGCCATCCGCCCCGGCACTTGGGGCTGGCTCTGAGCACGGCAGCTGAGGGGTGGGAGGGATGTGTTCGGTGGGTGAGGTCCAAAGGACAACAGAGGCTCAGCTGCTGTTTCTAAGTCCGTCCTGGATGCCCTGGGCAGCCCGTGGTCTTTGTGAATGCCATCAGGACTGACAAAGCGAGGATGGTGCTTGGAAGAGGGCAAGGACAGGATGGGTGGGATGGCTCTGGGGCCGTGAGGTGGGAAAGGGATCCCTCCAGCACCGCTGCAAGTCTGCTTCTTCAGTGAAATAGGCTTCATGTGGGGCAACCAAACTGCTCACAGGGGTCAGAGACCTTTGACTTTGGAGGTCTTACACCTTAAGGAGCCAGGGAGAAGTGCAGCCCCAGCGCAGCTCTCCTGAAGCAGCTGTGGTCGCCCCTGCCACGCTTGTGGGGCTGATGCCCAATGATGAGGAAGCACCAACACCCTCCAGGGACTCAGCAGGTCCAGAGGGAAAGGGAAACTGCCCACACCCACCTAAGCACACGCAGCGTTGTCCACTCTAAAAGACCGAACACAGGTGACCTGTAGAACCACTGGGATGTTTAGGGACGAGCGAGCTCTCCCTGGGGTCTTGGTCCTGGGTGGGTCTGGCCTCCCCGTACAGCTCTCTGGGAAATTTCAGTTGGCATCCATCCCCTCGGTGGCAGCCTGTGGGGAAGCCTTCACTTGAACCAGTGGCTCCCAGGAACGGGTGGATGATATTTTGCTTTGAATTTGGCCTCAGCACTGGTCTGCCCCATAGATTTCCAGCCTGTCCCCTTCCTACCTGCCAGCAGCCCACAACCTCGGGTGGTACCTAATAAAACAATCCCTCATCTTGAGGCAGCTCACTGTGGTTTGCAAGCCAGGGATGGAGACCCAAAATGCCCTCACCATGTCAGCCGGAGAGGAGGGATGGGGAGATCCTGGGCTCCTGCCAGTGCTTCTGCTGCCAGGCCCCTCTGGCAGCGCTGGGGCTTTGAAACTGATGCTGAAGCCCCCAAATTGAGGGGTCCCGTTACCCCATCCCTCGCCTGCCCTTTCATCCTCCTCACTCCAGGACCCGCAGAGGATGAAACCTGAGACTGGAGCAAATGGCATCCGAAGCAGCCCCATCCCGGGGCAGCGGGAGCTGGTCAGGTCTCCAGGGCACGGCTGCGGGGAATGCAGCGCCTTTGTCACAGGCTAATTTTGGCTCCTCTGTGCTTCAAAAACAATCCCAAGGCAGCCAGGAGGAAAGATGCTGGAGGCACGGCCCCACAGGAGCTTTTGCCTTATAAAGGTCTAACAGGGCTGGTATAAACCCTCCTCCTCGGTGGCTCGGGGCAGATCCGCTGTGCTGGTGCTTGGAGCTGGGGAAGGGGAAACGTCCCTGGGGGGCCCCTGAGGAGGGTGGACGCAGGGGGGTTTCTCCTGTGCTTGCTGGGACTTGACTAGTGCACGTCAAACCAGGATCGGGCTGTCACTGCCATTGCCACTGTCACCGTCACCGACCTCGCACCAGTTTGGGGGCTGCTGCATCGCCCCCCACCAGGGCACAGCTCCTCCCTTGGTGTCCAGGCAGGGGGGAAGGAGCCAGGAAAGGTGGCTGTGCATCCCCTGCTCTGCAGGACGGGGGGCTGTCTTTGCTCCCCACCATGGGAGCTACCCCATGCATGCAGCTGCATGTCCCTTCACTACCATAATAGTCTCAGGATTAAAATACCGGGCATTGTCCCTGCTGGGTTGCACGCTGGGAATTGTTTGCTCCTAAACTTGCCCCTAAAAATATCAAGGGAACAGGTGTTGCCTGCCCCTGAGGTCCTCTGCTGCACGAAGCCTCCCTCTGCGGGGACACCGGGCGAGGGGCTTTGTGGGTTGCAGGGGGGCAAGAGAGCAGGTTTTTTGCTGCTTTTCAGGAATTTAACAGAGAAAACATCAGGCCTTGTGAGGGGATGAAAGTTGCTCGAGCATCCCTATCTGCTGTGCCATGCTGGATGAGCCCCAGAGAGGGGGCTGCCCCATCCTTGGTCCCAACCGATCATCTGGCCTGATGCTGTAACCCCAGCTTTGCTGATGTACCCCATCACCCCTCGGCAACGTGCCCCGGCCTGGCCCGGGGTGGCTTTGCCCTCCTGCTCCGGCAGCTCTGGTGGCTCCGGGGAGGCCCCTCGGCCAGCGCGCCCCTGGGGACACGGCAGCATGCACGCACCGCTGCGCGTGGGGGCCAGCACCGCATCAGCTCCCCAGGCCGCTCGCACCCCCCCTCCCTGCCGAGACTTTCAGAAAGAAAAACAAAAGAAAAGGAAGAAAAGAAAAAAAAATTCAGGAGATTTTCTGCAAAGGAAAAAGCATTGCAGTGTCTTGGCTGACGGTTTCTGCCCCCCTGCGGGCTCAGGGCTTTTCCAGCATCTCTGATGACGGTTTACGTCGCAGAGGGACAAGGCGGGTGTGCCACGAAGAATCCGCCCCGTCTGCAGGGGCATTGCCCTGGTACCACAGTCAGCCTGACCCGGCTCGTCTGCGCGCTCACACACAACATGCGCCGAGGAGGGCGTCGGGCAGCGAGTGCCGGCCAAGCTGGGGCGATTCACGGAACCCCACACTGGCGGGGGCTGGAAGGGACCCCTGGAGCTCACCCCGTCCCACCCCTGCTGGAGCAGGCACCCCCAGAGCAGGGGCACAGGGCCGCGTCCAGGCGGGGGGTGAATGTCTCCAGGGAAGGGACCCCACAGTTACATGTGGACTTGATGCACATTCACATGCAAACAGCACAGGAATTCAGCAAATTGCATCAGGGTCATGGGTGCAATAAAACATGGGTGCACTAACACGCCTGGGCGATGTGCGTGTGTCACCCCATCTTCGAAGCTGTGCCCCAGGTGTGTGCGGCACGTCACGGGATGCTGGGGCTCGCCGCGAACGTGTGCACACAAGAGGGGATTTGTGCTATTTTTACTGACCACTTGCAGGCAGGCTGTGATTTAATACTCCCCCCTCCGCCCCGGGTCCCTGGCAGTGCGCGGCTCTCTGGAGGCCAGGCATCACCTCCCTCCTGCACGGCCCCGAGGTAAGGCGCTGCCCTGGGTGTCCCCCCACCCGTGATTCCCTGGGTGTGCTAAAGGCGACATGAGCGCGAGCGTGAGACCACCGGTGCTTGCACGTGGTGCTGGGGTGGAGAGGAGCCCCTGGCAGCAAATTTGTCTAAATTTCTCCCCCTGTCTGAGGTTGCTCAGACATTTCCTCCGCTCTTGAAGGGACGATTGGTGAGACTGCAATGGGGAGAATTGCTGCTGGCAGCCCCAGCCTGGTTTTGGAGCTGAGATTTGCTGGATTTCCCTGAAAACTGACAAACAGGACTGTTTTGGGGACCATTTCTTGTGTCCTAGCCTGACTGCTCAAGGTCACTTCTCTGACCAGGGAGGTTCGGTTCGGGGGTGCAAACGCTGTGTGCGGGGCACTGTGTTAGCTGGGTGCGTGTCCGTGGTATGTGCCCAGTCTCCTGGGATGGGGGAGGATATCAGGATTGACTGCAGGTTATTTCTTTTTAAGGGTTTCCATGATTTAGTGGTTTAATAACCTTTTTAGGCTTTTCACAGCTGGGGGCATGCAAACTGCAAAATTAGCTTGTCCAGATCCTCTTGTCCTCATTGGAGAGCAAAGCCTCTTGCAGATGCTCCAGATCCATCTGGAGGCCAAAAGTCCCTGCAAGAGATTGCTGGGCACGTCTTACCAGCACAGCTGTCCCAGCTGTCCTCCAGGAAGCCAATTTAGAAATATCTGGCCCTAAAATTTTATTGACCTTGGTAGAGGTCGTCAGCTGAGCTGTGCTCTGGGTCCCACCTCTACCGATGCTGGGCTTTGCTCCGCCAGGGAAGGAGGGAGATGCTGAGAGGCTTCGCCCAGCCATTGCTCACCTCCAGAGAGCCGAAGGCTTCTCTGCCTATCCCGGAATAAATCGTGGGGGAGCAGCTGGGACCCGACCTGCTCAGTGCACCGGTGCCAGGCAAGAGGAGTCACCTGCTCTATGTGTCTTCTGGGACCTTTGTCTTGTCACCAGAAACCTCCAAAAAGGCAGCTCTGGCTGCATCCGACTGATGTGGCTCTTGGGAGAAAAAAATCCTGGGGTTATTCTTTGTAAATCCAGGGATCTGGAGGCCCCAGCTCCCTGCTGGGGTTATATGGCATTTCCCCCTCAAACTCCACTCCTTCAAGCCACGGCTCTGGCCGGGCAGCAGGGGGCATGGGGAAGGGGCAAGCGCATGGAGCTGGGAGGTGCACTGAGATTTGCTCAGCACAGGCTCCACGCACGCCTGGGAGCAGCTGTCTGAGACCAGAATTGTTCCTTTTTCTTTCCCCCATCAGGAATCTTTGGGGTTTAAAGGGTTTTGAAATTTAGGGGGGAAGCAAAGCAGTAGAGACAAAAAAATCCCAGCTTTGCCGTTTCAGCTCTAAGGAAAAGGGTTAAACCCGTCGCTGGAAAATGCTGTTTCCTTCTGCAATGTGGTGTCAGTTTGTTACGCCTGGTTGGAAGGAGAAAAAAACCAACTGATTGGCATTTTCCTACACATTTTTCTATTACTCAGGTTTCTGCAGTGCCCCAGCTTCTTGGCAAGAGAGGGAAGTGTTAGAGGCAGTGCTGGGGAAGCTAGCGAGGCAGCGCGTTTTGGAGCAGCTGCCAGGGCATAGAATTACCAGGCAAATTTAAAATATGAAGCTGTGAGTATTTCACCAGGGACACGGATGCTAAAGGAATCTGCTCAGTCGCTTGGCCATGACTCGTTACCCCTTGCTCCGGCGCTCCTGAGATGGGTTTTGGCTCCACCGTCCTTGCGGTTGCCCACGGGGAGCTGTGGGACGGGACTCTCTGAGCCAACGCAATGTGGGGGGCCCCAGGGCACCCCGCTTCTCGTGGGCTTTCCAGCCACGCTCACCTCCGGCCCCTCGCCCCGAGCTGGGGTGGGCGCTGCGGCCGGCGCGGGGGCAGCTCGGAGCTTCGGAAAAACCCCGAGCAGCAGGAGACCGTGTCCCGGGGGGGCCGGGTGGAGGCAGGTTGGAGCTTGCCTGAAATAAGGTTTCCTCAGGGCTCGGTGGCTCGTCTTGGTGTTTCACAGCGGGATGGCAAAGCTGCGGAGTCGCTTCCCTCCGCCAACAGCACGGGGCAGCACCGGACCTCAGGAGCACCCCGCCGCTGCTGCAGCTTTCTGGGTTTGGGTGGATTGGGGATTTGATCCTTTATTTCAGCTTCTTTCTTTTCTTTCTTTCTTTCTTTTTTATTGTTGTTGTTGTTTATTTTGTTTGTTTGTTCGTTTTGGCTTTGCAGGCAAACAGCACGCCGCCGCGATGCCAGAGCCGTAAGTAGCACACGTTTACCTTGGATTTCACTAAATCCTCACTGGGCTGCTCATGCCAGCTGAGCTTGTCCATTTCTGGGAGGGTTCAGCTGGGAGACCAGCCCTTGCTCAAGACCTCTGTGCCATTTCCATTGCAAAAACTGCCTTTGAATAAAAACCGTTAGCCATTTCAGTGTCCCAGCTCAAACCTTGGAGCCGTCCTAGACCCTGAAATAGGGATCCGAGGTGGGCAGCACCACTCGTTTTGCCGTGAGGCTCTTCGCAGCACGTCATGCATATACAACATATTCCCTGGTGTGAACAGAAGGGAGAAACCTCCCTGCAAGGGTTTCATCAAGCAATGACACGGAGATGCCCCAGCCCTGCAAACCTGTACAGGATCCAAGCATCGTGCGCGCCGGCCCCCGGCTGCGCGGGGAGCACGTGAATGAGGGTGTTGTGGCCCAAACCGCGGGGTCCGAGCTGGGGCTGGCACGATGGCACCGGGACAGCTCATGTGCTGTGTCTGAGCGGCGTTTCCGCCTCCTGAGTGGTGGCCCTGAGCGCCCGCTGCATTTCCAGAAAGCACCGACATCTCAGAGCTGGCTCACTTGCAAGTGGCAGCTATTAGAGAAATAAGGAAACCAACTGCAATCACACGAGATGCTTTTCTTGACTGTCGTCTCTTTTTGACTCTCTTTCACTGATGCCCTGTTCTCTTGTCTTGTTCCTTACTGCTCCTTCCTGAACGCACGCCTGCCTGCAGGGAGGTAAGTGGCTTTCCTTGCGGCAGCGATCTCGGTGCTACTCTGCGTTTGCTGTGAGTTTGTTTTCAAAGGCCTTTTTTTTTTTCCCCTCCTCCCCTTTCCCCTAGAGAAAATGCAAGATCACAGCCTCACGCAAACTCTTGTTGAAGGTGAGTCCTGAGGGTTGGAAACTCCCTGGGGTTTGTCTTGCTGGAGAAAAGCAGCTGTGGTTGAAGAGCGTGGTCGGTGGGACGGCGATGAGGAACAGCAGGAGTATGGGCCTTGGGGAGCAGCTCCCATTCCCACCTCTTGTATTCTCAAAAATCCTCACTCATGTGGGCTTTGTGGCCCATACACCAAACAAACCTCCCCTCACCTCCACTTTACTAAGGTGGGGAGAGACTCTGATGCCTCTGCTCTAAAACCACAAGCCTTATGTTTGTGCACCAGCAGCTCTGCAGCACAAGCTTGGGAGCTCCCCGGGCTGTGCTTTGGGAAAATCACTTACTGCCACAGCAGAGCAGAGCGATGTGGAGAAAGTGCTGATGTCAGCCTCCATCGAGACCACCGTGGTATCTTGGGCCCTGCCGTTCCCCCTGCCTTCAGGGTCACCACACAAAAGGTGTAGGGACCTTTTGATGTGTGTTGCAGCAGCACAGTGATTTTGGGAGGACAGCTACAGCAGGGAGGAGGTTTGGAAGGCAGACAGGACTGTCCCATCCTACATCATTGTGCGAGGAGGCTCGGGGGGGAACAGAGGAGCCTGTTTATTCACACTTCTGCCATTTACTTGTGCTTGTAGAGTTTGATGCTGGCAAAAGCAAAGGAGGAGTGGGAGCAGGAGATTGTGGACAAGCAGTCGGAGAAGGAGAGATACCTGGCTGAGCGGATCACACCACTGCACACCAGTGGGCTTTCCTTGAGCCAGCTCCAGGTATTTCTCAGGTCTGAGGGTGATGCAAGCTCCTTGGGAGCATGGGAGGCATCGCTCACTGCTCTCCTGTTGTGCTTGGCCCCCAGGACCTGTGCAGGGAGCTGCATGAGAAGGTTGAAATTGTGGATGAAGAGAGATACGACATTGAAGCGAAATGCAACCATAATACTCGGGAGGTAGGCGGCAGGATGGGCTCTTTGCTTCGATGTTAACTCCCTTCCTGATGGTAGCTTGGGCCTCAACGGGGGTCTGTCATGGACTGGGCTGAGCTTGGATGTGGGACACAGACGAGGCTTATCTAAGGGTTGGTATTTGCTCTGCAAGGCATCACTCAGCGCAGGGTTCATCCCTGCCTCAGGGAGCTCAAGCTGTCCACTGGGTCCACAGGCAGCATCCTTGCTCTTCTGGTCACCCCTTGTGGGTCTGAGAGCTCTGTCTCATGGTATGGCTGCCATCCGAGCAGGCTGGGGCAAGGCAATGACAAACAGCCCTCTGCTCAGGTGGACAGTGCCTTGGTGAAGGTCCCTCATGGCTGCAGGAGAAGCACAGACCCCTCTGGGGCTCCGTGTCTGCTGCTGCTCACACAAGAGCTTTTTGTGCAAGGCAGCCATGAGACAACCTTCCACTCCTCCTTTTCTCAATCTGCAGATTAAAGATCTGAAAATCAAAGTGCTTGATCTCCGAGGAAAGTTCAAGAGACCCCCCCTGCGGCGAGTTCGCGTCTCTGCCGATGCCATGCTGCGGGCTCTGCTGGGCTCCAAGCACAAGGTTTCCATGGATCTCAGAGCCAACCTGAAGTCTGTCAAGAAGGAGGACACAGAGAAGGTGGGTGACTCTTCTAGAGACCAGAGATGGAGACACCTCCTAGGGGTGTCCTTGCCCTTCTCCAAGGTCCCCTGTGAAGCCTGCATGGGTTGTGCTTATCCCTTGCAAACCTCAGAAATAGCGCAGGGTAGTCGTTGTGAGGCAAAGCCCATTGCAGGATGTTGTAGGGCCATGTGAGAGCAGCTTGGCTGGGCCAGCTAAATGGTGGATGATAATAAGTGAGAGGCAGGGCTACGTCCATGATGCTCTTCCCTCCCAGAACACATGGGGGTCTTTCAGCTGGGGCCGCTTGACATGTCTATTGAGCTGCACTAGCAGAGAGTTTGGTCTTTGGTCTTCAGGGAAGCAAGAGCTCCTATCGGGTGTGATCACACCCAGAAAACACCCAGGAAACTCCCAGGCCCAGATTAGATAAGACAGAGCAAGCCCAGCAAGCACGCTTGGCCTGAGATAAACAGCCTGGTTCACACCAGCTTTGCAGAGATGGAGAGGGGAAAGTCTTGATACCAGAGACAGAGAGTGATGCCCAAAGTTGCCTGGGGTGTGCAGGCTCCCCAGCTGCAAGAGTTGTGCTGCTTTCCTAGTGCTTCTCCCCGAAGGGTTTTTACCTCTTGGTCCCAGCTCAGCAGGTTGGATAAGAATTTCAATTTTCAATTATTTTTCCATTCCCCCTCCCCCACCCCATTGCTAGTAGGGCACATTTTCAGTCCTTTGGATAAAAACTGTGTTTACAGTCCTCAACGCCAGGTGGTGAACGGATCTGAGTTTGTTTTAGATGTCGTGAGATGGTTTGGCGGCATGGCTTGGAATCTATGAATGCTTGTGGGCTGGCAGAGCAGACACCTGGGCATGCTCCCAGAGCTGCTGTCATCTCCCTTTTCTGCTCTGAAAGTGGCTGCCAGGCTCTCGCTCTCACACCAGCAATCCCAGTCCCCTCCAGAAGCTCGGTGAAGGTGGAAATAGGTTTTATGTGGGCTGGGAAGTCTCTGCAGAGAGTGTTTTTGCTTGTGTTTGCCCTGGTGTGCTGGTGTAAATCTGGATTAAGTCCCATGTGGTGGTTTCTTCCTCTTAAAGAGATTTTCTGGTTTTTTTTGTCCCTTCTGGTGCATTAATGCAACTTAGCCAGGCTTTGGGGAGGTATCCACGTGAATCCAGACTGCCCTGCGCAGATCAGGTCACTGTTTGCCATCTTCCTGGCCAGCTCTGCGTGCAGGGACACACGGTGTAGCTGGCTCCAAGGTGTCTGCAACGGGGCAGCCGCCTTCCCCACGCTGCCTGTGCGCCGGGGCCAAGGCGCCCTGCAATGGGGTGGGACAGCGTGGGGCTGCCGGCTGCCCCATCGCACAGCCGTTGCAACCTCCGTCCCTGTCCCTCCCGGCAGGAGCGCCCCGTGGAAGTGGGCGATTGGCGCAAGAACGTGGAGGCCATGTCCGGGATGGAGGGGCGAAAGAAGATGTTCGATGCTGCCAAGTCCCCCACGGGCCAGTGAGAGGTAGGGGACCAGTCTGCTTCCCCCTGCAGTGCCCTGTGCTCCCCACAGCATCCCTGATCTGTGCTTGTGGCCACGTAAATGCAGAAACACCCCCATTCCTTACAGAAAAAGACATCACCTGCCCCATCTCCCACCCCACACTTGGGATGGGTGCCTGTGCTGCACGTCCCCGGCACGGAGCCCGTGCCAGCAGCTGTCCCCCTCTTCCAGCTTGTCCTCCCTGGCTCGCTGGGGTCAGCCACCTATGCTGTACTCAGCCTGCACGGTGCCGGTGTTGCTGGCACCAGCCCCAGGCTACTGTAAGCAGGGCTGCTTTCAGCAAAAATCCTCTTCTGCCCCACTGCTCCGCTCTGTTTCTTTCCCACAGGAGCATCGGGAAGGAAAGCCTCCCCACCCCTGCTGCCTGCCTCCCTTTCCCTTGCTGCCCCTCCGTGCTCTTTATGCCCCTACCCTGAATTCACCACCGAGCTGAAACACGTGGACAACAGTGTGGGAAGGAGATGTGAGCTTCTTTCTTTCAGCTCTGCCATCAGCCCCGCTCCCGCACGGCCCCAGCACGGCGGCTCCCCGGTATCACCTGCACGGGCCATGCTGTCTCTGAGGGGCCGCTGGCCTTCCCTCCCCTCCCGCCACTGCAGAGAGGCCCCGGAGACGGCTGCTGGTCCTCCCACTCCCCCATCCTCCAGCGGGCGCAGCCTGAGGTGTAGCCACGCGGCTACACATGTATTAAAGGATGGTCTCCTGGGCAGCGCGCCGCGTGTGCTCATCTCTGTGGGAGCATTGGCCAGGGGCAGGTGCTGGTCCACAGCGCGCTGGGGAAGATACCCTGGTTCTTTCCTGCCACCCTGCCATGTCCCTGTGCCGGCGCTCAGGCCAGCAGCACGCCCTGGGGTCAGACTTGCTTTGGGCTCACCTCTTCCAGCCTCCCAGGCTGCTCTCTGGTGTCTCTGGTTCCCCACCAGCTCTGCTGAGACCCCCCGGCCCTTCGCATGGGCCACTCCTCTCCCCTCCCAAGCACCGCAGCCCTCGCCGGGCTCCAACATGCACCAGCCTCCCGGGCAGCAGGGCTTGGGTCTCAGTGCGGCGGTGGCTGCCTGCCAGCTCTGCACCTCTAGTTTTGGAAAAACCTTCAGAACTTGCTCACCCAAGCACTAACTCTCTCACCGGCTGCTCCGTCACAAGCACTGGAGCTGTGGGAACTGGGGCAGCCCCATTTCAGGGTTTAATTCGAGCAATATTTCAGGAGATGAATCCATCTTTCAGGCCAAGCAGCTTGTGCTTCCCCACTAGTCCTATCGTTTTCTATATCACAACCCCTCAAACTGCAGCTGGTTGAGTGCAAGCAGCTGGGAACGTGCCAGCTCATCCCCAGAGCAGGGATAGAGGGGAGAATTGGTGAGAATTTACACCAGATTGGGTCTTCTGGCTGGTTGCACTGCAGGAGATGCTGAGGCTCAGCCCCCATGTGGTGCCCTTGGTGGCCGTAGCAGTGCCCTGTCCGTGCCCCCGAGGCATCCAGAGGAATCGCACTGTCCATAGTTCCAAACCTGAGCCACACGCGGGTGTTTTGCAGCACCCTCCTGTCCCTGTGTAGTGAGCTTGTGAAGTACAGAAAGTGCTACAAACTCGGCGCAAAGTGCAGGTCCCCAGACAGGCACCAGGGCTGGGAGGAAACAGCATCAAAAAGTGTGCGGTCTCCAAAAGAGCTCAGTCTTCCCAGAAAACATTGCACTCCTTAGGGACAGAAGAAGGTAACCCACGCAGCTGGCCCTTGCAGGACTTCCTGCAGCAGACGCAGGTAGCTCAGAGGCCGACAGCGCAAGTGAGGGTGGCCATCACAAGGAGGTGGGTTTGGGCTCCAAGCCAGCAGGACAGCGGGATTGCTCCGGGCATCACATCCCCTCCTTTGGCCAATTCAGGGATACTGAGCCAAACCGCTCACTCTTGTCCCTAGGCAAAGAGGGTTAGGGCAGATGGCAGCTGACGGGAACGCTTATTTCTAGCAGGGCCATTAGCACTCAGGCTGCCACAGCACCCAGCAGCTCCTTCACAGAGAATTTAAGACTCAATATAAACACTCTTCCCAAAATCAGGGTTAGATCAGAGGTGGCTGAGCTGGAACATACACATTCGCTTCCTTCGCAAGCACAGATGCTCAGTCTTTGTGTTTCCACCTGACCCTCCATCAGCACCCCAGTAACTGGGGCCAGGACCACCCCCTGCATGCCCAGAGCAGTTGCACAGCAGACAGAGCCTTTTCCACCCATTTTTTTCCTTTCCAAGCTTGATTTGGCGGAGCAGCCGCAGCCTAGCACGGCACCAGGGCTCTCTGACCGCTCGTCCTCACACTGCGCACCTCGGATGGGCTCCCGGCAGGCGCAGCCCCGGGAGGCGACTCCGCTCTTGGGGGTGATCGGAGATCATGCATGGTGAGATCCCAGGGTGCTGGAGGTAAAATGTTTCGGTCCTCGCCCCTCCAAGCTCGCTGCCCGAGCGGGAGCCAGGCGGAGGCAGCGTCCTGGGATCTCGCTGCACGCGCTATCCCCAGAGGGAACTCACACACTCGGCAGCGATCCTGGCAGAGGAAGAAAGGTGTGTAGGGAGAGGTAATAACTGTTACCTGACCAACTGGTATAGCTGGAAAACGCAAGAGAGGTTTCATGGAAACAAAGCCTTCTTCAGACCTGGAACAGAGCAGAAAATGGCAAGCCAAGTCCAGGTCGAGAATAGTTGCTCTGAGCTTAGGGCAATTATGCTGATTTGGTAATTAAAAAAAAAAAAAAAAAAAAGGGGTGGTGTTTGTGGGGTGGGGAGGGTTGTAGTGAGATGAAAGGCAATATGGGTGATGGGTGCTGTGGGGCCAGGCTCCGGCCAATGCTCGGCAGCCAGCCTGTGCCTGTGCCCAGCTCATCGTCAGATCCTGTGCACCAAGACACCCGAAAGTGCTGCAGAGCAAAACCTCAGGGCTCAGCGGCACTTCTCTGCAGCCACAGTAAAAGCCAGCCGGTGTAGTCAGCAAGGTCCCAGAGCCCACATGCACACGTTGTAAGCTGTAGATGGCTTTTAGCATTGCTGCCTTGTGTTTTAGACTGGGGGGGGGGGAAGAAAAAACCCAACACCAAGACTCTTCAACCTGCAACTTCCCCTACTTTTTCAAAGTACGATGATTCCCAGTCATCATGTCCTGCTTTCATCCTGCCCTGGTGGAAAACCACATTGATCGGTCACAGGAAAACAAAGTTTTGAGGATTTCAGTTTTATTAGAAACACAGGAAAAACCCATCTCTTTACAGGGATTGAATCTCAAGGGGAAAATGCGGCTGTACGCTCTGCACATGAGGCTCTCCTGGTTGGGTCAGGGCACTGGCAGCCAAGTCTTCTCCTCCACCTCTGCTCTGGAGCTGCTTCGGTGGTTCTGGGCCAGCTGGGAGCCCAGCTCTCCCCTTGCTCAAAGGGCCGGGTTGAGCCTTTCACCCCAGGATGCGCCCAGCTTCACTTGCCCCAGGCCAGCTCTGCAGGCGCGCTGTTGCTTCCCTCCTGGCTGACAATAACCTCAATTCCTTCTCTCTGAATTAGAAGGGAACCCTGCAGTAATCCCTTTTTACTGAAAATTCAGCCCAAGTGAGGGACTTGGAAGGCTCTCCTTAGGGACATAAGTTGATGCTGGAGCAGTTGCTAATGAAACTACATTTAATTCCAGAAGAACCACATGAGTCAGTCCTGTGTCCTTGAACTGAGCAGAGCCCTGTCCCGGTCATCCTCCAGGTTGCTTCACTGCAGCCAAGAGCCCCGAAAGCAAAGCAAAGCAAAGCACTGGAAGCTTGAAGCTGCAGAATTTGTAAATTAAATTGGACAGTAGAAAATATATTAGTCAACCTTATGATTTTTTGCTGGAAAGATTTTGCCGGCAACACTGCAATGAGGGAGATGCAAAGGGCTTGTCCTGATGTGGCCTTTCAAAAATATCCCTCCTAGCTGGTAGTGAAATGGTTCCTTCCTTTCCTAGGATGCTCTGTGACCTCCTTGCTAATCAGTCACGCTTAGAAACATCTGAACTGTGCCCCGATATTCCCCTGAGCGTATTTGCAGCTCAGTTGGTGGCTGGACCTGCAAATGGAGGGAGGGGGGAGGATTAGCAGTGATGGGCAACCCTGGCGTGGGAAGGGGTAGACTTTATCCCACGGCCTCTGAAGACCCCTGCAGCACCCTGCCCTGCATGGGGGTTAACACCAGGCTGCAGCCCCTGGTGGAAAAGGCCAAGCATCAGCCCCCCACGGCTCCCCGTGGCCTCCACAGGATCAAACCCCACGGCTGCAGCTGTGCGGGAGGTGACCTGGGGGCAACTGCGCGGCATCGGCAGGGTTACAGCACGACCGCCCATCATCCCCGGGAGCTGTTGCTGCGGGTCCTGTGTGTCCCCTGCAGTATAAAATGGGAAGAAATGGTTTCTTCACCCACCATTTTCCCCTCCTGCAGCCCTCCAGACTCGTGTCCTGCAGCCCCAGGGAGGAACTGGGCTGGTTTGGGGTATGGCACTTGGTGTGAGCGGGGCACGTCCATCTTGTCCATCCTCCCTTGCTGTGGCCTGAGCCCTCTCACTCACCGCTCAGATCAGAGGGGATTTCTCACTAATTGCAACTAATTTCATGTGCTATGAGGGATGCAGTCTGCCATACAGCTGCCGGCAATGAGTCACGCTTATTCTGGCCGTGACCTGAAAAGTTTCCATTGACACCATTTCTGGGGGATGTTCTTCGTTGTTGTCACAGGACATGGCATTTAGTGAGGAGGCCCATCTGCAGAGGAGAATGGGAACCTGAAGGACACTATGGAATCCACGGGTCACCACGGCAGCATTTCTGAATGAAGATTTGCCTGAACTATTTCCTTTCTTAAAATTTATTAAATTATAAGTGAAAGAAGTGCCCTCTGCTAGTTGGGTGCAAGGGAGATCGGACAATGGTTATTCCTTTCCTACAGAAAACAGAAAAGTCTGTGGTTGTGTTTTGTTTGGTTTCTGAGCAAACACACACCAATCTCAGACACTTTCAGGCTTTCTTCGCCCAGCAGCGGTATTCCTGCACTCTCAGTTTCTAGTGCGTTGTACACATCTTTCCAAGAGCTGAAGGAGTTGTAGCTGGGGAAGGACAGCCCTGGACCATCCCAGTGCCTGCGGAGCACCAGCACGGGGATGCAGGGAGACCTCTGTGTGAGGGGTGGGGTGGAGCATTGCTGGTGGGACCTCTGTGAGCTGTTGCACAGCTGCAGTCATGGGATGGCAGCTGAACAAGGGTGAAAACCCCCTTTTCCTGGTCGCTGAGCCCCATGCCCCAGCCCAGTGGGGAAGCCCTGGCAAACGACGCTGCTGACTCCACTCCACCACCACCGGCAGCGTGGCAGGGATGAGGCTGTGGAGCCATGGGAGGAGCCGAGCTGTGGCCGATGCTGGGGGACCAGCATGGGCGAAAAAGGTGGAGGTGGAGGGTTCACCACTGGGCCCCAGGGTGAGGTTGAGGAATGCCCTAATTACAGCACAGTTGTGGAAACTGGAAGCTCTCCACTGCCCTGTAGCCAAAGAAACAGGCTCTGCATCGGGTTGAGACGCAGGACACTGTTCCCAAGGGAAAAAAGCCCTGCTGATACTGGTCTAGCTCCTTAGTGGGTATAAATGGCTGTCTTCTGCTGATCTGCATCAGATGAAAATCTGGCCTCCCTGAGCACCTCAGGCAGACGCAGGCCTGCCAGCAGACCCCTCCTGTGAAGCAGCTGGAAAGCCTCCCCTGGGCAAAGCAGGTACCCGGAGAGAGGGGCGGCTTCACACTAGAGCCTTGCCTGCATGCAGCGGAGTTCCTTGGCACAACCCCCTCGGCCAAGAGCACATAGCCTTCCTCTCCCGGTTGTAGATCTGGGACAGCAGATATGACAGTCTGGTGCATAGAGTGGCTCTGGGTAAATGTCAGACTGGTTTCCCTGAGCATCCCTTCCCCACACAGGCTCACGCCCCTGCCCAATTTCATCACCTTCAGCTTTGCCGACCTGCAGTTTGGTCTGGGCTTTGGTGATGAGCTCAGGGTGGCCAACATAGCCTTTGTAAGGGGAAGTCTGGTCTCACAGTGACTGGCGTTTGCTGAAGGCATCGATGAGCTTGTGGATAAGGGCGGCCTGGTAGATAAGTTTTCCTGGATTTCCAGAAGCAAAGACCTTTAGGTCAGCCACGACTAAGAGGGAAAGTCCAAGTAGAGGTAAATAATCAATTAGCAGATAGGAAACAAGAGTGAGGTAACAAACTGCTGATAATTCTTGGGTATATGGCATAGCGGAGATGAAGACTGTTGATGCAGACATTCAGAAGGATCTTGCAGGACTTGAGGCTTGGGGCTGAAATGGCGAGGGATGTTTGGAGGAGTATGAAGTGACACACAGAGGGAAAAATCCAACATGGCTTCACATATAAGATGATGAGCTTTGGGCTGGCTGTTGCCTACTTGGGAGTCATGGCTTGGGATTATGGTGAACATGAAAAAATATGAGGAACATCAGGGAAAACATGAGCTAAATGCTCTGTGGCAGCAAAAATCTCAAACCATGACAGATCAATGCTTTGTGCTGCCAAACGGCTCAGCAGGACCTCAACCAAACTGAAAGAGAGGAGGGAGGTTTTCCAGCAGTGGAGAATAGACCTGGGGAAACACTTGCTGAAGGGTGGTTTTTATTATACAAACATTTTTTATGGGTTTGAGGGAAACTGGGTAGATTCATGGAGGAGAAACCCACTGAGGGGGTCTTAAATAAAGAGGAAACCGTGGTCGGCTCAAAAGGTCTCTGAGCTGAAAATAAAGACCAGGGGAGTCTGTGGGGCAAGTGTCATCGAGTCTCGTCGTCTGCCTAATCCCCACTCACTAAATGCCTGTCTAGAATTTCTTCATCTTAATAATAAGAGGAATCATGAACTGTGAGGTTTTATGTTCCTTTGCTGTGTAGATCCTAGCTGGGGTGTTCTTTCACTATGTTCAGTCTAATCCTTTTTAAAATCCTGTTAAGTCCTATGCTTCAGTGATATCCTTTGGCAATGAGTTTTGCAAGTAAAGTGCTCACTGTGCATTAATCAGAAAGGTTTATTGCTTTATAGTAGGTTGTTGATGCTAAGCTGCTATATATAGCTTGTCAGCAATTAGCAGGATGCTTGCAAGGTTATTTAAGTAATTTTTTTTTCCCTTATGCCACAACTCGCTGAATTCTCTGTATGTACGAAAACACTTGAAAAACAACTGGTTACTGCAAGAAGAAAGAAAAACAGAACGAGCCCTGCTCGGGGCGGACGGCTCGTTTGACAGGGCTATCTGTTAGAAGTGGGATTTTAATCAGGAACCCTTGATCAAAACAGTTCCTTCAGTTGCTCAGGTCCCACGCACACCCCTGTGCGCTGGAAGCATATGTGGCAAGCCCAGCCTTAAAACCAGTCCCTTGGGCTGGCAGAGAGATGGATCTCACTGGGATCAGAGACTGAATTTGTACTCAAGGGGTCCTGGATGGCTTTATCTGCAGGCATCTGCCGTGATAGCTGCCTGGCTGTCCCCAGCAGTGGGAGCACTGGGGTTGTGGCACTGCTGTGCACCGGGGCTGGCCCCGGGTAAAAACCAGGCTTGGGCCTGGCTCTGCTGTGTCTGGGTGCCCCCATCACCCCCAGTTGCCTTCACACCTGCCCTTTGAAGGAGAGGTTGTCCTATGTGATCATGGGGGGATGGGGTCTTGGGAGGTTCTCCTCCCCCTCTGCTCTGCCCCAGTGAGACCACATCTGGGGTGCTGTGTCCAGTTTTGGGCCCCCCACTTTAAGAAGGACAGGGAGCTGCTGGAGAGAGGCCAGCGGAGAGCGATGAAGATAATCAGGGGCTGGAGCATCTTCCTTGTGAGGAAAGGCTGAGAGACCTGGGCTTGTTCAGCCTGGAGAGGAGAAGGCTGAGGGGGGATCTCATCAGTGCCTATAAATATCTGAAGGGTGGGTGTCAGGGGGATGGGGCCGGGCTCTTTTCAGCGGTGCCCAACGCCAGGCCAAGGGGCCACGGGCACAAGCTGGAACACGGGAAGTTCCCCCTGAACATGAGGACAAACCCCTTCCCTGTGCGGGTGCCAGAGCAGGGGCACAGGCTGCCCAGAGAGGCTGTGGGGTCCCTTCCCTGGGGACATTCACCCCCCGCCTGGACGCGGCCCCGTGCCCCTGCTCTGGGGGTGCCTGCTCCAGCAGGGGTGGGACGGGGTGAGCTCCAGAGGGTCCTTCCAACATCCACCAGTCTGGGATTCTGTGACCAGCCCAGTGGGGACAATAGGTTTGATGGATTAAGCCCAGGTTTGATGAGCCTGGGCACACAGCTCCCCTCTGGCAGAGCTTCAGCACCCAAAAATTGGACACTCCCATGCTTCAGCCACTTCCTCTGAGACTTCGTGAGTGCTCTCAACTTCAGCAAAGCTCATAACAACGGGGAGGCTGTGACAGCTCAATCCAAGACGTCCAGAAAACTCTGAAAGGAGCAGGGCACCCTCCCATGCTATTTGGAAAGGGCTGGACTGCACCCAGACAGAGGTGTTTTAATGACTGTTTTGGATCCCTGGGAGCCAGCCTCCTCCCACCAGCCCAAGGTAATTCACCTCCTCCACCGGTGCTGGAGGAGTTGTTGACTGGTGGAGAGCGGCTGGTAAAACAGGTTCTCTGCAGGGAGTTGTCTCCAAAACCCTGGGAGACCTGGATGGATCGAGCCTGGAGTGCGGGTCTCTGCTCAAACCCTGGCACAGCAGGCAGCGAGGAGTGATTTGCTTTTGCGTGGCACTCCTGGGCAGGGCGTCTTTTGCACGGCGCCGCTAGTAGACAAATTACAGCCTTGCCTCTGTCAAGGTAGATAAGAAACCATGTGATGCAGCGTGGTGGCAAACGGGTTGCAGGCAGGGTAAAGGTGCACAGGGAAATAACCTTGCAGGCAGCTCCTCCTTCCTGGGGGAGCAGAGTCTCAGGGCAGCGCAGATCCCCGCGGGTCTGACAGCACCTTGGCCTGGATGCCTGCACAAGTTTTGGGGGTTCTCTGAAACTCACAGAAAGCAGGAATGTCTGTTGGCAGAAGGAACTGGTCTGATCTCTCCAGGTAGGTTGTTCGGTTTAATGCTTAACCCTTTCCACTGGCGGGAGGGAGGGGGTGAGGGTGGGCTGCAGGCCTCTGCTGAGGGGTGCTGGGAAGGATGGGAAGAGGGGACGGCTGCCGTGGGGGTGTTGCCTGCAGAGGTGGTGCCAGCCCTGGCGAGTGCTTGGCACTGCTGGGGTTTCTTGTGGGTGGGCACAGTCAGAGGCAGATGTGTTTCTGCTGCCTGGGGAAGCTGAGCGCTGCGTATGAAAATGGCTCTGGAAAAGCATCCTTGCCCCATGTTGGATACATTTTTGGTCTGGTTTGCCTTTCTTTCGGGTAGGATCTGTCTGGCTGGGCTGTGCCTACAGACTTGCTCCGGAGCTGGCTTTGGGGTTTTTTCACTCACCCCACATCTGTACAGCCCTTGGGTGCGTGTCCCGGCTCTGCCGTGCCGAGGCTGCAGCCTCTGCCCATCCGGCGCTGAGCAAGCCCTGATTCATCGGCAGCCGCTGAAGGATCCCCACCGCCCCGCAGCGCCGGCCGCTCTGCTCGGTCTTTCCTAAAAAGTGATTTTTGTCTCTGATGGGAGCTGGGGCGGGTGAGGCTCCTGGGCGTCACGGGGTGTGAATCGCTCCTGCCCTCCCGCAGACCCCGGGGCAAGCACCACCGACCTGAGCTGTGCAGACGGGGTGGTGGTGACTCGAACGCAGCTGCGCTCTCCCACAAAATGGAGCAGAAATCCTAGTTTGAGTGGATGTGATGGCTCCGAGACTTATTTGCAATCCCCAGTACTTTGGGTAAGACACCCACCACGGCCAGCCCAGAAACAGGAATGAAGTGAGACCCTGTTGCTCGGAGGCTGCCAGCTCACACCCTGCCTCCACCGTGGCTGGGATGGAGCCAGAGGGCATCCCAGCCCCGTCCAGATCCACCTCCTCTGCACCATGGACCTGCCCAAACACAAGCCCAGCGGGGTCCTGCACCCAGGCTGTTTCACAACCCAGGAAGGCAGTTTCTCCTCTCATTAGATGAGACAGCGCTCACTGAAACAGCATAAACGTCAGATATCTCAGCACTAATGATTAACAGGGCAGGAGAGGACAAGACAGGGGGAGACTCACCAATCTCTTCTTATTCATCTCTTTGAGGTTAAAAAAGGTAAGATGGTGATAAATAAATCCCTCTTTGAAAAGAGGAGGGGAAGGTTGGCAAAGGAAATCTATAGCCTAATGGGTGGATGACTTAATTACAAATAACGAGAAACTGCAGGTTGACAAAGCCAGGTTACGCGCTGCCTCTGCTGGAGCCAAGAAAATTCAAGGCAGGAGAATCTCATTTTCATTTTGAAGGAGCCTGTACATGAAAAAACAAAGAAGCAACTGGCTCTCATGTGGCTTTAAACTGGTGTTAGCACCCCACGCTGTCACTGCTTGAGGGACAAGAGTGCTTAGCAGAGGCACCTGTGTGCATACGTCCCCCCGCACGTGCTAACCTCGCCGGTGGTTGTGTGTGCGCGCAGTGATTGCTGCGGCCGGTCTCGCCAGGAGATCACATCATGCTGTGCAAACAAAGCTGTGCTGCCTTCCCAGCACAGCGCAGCTATGTACAAATACGCACGGGGTCAGGCCCTTGGAGGTGAGTACAGCTGCGAGGGGCTGAATGGGCGGGTGTCCCCCAGCGGGGTGAGAGCCAGCCACGGGTGCTCACAGCCCCCTGGGGCAGGTCCCAGCCTTCTCCAGTCCCATCCATCCCCATGCCAAGCATGGCACTGGGGACCACCCTGGAGCCCCCCAGCAGTGGGTCCGATTGCTGTTGAGGTGTCAAGGCTGCTGGGGGGAGCAGGGGGCCATGGGGATGGAGGCAGCGGGAGGGGAGGGCAGCACACATTGCCCTGTCCCAAGACCTGTCCCCCCTCTGCTCTCCGTTCTGCTCTGCTGACCCTCTCACACTCCCCCGCCTCCCTCAACCAGGAAGAACAGAAGACGTGAATATTTGCGGGGGGTAATGTGGTTTAATTTATCACCCAGCTTTCATTACACAGTAACTCGTAAACCACGCTGCAAGTCACTGTGTCCGCCACGACGCTGGCGATACCGCAGGCACAGACCTGCTCTGACTTTCACGTTCTTAAAAGTCAAATTCAAAGTGAACCCTGAGTCTGGATGAAACTGGAGTGCCAGCTCCAGACTGGGACACTGTGATGGGATGGATCCCGCGCTGGGAGGGCTCTGCCCCGTTCGGCTGTCGGGGGTGTGGGGAGCTCCGCTGGGACCCCTGCATGCGTTTGCAGCTCACTGAGGACTAGTGCTGTAGGCAGATGAACACCGTTGTTAAAAGCTCAGTCCAGCCAGTGAAAATATATTTCAACACAGTTCATGCACCAGCAGAGAGGGTGGGGGCGTTTTGCACAAAGATGGGTAAGCTGGTGTTGTCTAAATGACTTTTTATTCAGGTTGGCATTTTATCCAAAAAAATATTTACTTGTCTTGTGCAATATAAAATCTTTGAGGATGACTCTTTGAAGATGATTACAAACCTTGCCTTTTTGGTACAATCTGTGATTACGAACAATTCCCGGGCCCAGCCACATGCAAGGAGTAAACGGAGCTCCTGCTGTCCCTGTTTCTAGGCAGAGCTTGTCAGCAGTACCTTCAGCCTCTGATGCTTTTGCATCTGAGGCTTTTTGCTCAATAAAAATTAAAATGCCTTTGCCACAACTCTCACTGGGGCTAAAATCTTCTGCCACTAGTGGTTACACTTCCAGTTTATGTGGTTGAGATCTATGTGGTGACTCTAGGGTCCCGGTCTTGCTGAGTTACAAGTTAAATATCCTTGCCTGGGAAGGTTTGCTTAATGTAGGGATTCCTTTTAAATGAGTGCTCCCTCCAACAGAAGAAATTAGGAGTTGTAAAGTCAAGTGCTTGTGTTGGGAAATGCCTGCATCAGCTGGGTGGAGTGAGAGCGCTTTGCGATACCTGGCTTGCGTTGGTGTCCCTGTCCTCCAGCCCCATGCAGCAGCTGGGGCAGGCAACCTCCATAAGCTCCTCATCCCTTGCTCATGGGTGTTTTGGTCTCCTTTCTTGTCTGGCATCAGGGCTGCTAGCTCCTGTACAGGGCACAGCTTCACCTTGATGTTATATTTCATCCCAAACAGCCTGGCCAAGCAGAGGAGCCTGGAGGATGAAGAAGAGCAGCAAAGAGAGCGCCGGAGAAGGCACCGGAACCTGCTGTCCTCCACATCAACAGATGAAGAACCTCATAGCCCTGTGAAAGACATTAGTCCAGCTTCCAGCAGGTGTGTGAGGTCCTGCTAGCATCAGCCTTACTCACGATGCTGACGGCTTGCAGCTTGCTGCCTTGTTTTTCTCAACCCTGAACCAAAGCTGCTGCAGTTCTTGGGGGTCTCTTGTGGCTGAGAGTGGGCTGAGCTGTGGGAAGAGCAGGGGTCCAATGGGCCCTTGGGCAGAAGGATGGGCTTCACGGGAGGAGTAGAAGAGGAGGGGTATATCTCTGGTGGGTTCAATCATGGGCCTCAATGTGTCCCATGGCACAGGGAGCTGCTGTGCCAGGGTGAGGGTCGGGGCCGAGGCTGAGCTCAGCTGGGTGCTGGCCATGCCCTAGAGACGTCTGGAACAGGTAAGAGCAGACAGGCACCCACCTCTGCAGGGAAGGTGGGCTGAGCAGGCAGCACCTGGCTGCTGTCCTCCTGCTCCTTTGAACCTTGCAGTGATGTTATATGACCTGTGCTGGAGTGGCGAGGTGACCCAAAGGCTTTCCAGTGGTGCTCCCAAAGTCCCTTGCTGCAGGGAGCTGGGTTTTGGAGATGCCCTGACATCAGACTGCCCTTACAAAACCTGACCCACTCTCTAAATTGATCCTGGAAATGTCCAACAGGCCAAGAGGTGATTGCAGGAGGAAGGCAAATATTATCCCATATCTTTCCCAAGCCTTGGAGACTGTGTAGATACATCCTGTGTGGCCCTGGAGCTATGTCCTATCTACCCCTTCCCAAATCTGGTGCCTATGTTTGCCTGGGCTAAGGAGGGGAAAATTAGCATTTCGTGGAAGGTGTTGGGACTGTGGTTGAACCCTGCCATAGCAGATTGTCTCCAGCATCTAGAGACATAAGAGATTTTTTCCTAATCCACCAAAACGTGACAGAACCGTGTCTCATCCAGCAGCAGACCCAGCACACTGCTCTGAGCCCACAGCTCCACGGTATAGGACTTGGTGGATGCTGATGTCTTGGGGTGAGGCTGCAGAAATGCTTAATCTCTGCCACAAAAAGGAAAAAAAGACTTTTAATCCAAACTTGTCCTTGGAGATCCTAGCTGGGGATGAGTGTGGCTGCAAGTCCTGGTGTGCAGGGGTGATTTTAGAGGTGTGAGTGGGACTTTTGTGCCCCTCCAGAGCCTTTCACCTGGGTTAACTTCACCTGCAGCATAAAATCCAACCCTCTGGCCCCAGGGTGCTGAGGTTTGCCCCCATTTTGTCTCTGTCTCTAGACCTCAATCTCTGGTAAAACCAGTGTCTCCGGAGGATGAGGGAGAAAGTAAGCTCTCGGAGGTGCTGAAGACACTAGAAGGGAGACGGACCAGGTCCCCGATGGCCGTCTCTGAAAAGCTGAGGCAGGAGAAGGAGCAGCAGGTGCCAGGGGTGGGAGTGAGCCATGTGGAGGCAGCGACGCAGCGACGTGTGGGGCAGGAGAGCACCCAGGCTGGAGAGCGGGGTCAGGATGCGGCCAAGAGCAGGGGGGACCCACCAGGAGACCAGCAGCCGGAGCTGCCCTTGGAGAAGAAGGCGGTGGCGAGGGGACGTCTCCAGGACAAAGAGGGACAAGGTGTGGGGTCACCTCAGGTGGAGGAGAGGAAGGAGGTGGGGGAGCTACAGCAGCGGGCATCACCGGAGCTGGGCGGCTGCCGGGTCCGCGAAGTGAAGATCCTGACCAGGCAGGGGAGCTGCAGCACGGAGAAAAAGACAGCCTCGGTGGTGACCTCATCTCTGGAAAGGCAGGTGAGCAGGAATGGACAAGGCACCAGCTCTTCGGGTGTGAAGTCCTGGGTGCTGGGAGGACAACAGGGAGAGGGAGACCCCAAAAGTACCAGGAGGGAAATGGGACCTGTGGGCTTTTGGGGAAGGTTTTTCTCAGAACTGTAAACCGCAAGGTAGTGGACAGGGTCCCGCCACCTCCTTTCCCTCCCTTGCATGATCACATTCTCCAGCAAGCCCCTCCTGATTGCCATCACACCTTCACTGAAGAGGTGTTTGGGGTTTTGCATATCCAAGTGAGACAGCCAAGGTTTGGAGGACTTCAATCTCAAACTCCTGCCTCCAAACTGGTCCCCACCTTGGCTGCTCTGCTCCCTGTGCATCAACCTTCTCTGCAGACTCTGCAAGGAAGCATCAGAAGTCTGCCTTTTTTTCTCAGCAACCATCAAGGAATCCCTCAAAGATGGTAATACAGCTGTCACCCACCCAAGATGAACCTGCAGAAAAGTCAGATACTTCTCCAGCTCAAGTCACCTACAGCAGCTCCATCAAACGAACCAGCCCAAGAACAGTCTCCTTTCGGGTAAGAGCCAAAGCAAGTGGGAGAAAGAACCCCATTAAGGCAGCGGAAGATGGTGACAGGGAAGGGTGGCTTTGGTCTCCAGGTTATGCTGGCAGAGCCTGTTCCCAAAAGTGCATTCAAAATCCACCCTTGATCTGGGCATTGCGGTTCTGCTTCAGTCTTTCCTTCCTCCGTTTTCCTTCTCCGTGTCTGGACGAAAGCCTGTGATGATGAAAATGCCCATGTTCGTACGCTTTGTGCTGGCATGGAAACTTGTGGCAAGTGATGAGAAAAAAGGGACCTCATTGTCCTCAGATTTCCCAAAGAGTCACAGGAATGACCATCCACTCTCCAACATTTCTAGTCTTCTCTGAGAGCACAGGTTAAAAATAAAATCCATCCTCCTTGTCCCTTGTTGCATCCCTGAGAATATCTTCAGTTCTAGCCCCCCCAAAAAAGTGCAATACAGTGCTTGAGAGACTGGGAGAACCAAAAGCTGTTGAGTTCCTCCCTGCTGTGGTTCAGGGCTGACTGGCTAGGCTTAATTGACTTTCATGGTGCTTTATTTGGAATAAAACTGTTAGCACTACAAAGAGTCCTTAGTCTGTAGAGCTTTGAGATATGAGATAAGCTCTGGTGTGGGTGAAAATGGAGCTTGTTTGAAACTGGAGGAGACAAGTCTGGGACAGTTTCTCTCATGTTTGTCTTCGATAACCAAAGATGGCTCCAGTGTCTTCTCTCCTTGTGTCTTTCCAGATGATCTCAAGAAAACAGAAAGAAGAAAGCCAAAGCCCTCTCACAAGGAGGTCAGCACCTCTCTTTATGTTACTTTGGTCTTTCTGGGCAGGAATTGTCATCCTTTGTTTTCCAAGGGAGGAGGAGGAGGTGATGGGTCCTGGTACCAGCTAGTGAGTGCCCTGGCACAGATCTGCTGGACATTGGTCCCTGGGGTGCCTGGCTGATGGGACAGTGTTGCTTAGCAGCAGACAGGACCACATCCAACGTACAGCTTGCATCTGTCCAAGATCCCCCAGCTAGCCCCTGTTGTCTCTTGGTTGATGTAGTTTATTATCGGTGCTTGAGTCTGCACAGGAGTGGTTAAGTGTTGAGCAGTGCAGCAACAGGGTCCCATCCTTAGGGATATCAAAACCCACTACCCAGGTCCATGAGCAACCTGATCTGGCTTTGGTGGCCAGATCAAGTGAGCCTCCACATCTCCATGGTAAGGTTTGGGTAGGTGGCTTAAAGCCCTTTGAGGAACCGAGTGCCCAGGTCTGAATGCAGGGAGTCTATAGGATGTCCTCTCCCACCCCTGAGTGCAGGGCGGGGGAGTGGGGCTTCATGGGCACCTGGGCTTGTGCCGGTGCACACTACAGCCAAACTCATACTGATATTGGTGAAGATGCAGTTCAGACCTGGCAGTGGTGAAGACATGGTAAACTGAGGAGCTCAGAGCTATTTTTCAATGTACAGTGTGGCCCCAGTAAGCTGGTGAGACCCAGAGATCTCAGTCACCAGCAGGGAATGAGCTGCCTTGGTTCACTTGACAGACAGATACAGGAGAAGTGGCTGTGTCAGATGGGGCCTTCTCCTGCCAAGTGGAGTCCCTCAGGACCATGGGCTGAGTCCCAGGAGATCCTGAGGGGTCTGTGTTCAACCCCCTCCCATCTTCTTCACCAGCGCAAGTCTGAGGATCCCAGCTAGCAGCACCACCATTGGGGAGAAGCTGGAAAAGTACACCTCGGCTGTGCAGGTACTGAAAACCCTTGGCATAGCTGGGCTGGCATGGGGTGGGTGTGTGGGACGACGGAGGGGGGTGGCCTGGAGCTGAGCAGGGAAGGGAGAGAGTGACTGAGCTGCACCAAACAACCAGTCTAATGAGGTTGGAGAAGATGCTGCCAGGCAGAAAAAGGCATCAGCCTCAGGGTTTTAGGAGCAGGGAGGGAATAACCCTTGGAGAGGGTCATGGGGACGCCTCACAGTCCTGCTGGGGGGAGCAGCGGGGCAAGCCCATGAGCTGGCGATGGGAGGGAGGGAGAAGATGCCAATGGGCTCAGGACACGAGCCAGAAGCAGGACTTTGCTATTAACCTCCTGGGGTGCAGCACGGCTCCTGGTGATGCCCCTCTCTCCTCCCAGCGCTCGGAGGCAGTGAAATCATCCCTGGCTACTCAGAAGGGCCTCTTGGTGTCCTCGGAGGGGGTGGCCAGCAAGCGCAACTTCTTTGAGGCAAGCACTCCCGGCAAGGCTGAGCCACTCGCTGTCAGGAAGGTAAGGGCAGGAGCTGGCCTGGGCGAGGTCCTTCCAGTGGGGTCCTGTGCCAGGGCAGGCGCCAGCTTTATGGACAAATCCTCCCCTGTTTGGATACCAATGCACTGCTCGCGAGGCTGCCGCCTGGGTGCAGTGTGGTGGGAGTTTGGTGCTTGTTGAGTGGTGTCGGGCAGGGCTGGGCTGGGCACGGGCTGCCACCGAAACTGTGCTCTGGTGGTGTGTGGGTTCGTGCTGATGCACTGGTATTTGAGGAGCTGGGATGGAGCCAAGGTGTAGGCTGGTCTGTGCCTGTTGCAGGTTTGCTCAGTCTCCCCCCGCCCTGGGGACTGTCCTAGGTTACGTTTGTGCCGTGGGAGAGCTGGTGCTGTAACCCTGGTGTCCCTCTCTGTGCCACAGGACAACCTGAAGATCCCAGGATCAGTGACATCCCGCATTAATCTGTGGGTCAGCCGGGCTCAGGAGTCTGCCAAGGAGGAAAAGAGCAAGGTACCTGCTTGTATTGACACCTCAGGCTTGAGCCCTGAGACCAGGCATCCTGGCAGAACAAGTCCCTGCCTGGTGGAGGAGCTTGAAGGGTTGATGAACCCTTGGCTGAACCCATTAAAGGGTTTAAATAGAAGCTTAGCCAGGGTCAGAGGTTTGGGTGCTGCAAAGCCACCACGGTGAGATGTTGGGTCTCTACTTGTTGCTGTGCCCTGATCCTGATCCCAAAGTGCCTGAGGCAGCTGCTCCCAGCCCTTGGTGGGGCGAGGAGGGAGCAGGCACCAGCTGGGTGCATGTTCCAGGGGACACGCAGGGGGACCTGACCCTGCCACCATGAGAGCGATCACCCCAGCATGACCCCATCTCTAGCAGTGTCTGGAGGACTAGCTCTGACCTGGAGGCCACTGGGAAATGAGCTGTGTGCTCGGTCCTTTGGCACTGGGCTCTGCGGGGCTTGGAGACCTGCGTGTGCAATGAGAGGTCCTGCTGCATGTGGCGTCTGGAGTGATCTGCATCCCTGTGTGTATCCCAGCCTCCAAAAGCAGGGTGTCTTGTAGCTGTGGGGGGTAAAATGCCCAGCTAAGGGGACTTCAGAGATCACCATTTTGCCAGTGTGGCTGCTCCGAGGAGACGGATGTGAGGGAGATGGACAGGAGACCCTTTGGCCTCAGGGTAGTTTATGGTACTTGGAAAGGAGAGGTTCAGCAAGTCCTGGGGAGGTATCACCCTTTACAGCAATAAGGTGTTTTGCCTCTGCTTGTAGCAGAGTCTCCTGCAGCTGCTGGGTACAGGACCAGGAGGGGCAGCTCCAGCCCTGCAGCCGGGCAGGCAAGCCTGGGCACCCCCAGTGCTGAGCTGCAGAGATTAGCACTGCCCGAACGTGTCTGTACCTGGAGGCTGTGCTGGCTCTGTGTCTGCCAGGAAAGGGTTTGCTTCTGGGGTCACTTTTGGGTAAAGCTTGTGGTTCCTTTATCAGTTTTTCCTACAATAATGCCTGCTGCCATCCATCTCGGTGGCTGGAGCTGCACTTCGGTTTTGAGTGTCTACCAGGTGCAGGATCTAAAAGCCAGCTGGTTTTACCTGGAGCATGTATGCTTCAAGGTTTGGCTAAAGTTGTTACCCCAAGGCAGCACTGCACATGATACATGGGGAAAATCTTGCACCACTTATGACTCTCCTATTTGCAGGACATCAGGAGAATAAAGAGCCTGCCAAGCCGTGACGTCTGGGTAAAGCAGCCTGGAGATACCTCTGGAGACACCAAGGTAGACACGGAGTTGCTCTGAAAACTGGTGCACCCTCTGAGCTAGGGACAGAGCGGGACTTGCCTGCTGGTGCATCTTCCACAGGGCAGGCGTGGGGGGAGGAGGGTTGTTTGGGGC
This sequence comes from Phalacrocorax carbo, assembly GCF_963921805.1. NCBI lineage: Eukaryota > Metazoa > Chordata > Aves > Suliformes > Phalacrocoracidae > Phalacrocorax > Phalacrocorax carbo. The sequence goes on from NC_087535.1 coordinate 1,422,773, forward strand.
ATCCAGGATCTCATGAGTTGGGGAGTCAGCAGGAGGGGACCACTGGAGGCAGCTGTAAGAGTGAGAAAGGGTCTGGTCGGGGAGAGGGAGGGAAGTGGCATGTGGTGGGATTTAGGCGATACGTGCCTGCCCCATCCCCTGTAGGGGGCAAGTATGGTCCTGGTTAAAGAAGCTGCCTTTGGGGGGTTTGTTGCCTCAGGCCTGGCCTCACTGTTTCTCACTTTCTTTTCCAGTTGTAATAATATCAGATGATCTGGGAAAAAACTGTTTTGCTCTGAAGATCAAAGCCCAGCCCTACCCAACCATCCAGCAGCCCACTGCCGTGAGAGTCCCCCATGCCATGTGTGGGTGCACCCCAGGTCGCCGGGGTCCTCTGCTTGTGGGATGGGAAGGAAGAAGGCTGGAAGATTGTCCCTGCGCTCCCAGTCCTCACTTGCTGCCTGTCTGGGAGTGTCCAGGCCTGGAGGCTCCTTGCAAATGCTAAAGGCAGACTCTTGCCTCATTTCCCCGCAACATTTTGGTGTTTTGCTCCTAATATCTGCCTGTGCCCCATAACTGTGCTTGCAAAGGGGATCAACCCACACATCTCCCTTGCAGCTGGATGGTGTCACGGGGGCAAGAAGCTGCCTGGACAAGGGAGTTTCAGCTGCACGGCCACGGACCACATCCATCCCTGATGCCTGGCTTGTGTGGGGTGAGGTGGGGCAGGCAGATGTCCCCCCCGCCCCCAGGCTGTCACTGCTGGAGGGACCCAACCAAATGCAAACACTGTTTGCAAAGTCACAGGTGCACCAGCATAGCTTGGAGATGCCTGATGGTCCTGGTGCTTCCCTCCATCACGCAGCTGAGCCAGAGACAGGGACTTGGCCTTCTCCACCTGCCCTTACCATCCCCTGCCCCCTACGAGCAGTGACCCCTTTCACTTAGTGATACGGCAAGGTTGGGCTGGCCATGGCCCTATTTTTGGTGTTGCATGGAGCTGAGCGCCCTGTGCTGGGCCCCTTCGGCAAACCTCTTTTCCTTCTCACCGTTCCTGCTGAGCCCTTTGCCCGTGGCTATGCAGACCCCTGGTCCTGCACTCCCCAGGCTGCTGAACCCGCCCGGTGGGGACGCGGGGTGCTCTCTTGAGGCCAGCTTTAGGGTGCCATGGGCAGCCCGTAAAATGATGCTCAAATCCTTGGGCCGGGGCCATTCCATGGGCTGGGGCTGGGCCTTGAGCAACCATTGCGGTGTCCAAATTGGGTGTGGGACTCTACTGCTGCCCCTGGATCTGATCTTGCTTGCTGGGCTTTGGAAAGGACTTTGTTTTCTCCATGCTTTTTTTATTTTCTAATAAAAGTTGCTCTTTCTAAGACACTCCCAGTTACCTGCTGCTGAGCTGGGACTGGGACTGGTTTGCTTCCCTTCTTCTGGCAAGAGGAGAAAAGGCAAAAACCCAAGACAACTGTGTTCTGTGGGGGTAAAAGCAGCTTGAGACTCTTCCTTCCTCTTTACAGCATCTTGGACCTGGTGCAGCATCAGAACGAGCCCGAGTCAGGGGCTGCAATGGAGGGTCCGGTCCTCTGCTTGCGGCAGCGTTGCCTTATCAATGTCCCTGGCCCTAGAAAGTGACAGCTGGCTGGCTTGTGTCAGCCCCTTGGGCACTCACGTATCTCAGTCCGGAGGGTTTAAAATAGCAAATCTCTGAGGCCACACAATAGCTTGGGCTTATATGGGCTCGTGGGGGGGAAGGGGGAGCAGCGGAGGGGGCCGGAGCCGTGGCTGCCGAAATAGCAGCTCACAAGTGTTGCATTCCTTGCTGGGCGCCGGGCACATTCCTCGCGGCGCTGCCCGCCCCGGGGTGGGCGCTGGAGCCCCCTTAAAGCCTCCTGCCCCCAAAGAGCATTTCCCAGACACCCGCCAGCTTCCCCTCAGCTCCCTGGGATCTCACCAGTGCCCCACAGCAGAGGTAAGGCTGGGGCAGTGGGATGCCCGCTCGTGGCATAGGATGCTCAGTGGAAGGGCAGCTGTTAAAGACCCAGAAGGGGTTTGGCTCAGGGTTAATGGTCCTCCCCAGCACTTGCACTGGGATTTATTTTCGCCATGAAGGCATTTCCATGGATAAAGCATCAGGACCCTCTCCATGGGGTTGCATTTGCAACTTGCCCAACGCCTTTTAGACAACTTCTATGTGGGCCAAGGTGTCTGAGAAGGATTTTGGCTGCCCTGGTGCCGAGGGAATCTCATAGATCCCTATTCCCTGTGTCTCTGGAGGGGACAGGGGGAACGCAATGCCCATGGGGGAGAGAGGCCAGCCTGGCCCTGGCTGACTGCCAGCCCGTGGGGTGGGTTAGGCGTGGGATGCTCCCGTGCATGGTCTCACTCTGCCAGGCGGGAAGGGAGCAGCGACGTGACCCACGCTGGAGTAAATGCTGGGGAAGGAGAGCTCCATGTCGGGGTAGCTTGGAGGAAAGCAGGGACTGAGAACTGTGGAGGATTAACTAAGCCCCAGAGGTGTGACCACCAGCCCTTAGCTAACGGAGTGGGGGATTTTAAGGAGCGGGAGGGATATCTGGAGTATTTAATCCACAGCAATTTATGGGAGTTTTTTTTCAGTCAATAGTATGTGCCATATTTCCTCATTAACTCTGTAACACATCTGCTGGGTCCTCCTAATTCTTTCAAAATAACATTTCAAAGCTTTAATGGAGAGTTTTATCTGTTTCTGTGCAGAGGATGGATAAATATCTCCTAAAGCCACTTTCTGGTGTTAACGTTAATTTTTCTTGTCTACACTCTTAACAGTCCAGGTTTTGTTGCTTTTCCTCGGCAAATGTTCTGTGGGATCTAGTGATGTATGAGAGAGGAGGTGAAAGGAAATGTAGAAATAAGCTTTCACAAATGCATGCTTGCACTGTCATGGCCAGGAGGGATTCTCCGCTCTTGCATCGTGAGAGGACTACATGAAGTCTTGGGTGCTCAGAGGCCACATAAATGATTTGGCCAAACTCTGGGCATAGAAAGACCATGCTGAGCCTGAGCAGAGATCAAGGGGATGGTGCTGGAGCGGGGTGCTTAAGGCCAAGCCCCAGATGCATCAGAGGCAAGGGCATGTCAACGGCAGAAGCAGGCGGTGAACCCAAGGCAGATGGGTTCTGACTTCATTAGTCTCCAAAAAGCACCTTCTGAATCATTGCTCAGAAGCGAGGTTTGGCAGCCGCCCGGGAACCACGGGTATGCAGAGGCACCCCTCCTGTAACGTGGCTTTCCCATACTTGTGGATTCCAGTCCTGGATTCAACATCTTGACTAAGCGATCCTGAAGCCTGTCCTACCCATCCCGGGTAATAAATGCTCAACAGATGTAGCCAGGAGCAGTTGTTCCCAGACGCCCAGCAGGAGAAGTGAAGCGGCGCTGCTCTGGGAACAGGTGGTTTAGCACATGGAAGTTATTTCTAGAGCTGCCTTGCATTGGCCTGCTACATCTCAGCTTTGCTGAGGTCTGGCACAAACGCGAGTGGCGGAGAGGCTGTGCAGGGGCTTGGGCTGATGCTCAGGGCTGCTCTGGGATGCCCATGCTGGGGCTGATCATAGGGCTGGTCTGTGCAGACCTTGCGGTGGAGCATTGGGTGGAAGCTAGGTGAGGTGGGGCAATGAGCGAAGTCCTCCTGACCATGGCTGGGAGGGAGATGGGTGTGCTGGGAAGATGAGCATGGCCGTTTCTGCAGAGTTATTAGCCCCATTGCTAAACCAGGATGTGAATTATTCCTTTTAGCTAACCCGAGTCTCAGGGCCAGGACCAGGAGAGAAACTGCTGAGCCCAGATCACCCCTTTCCAGAGCATGCTCTGCACTTGGAGTGCTGGGCTGGGAGGGGTCACCAAGATCTTGTGCTGTGGCTTGTGGAGGGCTGTAAATCTCAGATAACAGGATGCCCCTGCAAGTTTCTATATCCCAAGTGAGCTAAGAATAGTCAGGAAGCAAAACAAGCAGAACATTACAAGTGGGTTATTTTCCTGTGCCCTGAGCAAACACAGGGCTGCGGCGAGGGGAGCTGCGTGTCCCGGACATGGCTCCTGACAGCGGTTATCGGTGTTGCATGAGGCTGTGTCTAATCTCCTGCCTCCTATTTGGGGCGAGATGTGATCCTGGGACAGGAGGGGAGGGGGGACCCTTATCTCTGCTGAGATAACGCTGTCACAGCCTGGCTGGGGACGGCTTGAAGCTCCAAGCTCTTTGGAGAGACGCAGCATCTCTGTGCCTGAGTCTTGGGCACTGGAGGACAGGCTGTGCTTGTCCTTATCTCAGCTCCTAACTCTCCCTTTTTCCAATCTGCCTTGAATTCTGCTAGATAACCAGGCATGTCGGACTCTGAAGAGGTCATCGAAGAATATGAGCAGTAAGTGGTGTGTTTTTAAACACCCTTTCTTTCTTCTTATTCCCACTTTCCCACAGCACCACTGTATTGCCTGAAGGTGCTGTTTGGGGGGCGCCAGCTCTCACCATTACATCAGCACCCAGTGTGAAATCTCCGCACCCCGTGCCCATCTGCACGGCGGCCGTGACAGTGCCGACACCCCCAGCAGCGGGGAGCTTTGTGTTAGGAGCTGTATCAGCACATACATGGCAAAAGACAGTCCCTGCATTAAAAATACTGCAGTCTAAATCAGTGAGATAGAGCTGGGAAAAGCTAATGTCATCAGTCTGTTGCTGCTGGGGTCCTATTGCCGCGCCCAGAGCATCGCTTCCCAAGGCCCAGATCTGAGGGCAACTTTTGCCAGCAAGGCCTGTGGGCCGTGCGGCACATCTTGGAGAGAAGGGGCTCAATATCTGCAATACACGGTTATAGGGATCAGTCCAAACACAGCTCCTACTTCTCATCCACCAGCAGAAAAGGTAGATCTGAATCCTTCTCTTAAGCTTAAATGGCACGAGGCTCGCGTGTCTCAGTGATCCCTCTGACCCCTGAGCCCAGTGTCCCCTGGGCACAGCCAAGGACAGACTACGCATCTCCCCCAAGGTCAGGAAGGGGTTCTGGGGCAAAGGTGAGTTGCGACATGCCCATTTCTAGGGTTACAGGCCACGGTCACTTGATCTTCTCAAGCTGCAAAATGGTGTTGTGCTCTGACCACTGCTGATGTGTCAGTTGAGCACTTCAGCCCCTGCTATCCACAGCCCGCAGGATGATGTGGGTCTTGTTCCATCCCACTGCCACCTTACAGCAAGTCACACAGCAGCCTGCTTAGCAGTCATTGCCCATTGCCATGAAAAAGAGGAGCCAACCTTGGGGAAATTTCAAATTCCCCTTCAGCCTCATGGATGGACACAAAGCAGATTGCTGTAACTCTGCAAATTTGTGTTGTGCTTTGCAGGGAGCAGGAAGGTAAGGGGACATGGAGCATCTGCAGCTGCCCCGAGGCTGAAGCTAAGAAATGATCAGAGCTACTTCAATAATCTGCGTCTTCTTTCCCTTCCCTCTCTCCCGTGCACCCGTGCGCTCTGTGAAGAGGAGTACGTGGAAGAAGGTGGGTGTTTCACCAGCAGTTGCAAGGACCAAGAGGAAAGTGCTATTGGTTCAGTGTTTTGCTTGGGTGGGTTGCGGTGGTAAGCTCCTTAACTGCAATGGACAAATCATGACCGGGAAAGGCAGGTGAGACCATGTTCTAGATTTCTGCACCTGAAACGTCAGTAGGAACAAAGCCAGGCTGAATTTTCTCAGGATCTCTTTTGTCAGAGTGATCCCTTGACCCAAAACAGGGGTGGAAATGCTGGGCTTGGGTGTTGGCCGAGGTGCGAGCCCAGTAACTCAACGGGAGCTGGAGCCTCAGCTGAATGTGCGTTAATGATGCTCAAGAGCAAACCTCCAACTGCCTCAGTCTGATGAGGAAGCAAACCCCATGGTGCCCGTGGCCACTCTGGGACACAGCTGGGCTGTGCATTTGGGGCTGGGTTTGGGAGCTGGGTTTTGCTGAGCCTTTTGCTGCTTCAGGGCGCTGCCAGGCAGGCCGGGCTGCTGCACGGCTAAACATCCTGATCGTTAAAAGCAAAGGGGGAAAACCACTGCAGTGCTAGAGTCCTCATCTCGTGCACGCCATAGCTACCCTCCACGGCTTTATGGCGTCCGACTAACCTCTGCACTTATTCCTTTCCCTCCTCCCTGGCTCAGAAGAGGAAGAATGGATAGAGGAAGAAGACGGTAGTTATTGCACCTTTTTTTATTTCATCTCTCCACTGCTGCTGTGAATATGTCGTGGGTCGGTGTGTCTTTTGCCTCTCCCTGGTTGGGAAATGGTTTTCTTTCATTCTTCCACTTCTCTCTCTTGCTTCTTGCACTCCCCCCTTCCTGCCCTGCTGTGCTGCCCTATCTGCCCCTATGTCTGTGGCTTCTCTCTTGCATCTATCAATCCAACACACTCGTGGTTTGCCAGCTTCTTTTTCTTTCCTTCTCTCTTGCTGTGGGACCACAAGTCTTCCCAGGACCTGTGGGCCCCAGCATCACTGTGACTCCAGCAGAGGACTCCTGTGGGGATACTGCTCCCTCCAGTGGAAAAGTGCTCCAACAGTGTCATAAATAAGACTGTAAAGGTGCAAAGGCACAATCTCAAACGCCAGCCAGTCTTGTTCTTCGCTGGCTAGAGGAGAGCAATAGTAATCACTGCCCCCATCCTGGGGTGTAAGAGCATGACAGCATGAGAGGGAGTGAGGGACAAACCAGGAGGTGGCTAGAAATCCTTTAATTTTTTTTTTCGTCCTGCCCAAGCACAGACATCATCCCATGGGTAAGGGTTAGAGCGAAGCCCTTTGCTTTCTGAGCCACTGCTTCATTCTCCTGCGGCTACGTCTCCCCCAGGGTCTCTCTCTTGGCTGGTTCCATGCCGCAGTTGTCGTGATACTGGGGTCCGCAGGGAGCCAGTGGGAGCGGTGGCTGTCGGACTCACGCTGCTGGTTATTCCACAGGTCAGGAAGAAGAGGTAGAGGAGGCAGAGGAGGAGACCGAAGAAACCAAGGCAGAAGGTGCGTGGTGGCTTGGCCAGCAAGCTCCCATGGCTTGGCTGGAGCCATGCTCTGCTTCAGTGGCGCAATGAGCAGGGTCTGGGGTGTCCCAGCCTGGCCTGTGACAGCAGGCCAGCAGCACAGAGGGTCAGCTCTCCCCCGTGTACGTGGTTTCCAGTAAGGAGGTATCAAAAGTGAGCTGCCCTTTCCTGATCTATGAGCGCCTTGGCCCTGCAAGCATGAGGAAAATGGTGTTTTCTGCTGGTCGCTGATTAAAAAGTTTTTGTCCAGCACTCTGAAATAATGCCAAAAAATAGTTATGGCTGTTCTACCAAGAGGCCCCCATAGCCTGGGGGTCATGCTGTGTTGTGCCTCACCATCCAAAGAGCACTGGACTTCATGATACCTTTGGAGCAGACTGGGTTGCCTGGTGTGTGTCCCCATGCTCTCACGGCTGGTGGGGCAGGCTTAGATCCCAGCTGTATGCCCCAAATTAGGGTGCTGGGACCCCTCTGTGCTGGGGGCATGTGGCTGCTCTCACCCACGGATGCTCATATTCTCCCCATTGCCTTTGAAACAGAAGAAGAAGAAACAAAAGCACCAGGAGAAGGTAAAGCAGGAATGGAGGAGGGGCATTTTTGGCCATTTCAGTCCCGATCTCAGTCCCCCAAAACACTGGCCCCACTGGGGTTTTCAGTGATGAATTCATTTGCTGCTGAAGAGAGTGAATCTGTGGTAAATAGGGCAGAGCTGCCCTGGCCTCGTCCTCTGCCAGGGCTGGGGCAGCAGAAGGCCTGCAGGAGGGGTGCCTTTGTGCTGCCTAGGTGAGAAATTCACCCAAAACACAGAAGGAGAAGGTAGTACTTCTGCTTTCTCAGCCTGAGCAAAGCTTGTCTGGGTTCCTCCTGGAAAGGACCTGGGGCTCTCCTGGTCTGCCTGTGGGTGAGGGATGTCCGTGAGGGACCTGCTCTCTCCCCGTTCACCCTGGGGGGGGGTGGAGGTGGGTTTTGCAGTGGGGCTAAGCATGGGCAGAGGGGAACGACATGGCTGAACCACCCCACTGTGTCTGCGAGCACGGTGCACAGCAGGGCTGGCTTCTGGGAGCCAAAGCATCATGTTTTCCACAGGTGGAGAGGCGGACCGAGAGCAGGAGCCTGGGGAAGGTGAAGTATCCATCCTCATTCCTCTCTGGGGGTGGGAGGGACTGTCCCTTTGCCTGTATAAGGAGGTACCAAGAGCCTTTCTGGTCAGCCAGGAGCATCAGCGTGTGTCTCAGGTTTTGGCATACAGACGACACCTCACTGCATGCCTTTTTCCTGGAGGATGATCCACAGTGCAGGCTGAGAGGGGTAGCTTGGCTCAGTGTTGTGGGGTTTCAGTCAAGTGTGAAAGCAAATGCCTCTGTGACATTAACGTTGTCTTTCTCTCCTGCTCCTGGGGACCCACAGGTGAATCGAAGCCAAAGCCCAAGTAAGTGTTGGTACATTTTCTCTGGTGCAAGGTCTGAACTAGGAGCTGTGTCAGGGCAGTGGCTCCGTGTGATGGGCTTAGCACCATGGTCCATAAAGGACATGGGACAGTGAAGCTTCAAAAGCATGAAAGCAGGGTGGGGACAGGGACAAGGAGAGAAAAGGGGAGAGAAAAAGGCAGAAAAACATGAAGAGGATCCTGAAAATAAGGTTTTGAAGCATTTTGTTGCTCCTCAGAGGAGATCCTGCTGTCCTGTGGCCCTGCAGATTGAAAAAGTGTGTGTACCACAGCCTGGGGTACGTAGTCCATGGCACAGCCAGGGAGTTGCTTCTCCAGAATGCTGCTGGCCATGGCTGGCACGAGGCAGGCATTTGCATGAGTGCCAGCATCCCTGGGACAGGAGCACCTGCCTGAAGGAGTGGGGCTGGAACAATTGCTGTGGGTCCTCATGGACCCATGGGATGCTGGGGTCGGGGAGGCAGATCTGTCTTCAGCCGTGATCTCTTCATCCCTTTGAGTCTTTATGTGCATCTGAACATCTCCTGCCCTCCCTCAAGCCTACAGAGGATGAGAGGATGGTTTTCATCTCTGTGTGCCAGATCACACTGTAGCGCACAGTTCCTCTGTGCTCTTTTGGGTGAGCAGTGGGGTAGCTGCCAGCCCCAGGGTGCCTGACAAAGGGTCGTGGCCACGTTGCCTGTAGCTTGCCGTTATTCCAGCCATGTGGGTGCCTTGGAGCGCTTCCCGGGAATGCCAGAGGTCTTCCTCTGAGGCTGTCCAGCTGGCAACCTCCAGCAAGCAGGATTAAACTTGCTGTCCTCAAAATGTGCTCACTCTGCATCCCTGGGGACTGTGAAGTTCAGAGAGGAGGGCTGGGTAGATCAGCGTGGGATGAAAGGCACCGTCCTGTCCCAGGTGTGTGCTGCAGGCTCTCCATCTTCCTGCTCACCTTTGACTGCAGGGTCTTCATGCCAAACCTGGTGCCTCCCAAAATCCCAGATGGTGAGAGACTGGATTTTGATGTGAGTAGTGCACCCAAAGTCATCCTGTGTGAGGTGTTCTCCTTGCATTGCTCCTCCACACCGTGCCCAGCAGCTCTGCAGCCCCTGGAGGGCTTCACTTGTGTAAGTGTAGCCATCTCTGCTGTTGCTATCTGGTGCAGGACATCCACCGCAAGCGCATGGAGAAGGACCTGAATGAACTGCAGGCCCTAATTGAAGCTCACTTTGAGAGCAGGAAGAAGGAGGAAGAGGAGCTCATCTCCCTCAAGGACAGGATTGTATGTCTGCAGCCCTCCCCCTCTATCGCTATTGCCACCCTCTCCCCTGTGGGCAAGCAGCCACAGTCCCAACCACAATACCTGAGACATCCCATGTCCCTGCAAGACAGAGCCTGATTCTGTACCCCACTGCCTGGGAAGCCCCCAGTCTGGCTGCTGCGATGCTGCAGCGCCTGAGATGTACCTTCCCCTGCGGGCTCCGGTCCGTGTGCTCTCCTGGGAGACGTGGGAACAGCAGATGTGCCCTTGGGTCTCTCAGGGCTTTGGAGGTCAGGGAAGTGTCCCGAGAGACAGGGAGGATGCAGATGCCCTGGGGCATCCAAGCCTCTCCTCCTGCAGGAACAGCGGCGAGCGGAGAGGGCAGAGCAGCAGCGGATTCGCAGTGAGAGGGAGAAGGAGCGCCAAGCCCGCATGGCCGTGAGTCTCCCTCCGGGGCTGGGGTCCTTGGGCTGGTCTTGGGTAGCAAAGCCCGGCCATGGGGCGCTTGGGAGCACGAGCTGTGTGTTGCATGCAAGCTGGTCCATGAGGTCTCTGTCTGCCCGCTTCTGACCCTGGCAGGAAGAAAGAGCTCGCAAAGAGGAAGAGGAGGCCCGGAAGAAGGCTGAGGAGGAAGCGCGGAAGAAGAAAGCTTTCTCCAACATGCTGCATTTTGGAGGCTACATGCAGAAGGTGTGATCCTACCCCAGGCAGTTGCAATGAAGTTGCTGGGGCTCCTGGGAAGGGCTCGACCATGGGCTGGCCCCACGGCACCACGCACTATTCTCAGTGCTGGTAGACTGTGGTTTCTACAAGCAGAAGAAGACAGGCCACCATGGCTGGGTCAGCGCAGCGATCAGAGGGCCAAAGTGAGCTCAGAGCTCTGCTTTGCACATGCTGGCTGGGGGAGTCCAGCCTTGCCTCAGGGACAGGAATGGGGGGGTGGGGGGTCCTGCCCTGTATTGCCAAAATTTCCTTGAGGGCCTCATGTTCTTCTCAAGTCCCTGACTCCAGAAGCAGAGGGTGTTGCGGGAAGAGCTGGGGATGGGGGTAGAGCAAAAGCTGGGCAGATTTCCTTCCCTCAGACGGACTGATGGTTCCCTCAGTCAGAGAAAAAGGGTGGGAAGAAGCAAACAGAGCGGGAAAAGAAGAAGAAGATCCTCAGCGAAAGGCGGAAGCCCCTGAATATCGACCACCTCAATGAAGACAAGCTGCGGTGAGTGATGGCTGCAGGAGGGATGTCCAGGATGGGGCTCTGCTTTGGGTCCCACCTCCTGGGGCAGGGTGGGCTGTCTGGGGCTTGCAGCCCAGACAAGAGGGTGATGGCACAGGTGGCAGGTGGGCTGCGACACCCCACGGGGAACGTGGGCTCCGTGGCTGTGCTGCACCACCACTGCCAGGCTGCTGCTGACAGCGCCGGCCATCAGAGGGAGCCACGCTTACACGTGTGGGACATACATGTCCCCGCGTGTCCCAGCCTCCCCGCCATGCCTTCCGTCCCCGCGTGGGACTGGCCAACGCATCCCCGGCTGGGCACGGAGCCTGCAGAGACCCGTCCTGGGGGAGCGGGCGAGAAGGTGGCATCACTGCCCTGTCCCCTGCAGTGAGCTCCCTGTGAGCCACATCCCTTCTCTGCACTGACGCCAGCCGGCTCTTCCCACAGGGACAAGGCCAAGGAGCTATGGCAAACCATCCGCGATCTGGAGGCTGAGAAATTTGACCTGCAGGAAAAGTTCAAGCGGCAGAAATACGAGGTGAGTCACGAGGCCCTCCATGAGCTTGCTGACTCTCTGTGTGCCTGGCTCTCCCTCTGCTCCACATCTGGGAGAGGAGGTGGGTTGTGTGACTGACGGTGCCGTCGCAGGAAAGCCGGCCGCATCAGAAAAGGGCTGTGCCCGCCTTGTGCCTGGGGTGACAAACACCCAAGAGGCTCTGCACCACTGAAAGCAAAGCCACGTCTGCCTCCCTTTTGGAGACGAGACAGGAGCAAACCAATGCTCGCAGTGGTTGTCGGCCACCCTGGCAGGGCTGAGCTATGAAATGCCGGAGGATGTGGCAGCTGCTGAAGGGGTCTGCAAGGTGTGACGTCCCAGCTCCTGGGGGTGTGTGCTTCGCACTGCAACAGGCTTCCCTCTGTGCTGCACAGCACAGCCCTGCACTAAACCCCGTGCAAGAACCGCTGGGGAAGAGAAAGGAGTGATGCACCTTCGCCCCAACCCTTGTCCCTGGCCAGGCATGGGGCATCCTGCCAGGCCTCCCCAGCTGCCTGTTTCCTTTGCAGATCAATGTCCTCCGAAACCGCGTTAGTGACCACCAGAAAGTGTAAGTCGCTGAGCATCCTTCCTCGATGCCCCCTGCCCTTCCAGTTCCCTGCCCCCTTGGCCCCAGTTCCCTCCCTGTGTATCTCCTGACTCTCTCGCACTCTTGCAGAGCCACCTCCTGTCCTTCCCACGCCTGCCCCCAGGCCCACTGGTACCTGGTGTTCATGGTCCTGCAGCTCTGGCCCAGGGACCCCAGTCCATGCTGCTCTGCTCCCACTGAAAGACCCCCATTGCCTCCCTCCTTCACCAGCTTCTCCCTGCCCCAGAGGCTCTGGCTGGGGATGGACCCCAGGAAGACCTCACCCCTGCACATGGAACTTTGTGTCCTGCAGGACCCTGCCAGCCTCCGGCCATCCCCATCCCTGCAGTAGCTCTGCCCTCCATCTCAGGGAAGGTGCTGGAGACCCCAGCTTGTGTAGGAGGGGAAATCCCGGGGCTGTGGGAGCTGTGCAGCCCCTCAAGGACAGGGGAGCCTGTCCCCATGCCCATGTTCCCTGCACAGCTCTGGGGGACCCTTTATAGGAGGGTGGAGGTGGGTGTTTACCCCCCACCCTCGGGAGCACCATGCTGCTCTCGCATCCCCATCCCACCCTGCCATCTCACATGGGAGGCGCTCAGTGTGCCCCACGTAACAATCAGCAGCATCCCCCACCCGCTTACACCAAATCTCTCTTCTCTTCTGCCCCAACATCGCCTGTCACCGCAGCAAAGGGTGAGTACAGGTTTTTCCTGAGTGCCGTGTGTCTCCCACTGTACGTGTGCTGCATGGACACTGGGGCTGACGTCAGGCTAGCGGCAAGGCTGAGGGAGAAGGCAATGCCAAGGATTGGCAGCCAAAGCTGGGCTGGTGACTCTCAGGATGACATGCCAGAAATGCCCTTCACTGTGCACACGAGCTTCCTCCTCCTCTCTGCTGACCCATGGCCAGGGCAGTGCCGGCTCCCCTGACGCTGGTTAGGGAGAGCAATGTGGTGAGTCCTGGCTAACAGCTTCACAGCTTCTGGTTCCTGGGAGAAGGACCCTGCAGCTGTCTTTATCCCTCCACAGCTGGAGGTCCAACTCATCTGTTCTTCTCTGAAGGATCCTTGGGAGGGAGGCACATGGGAAGGGAATCAGAGCTCCTTAGAAACACCTGGCCAAATGCATGAGCTTGTTCCCATACAGTGCCAAAACACACAGACTCACTCAGGTCCCAGGCTTTTACCAGGGGCCACTGAAGACCTTGTTCCCCACAGGGCAGTGAGCATCGACCGGAGATGGCTCGGTCCTCTTTGCAGGGCCTCTGTTTCTCCTCCAATGGCACCCACCGTCTCCCTCCTTTCACGGTCACTAACACCTTTTTGCACGTGCTTTTCTGCTTCCCTTCCAGGTCAAAAGCTGCCCGTGGGAAGACCATGGTGGGTGGGCGGTGGAAATAGATGACTCAGAAGGCAAAGGAGGCTCCGCCACAGAAAGGTGTATTGCCTTTTGTTTGACCAGCTGGCTTCCCTACGTCATGGAGCCTGCACCACGTGCCCACCCGCCCTCCCACTGCACAGAGCAAAGACCCTGCTGCAGGCACAGCGCTGTCTGGGTGGGCAGGTGCTTCGCGAGGTGCCGTTTCTCATCTCCGCACCCTGAGTTGATGTTGTGTCTGTAAATAAAGAGAACGGTGAGGGGCTGCGAGTGTTGTCTCCATCCTCAAGCTCTGAGGCCAGGGGAAGCAGGCACAGGACAATCCCAGCAGGGCTCGATGGAGCAAGTGCAGTTGCACACCCGCTCCCTGGGGTGCAAGAGGATGCAGCAACCATTCAGGACCTCCAAATAACGTGGCCCCTTGCCTCACAGCATCTCACAGCTGCAGTCCTTGGGAGGTTTTGTAACAGACCTCAGTGGTCTGACCTGCTCTTCCTGCTGCAGTCTGGGGCAATCCTTGTTATGGGCACTTTAGTTCCTGCTTTTGCAGTACCAGAGCCCTCCCTCACTATTCTCTGTGTCAGGGCTGGCCCTGTGGGACAGCATAGATAGGGGAACTGCTTCCAGACCTCTTGGTCCATGGATTAGTCACAAACCCTGCTTCCAGGCCATTTTCATTCTTATTTTCACCTCTTCCTAAAGGGTCCAGACCAACTGTATTTGCCTCCTCTGTGTGTTTCTGACAGCATGCAACGAAGACTTGGGATGACTCAGTGTGGAGAGACCATTTATCTGTCCTTTCAGGGGTGCAGATCTCTTTCATCTAGCTGTAGGATACCTGTAGCATGCTCCCACGTGCAATGCCCATGGGGACACACCAGCTGTATAATCACGAATGTTCCTGGTGCATGGATCTGGAGTGTCAGCCAGCAGAAGACACTCAGATTGCATGACTATTTCCTGGGGCGAGCTGTCCCATGCTGTTGTTAAACAGCATCCATGAGGCATTTCCCAGAGCAGTGGGGAAGGGATGGATGCACAGGATGGTGCATCTTCAAAGGCTTCTTGTCCCTCAGCAAGATGTTTTGTCTCCCCTCTTGCTGGGGCTGCCTGCCCTCCTCATCCCAGACCCGGTGATGGGGGGGGGGAGAATCCTGCAGGTTTCTCCCTTGTGCTGTCTCTTGGATGACAACTTATTTTGCCTACTTCAACATGTGCCATCAGGTTTTGGGGGGCAAGGCTCTGGGAAGCCTCAGCTTCAGTGATGCAGCAAATGGAGGGCACCCAGACCTCTATCATCCACCTCCTGAAAAAATGAGGTGTGGAGGGATGACCCTGATCCCTTACTGGGACAAAAGGGGAGAGCTGGGGAGGGTGGCAGTGCTGGGACATGAAATCCCTAGAGGGTGGCTACGTGAAGGTCTGGCAAGTGACTTTTCCACCCTGACTGATGCATAGCCCTGGGGGAATGGCTCAGACAGAAAGGTACATCTGGCTTGGAAAAAAATATCCCCTGCTCACAGGCTCTGAAGGTCCGTCCTGAAAACCTTTCCAGCAGGCGAAGGCAGGGCCCTGCCGGTGCCGGTGCCCGGTGCAGTGCAGAGGCGCTGCAGCCGTTCTGCCCGTCCCCTGGGGCTGGCAGCGCCCAGGGTGGGGGTACAGAGGCACTCCCTGCTTCCCACAGCGCTGCCTGTCTCGGCAGCGCGCTGGCCCCCCGCCAGCCTGGCTCCATGTGCGCCGGGGCCGAAACCTGCGCGCTCCCTCCCTGCCCGGCACCTCCCTCCCTGCACCCAGTGCTCGGTGGCACAGCCATGCCAGAACAGCTGAGTCAGCGCCCAGCCCTGCCACCGACCCTCCCCTGCTCCCTCTCCCACCCGTGTCTGTGGCTTTCCGCTGTGAGCGGGCTGCTGCCGTGCTCAGGCATGGCAGAGCGTGCTGCAGGACGCAGAAACCCTCTGGGATGCGGCAGGGTTTTCTGGGGTCTTCTTCAGGGTCTTACAGGGTGCTGGCATCACCCCAAGTGCTGCATGGGCTGTGTGACGATTGCAGTGGTGCGGTACATTGTGCTAAGGTTTGCTGGAGCGCTGTGAGCTGGTGAGAGCGATACAGTGCAGGCATCCTGCCATGCGTAGCGTGTGCTTTGCAAGTGGATGAGTCTTAGGCTAGCGCAGCGGGCCAGGGACCGGCCGTGCTGCTGTGCGCTGCAGAGTGATGGACCCCTGGCAGCAGCTTTTGGAGGGTCGTGCAGGGTGCTAACAGCCTCATAGTGCCATGTCGTTGTGGAGATTTGCAGTGTACTCATGACCTGCGGCATTGCTGTGTGGACTCGATGTCCCCATGGGCAGCAGGACCTCTGGATGCCAGCCCCGAGCACCAGCGTCCTCTGGAGCATGGTATGAGAGGTGGAGAGCTCTGTCCTTCCCTCTCAGGGCATCCCTTCTCTTTTCCCAGGAGCTATGAGGTGTAGCATCCTCTCGCACGCTACAGAGGAGCAGCATTTTCTGCCATAGCATGCAAACATCCTCCATGCTGCGGTCCTTTGAGGAGCAGTCCCTTGTGCTGCAGCACCACTCTGGAGAGCAGCACATGAAACCAGTGTCTGCTCAAGAGCAGTTCTGGTCTCTCAGCCAAGGCACTGCACAGGGATCAGGTTGTGCCCCACACAGTCTGTGCAGCGCAAGGTGCCAGGATCATTTTGGCTCCTCTACGGAGATGTTGGCAGGTGCTGCAGTGAGCCGTGCGTGCTGGTGGGTGCAATGCAGGGCTCACCCTACAGCGTGGTGTGGCACAGGCAGGCCTCTGCCCTCCCCAGAGTGGTGCCAATGTCCTGGCCAGAGTTCAAAACTCCAGAGGCTGCTGACAGCCCGAGGTACAAAGCCTCCTCCTCTGGTGCTCAGCAAGAGTGTCCCAACACTACTGCATGAGCCCAGACCCCAGGAGGCTTATGCCCAGGTCTCACAAGCATGTGTACCTCGTGGTCTGTCAACGCAAAACCGTGCCAAGGTGCTCCCCAGGGTACCAGTGTCCCCACCTGGTGGAATGGACGCAAAAGAGGATGCGTTTGTAACACAGAAGATGCTGGTAAAATATTAAGCTGATGTTTTGGGTTGTGATTGTGCCAAATCAGAGCTGTGTGTAAGGCACACTCAAAACCCAGGACTGCTCCCAGAGTCAAAGCCAGGCTGAAATACAGATTATAGGGCCTGGTCTTGCCACTGTCGCTACAGACAGAAACAGCCTGTTCATGCCTTTGATCAGGTCACGTTAGACAGGTGTGCTCTGGACAGCACAGGAGATTCTGTGATTGCTGTCCTGGGGCCACCTGGCCACTGCACACCCCAGGACCATGCATGTGCCCACGTCACCAGCATTATGGTCGATGCTGCTGCTGCAGTGGTCCACGAGGCCCTGTGGGACAACGGAGCAGCAGCTCTTGAAGCTGAAATGCTGCCAGGGCCCAGCGTGTCTCACCAGATGGGGGCGTGGAACCCCGCGTTGGCTCCATCAGTTGGGGCACATGGGGAAGGATCCCCTCACCCCCACCTTGGGGATGTTGGAGCGTTGCTTCCCTCCACCAGGCACAACACAAAGTGTGAGGTGGCCCTGTGGGCTATGGAGTGCGAGCAAGAGCAGCGTGTGGAGGAGAGACAGGCAGGGCCAGCGAAGGGGGTGTTGGGGTGTGTGTCAGGAGCACAGAGCATGCCCAAGGCGCTGGACGAGCACGGAGGGTGTGGGCTGCTCTGCACCTCCTGCCTTGCTCCCTGGGCGAGCCGGTGCCATGCTCCCCAGGGCAGGATGGGGAACTCGAGGGTGGGTGCCAGCACCAAGAGGATAACTCACACCCCAACTCCATGCCGGCAGTGGTTCCCGGCTGGCACACAGAGCCCCCACTGCCCGGGCACGGCCCAGCGCATCCAGTGGTGCCCTGGGTGTTCAAGGGTGGCCCAGCCCTGCAGAGCATGAAGCAGATGGAACACCACTGCTGTGGTGAGTGGGCATTGCTTGTCCTTCAGAGCGTGGTGCAGGGTTCGCTGCTTTCCCCATCCGTGGACCTTAGACTGTACTCGGGTTCATAGTCAGTGGGTCAGTAGGTTCACACTAAGTTTCGTGGTCAGAATGTTCCGTGCCAGTGTCACTGGCACAAGGTGGCCATGTCGCACTGATCCATGGTGCCACTGTCCCCAGAAGTACCAGGGTGCCCAGCCTCAAGTTCAAGCCAAGGCCAAATGCCAGCAAAAAAACTGCAGAAAATGAAGCACTACAACCTCTGATTTTAGCAGGTCAGGTGTAAAAACAGGCTCTATTTTAAGACAGAGAAAAAGAATGTAAATGTTGAATTTTGAAACACCTTCCAGACCTGGAGCTCTCATCTCCAGTCCCAATCGTATGTTGCTGCGAGATGACCCTCCTCAGCACGCTCCCCTGCAGGGCAGGTCCATTTGTTTGTGCAAGCATCTGACGTTTGCAAGTTTTTTATTATTATTTTTAAATGCCTTATAAAACTTTGTTTCGTTTATTATCTTAGCCCTGTAAATCACTGCTTATAGTAGCTAATTCATAGGTATCAATTAATCGCCTTTAATTGGTTAAAGTCACCCATGCTTTATGCTGATTCCACAGATGTGTTAAATCATCAATAAAGTCTTTAATGCACCACAAGCACAGTTTAGCATCTACACGATGACCCATGTCCATGAGACAAGTCCCGCTGACGAAGCAGGCAACAATGCTCTGGGATGGAAAGGAAGAGGCTTTAGCTGTTGGCTGGAAGCAGGATTTTATTGGCACTTAGTGGAAGGAAAAAAAGCTTCCTGGTGATGGCTGAATCATTGCTTTTGCATGTGCTCTCATGTCCAGGTTTCAGCAGAAGTCCTACGCTCTTCTTTGGTGCAGGGCAGCAACCAGTGGCAGGAGCGCTGAGAAGCCAAGATGTGAGAGGAGCTGGGCTCAGCCCTTTGCCCAGCATTGGACCCATAAGGTACACGGCTGGTAAAGGCAGTACTGCACCGTGTACCCTGACCTGGGGTGGTGCTGAGCACCAAAGCTGCTGTGAGGGCCGCCAGGAGCAGCAATCCTTGCAGAGGGGGCTCTGGCACTCACGGGCAGCGCCCAGGTCGGGGGATGGCACAGATCTCAGGGAGGTTTGGAGCACTGGAGGGAATTGGTCCCACCCTTGCACCCTGCCATCAGCCTCAGCTGCACAGATCCTGACCCATCTCCCCTCCCAAAGGGCACCTGGAGGCCAAAGTCACCCGTGGTTAGCTGGCGCTCAAAGCTCTGCAGCAAACAGCAAGCTGTGAGACCAAAGCCGAAGCCTTTAGCTGTGTCTCCTATGGTGTCATCTCTGGGTAAACCCCTAGGAGGTGTCTCAGAGCCCCATGCTTGCAGCTTTGAGGCAAGGTATCTTCAGAATATTCCTCTTTGCTACTCTGCTGCTGACAGCGTCCTGCTCCCTGCAGGGGAAGGAGGCTGTGTGCTCCCTCGCATACAAATGCACACCCACACCCACGTGCAGAGTCCCAGACATGTGTGCACATGCACACACACATGCAGGCACAGTCACAGGTACCTGTATGCACACGCAAGAGCAGAGCTTGCTGTGCCGGATCCTGCAACCTACCTCCAGAGGAAGGTCAAAGAGCAGCGATGGGTGCAGGGGAACTGTGCCCATGGTGTCCCCAGGGCTGTCCTGGTGGATGGGCTGTCCTTTGACGTGGGCACCCAACGGCAGGGTTTTAGGGTTTCATTCATTTGTGGACGCCTGAGCCTGTGCGCTGGCAGAGGAAGCAGAGGGCTCAGCAGCGCTGCTGGCAGCGGGGAGCTGGACCAGAGGACCCTGAGCGCGCTGGATGAGCCTCATCGGGGAAGCAGGTGGGGTCGTCTGAAGGGGATGTGGATGCAATGCTGAGTTTTAGTTTTATCCTCTCAGATGGCAGCACTGAGGTCCTAAGTCTGTTGATGGTCAAAGACCCAGTCACGAGCACATTTAGAGATCAGATTTTTGTTTACAAAGCGCTCTCACCTCGGCCAAGAGCAAGGTCCTGCACCCTATATTCTCACTGCGTGAACCCAGCACAAGGTATGTACCCTGTTCCAGATAAGCTCCAATTTGAGCCTGTTGGAAATGGAAAGGGATGGAAACGCCTGCTGGAGTGTGAACTTGCAAGCTTTGCCTTCACACCTGGTATGACCTACCTGGGAAAATCATCATTACACACCAATTCTCCTTGAATGTCTTCCTGCATGAAATAAATACACGAGAAGCTGGTGTGCTGCAGATGAAGTGCACCGCCAGACCGAGGAGTGCCTGCGGGTGCCCGACCCTCACCCCGAGATGCCACCGCGCCTGCCTAATCCCTGCCTGCTCTTTGCTACCAGCCCGCGTGCTGCGGCTCCTGGGGTTCATGCTGATGAAGCCTGATGCTGCTGAGCAGCTCAGCACCTGCAAAAGGAGGTAGTTTTTTTGCCCAGCTTGCCTCCAAGGCTAAGCCTTAAACAAAAGACACAGAGGAGGAGGGAAGCGCAGCAGCAGGCGGCAATACGTCCCTTACCCAGCAGCTCAGAGGTTATAGCACTTGCTGGTGAAGTGGAAGATTCACGTTCCTATCTCCTTGGCTTGATACGAGTATGGGTTTGAGCTCTGGTTTTTAACCCCAGCTGAGCTGCAGCATTCAGTACTCTCTTTATACGACGCTGGTTTATAATCCCAGCGCCACACACGACAGCGGATGCGCTGGGCTGTGGCACAGCGCAATATCGAAATCGCTCTGTTGACGGTGCTCTCCTGGTTTCGGAAGTGCTGTGGGCCACTTGTACCTTTTATCTGCACCTGTAAACAAACACAGTTGTGCTTCCACAGAGCAATAAATGTAACTTTGATATCATGACAAAGATGGAACACTTTGATCCAGGGAAACACTTTGATCTTTCACAGTGAATTAGATGCTGTTGATTAGCTGTAAAAATAGAGCAATTATTGTAACTTTTCAGGTGGTGTTGCAGTGCTATACTATGACTTGTCGGTGTATTAGCTGTGTGCCATGCCACGCCTTAAAATAAAATAGACAGAATTGAAATTCAGCTAAGTTCTGCAATTCTCAAATTCTGATTATTTTTTTGACCAACATATTTTGGAAAAGGAACATTTCCACCTCAGAGTTTTCGTCCAGGTCAGTGTTTGAAACACTTTGAAATAATTACAAGCAGAATCATAGAATCATTGAATCATTAAGGTTGGAAAAGACCTCTAAGACCAGCAAGTCCAACCATCCGCCCAACACCCCCAGGCCTCCTAAACCATGTCCCCAGGGGCCACGTCTGCACATTGTTTGAACCCCCCCAGGGACGGTGACTCCCCCACCTCTCTGGGCAGCCTGTGCCAGGGCCTGACCCCTCTTGCACTAAAGACATTTTCCCAATATCCAGCCTAAACCTCCCCTGACGCAGCCTGAGGCCGTTCCCTCTCGCCCTGTCCCTGGTGACCTGGGAGCAGAGACCAGCCCCCCCCTCACTCCAGCCCCTCTCAGGCAGCTGCAGAGAGCGAGAAGGGCTCCCCTCAGCCTCCCCTTCTCCAGGCTAAACCCCCCCCAGCCCCCCCAGCCGCCCCCCAGCACACTTGTGCTCCAGACCCTGCCCCAGCCCCGCTGCCCTTCTCTGGACACGCTCCAGCCCCTCAGCACCCTGGCAAGGACTAAGAAGCATTTCTGGGTGCTAGAAGAGATGCCCAAGGGCCCCGTCAGGAGGACAGGTCTCGTCCCTTGGGCTGAGCATCTCGTGGATCTCCCCATCACCCTCCTCACTGCCCAGAGCACATCCTCCATGGCTGCCAAGTTGGGTTGGCTGTACCAAGGCCTCCGTGGTGGAGCGGCCACAGTGTGGAGGAGATCTCTGCATTGCTGGGCTTCAGATCCCTCTGTAGGACCCCTGAAGACCATCAGCTCCAGCCAGGGCTCAATTTGCTTCTCCTCCAGCCACACAGAGTAAATCAGGCACCGTAGGTCCAGATTCATCCCAGCTCACTGCAATGTTTAGAAGACATACTCATGGCCTGATTTCAATTCCAGGTCTCCCCCGGCAGTAAGAAGAGATAAATATCTCCAGAGGGTGATTCAGTGTTGTGTGACCTGGCAGGGCAAAGCCAGGAAGAAGGGGTCCTGGCTGGAAGGAGCACACTGTGGCAGGATGGGAACCAGCTCCTGGTTATTTGCTCGATGGGGCAATTAGTCCCAAAGTTCCTGAGCCCTGTGATTAACTGCAGCCATCCAAACATCATCATTGCGAAGGAAGAGTTGCCAAAGGATTCTGGAAATTGTCGGCATTTCTTGGCGGCTGCAGAAAAATCCAAATTGCAGCTTGCAGGCCCTTGGGCTAAGGGCAGGACAACCTACCGGCACGCAAGCCAATAAACAACTCAGAAGGAAGCATTTCTCTTTTGGGAAGGAGGGAAAATGATGCAAAAGTCCTCAAAGCTTCTGCCTATGAACGAGGCGAGGAACTGAGGGCGAGCAATCCCCGCCTGCTGCAAGTCCCAGCTGCGAGTGGCTCCATGCAGGTGGGGTACGGCATGAGTAGCAATTGTGGATGTTTCACAGAGATGCGGGCTCTCGTGGGCACAAAACTCCTCTGTGGATTTTTTTTGCAGACCTGTGTGCTGAGACAGAGCTTTTGGAAATCTGACCTTGTGCTCCGTGGAAAAGCATTTGGCCCATAACGCCTTCCTCACAGGTGTGAGGGTTACAGCTACACAAAGTGGTTATTTAAGGCACCTGAATCCTTTGGTGGAAGCTGCAGTTTTGAATCAGGCTTTCTAATAATGCCTTAGACAAACAAGAGGGGCATCAAGTGCTTCATCCTGGGGTCCTCAGCAGCCTGCCCATGGGGTGGGATGGATGCCTGCGCTACAGCAGGGCAGGGAGGTTGTACGTGGATATTCCAGCATCCCTGGGACTGAGGTGTTGTGAGATGGGGGCTGGCATCCCTCAAGTGTGTCTTGGGATTTGGTGTCTCCCTTGGAAAGGCACCTACCCTTTGGCAAGCCCCACAGTTGCATTTCCTCCCCAGCAGTCCCCCCACAACCTTTGGGCTGAAATTTGCTGAGGATCTGGGTAAAATGGGATGAATTTGGTCCATCATTTAGAGGTTCTGCCTCAGAGACAGACCAGGGATGTTTCCTGGTAGAAAAATACACAGCTAGGAAGGAGTTTCCAAGCCAAAATACTTGGCCTGATATGTCTAAATTCTTTCACGGGACTGGGTCTTGGAGTTCATTTACCCATAGAAAAATATTATATTCTCATCTCTCGTTTGCTCAAGCAAATGTGCCCCGCATTCCCCAAAAGCCAGGGACCTGCAAGAGACGTCACATTCTTGCGGCAGCTTAATAATTTGCCCAAAGCAAGGAATAAGAGAGCTGAGACTTCAGCACAGCTCCTCAGGCTGGAGGCGCAGCTCCAAGGCCAGGTTGATAGCACCCAAGGGTACGTTAAGGAAAACTAATTCCTCACTGACAGATCCTGGTACGGTGTGTTCTTTCTGAATTAATGGTCTTGGAAAAAGGTCGTTTCCAAACAAATTTTTCCCAAGCAGAGTGGGGGAACCTCATTTCGTGGAGGTTTGCAGAGGGACTGTTAGCTCAGCAGTTTCAACTTGCGCCGAGTGCGCGTGCAAATTAAAAGGAGGAAGCCACACGGTTGGTTTTGGGGCATTCCTGTCGAGGTGTTGCTCTTTTGAAGTTGGTGGGGCTTCTCTCAGGCCGGGTCCATCCCCGTCGCTCACACCCCTGGAATGTGGCCGGGGATTGGTGTGACCAGTCAGACCAGTAAACAGACCTTCCTCTAAAATGAGTTTTTACTGAAATCTGCAAAGAGCTGTTGCAAGTGGGTTGACTCACAAGGTTTCTCAGCTCTTAGTCATGAGCTTCTTCTCTGGACAGTTAATTAGTTTGTTCTTGTGGAACACTTTGAAGATGCAAAGCAGGCTGGGAAAGTGAAGTGTTATTAGCTCATTATCTGCAATCTTTTTTTTGTGACAGAGCAATGAGGTCCAGGCTCAGCCTAAGAAGCTTAACAGCACTAAAAAACGAATTGTCCACACACCCAGTTCTGTCCTTATTTTGGTACAGCTCTTTGCCAAAGCTCAGTGCCTCTTTAGACTAAAGCTCCTTAACACCAGCCAGGCAGACCAGGATGGCTTAGCAGCACTACACAGGTAATGGGCAGTAACTCTAAGATTTAGCCTTATCCTGACAGAATACCTGAAAATTTGGAATTTGGACCATTAATTTCAATCTTCTCCCTACTAGTTTCCACTTGGACGTGAAAGGGGAGAATAAGGCCAGTGGATTTTTTACAATTTATACGTTGATATGGGTGTATTAAGGGTCAAGTTTGGCATCTGAGAACCTGAAATATTTATAGAGGGGAGTAAAATTAAATAGCCTGGAAGGTTATGAATGAGGTGAATTAGCATCTGCCTGCACAAAGCAGCTCATGTGTGTCTGATTAGGTTCAAAGAGAAAAAGTAATTATTTTCACGTCTGCAAAGGACATGCTAGACAGACAGCTGCCATGCCCTGTGGAATATAGTGGATGTAATACCTCTGTCTACATAGCCGGTCACTAGTTGTGTATCTGGCAATTTGGGGATCTTGCCAGAGGCATTTCAAAAGCTGGTGTGTGCAGTGGTGTGGCCTGCTACAAGGAAATGTGCCTTCATAATTGGGTGCTTGAACTCTTTTGGCCCCGTGGCCCCATTGCAATGGCCTCACATGCAAAACCGAGTGTCTTACTGAATTCAAGACCATCCCTGAGCATAAATATCCATCTGTTTTTTGGGGAGAGATCGCACGTGGGCTGGCCTGCTTGCCCTGCAGGCCTCCAGCCTGTGTCTGCACCTTGACCCAAACATACTCCAGTGATATTGCAAACTC
Source organism: Phalacrocorax carbo (assembly GCF_963921805.1). Taxonomy (NCBI): domain Eukaryota; kingdom Metazoa; phylum Chordata; class Aves; order Suliformes; family Phalacrocoracidae; genus Phalacrocorax; species Phalacrocorax carbo. Next base: position 1,447,111 of record NC_087535.1, read on the forward strand.
CAAGTCTGTGGGAAAAGGCCAGGCTGAGCAATGAGCCTCATCCCTTGGGCACGTGCATGTGCCTGCACACACACACACACACGTACATGTGAGAGAAGATCTTCCATGACACAAATGTAAATTAAATACCTAACTGCTTTCACTGGGCGCTCACTTCCCAACTTCAGGTTTCACCTGATAGCATCTCCCCTGAGCAACCAGGCTTCCAGCACTCACCTTTGCAAAAGTCCATGATACGAGTTTTCTTTCCTTGTGTTGCTGAACACAGATGATGAATTCATGATATCCCTGTTTGGGGAATAATATGTCTTTTCATTGCCTTTGCAGGCTACTGGCACCAGTTATACAATTTCCAACCCCCATTTCACTGTTGGGTCAGAGCACCACCAGAAAAGGCAAGGCTGGACAATCACAGGAAGCTTTCTTTGCCACCCACCCTTCCTTTGCATTGCTTTATGTCCAACCAGATGCAGTGAAAGCAGCCACAAATTGCAAAGGAAATCCAGTTAGAAGGGTTTCCATCCAAGGAAGAGCAAAATGAACCAAGCTATGGATATGAGTCATAGAGCCGCCTATTTACAGTGAAGTCCTCTTAATCCTAACCATAAAGATGCGTTACCCTCCAGCACATGGGCGGTGCCGAGCATGTCAAGCTTTTCTCTGCAGACTTTTGCTTGGAAAGAAAGGAAAATGACCATCCTAGATTGCTCAATGACTCCAGGAGGTGGGTTTTTCAGAGGCACAGAAATGGGGTGAGTGGTGATGGCAAGACACGAGTTGGGAACACCCCTATGGTGGGTGCCCCACAGGCACAACACGAGGTTGCAGGAGCGTTGCAAACTTCTGCCTGGTTTCACCCTCTTCGTTGGTCTGACACTAGTTTCACACTCATGTCAGAAAGACGTAAGAAACGTGTTGTTTACCATCCCACCCTGCCAGGGTAGAGCTAGTCTGACATCCTAGAAAGAAGATTGTCACTTTGCAATGTAGTATTAGAGTGGGTGTTTTTGTGTACGTTCACCTACAAAAGATAAAGGGTGAGGTTCAGGCCACCTAGCTATGTCTGAGCATTGCTTATCTTAATCTGGACTTCCTTAATCAGCAGTGGAAATAGAAAACTATTAATTTGCCCCTCCTTCCACCTCTGTCTGATGATGGGGTGAACCACATGCTGGGCAGACTATTTCTCTCCACTAGCTATGAAGGGAACCCAGAGTGATTCTCACACTTCAGTGTCTAATTTTAAGCTGCCTAGGTGAGGGTGGATTGATCCTAAGAGATTGCTCCTGACAGGGAATGAGCAATAAAGGCCAGAGTGTTAGGGAAAGGTTTTTAGATGTGGTTGTTTAGCTCAGTTTATGGAGAGCTGGTGTTTGGCAGCTTAAAAAAAAAAGTATGCAGGTAAGCTGTGCTTCAAGCCCTGCTGTATTGGGTTTGTGTGTCAAGCTTTTGGTAGCTGGGGGGGCTACAGGGGTGGCCACTGTGAGAGGCTGCCAGAAGCTTCCCCCAGGTCCGATAGAGCCAATGCCAGCCGGCTCCAAGGTGGACCTGCTGCCGGCCACGGCTGAGCCCGTAAGCGACAGTGGTAGCGCTTCTGTATATAAGAAGGGGGAACAAAAAAAGAAAGGGGAAGAAAAAAAACCCCCTCACAACTGAAACCAAAGGCAGGAGTGAGAATATGTGAGAGGAACAGCCCTGCAGACAGTAAGATAAGTGCAGAAGGAGGGGGAGGAGGTGCTGCAAGCATTGGAGCAAAGATTCCCCTGCAGCCTCTAGTGAAGACCATGGTGAGGCAGGCTGTTCCCCCTGCAGCCCCTGGAGGTTAGCGGTGGGGCAGATACCCCCCTGCAGCCCCTGGAGGTTAGCGGTGGGGAGCAGATACCCCCTGCAGTCCCTGGAGGTTAGCGGTGGGGAGCAGATACCCCCTGCAGCCCCTGGAGGTTAGCGGTGGGGAGCAGATACCCCCCTGCAGCCCCTGGAGGTTAGCGGTGGGGCAGATACCCCCCTGCAGCCCCTGGAGGTTAGCAGTGGAGCAGATACCCCCTGCAGCCCCTGGAGGTTAGCGGTGGGGCAGATACCCCCTGCAGCCCCTGGAGGTTAGCAGTGGGGCAGATACCCCCCTGCAGCCCCTGGAGGTTAGTGGTGGGGCAGATACCCCCCTGCAGCCCCTGGAGGTTAGCGGTGGGGCAGATACCCCCCTGCAGCCCCTGGAGGTTAGTGGTGGGGCAGATACCCCCCTGCAGCCCCTGGAGGTTAGTGGTGGGGCAGATACCCCCCTGCAGCCCCTGGAGGTTAGCAGTGGAGCAGATACCCCCTGCAGCCCCTGGAGGTTAGCGGTGGGGAGCAGATACCCCCTGCAGCCCCTGGAGGTTAGCGGTGGGGCAGATACCCCCCTGCAGTCCCTGGAGGTTAGCAGTGGGGCAGATACCCCCCTGCAGCCCCTGGAGGTTAGCGGTGGGGAGCAGATACCCCCTGCAGCCCCTGGAGGTTAGCGGTGGGGCAGATACCCCCCTGCAGTCCCTGGAGGTTAGCAGTGGAGCAGATACCCCCTGCAGCCCCTGGAGGTTAGCGGTGGGGCAGATACCCCCCTGCAGCCCCTGGAGGTTAGCAGTGGGGCAGATACCCCCCTGCAGCCCCTGGAGGTTAGTGGTGGGGCAGATACCCCCCTGCAGTCCCTGGAGGTTAGCGGTGGGGCAGATACCCCCCTGCAGCCCCTGGAGGTTAGTGGTGGGGCAGATACCCCCCTGCAGTCCCTGGAGGTTAGCGGTGGGGCAGATACCCCCCTGCAGCCCCTGGAGGTTAGTGGTGGGGCAGATACCCCCCTGCAGTCCCTGGAGGTTAGCAGTGGGGCAGATACCCCCCTGCAGTCCCTGGAGGTTAGCGGTGGGGCAGATATCCCCCTGCAGTCCCTGGAGGTTAGCGGTGGGGCAGATACCCCCCTGCAGCCCCTGGAGGTTAGCGGTGGGGCAGATACCCCCCTGCAGCCCCTGGAGGTTAGCGGTGGGGCAGATACCCCCCTGCAGTCCCTGGAGGTTAGCGGTGGGGCAGATACCCCCCTGCAGTTCCTGGAGGTTAGCGGTGGGGCAGATACCCCCCTGCAGTCCCTGGAGGTTAGCGGTGGGGCAGATACCCCCCTGCAGCCCCTGGAGGTTAGCGGTGGGGCAGATACCCCCCTGCAGTCCCTGGAGGTTAGCGGTGGGGCAGATACCCCCCTGCAGTCCCTGGAGGTTAGCGGTGGGGCAGATACCCCCCTGCAGCCCCTGGAGGACCCCACGCCAGAGCAGGTGGATGCCCAAAGGAGGCTGTGACCCCGTGGGAAGCCCATGCTGGAGCAGGCTCCTGGCAGGAGCTGTGGCCCCGTGGAGAGGGAAGCCCCCGCTGGGGCAGGTTTGCTGGCAGGACTTGTGACCCTGTGGGGGACCCACGCTGGAGCAGTCTGTCCCTGAAGGGCTGCGCCCCGAGGAAGGGACCCACGCTGGAGCAGGTCATGCAGAACTGCAGCCCATGGGAAGGAGCCGCGTTGGAGTTCATGGAGGACTGTTTCCCGTGGGAAGGTCCCCACGCTGGAGCGGGGAAGAGTGTGAGGAGCCCTCCCCCTGCACAGGAAGGAGCAAGAGAGATGACATGTGATGGACTGACCCCAACCCCCATTCCACGTCCCCTGGCACCGCTGGCGGGAGGGGGTGGAGAAAATCAGGAGTGAAGTTGAGCCCAAGAACAGGGGAGGAGTGTGGGGAAGGTGTTTTTAAGATGTGGTTTTATTTCTCATTAATCTCCTCTGTTTTGATTGGTAATAAATTAAGCTAATTTCCCCAAATCAAGTCTGTTTTGCCCATGACAGTAAGTGATGAATGATCTCTCCCTGTCCTTATATCAACGCATGAGCTTTTCATTATACTTTCTCTCCCCTGTCCAGCTGAGGAGGGGAGCAATGGAGTGGCTTTGGGGGGCACTTGGTGTCCAGACAGGAACAACCCACCATACCTGCAAAGCTGGCTGACTGAGAAGGCAGGTAGTGGTGGGCAAATGATAGCAGCTGCCCATAGCTAGAGAAGAGGGGAGGCGATGGTAGATCCTCTCCTTCCATGCTGCCAGCAGCCTGGCTCAGGGTCCCTCTTGCAGCCCCACCACTGCTACCACTGCTGGCAAATTTGTGCCAAAAAAATTACGCTTGGAGACCCCCATGATGACGTTAAAAACATGTAAGTATCTGAATCGTCTGAATTCACTCATCCCTTTTGAAAATCCCAGGTCCAGTTAATGCATTTGAGGCTCGCATCTTGGAACAGAGGACAATGCAAAATCACCACTGGCTTTGGACAGCCCTTCCCTGGCGAGTGAGATTTAAGGCCCTGAACGTGTAGTCTGGTTTTAGTTGGTGCCAAGGTCTGTCTGAAGCCGACAGCTGGTTGCTCTGCAGTATGCTGAAAGCAAGAGTCTGGGTTCAGACACAAAGGCTCAGGTTTTGGCCTTTCTCCCAGGCTCGCAGCACAAGCTCTGTGCTGGAGGCAGATTCCTGATCAATGAGGAGCATCCTGGGTGCTGAGCCCTTCTACAGCCAGGAGGTATCTGGGGGTGTCAGAGCACCTGAGGTTATGTGAGGAGTTTTGTGCAGGATTTCTGGGAAGGGAGAGGCACAGCAAACTCCCCAGGACTCCTGGTCTGCAGCGCCTGCAGGGTGTTGTGAAGCCACCTCTGCACCAAAGCACCACGTGTTAATGGCCTGGGACCCTCTCAAAAACAGCAGAACAAACTCCCAAGGTCCAAAATATGCATCTGTAAAGAAGATGAACTCACTCCTAGCTGGGTCTAAGACGTTGAAGAAGAAAGTGAGGAGGTACACACCCCACCCAGGACAGAGCCTTAGAGAGAGACTATCACGGTGCCAGCACTGGTGTCTGCTTGTACCGAGCTCCTCTGCTTTCTGTGGTCCCAAAGATGGATGTCAGGGTGGTGACAACAGTCTGGCCAGGGGATCCTCATGTTCCTGGTCATTCTGGGAAGGAGCAGCCCAGCGGCACATCCGTGAGCATGGATAGAAAGAGCCACAGTGCTCTCACATGGGGATTGCCCCTGCAGCATCTTGCCAAATGAAACCTGAAGACACCAACTGTTTTGGCCTGGCTCCTCCTCAGGTTTTGGCCTCAGGTTGTGCCATGCTAGTGCTCCCGTGGCGAGCAGTCCGGCTTTGCACTGGAGGGCATGGAGGTGCTGCCCTTGAACCACTCCCAGAAGGCTGCATTCCCCTTTGGATAGATTATGGGAGGTGCCTGCAGCTCTGCTGCTGCTGGCTCACGCTCACAACCCTGTCCTTAGCACAGCCATGGGGCTGCATGACATTGTATACGTTATCCCTCCACCATGGCTCCCTCCTATCCCTCTACTCAGGACGGAGGTGAAGATGGTCCTTCCCTCCGCCAAGCACCAGATGTGTGGACCAAAGCCCCAGCCATGGTTTCTGGGGACTGCACAGCCCGTTCGTGCCAGCACTTCCCCCTGGCAGGGATGTGGTCCGTGGCAGGAGGGCGATGGCAAGGACACAGTTTAGAAGAGAGTCATTGAGGAGATGTTCCCACATACCTTGGTCTTGGCTCTTTCAGCTCTGGGCTCTGTTTGACCCTTCCCAGGGCAAAACTGAGCAGTTAGGTACCTGCCCATGAGTAATGGTGACTGCTCATCCCATTCCCTTCCTGCCTGCTGGAGACCTGCCAGTCGCTGTCACTCTTTCCCTGGTATGCTTCGATTGCTGGAGGGAAAACTCCATCCATTCTCGTTATCCCACCAGCTGCCACGCGGGCTAATTCGGCCCATGGCTTTGTGGGCTGCAGCACCCAGGAGTGGGGGTGGGTTCCTGGGACCCCCATGGGTACAAAGCACCCTCTCGTGCTCTGCCTTTTCTGGGGTGCCTCTCCAGAGGCTCTGCTTCCTCCTGTTCAAAGCAAGGTGGGGCTCTGACTCACCCGCATCTGGGTCTCACTGTGTGGCAGGACTCGCCGTGGCTCCGCTGGCTTTCCCACGGTGGCTGAGCCCTGCAGTGATGTTGCTGCTTCACCCAGGAGCTTGCGGCAGGCAGGCTCCAGGGGCAGAAAGGCAATGGGTGTGGGTTTTGCTCCCTGTACCAAGGAGTCATCTCTTTGAATAGCATAGACACTCGCCTGAGCCATCTCCTCCCTCTCCCCTTCCCACTGCCTCTTTAACCCTCTGCTTCTCTGCATCCTGCAGGAAATAATTTATACATTGCTTGTGGGTTATCCTTGAAAAAAAAAGTTTGGAATAGGCACAACCAGTTTCTAATTGCACAGACAAAAATGACAGAAGCCATTTAGGAGATGTGCTGCTGCCTGGGAAATCCAGAGTCTTGCTGTGATCGTGCCAATGGCCCCGCCACGATACTAAAGCAGCGCCTTTCTCCCTCCTGGTTATTTCTCCTCTGCTGAAAGGAAACAAGAATCAGTTTTTGTCATGGGTAAAATGTGCTAAAGAAAAGCTCAGGGTGGAACTCAAAGGCGCTCAGATAATCTCCAATTTTTTCCCTTTACAATTTTTGAGTGTTTCTTTCAGCCCTGCTGATGAAAGACTGATTTTCCTGTTCTGCCAGGAGCGATCCTTGTTGACTGAAGCAGGAGTTACCTGTACTGTGAGATAAAGTGCCTTCCTGGGGAAAGAATAGAAAACATGAGGAAGAAAGAAATAAGATGCACAAAGCAAAGCTCTGCTTCATTGTACAGGACCCAGTCTGGGTCATCTCTCAGACTGAAACTTGGCCTCGGGACCCAAAAGCAGTTAGTTATTGCCTGAGCTGAAATCTGTTAGGTAAGATCCTGCAGCGCGCTTGTAAGAGTTTTTGCAGAGAAGTGCCAGGGAAAGGAGGGAGGAACTCCGGTTCTCTGGGAAAGTATTTGGGTTTTGCAGTGCCAGGAACTTCCAATAGCTTTATCGCTTTTGAAAATTTCTACCTGCATTTTTTCCCGTTGCGTTACCTTGGGAAGGCAGGCACGCCTGTGCAATGAGGGGTTACTCACTGCCGCACCGGCCGGGGGTGTTTCAGCTGTGCAGCACCGGGGCCATTTGCTGCTGCACCAGGTGGGGGTATGTTTTAACTGCTTCGCTCATCATTTGCAGAAATGCAGGCAACTCTGCAGGCAGAAGGTCAAGGGAGAAACCAGGCTTAGGAAGGTCTCCTGCAAGCTCTGTGCATGGGTATGACTCTGTCGACCTCTGAAGCCACAGTGCTCATATCTGGCCATCGCTCAGCTTTGGGACATCTGAGATCTCATCCGGGACACGGAATATTGGCCAAAGGGTTGATCAGGACCAGATCTGCTACCTAGAAATTACTTCCAGCAATTCCACCTACCCAATGTAATCCCCTCGTACCCTGTGAAGATTCCTGCCGTACTCTTCCTTGTGCTGAGACGCTCTCTTGCTCATCACCAGCTGCTGGGCCGGGGAGCCTGGGAGCACCAAGGCCTCATTTCTGCCACCCCGTACAGCGCATTCAGCACAGAACGAGTGCGCAGGGGGGTGGTAGCAGGAAGACAACTACCTTCTCATCAAAGCCTTTCCTGCATGAGATTATCAAGTTGCAGAGGGTTGTAAAGGAAGGCGGAACTGGAAAAGCATCGTTGGGGCTCGGTCAAATGGAGGCTGCTCGGTGTGAGCACCCAGGAGTGGAGGCCACATTCTGGCAAACTGCACACAGAATTTCCTAAATCCAGGAAATATTGCTCTGGATGTCACTGCTCCACCCACCCTAATGGACAAGAAGGTGCTGTAAAGGTGCAAGTAAAGCTGCAACATTTTCCTGCATCCCAGCAGTGCAAAGCAGAGATCTCCTGGTGTTAGACGACAGAAAGGGACATGGCTGTGTGTTTGGGGTGCCTCACGGGAGTCCCTCAAAAGGCAAGCTTAGAAAAGCGAAAGGGACAAAGGCAAGCTTAGAAAACACCAAGGAAGGGGCCAAGTACAGTCTTGGGTAGGTAACAACTTCCGTGCTCGGCAAGATTAAATCTGCAGGGGCACATAACTGTGGGAAAGATACAAATGAGGTTTATACAGCAAAGGAGCACAAAGTCTTGTACGTTACGGGGCTGGTAATAGGGAACGAGTCACTGTGCCTCACACGGGACCCGTGTTTTCTCCTGACCCAGGCCCCCGGCTCCTGCGGTGGAGATGCCCTGGGCTGTGGGTGCACGAGCGCTGCGTGGGCTACGGGCTGTGGATGCCATGCATATGCTGAAGCTCTTCTACATATGCCTTGCTTTTATGGGGCAGGGCTTTTTGGTACGGGCTGCCACGTGTCCTCCAGCAGTGTTCCGTGTGGGACCGTGGCACTTCTAAGGCATCTGGCCATGGGGTTGGGATGCCACAGCAGTGCCTCTGCTTGGAGTGATCTCACCAGCAAGTGGGAAACTGAGATAGATGGACTTTGTTGAGCAAGCGTGTCCCAGCAGGAGGTGTTGGTACTGTGGGGTTGTTGGTGCAGTTGCGGTGCGTGGCTTGGGCTTGGTGTTTCCTAGGGATGCCCTGCACAGTGCAACGTGGTCTCTGCCATGAAACTGGGAGCTGCTCCTGGCTGGGAAGCGATGATCCTCAGGGGTGTGGCCTGGGGAAGTTGGGTATTTCTGGGCATTCCTGGGATCTGTGGGGAAGGTATCTCATGGGTCTGAAAATGGAGAGTGGGATCTGCTCTGAAAGCACCATGGGCAGTGACGAAGGACTCAAAAGTTGCACTGTGGGATGGGAGAGGGGGGTTTAATGGGGGCTGCTTTGCTGGTGGGATAAGGCTTTATGGCAGAGTCCCATGCATTATTTGAGATTCCATGAGCTGTAAGGTCTCCAAGGACTTGGTGCTTGCTCTGTTTTGGAGACGGAGTGCTCTGTGGGTACTCTGCACCCTGCAGCAACCATTTTCTTTCCCTTGAATCCTGCTGCAATACCAATGCATTGGAGCTAATTTAGTGCATCCGCCACTCTCTGACCCCACAGAAGTCTCTGGCCTCTGACCCAGCCCCAGAGGGGATGCACGTTTCACTGCATTTAAATCATACAAGGAGCACCTTGGTTATCTTTTTCTTGCAAACTGCCCTCTGGTCTTGCAGACTGCCCTGTCTAAAAATGTTTTTTTTCTCATGGGTTCATACAAATGATACAGGTCCCAAAATAAAAGGGCATGCTATTTTCTTGGTATCCTGCAACTGGATAGAGAGCAATCCAAGCACATAGTCCTGTATCAGCTCCATTGCTGAGCAACTCTTAATTTCCAGATTGGAGATGTGCTGAGATTTACAAGTCCTGCCCCTCTTCAGTGTCCAGAGAGCCAGCTCAAGAATATAGAGGTAGGTCTCATCTGCATTAATTTTAGACACTCTGCATCTGTGCTAGACTTGGTAGAAGACAGCTTGCTCTCCTAGCCTATAATTTATATGACCTTTCTTATACGTGCCTTCAGGTGTGATTTGTGCCTGAAGAAGCCGCAGAATGGACATCACCAATATGCACACAATATCAATATTTAATCCTCCCAAGGAGTTCTGGATACACTGCTCCTTAATGGACTTTTATAAGACTATTACTTAGGTGCCACATTCAAAACCAATTGTAAATATGCCTGCTGCACCGTGGCCTAGAAGCAGCTTAAGTAAGGAATGTCACAGCTGCCAATGAAATTTAGGTTTGAAGCGCTGCTGACCACCCAAAACTTTTTAAGAAATTTGGGTGCTTGCGCTTAATCCTTTAGTGCTTGCCCACCCTTCAAAAATCTCAGCAGAGCAGCAGAAGGTGCTCCGGAAAAGGAGCTCTGAGCAACGTGGCATGGGGTGACGCCTTTCCCTTTTCCCATGCACAGATTCACAGGCTGTGCCAAGCCTGCCTGATAGGCTGCGAATCCTCTTTTCATAAGGTAGTTGTCAGTAGTAAAGATTATTCCTCAACCTTGTCTTCAGTAAAGAAACTAAAACCACCTTGTAGCTAAGATCACATTCCCCTTTGTCAGGTTTCTTCTTTGAAGAGCCATCTTCTGAAGGAGATCAAGAGGATGCTGCTTCCTTATTTCTTTTGTAAGGCTGGCAACAGTGTTTATACACTACAGTGTTCCCCAGTGCTGGAAGTACAAAGTCTTTTGAGCATCCTGCACTTCAGCTATCCTTGTGTAAACTGGGCTTAAGTTCTTGCAGGCGACCAAATCCTTAGATGTTGTTGACAGCAATTTCATGGAGCAGGCTGGGAAGCCCCCAAAGCAGATGCAACCTTATATTTGGTCCTGATTAGCCCGAAAAGTCTGGCCTCAAATCTTACATTTATAGAGTTGTCCTGTAACACCAACATCTGGATCAACAAAAGCCTAATATCCACCACCATGTACTCATCTTCCAAAAGGGTAACTTCAAAGGAAGATGCTTGTTAAGAGGAAAGGAAAAGGGAAAATTAAACTTTACGGGCAGTGTGGACTGTGCTTATCACACTGAAGTACAATCCCAGTACACCCACCAGTTAAGAAATCCTTGAGGAAGGGCAGAGGGACCTGGCCTGGTGAAGCAGCAGGAGAAGGAGGTTATCAGAAGGTGTCTTTCAAATAGCTGAAGACAAAAATAGGAAAGACTTTGTAACCTCTGCCAGGTTAAACCATGCTAAAGATGCCAAAAAGCTGTTGAAGGAACAACTAACTGAAGCCAGGAGAATAAGCTATAAATAGTAAGACCATCTTCAAATATATGAGGGCCTGCCATGGAGACTAGAAGGCCAATAAATATCAGGGGTGAAAGGATGACTCAGAAAGGAGAAGAGCAGGAAAGGGGATGTATTTACTTTTTCCAATTTGTGACACCTGTGAGAAATGGGGAAGATTTCTACAACATCCCATGCCTGATACAGGGAAACCCACACCACTGCACACCTGAGGACTGAAGGTCATGTCTGTATATAAAATTTTGGGGAACTATAGGCCAATAAAGAAAGGATGATGAATAACTAGCATCAGCATAGAGGAATGTTAAGTGTTATGCATGGGGTGAAATAATCTTATCTTCACATGTAAATGATGACTTGGAAATGACCTTGACCACTTGGAGGGAACTCTGTGATGGACAACCCATCCCAGTGACAGATCAACACACGAGAGAGCTGCAGAAACCAAGGTGAATGTTAGGAATCGTTAGGGAAGGAGAAGAAAACAGAAAGGCGGCTGTGCTATCCCTGCATAACGCCACGGCTCGCTCACTCTTTGCCTACTGGATGCCGTTCTGGCCCCCTTGACCCACAAAGGAAATAGTTTAATTAGGAAAAGTTCAGAGAAGGTAACTGCGCGTGATGAGCTGATGGCTCTGTCTGAAGAACAGGTCTGTGAGCTGGGACTTTCCAGCCTGGACCAAAAAGAAGCTGTGGAAGGATCAGCTCATCACACTCTTTAAATATCAGACCTAGGGAGCTTCAAACACAGCTCATATGAGCCAGGTTCAGAAGAAACTAAGATGTGTTCTTTTCCTCCACAACAAGCTGTGGGCCCATAGAGCAGAGGCACAAATGATGCTATTGATAATCTAATTTTTCATGGATTGACGTGGTGACTGTAAAGGCTCATGGGAGAGAAACCCACTGAGGCTTGCCAAGGCTGTAATGGTGTAGGAAATGTGATTTACAGCTTCATTCCTCATATTGGCACAAGGCAGAGCCGTCCAGACTGATCACTGCTGCAGGGTAACAGGCTCTTACAAACCTTCCAAACAGATGCTTTATTCTGTCCTAGCACTGTGGCAAGACGACCAAAATAAAACCATCCAAAACGAGAAGCTTGAAGAAATTCCAGCAGTTTTTATTGATTTCAGCTTTTCCAATGAAGCAAATACATACAGTATAGCCAAAACAAAACTCTGATACATTATTCTCACATACCTATATCTTACAGAGTACACTGTATAGTTATGGACTGGGAGGCTAAGTTGGTCACAAACTGGTGTGTGGTCAGAGAGGGATAAAACTGCCTATTGCCTTCTACTCGTCCATGAGGCTTCTGAAATGCTGGGGTGGGCTGGATTGTACATACACAAAACAAACAAAGCATTTATGAGAAAATAGACCAAAAAGCTCTGCTAAGCCCAGGACAAACAAGTATGGTATTTATTTACATGGTTGTGTGTCCCACGCACAATTCGGGCCCCAACTGCTCTCATCTACTGCCAGCAGAGCTAACAGTGTCGCTAGCTGTGGTCCTTCCCTCCTCAGTAATTCTCCATCGCTATGACCCAGGGCATGTGCTACCTGTTTGTAGACCTGCCCTCGTCTGTATCTTGGGGGGATGCCCTACCTTGCAAGAAACAGGAAAGCGGCTCATCGAAGAGGATGTCACAGTTACAAGCATGCTTTTAAGAAACAATGCCTCCCTAGAATGAAAAACAATTTGCATTGGAGGTGAAAACAGCATCCGTTTATATGGCGGGAACCTCACTGAGTTCCTGAAACTGCTGGTTATGAGCAACACCAGTGACTCCAATAAGGCTGATTTTCCTTTCTCTTCTCACGGTTGGGCATCACTGTCACCCCACTGACTGGGGTAGATCCTGTTGTCCAGATTTTAAAAAAAGAGACTGAGAGGAAAATAATGTTGAGTATCAGAGAATTTCCTGGGGAAGAAATAGCTGCAAAGTAGCCCTGGGGTGGCAGAGTGGTTACAATTCCCACTGCTCTTTTGAGTTAGCTGCATTTTGAGGTATGAAAGCAGTAACTTACAGCATCATAAAAAAAAATTAGATTAGAAGGAACCTCTCTGGTCTGCCCAGCTTGAAGCAGGGATGACATCAAAGCCAGATGAGGTTGCTCAGGGCTGTGCCCAGTCATGTTTTGAAAATCTCGGAGGATGGAGACAGATTTTATTTTTATCATTTTATTAGCTTTGGAAAAACAATTTTGCTGTAGTTCATAAAATTCATGTGAATGAAGTATCTGTCTATTTTAGTCTAATACTTACTAATGAAATCTCCAGTACCTGTAAATCTAATTGTGGGTGACGATCACATAGCTACAGCTCTTTGTGCCTTATATAGCAATTCCGTAGATGGTATTACCGTTGAAAGCATCAGCAGTGTTTTAAAATAAAGCTTAAATAACAGCCAATTAGGATGAATTTCCTCAATATTCCGTCATTACATTTTGTAGTTCTGTTTCCCCAATTAATTTTACAAAGAAAAGCATTAGCTCCCAGGACTCCTGTTGAACATGTAATTACAGGAACAAATCTGAATGCAAAATTGCACGCAACGTGCTTTTACACCAAACTATAACGATCCTGCCTGTGGTTACTGCAGCCATTTTGGACATCCATAGTCTCGGGTCCTGCCGAAAACATTTTGAACGGTGCATCTGAGAACACACATCCAGCTAGGGAGCAGCTGGCAGGTATGGCAAGGGCATGCCCACGGGCTGGGGCTCCTTTGCTGCTGTTTAAATGCTCCTGAAACTGTCCTACCGGATTCTCCTGGTTCTAGCTCTCCACTTCAAAGGTGCTTTTTTTCTCTCTCATTTGGCTGGGAGCTCTACACAGAAAGCTCTCGACTGAATGTGGGTGAAGGCAAGCAAATAGTTGCTGCTCATTAAAGTGCACAAGATTAAGCCACCCTTTGTAGTCCAAGAGAAGAACCAGCCGGAAGATGGTCTCCCTCTGTGGACACGTGCTCCCTACGGTCTGAACGGGGCACGAACAAGTGCCACCGTGTCTCTTAGGTCTAGAGCTGTGTCAGAGCAAATCTGAACTTCATGGACGGTTCTTTAGTGGGCACAAATCACCCCATTTCTGTGAAGTGAATGGGGACATGCTGATTTCCACTAACTGAGGGGTCTGACGCTCACAAAAAATGAGACCGTTTTTCCCTTTCTAGACTCAGCTCCATAATTTGTCCTTTCCAAGCACCTCCCACACCCCTCATATTTGCAAAACGGGGTCCTGTGCCCCAGCAGTGGTTTGAAGAAGCAATAACCATGTGTGTAGGGCAGCCAGTAAATGCATCCTCAGCTGGTCCTTTCCCTGTGGATCTGAGTTGCATCCTCTGTGGGAATGGAGAGAGGATGTTTTTCTTCTGGAGAGAGGAAGATCAGCCTCTTTCATCACACAGTTATTGTCATAAGGAGTGGTTTGCCCTAAAATGAGCTCAGCAGTCCCCTATGACAGCCTTAGCATCACAGGATGACCATGTAATTAAAGATACGGAGAAAGAAAATATTTCCAAACCTGACTTCACACAAGTGCTTACATTCCTTTGCATATTAATATTAATTCTTTACATTGATCAATAAAAACAAAATATGATTAAAAAGGCCACATCCTCACTTTTTTCAGTCCTGTGTGGCAGTCAGTGATCCCAGGGAAAAAAACACTTTGCCTGTCTCCAGCTCAGCTTCTCAAATGCCACATTTGTCCAGGTACAGTCACGAGATTGAGTTGTTCTGGCTCTCAAAATGGTTCGGGACGTGGTAATATTCACGCTCTGCAGATGTGTTGCAATTGTCCCCTCACATATAGCTTCAGAGAAGGGTTGCTGAGACCCGGCAGAGAATTTGCAGATGTCAATTTGCTTCTTGAGATAAAGAGTTCACATGACAGGAAAGAAAATACTAACAACTATAAGAGCTCATTGGAGAAAAATTCATAAGCAGAAAAGCCCATATTCATAAACGTTAGGAGTAACCAGCCTTTGTAAAGAAGAGTATTGTTGTGTGTATCTGTTTATAACAGCCATATGCAATGGGGGGCCTCAACCCGAAACTGCCAATTTTTATACTTGTGGGTAAAAATAGATTGTGACAAGTTTTTAGTGTGGCAGTGTTTGGCGCATGGGTCGGGTGGGATTGGACAGAACTCTGCAAGGGGGTTAAAATGCACAACTCGCACTGACTTTCAGTGGAAGACAGGGGACTAAGCCTGTGGGAAGGTCCTACTCGCCGCGCGCGCGCGTGTGTGCTGCCTGCGCGCACTCATACGCAGCGACACGTACAGTTACACAGACACACTCCTTGAAAAAAAAAAAAATTATTGACATCAAGAAAGTATGACCTCAAAAAAAGTCCCTTCTCCCCCTAAAAAGAAGAAAATGCTTAAAAATATCAGTATCATCCACATGAAATCCATATGTTTAGTTTGCTTTACAGTTGAGTTAAACTCAGAAACACTCTACATCTTTAACATCCTAAGTAATTGTGAAAGGGTTGTCTTCCTGGACACGAACCAATTCCAAATTCTGAAATGGAGAAAAAACAAAGAAAAACTAAAAACCCAGGTAATTAAAGCATTCAAGAAATCTTTTAATTACATTAAAAACCAACTTTTAATTTTTTTCTTGGCCTCTACCCAGTTTCTGTACTGCCCATAGCTTTTTCCCCTAGACTTCCATGCTCCTCTGAGCCTCAGTGAAGTGAAGGCACAGAGCAAGAAGTGAAATCTGCACCAGGGCAGAGGAAAGAAATGGGCTTTTGAACCATTTTCTCCTACATCAGGACTGTGCATAGTCTGATCGCAAAGAGCGGGTTGAGGAAGGGAGCAAATAATTAATTATGAATAATCTCAATCCCCATCATAGATAGATATATTTCAAGAGGTCAGAACTGCTTAAGGCTTTTCCCTTCAATGGGAATTACGAATCAAAAGCACCTTACAGATTCAAGCCTCATTTCACACCGAATAAGAAGTCATAATGATGCCCTGGAAATTCTGCCCAGGATTTCTCTAACCTGGTTTCTCTATTGGGATTATGTAGGTGTCAGCGTGGAGTTCCAAATTTTGACAGGAGGCTTACAGGTAGGTTATTAAGTGCTCAAAAAATCCCTGAGGGTAATGGTTAATGGTCTAGCATGTGCTGGAATTAATTGCACGTTACTTACACTATCTGGATAACATTATTCAAAATTCAGGAATGAAAGCACTGTCACAGAGATTCCTGTGAAAAGCCCCACCTGAGAGGATTTGGCAAAATGCGATTGATCAGTTATTGCTCGGCAAAGACACACGAGGTGTAGTCAAGTCCAGTGGCTTTGTCTGTCCTACGGCATCTGCGCTGAGCATGTCTGAAACGCACAGCTGCGTACTGCGGGCAACATCTGCACTAAACCCAGGAGCAGCACAACTTCTGACTTGTCATTGAAACAAATACTTTGCAGTTTGGGCTGATAGCATTCGTGATGAAAATCTCACAAACCCACGTTAAGGGAGATTAAAAATAGAGAAAGCTTGTGGCGTTCATGCACCGCTCTTTCGCCCCCAAACCCACCCCGTGCCCATGGCCCCGTTCTCACCTGCAGCCTGAATGTGCACGGAGAGGCTCCTAAAATCTGGAAGAGAGGGTTCTGAAGGTTGTTCCAGCTAAAGATCCAATCATGTTCTTATCAAATCCTTGCTGAAAGATGTATATGAAGAGCAGTGAGTGCATATCGGTTTCAAAACTGACAGCTGTAGTTGTGAGAGCCTCCTGCCCCACTTCAACACCCTTCCTCCACTTAAAGTGTGTTTCATTCTCAACCAACCTCCTCTGTCCTCCCTCTGCGTGCCTTTGGCACACGAACCCTCACCCTTATTGATGGACTTAATCTTCCTTGCACTGCTTTCCATCCAAGAGCTGGACTTCTCCAGCTTTACCAGAGGAAAACTTTACTTAATCCTTCACTGAATATTATTTCATCTTACTCCTCATCCTGGAAAAATGGAAAAGATATGTGCATGATGCATATATCCCTGCAGACTCCCATCCTTCTTGTCTGATGTATGCCTATGCAATGAACATATGTGTGAACAGAGGAGTGACTCAGTCACATCAAAATGAGTTGGCGCAGGCTCCTGAGCAGAGCCCGGCGCAAAGCTGCCCAGGCTCCTGTGGAGAAAGTCCCTAACTGTTAGTATGAGAATGATATGCAGGTACTCTCTACCTTCCTGCCCCCAGGGTACTCCCCTTTGTGGATGTTACTCCTTCTCTTTAATTTGGTCCTTTACTCTCTGCAGGTGCTGCTGCTGTTGAGTTGGAAAAACCCAACTTGTTCAAAGCGAGCCACTGGGAGCTGGAGGCTGGCTCCGTGCCCCGTCTGGCTCTGCACTTCTTCAGTTTGTGTTGCAGGGAGCAAAAACAGATCCTAAATACTCCTCTTCTTCATTTAAAAGATTACCCTGGCTGTAACCACAGTGATGGGTGACGGAACCACAGGGTAGGGTTATGGACATAGAAGAAAATGGGGGGAAAGAGAGGAGGAACCTTGCCAGGGATCTGTTGGAACATGCTGATCCTGCATGGTGGGATGCAATGAAGGGAGTCTCCCAAGCTAGTGTGAAACGTCCAGGTCTGTTCTCAGCACAGAGCAGTGCTGTGCACGCAGGAGAGCATCGACTCCAGGAGTACCGTGGAAGAGCCCACCTAAGCTAGCATCACCCCAGGGTGCAAGCTGCCCAGCACAGACACGCTGCTGTCCTTAGTCCCTAAAGTCGGTCGACTCCGGCAGCTGCGGCTGCGACTCGCTGCCTCTTGCTCGGATCGTAGGCTGGTGCCCAGGTCTTAGGCTGAGAGCACCGTGGTCTCCCCAGCACCCCGGGCTCCTCCCAGCCGCTGCCTGTACTCGCTGCTGAATCACGGCCGTTGCAAACGCACCGGCTTCAGTGAGTGAGTCAAGAGCAGGGTTGTTCTGTCAGCCAAAAGCAGAAGCGTTTTCCTTACCTGCTTGAGCACACTCTGGAGCTCCCTGTTCGACCAAAGATCTGTCAGGAGGAGGCGAGCAGCTTCGGCCGCTTTTGGACAGGAGCTGGGAAGATGAAAGCAACCCCGGTGAATTATGGCAGGCCACAGAGCAGCAACCCACATACATTACCGACAGCTTTTGAATAAGCCCATCTCCAGCTGGGAGGCTGGCTAGACTTGATGGAGGACTGTCAGTAAAACCGTCCTTGCTCTCTCAGCAGTGTTACGTGACAGCAATCTCTGGGACAAGAACAGGACAAATGAGAAAGAGGGGAGGAGTTGAGTGGGAGAACGGGCATTAAACTGAGATGAAGGAGTGTTTCTGGAGTGTGAAATTTGGGAGAGGCGAAGAGAAGGGAAATGGTGCCAACCCTTCCCTGGTGTCTGTAGGAAAGGTGTGGGCGAATCTCTTGGGAGGGCAGCAGAGGAACGGGCTCCGCGCTGCCTGGTAAGGATGGAGGAGCTGGGAACATTTGTAATAACAACATCTGCAACCATAAGTCCTTACTCAGCACAAGTTAATAGATACTTGCTCACGTAACAGCTCCGAAACCGTGAGTCATAGCAGCGCCTTTTATAAGTTTGGAAAATTTCATACGACACCATAGATATAAACCTCCTTACTGGTTCTTATCGCTGCTCCTCATCTGCTGGGCACTGTCCTGTCTGTGGGAGACTCCTGACCTGGGTTCAGTGCAACAGCGCTAGCCTGGCTCAACCAGGATGATGGAGAGGTGCAAGACCAGACTCAGGACCCTCCCTGTATGATACAGCTTCACAAAACATTGTGTCCTCAAAAGAGTCCGCATCAGGCTATGAGAAATGGGACCGAGACTGGTCATCAGGAAGAACCTGGGACCTGCAAGCTCCGTACTCTGGGTGCGAAAGGACAAGAATGTAACCGTATTCAGTTCATCTTGAGGCATTTCTCTAATATACACAGCAGTTGTTACCAAAGACTATGTAGCAGAAAAGAAATTATCAAATTTAACCTGGTCATAAGCTCCAAGGGGACTGTGCAGCTCACACGCGTTGGTATTGTGTGGAGGGCTGGGGGAGCTGCCGATAATCGCAAATTCCTGAGCAATGTTTTGGGACAGGACAACTAGGTTTTACTGCAGAATCGCTGCTCTGGTTATAACCGTCCTACGCCCCGTCACCAGAATGACTATGTTTAAAAAATATTTTGTGGCTGAAAAATGGTTTGTGATTGAAAAGCCATTAAAAACTAATAAACCCAGAGGGATCTATGATTAGATGGTCAGTGCATTTCTTTGACACTCTTTTTCAATAATATGTTGTTTCATGTTGTTGCTCTCTTTCTAAAGCTAGAGTAAGTATCTTTTTTTTTTTTTTAATAGTTTGCTTCTAATGATGCCAAATACGTAGTTTTTGCCATGGTGACTTCAGAGCACACCTCAAAATAATTTTTTCTTATCAAGCCAAAATTACCAGCATCTGGCATCTGAGCCACTTCCAAATTCAGACAAAAGAATTTTTCGGCTTTTAGTTTGAAGGACAGATACTGTCTCTGTTCATACAGCCTCTACTGCTATTATTTAGGTATAAAAAGGTTAAGCATGAACCGATGGAGCTGTGGTCACAACTTCGGTATGTGAAATAGCATATCCTAAACAAAAGCCCTGGAATAGTGTGTGACTACAGCAGTGTAGAACATGGAGCAGCGTATAAAGGACAGCTGATCTGGGGGAAAAATTTCTTAAAAACAAGCTACCTGAAAATCAAAGTTGATTTTAAGGACAGTCTGTTTTTTACCAATAGAATTATTTGTAAAAATCTGTGGAAAGAAAACAAGGAAGATGCCCGCTGACGGCAGCGGCAGCAGTCATCCAAGTAACTACTGACTCAACAAAACACAAACAAGAACCTAATCAGAAGGAGATGGTAAGGCCAGGAGAAAGACACAAAAGACAAGGGTTTTGGATGTGCATATCAAATAATGGGGGGAAATAATGCTTCCTCAAAGGACAAAAGTATCAAGAACCTTATGTATGTCACAGAAGCCAAGGAGTTCCTGGAAGAAGGACTTCTTCAGGGTGTCCTAAGTTTATGAAATTGATATCAAGGGGCAATCTTTGAAAGAAACGGGCAGTTGGAAATCTGGGTGAGAACTCCCCTCTTCCGCAGAAAAAAAAATCAAGACCAGACCTAATTTTCTTGAAAGATTAATTTTGGTAAAATGTTATAGTCAAATGAAATTGCAAAATTACATTGTATAATATAAAAGGTGTGAAAAGTGAATGAACATAGAGAAACTGAAAGAAATCAGTGATAACGGGACTGTGAGACAAACTGCAGATCTGATGCTCTGAAGTTACTGAAAGAGATTTTGGAGAAGAGCTTTTAGTACAGTCAGTAGAATTATTGAGAAAAATGATAATTTTATCAGTGAAATGAGGTAGCTTGAAAATGAGCAGAGGAATTTTTTTCAGACAGATGGAGAAGAAGGATGAAAAGGACATCAGACATCACAATAAATCAGTAGCAGTAGCTTGGTTTTTGTAAACACCAACAATAAAAGAAGGTACTATTCAATATTTTGGCAACTGGGTTAAAAAAACAGAGTGGAAGAACGCCATCATCACTGTAAAGCCTGTGTCATAGATGAGGCCATATGCAGGAGACAGAGACAATAATTTAACTGGGATGCTTCAGGAAGGAGAAGAAACCAGAGCTGTCAGATAAACTGCTGAACAGTTGATGCCTTTCCCTCAGAACAAAGCTACAAGAAACCTCCAGAAAAAGAAACCTCAGCTTTGAGGAGTGCTCGCTGACATCTGAGAACATGGGAGAGGAAAAGATCCATAACCTACTTGTCTGTAACCTGGAAGCTCTTTTGAAAATACAAATACAAAATTGTTGGAGGGTGTTGAACCAATGATTTGCAGCTTCAAATGCAATGAGACACGACTTCAGCAAAACAGGTAAAGAAACATCTGTTTGGTGGCAGAAGCAGCACGTGCCGGGGAGGCACTACGCAGACGTACCAGCCAAACCAGCACCAGTGCTGGAGGTGAGGGAAGTGTGTCCACAGGGAGAGCGAGGCAGATTAACAGAGAAAAAGCTGCAAAATACTAACAAGGTGCAACACGGCATGGTGTTCTCCGTGGCGATCTGGTCACCGCCGCAACCTCCTCTGTTCTCTATTTCTGCTGGCTGTGGTACTGGGAGGGAGGAGGTTGATAGCACAGGACTCACCACACAGCATCAGCGTGGGAGCGTGGGGTCTGCATCCAACCTAGGCAACAGCACCCAGCAGAAGTGTTGGATCTAGGTATGACCATCAGGGAGTACGTGAGGCGCTTTCTGATGTAGGACTGGACAAATCCCACCCTAAAATTTCCTGTTCATTTTCACAGGCTATACAGGAAAGTAAGAAAAGTGAGATCATTTGTGAACTAACAGGTCCAATTCACTAGAGGGGAGATCTCTTTCACCTCTGCTCTATGGGAACAGTCTGACATTACATGGCTTGAGTAAGTAAGCTTACTTCGGAATGTAATTTGTGATTTTTAAAATAAGAATTAAGCAGCATAAAATTCTGTGGGGACAGAAAGAATAATGGAGTGGAGTTTTGGACATTGTAAGACCTGGGCAGGCTGGAGAGCTGGGCTGAGGGGAACCTCATGGAATTCAACAAGAGCAAGCGCAAGGTCCTGCCCCTGAGGACGAACAGCCCCATGAACCGGTACAGGCTGGGGATGACCTGCTGGAAAGTGGCTCTGCTTAGATGGTCCTGGGGGTGCTGGGGGGCAGCGAGGTGACCCTGAGCCAGCACCGGGCCCTTGGGGCCAAGAAGGCCAACGGTGTCCTGGGGTGCATGGAAACGAGTGTGGCCAGCAGGGCGAGGGAGGTTCTCCTCCCCCTCTGCTCTGCCCTGGTGAGGCCACATCTGGGGTCCTGCATCCAGTTCTGGGCCCCCCAGTTCAGGAAGGACAGGGAACTGCTGGAGCAAGGCCAGCGCAGAGCTGCCAAGGGGATCAGGGGCTGGAGCATCTCCCTGGTGAGGAAAGGCTGAGAGACCTGGGCTTGTTCAGCCTGGAGAAGAGAAGGCTGAGGGGGGTCTCATCAATACCTATAAATATCTGAAGGGCGGGTGTCAGGGGGATGGGGCCGGGCTCTTTCCATTAGTGCCCAATGCCAGGCCAAGGGGCCACGGGCACAAGCTGGAACACGGGAAGTTCCCCCTGAACATGAGGACAAACCCCTTCCCTGTGCGGGTGCCAGAGCAGGGGCACAGGCTGCCCAGAGAGGCTGTGGGGTCCCTTCCCTGGAGACATTCACCCCCCGCCTGGACGCGGCCCTGTGCCCCTGCTCTGGGGGTGCCTGCTCACGCAGGGGTGGGACGGGATGAGCTCCAGAGGGCCCTTCCAGCCCCCACCAGTCTGGGGTTCTGTGATTCCGTGATTCTGTAATTGGGGAGCTTCTCAGAAGGGTAGAGACAGGAGGAACACACAACTCCAGAATTTAGTAACTCCTCACAGTTTAGTGAGTCATTGCAAACAAAGCTCATCACACAAAACAGTCAAGACAATTAAGGTACTCACAACCCCGGTTGTGCAACACTTTGCCGAAGTAGTAAATTAGCTGACGACTGGTCTGAGGGATCCAAAGCGGGACTTTAGGCAGAAGTTAATACCATTCAAAACAATGAAGACTTAGGAGAGGTTTGGGTTTCAAGTTAATTGGGCTTGTTGAAGAGTGGAAGCATACAAGAGCAGCAAACTGACCGATGTTTGTTGGCTGAGGTCCAAACTAAACAAGGAGGCCATTCTAATGACTGAGAGTCTCTTTGCTGCCATGAAACAAGTGGTAGATTGTAAGTGGTTTATCAAAGGATGATGGAGAAGGCATGTGAATGTCTTTTCACAAGAGAAGACAATAGGGTACATGTATGAGGTATTTTAAAACAAAGACAGGTGGTAGGAAAGACGGAAGTCTAGGAAGGAGAATACATGGTCAAAGACCATGTAAGTTTAACACCAGTTTGGCCAGAAATGGACATATAGTTCGGCAAGGTTTGACAAGCTTTTGCACAGGGCTGTACAGAGTATGGATAAAAAGCAGGCAAGAATTACTACCGCCAAAACTCAAACCAAGTCCTAAAAGAAAAAGTGGTAAAATATGGTGAGTAGACATGGGGAGGTACTTATAAATACACACATACACACATACGTACATACATATATATATGCTTCATCACAGCTGTGTTTTTGCCACTTGAGGTGGATGTTCCAACAGTAAGACTAACAAATCTGAACATTAAACCCAAGCACAATCCCTTTATATCGGTGGTGCTTAAACCTCAGACCTGACCTTCATGATAAGGTTTGCAGGAAGCTGTGAGTGGGTAGCCCAGGTGCTAGGGAGTCAGGCTGCCTACTGACATCCCCGGTTTTGAGGGCTGGAATTTTCAACAGGGTTTAAGATGTTGGTCTTTCAGTTCTGTTTAGAATTTCTTAAAATTCAGCCAGCAAATTTCCTGAGGCCCCTTTGCAAATCCTACCATGGATGGCTCCCGCCTGTTTCCAAGAAACCAGAGCTGAGGATTTGTGTCTATCAACATGCTTAACTTTTTTTTGGTCTCTCAATTTACAGGGAAAGAATAATGCTTTACTATGGCTTGGGAGGGTACTGGGAAGACGCCAGGATTAATGTGGCTTTGCACAGAGGGCATGGGCTCAAAAATGCCTATGCACGACCCTCCCATGCCTTCTGTCCCAAACTCACCCATTTCGGCACAGGCTTACTACATTATTTAGCATGTTGCTTGTCAAGTAAGACTTCCCCAGGTGTGGGTTGGACATGATGAGGTTCCTCAGAGTGTAACAAGCTGATGTCATGATCTCGCCATAGCTGTTGGTATTTGCAGACTGGAATGACAGGAGACGTGATACATCTGGGAGCACCTGGTGAGCTGAAGAAGTGGAATGTTCCAATCAACATTTAAATAAAACCTAGCACAAGTGAATGATACTATTTGTGTTAACACTATTCAATGTAAGAATGCAGCGTCATCTCTGGAAAGAGACACTAATATTGTTGGACAGTAATGGCATAATTGTATCACTATTTGCAGAGACAAAATGAGTGCTGCAGGCCTCTCCAAAGACAATGATATTGGTCATGAGTAGTCAAGTCCAACTCAGTTCCCAAAATACTATTATCCTCATCATCCTGCAGATTTGTGATTGCCCATAAAGCACACCACATGCTTGTAAAGACTTTGAGACAGCACATATTTTGTTAATTATGCCTGCAGATATCACCTGCAATTGACCTTTTGGCCAGAAGAAATGACACTTCTTTGCCCAATTGCGGAGCTTGGCTGAATCCTGTTACGGGGTTTACAAAGTGAGGTGGGCAGATATTAGAAAGTTAGAAACTAGACATTGTTCTGGAATTCACTGTGGTGGAAATTATTTACCCATGGTTTTGTGGAGAACAGGGTGCCGGGACATGTTGCTCAGCAAAGAAGCCCCAGACCGGACAACGTCAGAGCTGTTGGACTGGAGGAGCCGTGCTATGCGAGGCAAACCTTTTTCCTTCAAACCAATCAGTTGGCTCATTGCATTGGACATCTAGGAGACAGAACAGAGGTGTCTCATGACTTCTAATGCCAGGAGCACGTAACTGGAATGATGTACAAGACCAGACAAACATGACTACACAATAAAATAAGCATCTGTATAATATCTTCTTCTGCTACCATAATCCCATTTACTTTGTCATTTACCTCTCTTCTCCACAGATATTTGCAAGGTCAGTCTCTCATCTTCTGTGATACAACTGGTACTTCTGTCCTTTTTCTGCAGCCTGAGTGGGGACAGTTGCTTACCCAACTGATAGTCCCAAAAGCTGGAGAAGTTTTACCTTTGTGTCCATGTTGCCCTTGCCCTTCACAACACCCTTGTGGCTCTCTGCCATGGCCAAGTAATAGGCTGCTTTGGAATAGGAACAGCTAATGATACCTTTAAAAAGCAAGTTGAAGACCAAAAATACTCATCTTGGATCCTGATCTTGTGTTTGCTTGTGTAAGTCTAGAAGATCTCAGGATGTAGCAAATGCAGATGAGTGTTCATGGACATTGAATCACATACCCTTAATAAATTGCCCTCTTATTGACAGACTTTAAACTGAACTTTTCAGCTGCTGCCCCACCAGAAAGGCTGCTGGAGATTGTTGCACTACCAGTGACACATGTCCATCAACAGTGACAGGGGGATGGAGGGAACAGGCTGGAAGGCAGCCCTCTTCCAGTGGGCTGAGACTCAATTTCCCTGCCATGCTCCAGGAGACACATGTGCCACATTACAGATTTACACCAGCAGGACTGGGATGTGTAAAGCTGAGTCTGAGAAGAGATTCAGAGTCCTCCTCCATGAGCTAAAGGGTTCTAGTAAGCTTTGTAAGCTTGTCCCCAGTTTCCTTTTGCTTTAAGTGACAGCAAACCCAACAACCCACCCCAACTCCAGCTCTGACCCTTGAAAGGAGAAGCCACTTCTGCACACCCAGGCAAATTCCAACCATCCCCTTCCAGAAGGCTGAAATAAGTTACTTCAACACTGTCAGAGCTGGGTTTTGTTGGTTTGTTTTCTTCTCCCCTGTCCAAAAGACATTCTTGTATAATGATCTTGATTGCTGAAAGCCTTTCCATTTCCGTGAGCACATAGCTCCAGCCCCATTTCTCTGATCAGCTCTACCCATACTGCAACAGCCTCGCTCCACCTTGTTAGTGCCACTTTTTAGTTAAACTGGAAAAAAAAAAAAGGTTCCCAAAGTATTTCACAGTGAAAGGCTTGTAACAGAAGCTCCCAGAAGATCAGAGCTGGCAGGTTAACGCTGTCCTAGCAGCCAAGGCTCCTTTCATGAGTCACTCTGTGTTTCTGGGTGGAACACTAGGCACACGTGACATGCCTCTCCTACATGTGAAATAATTATCTCTGTATCTCCCTAGCCATCTCATTTAAATTGGAATTGATGAAGTTTGACACAAACAGACAAGTCGGGGTTTGTCCACGTGAATGCAGCCTGTGAGGACATGCCCACAGTAGCGATACTGAGCTGCTGTCGTGACGTGGCCCTCGCTGTGCCCTTGCTCCTGCCATACCCACGGCGTCACACAGCCCGTGTCACCTCCACGCTGACGTACCTATGGGTTAGGACATCACTCAGAGCTATTTTACAAGCAGCTGTGATGTGCGGACAGGCCACAATCCAAGCACAACCCACCCTGTTATTAGAGCCACCTCCGACTTAAAAACCAGACACAGGCGGTGGTGCACGCACATCCTTTCTCTCTCCTTTAATGACATCTGTCCACAGGTGCACATCTGTGCACCACCTCACTGGTGCCCTGGGGGGAGGGTACCAATAGCAATAGATGCTGGTGGTATGACCAACCTAGAGGAGCCCCTGGAAAGTGTATGGATCTGGGATAGACCCTTGGGGTGCTGATTATAGCTCTCCATAAGACCCTATTTTTGGCATACCTCAGCTGCAACATCTACTGTGGAATGACTTGCAATAGTGCCCTGAGGTTTAAGGAGGATGTCTTCCTTCCTGATTACTGTAGGGTGCTGACAGGTTTGGCTGAGCGCATGTGCAGAGGAGCGAAGAGTGCTTACCAGCCCTCGGCTTGCAGTGAGGTTCTGCAGGGCTCCAGCACAAGCTTCCAGGGTGGCATCCTTCTTGCTCTGGTCCATCAGGGACAGGTAGGTGCGGATGGCATCAGAGTGGTAGAGCCAGCCTGGTCCTTTGGGTTTAAAATCCTCCTCAGGAAGGGGGACACCGTACTCATCATTCTACAAAGAGATGAGAAACTGGAAGCTCAGATTCTGCTGCTTGCTTGCAGCCCCTTCCTGGGGCTGAATATCTCATTTCCAAGCCCTCTGCGGCACATCTTACCTCCATTTTACCACTTCTGCTGTTGAAGCAGCCTGTGAGAGTTTTGTCCATATAAACACTCCGGGCCATGTGGTTGAGCTGGGTGTATTTGTTGGGAACTTCAGCATCCAGGCGGTAGGAGAGGTTGTGCAGGATGCAGATGCAATTCTCCATGGACTGAAATCACCCCCAGAATAAAAATTCAAGCATCACATTAGGCAGAAAAACATGGTGCAGCACCTGCTATAGCTACAGAGAGGACATATACCATGCTATAATTAGCTTTTTTTTAGCAGTTATTCTGTATAAGCTCCTGACCATACCTAAGGTAGCAATGGATGGGAAGGAAGAAGGGAGTAGACATGAAGGAAGGCCACATAGCCCAAATGCTATACCATGGATCTCAGTGAGCTGACTGATTCGGTGAACATTTTTAGGTCCCAGTGCCACAGACAAGTTGATGAACATGAAAAAAGAACATGAGCGCAGATGCTGGTTATGTCAAACTGCCTGCCGTGAAAGGCCAAATCCTGAAAGTCTTCCTCTTGCCTTAGTCAACTTCCAATGACTTTGTCCAAGTCAAGGCTAGAGATTAGGGGACATTTTTTACCAAGAACAGGCTTTTAAGCTTTCTTTACCTGGATGTCAGAGCACCCAATGTAAAGAGCAAGGGAGAATTTTCACTAGGTACCTGTAACCAACACTAAAACGTGTGGGAACGTTTCCAAGGAGCTGTGTTCAGTATGTGCTGCCGAAACTGGTCTTCTTGCAAAAGCTGTCCCCAATGGAGAATTTGCTCAATCCTGAGCTCATCTGAAATAATTTTGGTACTTTGCTGTGCATTGAGGACTTAGGGTGTCTGGCTAGTATCACAGGTGTTGAACTCCTGAAAATGTGGCTGTAAACACTATTTTGTCCAAGGTAAGTGCCATTTACACACAGCAATCAGGGTCACAGTTAGGGGACCGGAGAATGATGCCAGGTCCTGGCTTCTTGCTGCATGTGGTGCCAATCTGGGGCTTATATACCTGAGTCCTGCTAGATGGAGAGATGTGGTGGTGGGAAGAGCAAGAGATTGTGGTTAAGACACTGGAAGGATCCCAAGGTGGGAGGGGAAGGAAGGAAAGAATATTGGGGGCTCAAGAGCCAAAATATTTTGCTGTCTCTGTGTTTGGTAGAGGGAGATTGTAAAACCCACCTCTACTGCAGGCCCAGAGCACAGAGGACTTGCAATCCTACAACAGATCACACAGGGACTTGCATCCCCTCTTGTGCTTGTTTGAAAGGGATTTTGAGATATTCCCGAAGTCGCAGTTGTTAACTATGGGGCTAAACTTTAGCAGACAGCTCCGGGTGAGCAGCTGGTACCTTATCGTCGGGTCGGTTAGAAGCCACACAGTTCTGGGAGTAAGTCATGACTGAATCGATCAAGCCAGGGTAATTCCTCATGGTCTGGCGCCCCATATCTGCAGAACTCAGGTTTCTGAATAAAGCCATTGCAGAGCATGTCAGGAGAGAAGAGGGATAGAGCATTAGTTGGATTCACAGTCCCTATGGGATCTGTTCTGGCTACGGCTGTAACTGAATTTAAGGATATTTTTGTAGACTCAGCAAGGCTGGTGTACTGTTCTCGTTTTGGAGGCCTTCTGTAGCACTGCAGCGGTGCATGGCTCTCTTGTTGCTCTTTTGGATTGACTTCATCTAGGAAAACGTCCTGTTACGGATCTCTGCATAGAAGACATCCCCCTAGTGAGAGTAACTATCAGCAATATTTTGCCTTAGAGGCTATCTATGTGACATTACACAGACTAATCACCTCCTTGGAGGTGTTTCCAAAGAGAATATTGAACAAAGACCACCTGGGATCATTGTGAGAATCAGGACCATGCAAACGGTTATAGGCATGGAGCTACGGAGGGTCAACAGCAATATTTGCATGGGAAACAAGGGCAGAGACGCTGAAGAGCAGCAATTGCTCTGACCAGAGAGATTGACCAACTTTAATGTTGTAACATATTCCTCAGCACTGGTTGCTGCCAGGACAGGGGGAGGTTTTCCAGTAATAGGAAATGATTTTTGTTGTTTTGTTGGTTTTTTTTTCTCCCCTGTTTTATACACTGGTAGCTTGCAAATGAAAAACAGAGAGGTTGGCAGTCGTTGTGAGATATTCACTCCAGGCGTTCCAGAACTGGATTTGATGTTCACTGTGATTTGCAGCCTCCTCATTAGCATGAATTCATCTGCAATCCAGAAATGCTTGAGCAGCAATGGCTCGAACCCAGGGCAAACCCAAGGCTGTCTTCATCTCTGCGTTATGATGTGGCAGGACAGTGAGTCAGAGCAATCCCAGCTCACCCCTCGGAGCAGGGGCTCTGCACCCAGCTGTGCTGCTTTCCTCACTCAGCTTCCTCCCCAGTCCTGCTCCCCCCAGGCTTTTGAGCTCCCTCACTGACCTGTGTCCAGCGGTCTTCACTGCGGGTGTTGGATATTACTGTGACAGACTGTGATAAGTCTCAGGAGACAGAGCCTGCCTTGAGTTAAACTCCATGGAAAGCTCTTTTTGCAAGCTATCATCATACTCTTTCCCTCATTTTAATTTAATTTAATTTTGTGACACCAATGGGTTGAGGTGGTCTTAAAATTGGAGCACTCGTATGCAACATACACCACACACCCCTACATGCAACTGCACGGGGAAGGTGCCTTCCAAGACAGGAAAGGGAGCAGCACTCGCTATCTTTCAGACACAGTTCCCAGCCACAGAAGACGATAGTATCATGTCTCAAAAGGCCCCTACCGTATTCACTCATTTTGTTTCATAAGCAGATACAGCTCCTACTAGCTACATGTCTGGTAAGGGTGCGGTCGGCACTGTGCTCCCTCGGGGAGAGCTTCAGTTGATGAAAGTACCTAATTATACAGGGTTTTTTTTTTTTTCCCCACTTGTCTCCAGTGAGACAAGGACTCACATCCAAGTGGAGGAGGGTGGTAGGAGAAACAGCAAGTCAGGGCGAAGATCCTCTACAAAAGGGCTCTGGCTTTCCCGTGAAAACAATAAACTACTCTGGGCTCAGGCTGCACCTCCCGTTTTGTAGCTGACCTGGCTGAAGAAATGAGCCAGAAAATGTCCAGGGCAATGGCACTGCTCTGTACTAAAACAGTTATTAAAATCAGTAGGAAAATGCTTGTTTTCCCTGCACAGAGAATTTTTTGTCATCTAAATTCCAAACTGCTTTGTTTTCTAGGAACCAAATAATTTTCTCTCGAAGCCTCAAAAATCTAAGGGCAAAAAGTGTCAAGTTTCCAGGTCTGAGCTGAACACTGTCAGGCTTCACTATTGCAGCTCTCCCGTGACAAAGCAACTTACATTTTTTGAGCAGAGACTTTGCAAAAATGCTACTAAGAAAAATATTTTATATATCATTTTTTCTGCACCTTCTCTTAGCCAGAAAAAGTTTCTCAAGGAGCACTTTTTATTAACACAGTTGCAGTGAACGTGTCTTTAGCTTACAATAGTAAGAGGATTCAGACAGCTTCAGCTTTTCTCAACAGCCACAAGCTACATGGAGTCCCTGCTTGATGACTCACCTCAAACACCCTGTAGCATTGAAGAATACTTCTGGGTCAATAATTTCTCTTGTCCTATTGCAGCTGCCATCAGACCAGCCAGAGAAAGGGATGATAACACAATCTGTCAAGACGGGGAGGGCCTCTTGTATCAACTCTTCTTTTAACTCATCGGTGGAGGAGAGGTTCCAGAGCAGTCCTAGGAAGGAGGTGGGAGACAAGCTCAGAGCTCACCATGCATTAGAAACTTCCTTGAGGTCAGAGTGAATTCCAGGAACCTAGTCCTGCTTCACTCCATCCCTCTTTGAACTAAGGGTGCAGAGGCTGCCCTAAACCCTAGTCTCTGTCCATCCCTATGGGAGACTGGCATGACGGACACCAAGAGCATGGTATCAAGTGGAGGTAGGCATCTAAGCAGCCTCCCTCCTCCCAGAACTGATTTTTATTGTTGCAGGGGGAAGGCATCTATCCAGGGATCATGGAAGGGCTTGCACACAAGTCCTCAGTCACAGCTGAGGATGACTTATACCAACAAACTCATGTCAGTCCTTCAAGAAAAGGTGAGACACTAATGAGATAACCTGCCCAACTATATTGGGATTGCCAGCACCCTTGGCCTTACCTGGGAATAGCACAGGGGCCAGGGGTGCAGGAAGGCATGGGAATGGCAGGGTGGCCACAGCTGTGGGGGGAAACCTGGGGCAGGTGCTTTCCCAATGGACGCTTATGATGTGAAGAGCCCTTACGGGACATTGAAGGGCCACAACCTCCTCTGCCTTCTGTTTTAGGTTGCCATTTGGTGCAACAGGGCCATAAAACATCCTCTTTGTGGTATGGCTGCACCATAGGTACTGGGCCTTCGCAAGCTGGAGTAACAAGGACCACAGGCAGGGAGGAGCATGGCCCTTGCTGAGGGCTGTACCTGTCAGTTGTTTCTGAATTTCAGTGTTCCCTGTCCTCCGTAGGAGGCTCACACACTCCCGTATTCCATTCTGCCGCCGGGTTTCTATCTTGTTGGTTGGATTCTTGAATACCAAATTTCGGAGGGCTCCAGCTGCTGCACGCTGTACGTTCTGGTTTGTGCTGCGGAGCAGCTCGACAAGCTTGGCGATTCCCCCCAGCCGATAGACCTGTACCAGGGAAGACATGCTGCCATCAGCATGGTGTGCAGAGCATCGCGGGGACAGGGAGAACTAGAACCGTCACGGCAATGCAAGGACTCAACACGGCGCATACTCAGGGGAGCGGGAAAAGCAGACCTGGCAGTAAAGGATGGCTAGAGCTTGCAGGTGGCATGTCTGGTTCAGGCCATAGGTCATGAGCACAAAGGTGCTGGCCTTGAGGTTGGGGCTTAAACTTTAGCAGTGGATGTCTGTGAGTAATGGCCACGGACCAAATCCTTTGCGGATGTAAACGTGCTTGCTCCCAGAAACTTTCACCTACCTCCATCAGTTTGAATCAGGTGAAAATGTTGCTCTATCTGTAGAGGCCATTTATAGCAATATAATGACATGATGTGGTAATTTATCTGCATCCTGAAATCACAGGCTGAGCTTAGAGGGATGGTCACAGTACAGTGTAAACACCCTCGAGGTCAGCCGTAAGCAGTACTGGGCCATACTCCAGCACTCAACAGGGGCAGCATCGGAAAGGGGTGCGAACCCCAACCTGCAGGACACCACACATGCCAGGGAGGTGTGAAGGCAAATTCCTCCAAGTGGCCTCTCCAAAATGATGAGGGGTCCCGCTGTAACATATCCTCTATACCAGGTCTCCTGGGGACATGATCCCGCACGGAGCCCCTCCTGGCACAAACCAACCCATCGGCTGGAGATTTGCTGACAGCAGAAAATGAATGAGCACCCTTTACAAAGGGAAAAAACCCAAGCATGCGCTCGGATGACTCACATACCTGCTCCGACACATCTTTCTGGGAAGCGATGGGACAGGCTAGTGCTCAGAGAGTGTTTTCAACGGTAACGAAGGGTGTAGCCACCCCATGATTAGTGACTGTAACATGGGCTGGGATACCTGCGCTCGGTTCAGCCGCAGCAAGGGCACAGAGGCACATCCCCACACTGTGCCAGCACACCCAGCTCCACTATTGTGCCAGGAATGGAAAGCTACCTCTGTATGGATGGCATCTTGATAAACCCATGTTTGCATGACTGCAAACACACCAGGGTGGGGATAAACTTTTGTGACAGCCTTGCTATAGCACATCTATCCTTGAGACTGCCTCCTTTGCTGCATGTTGGCATGGATTTAGTAGTTGGAGAGTAAGAGCATAAGAAAAATATGCTGCACTATAAGGGCTTCTGTTTGATAAAATACCTTTGTACATGATCACTAATTAACCCTTCGGCTTAGATAGCTGAAAATGGCTGAAATGGCACCGAGCAATGCAAAATGAAGATCACGGTGGGATTTAGGGCAATTTTGTGTGGCTTTGACACTGCAGCTCTGAGATAGCAAAAGATTTATGTGGGACTGGGTGCAATTGCATCCAGAAGAGGACACTGCATCTGGATGGCTGCTCCCATATCACCAGAACCCATCAATATTTGTCATAGCAGCTTATGGTGATAATGGGGACACAGTCTTCTCTGCTGCCTGGTAATTATTCCCTTGTGCTAAAATCCCGACTGACTGCTATTAAGAGAAAGTGGTCAACAAGAGTTGAAAAATCTACTTGATTAATTCCTGAGTGTGACTAATGAGGTATAAGGCTTCATCATGAAAATCAAGGGGACCTATGGGTGCTTGGTACTGAGGAAAACCAGTTTCATCATCTCGTGTGCCAACACATCCAGTGCGACAGCAGCGCTCTAAAGGAGTTTGCTCACCTCTTGCTTGGCAGACTCATCCTGGAAACAGGTGTGCTGGAGGTAGTAAGCACCCATGGCCTGGTATTTGTCATCAGAAGAGCACAGGAGTTGTATGGCTTTCTGTATGGTCATTGTACCACCATCTATCTCATCACCACATATCCTGTGTTAAAGAGAAATACAGCACTGGTTGAGTGCTCAGCCAAAAGGGCTACATCAGTACTGAGAATGATTAAGAAGGAATCAATTACAAAATGTAAAATATTATCACATCACCGCATAAACCGCATGGTGCACCCCTAGCGCATTTCTCTGTCTCAAAAAAAAAGATCGTAAAAGTGGGAAATGTACAGTAGAAGACACTAAGGCTGATAAATTGTAGATCCAGCTTATCCAGAAACAAAGGGGACAGAAAATAAAAGCTTGGTTGAGGTGTCTGAAGTGGAAGGTTTAATGAAAAGAGAACCAGTATTCACTGTTCCTCAAATAAGAGAATTAGTGGACAAGAGTGAAACCATCCATCAGGTTATTAGGACAATCCAAAGTAGGCAGATGCATTTCCCACGGCATGTGATCCTTTGATGTGAGATGTGGTAGAAGCAAAAAATGTGAAAGTAGTTGATGGTCTCGGGAGGTTAGAGCAGATCCCTTAGGAAAAGGCGACAGGCATGTCTGGAGTGATGGGATGGACAAATACTGAGTTTATGAAATACTAATAATAGCACTGAGACATCCTGCTCCCGGGGTATGTTTACATTGGTAGTCTCCAAGCTCTTCATAAAAGTTGGCCACTGTTGTCGTGCCCAGGTAAAGAATGTGCCTACAGCCTCTGGAGGAAGGATATGAATACCTCTGGCTTGGAGCAGGGCCTTGGGAGAAATACAAACACCTGAAGATTGGTCCACTTGTTTAGAAACATGAAGGTCGTGCTCTCTTCGGTTTGTACTTATTTATCATCATCTGTGATGTTTTAACCACATAAAATTAGAAAAGGGTACAAACTTTCAGATTGATGAAGGGGCTCTGAACCGCAAAGCTTGTCTGTGTTTCCAATTAGATCACTTGGTCTAACAAAAGTTACTCTCTCTTCTTGGCATCCTTGCACCGTAGGCCTGCAGCTGGCTGCAGCAGGGTCTCCCCTCATGGCAGCAGCGTCTGAGTGAGTTTGCATTGGAGAAAATGACTGCCCAAAGTTCAGGACGGAGAAGAGTCAAAACCCAAACTCCTGTTTCTGTTTAACTCTCTCAGCAGTGACTGGCTGCAAATGGACAAAATCAAAAAGTGTGGCGGTTTTGCTAAGACAACGTGGTTGTGCCTGGTTGATGTTATTCCCCGTTCAGGATCCGGTTGCGACTAGTGGGGAGTTTTACCTGGAGATCAGGGAGATCAGTTCCTATTTGAACCACATTAATTTGTGTACGAGCTCTTGCTCCATGTCATACTAGTGAGTGACTGTGTAGGGGGACTGATCCTGTTCAGACAACCCAATAGACTAACAAAACAGTGTTTTTTAATGAGTTCTTTAACTGAACCTATTACATTCAAAGTATCAAATATTACTATGAGGGAGTGGCTTCTCCTAGGCATGGGATACGCAGCCTCATTTTGATTGTGCCAAAGAAATGTTAAAAATAAGGTCTAGAAAGGACACCCAAGTGTGGTCACCACTGCCAGCAGCTTAAAATAAGATAAAATATTTTGTCCTTAAACATGCAAAGGTTCACCTCCACACACCATGGGGCAGTGAATAATATCCACAATTCTCCAGCAAATTTCATACAAAGTATCAAAAGCAAACACTTATGCTGAGACACTGGAAGACAGCATGAAATGCTGTTTTGTCTCCCCTACCCTCACTGGTGTAAAGTTGCACCTGGTTTAAAAGACTCTTTTAAGCACCTCTGTAGTCAATGGAGAGAAATAGGTGCTTCCAAAGAACTTGCCTTTGTGTCTTAGACATTCTTCTTAAGACAGGAAGACCTGCCTTCTGGAGATACCTCTGCCTCTGTTGGTATACAGGAATGATAGACAACAGTCTTGGACTGGACCTTAAGCATTCAATTCTAAGGTTAGATGAACCTCATTCCACTTTTATTTCTACACTAACAATAAAATATCACTTCATCATATGACTTTTCATCAGTTTGAACCTTTATGGAAGCCTGACTCCAAGAAACTTCGGTTACACTTGCAACAAGGAAACACAAATCTGGAAAGACAAAGTTTAAACTAGAAACTATGGAACCTCAGAAGTCTTTGTTTTGGATCCAGGATGCTGAAATTGTCTTTTAGTCTTTTTCATGCTCGTGAGACACACAATAGAGCAGAGATGGATCCAGCATGAGTAGCACCAGAAGGACTTCTCCTTTGAGAATTCAGACCTAGGCAGGCAGTGCAAGGAGGGAGGCATATTAATATAAGTACTAGGTCAGTGGCCATGCAGCCTATGTAACCATGGTAAACTTTTTTTCTTTTTAATTTGCCAAATTGAGAAAATCCCTAGATCAGGTGCACTTTTCTTGAGAAAGAAGGTTGTCCACTTGGTCCAGCTGCTCAAGGACAGCAATTTTCTACACATCTACTCCATAAGAGGGACAAACCCCTCTTCAGCAGAGAAAAACTAGGCATCCAGATCCAGTTCTGTGTGGGAAAAGATGGGGAAGGTTCCATTTCCCCTGCTGGCTCACCAGCAGGAGAAGTTCACAGAGGGTGAGCAGCTGGGCTCAGGCATGCCGCCTAAGAAGCAGTGTATTCTCTCAGCTCAGAATATAATCATCCTGGCAAAGCCCATGCTAATGGGAGATTGTTCATCAGCCAGCCTGGGATATTCCTAACCAGATCTACCCTACGAGAACAACGAGTCCAAGACAAATTCTTGGACTGTGGCCATCTCCAACCTGAGCCAATGTGCCTGGTAGGAAGAGCTCCAAAGGTTGTTCTTCCACAAGAAAGAAGCAATCAGAATAGGGAGAGACCTCAATTAGAAATGATTCAACAGGAGACAAATTAGATGATCAGATTCAGGTGTGGAAGGGAAACAAATATGTAAGAGGTTCAGTATCACAGAAAGGCAAACTCCCTCATTTGATACTAGTGCCTTTCGTTCACTTTGTATTAGCAGATTGGTTTGCGTTCATCAGATCTAAGTCTCCATCCTGGTTGTTAGGGCTACAAATCCTACAAGAGGAGGAAGACAGAAAACTCTAACAAATTCCATTGTTAATTAATAAAATGAGCTAAGATGCTCAAAACAGAGTATCTAGCACATTCAAGCCTTCCAGAGTCAGGCCACACAGGAGCAAACGTGATAGCCATGCTCCATGCCAAGCAGCCATGTCCACCTCTGGGACATGGCACCAAGGTTTTGATGCTACTGGAAGCTCAGAGCTTCCCCTCAGGCTTTGCTTGGTGGAGAGATACCAGGGAAGATGGGCACCGATTGACACTGAGCCAGGGAGGAGGGGATCCTCACCATGTGCAATGACACGAACGCTGCCAGGACAGCATCACACACAGCTCCACAGCAAGCGCTTTGGATGCAAATGCGCAGTGCAGACAAGTTCACATCACAAGGAGCCAGCACTGTACACAGCCATTTTTAGAGGCAGTTTATCCCAAATAAGAACAAGCCAAAATGAAGGTGCCTATCATTGTACTTGGTTCTGCTTTCATTGTGTGGCATAGCCCTGGAGAATTAAAGTTTTGGTACTGGTTGCCATTATTTAGCTTAAAAGAGAGATCAGAAAACACCCTCATTACCTTTTCTTACTCTTTCAATAGCTTTTGTATGTTTTCACTGTTTATACTATTTCCAGAGAGACTGAGCTCCTGCCTAGGGACGAATGGTTGCACGACACACACTTACTGTCCCTGAACTTTAGCCACAACTCAGAGAGGCTGCTGCAGCTCGGCTGGGGTCAAGTCAGCGTCACCAGGGACAAATATGAGCCCATGGAAAATCCAAAGGGTTGCCCCAGCCTTTACTGCCTCCTCCTTAGCTGCCAGCCAGGGTCTTCAAGGCCTTTAACAGAGTAGCACTAAGATATTTCCAGGTGCCTTGAGAGACACTTGCTTTCACATGATCTCTCATGAGTTGTTTTAGTCTCTTTCTCCCATGTTCAGAGAACACCAAAGGGGAATGCATCCATGTCTTAAAATGAGGCCAAAGGTGCGTGTGATATTATGGAAGAACGGAAGACAACACATATTGTAGGTGTCCATTAATGGTTCCTGATCTATATCAGAACCCTTAAGCTGCGGAATGCCTGCAGACACCCCAGCTCACCTCTTCGTCTTCACAAATGAGATTACCCTGAATCCTTCACAAGGGATGAGATTAGTCTGGCCTGTCAGTAACGTCTCCAGCTCAGACACCTGGGCTTCCCCTGAAGTCAGCCAAGAGGCACTGACTTTGTTAGGGGGTAACTCACTAACCTACCTCAGATTTCACCTCCATTGGTCACTGTCCACATCTCTGCAAGGGCAACAGGGGCAACCAGCTCAGATGCAGGCACCTCCTAGAGTAGTGGTATGCACGTACCCAGCTGACTGCTGCACAGGCTGTTGCAGAGCCACAGCCACCATGTATAACTGTGTAGCCTGGCCCTGGGCTGCCAGTCCCACGCGCGTGTGGGATCTGAAGCACTACATGCAACACGTCACGAGCAGATCTAATACAAGGTCAGCTGGTGGTGGCCACAGTTTTCTTGTAGCTCAAGTACAAGCTGGAGGGGGACAAAGACTCAAAGTTTTGTACGATGCATTACACATCACATCCTTTATTACTGCTTCTTATCGCTACCTGATGACCAAGGAAGACGTAGAAAGTTTTTCCTGACTGGGCTGAATTGCAACATGCTGTTTAGCTAAAAGCTGGCTGGCTCAAGATGACACACTCTTACTTGGAGCATGTTGCAAGTACCACCCTTCAGAGGAAAAGGTTAAAAGCAGGCAAATATGCATAGTCTCCTCTAGCTGCTGAAACCACTGTTGCTGCCAGTTTCCAGGCTGAAAGGCTGCAGATCTGTGGGATGTCATGAAAGCCCAAAAGGAGAAGGGTTCCACTGACAAGAGGGAGCCCTGGACACCAAGGAGGCTCCCACCAGCTCTGTCAGGTAGAAGGACTCACTCCAGCGAGCTCTATTGTGGCAAAATGGGAGTGCTGCTATTGAGAATTGCCTTTGGGCAGGAGCCACCAGAATAACCCACGAAATTCTGAGCCCAGGACAGATACCTGAGCTTGGAAATGTTGTTCCAGATATGACAAAATGCTTACAAAGGCTTAGGCTCCTCAGTGCTTATAGAGAAGTATGTCTGGAAGGGACATCAGAAGGTCCCTCTCTGCTCGCTGAGGGAGGATCATAACAACAGGGGTGGTGGAAGATCATATACTTCAGGAGGAGGTTTCTCAAGGCAAGTCAGTACTGTTTAACCTCCTGATCTGAACAAACAGGGCAAAACTCAGGTTTTATCACCAGAACCAATACTAAGGGGTGAGTAAAACCCTACATCATGGTTTAGTTTATCGTAGAATCATGGAATGTTTTTTTCCAAAAAACATTTTGGTGTTAAACTACTCATCAGCTGGCTGGAGGAAAGATGTTTTCATCAACAAGAGTTGCTTCTGTAAGAGGAAAGACTCTTTGAGAGTTATCAGAGACAGGTCTTCCTTGCCTTTCACAGCCAAAGCCAGTTCAATGAATGGAAACAGTCACACCATCAACAATATTTCTAGAAATTAAATAACTTTGTGACCAACTGCTGAGGGATTGTTCAGTGCAGATAGTTTGACAGTTCTCATGTACTCAGTATTTTGATATCCATATGCAACCCTTACTACCTGAGAAAATCCAATGACACCTTTTTCACTTCACACCATCCAAGGACGCCTGAGAAACACCACTCTTGAGCCAGTACTGACACTGTCCACAGCCACCGCATTGCAGAGCAGTTCTGTATCACAGACAGGCCCAGTGGATTGCAGGGCCCACTGTAATCTCTCTCGCAGCAATGGAAATTGCTCCCCTGGATCACCTCTGAAAGCACGGAAACTATCTAGCCCTTCCCTTGCTCATAGAGACAGTTTGCTAACCTGCAGACAAGGTATCCACCCACACAGATTTTCAGCATGAAAACTGAACAGAAGATTATACTTGTTATGAAGGCAAAAACTCTACCTGAAGAACTACTAGAATAGGAAGAACAGAGCCCCAAACAGGGAACTACCAGCAGCTATTATCCAGCTAAGCTCTCTTCCTGCATGTAGAGGTTAATAATGGGATGCCGACAAGGAAACCTCTCCCTGCTCAAAGATCAGGCTACCCAAATGAAGATCAAGCTCTCCAAGTGCAGAATCCTCCAACCAGAAATAGTCCTATGCAGCAAAGAGAGTTCAGATATGGTCCTAACCCATCTCTGAACCCCCTTTCCCAACAAAAACACACTACATACCAAGGCTACCAGTGACCTGCCAGACACTTTATAAGGACTAATGCCTTCCAAATAAGTAATTTTTTCAAAGAGGAGAACTCATTAGTATGTTTCCAAAACTTTAAGGGCAACTACTGCCAACCTCATCTCCTTTGAGTCAAGAGCAGAAGCACTTGTACAAACTGCTCTCCGAACTAATCCAGCTCTGCAGTGAGTTTCAGGCGACCCGGGGGGTGGGGGGTGGGGGGGTGGGGGTGTGTGTGTGTGTGCCCCAGCCAAATAAGATTTACTCAGGGGACACAGCCCCAGCTGAGCCTACGACTTGAAGACCAACATTTCCACATCAGAACCAGTTCTGCCAGATGAGCCATGCCCCAAGCCAGGAGAAATGTATAAATGGAGCCACTCCCTAACCAGAGGGCATGCAGCCCTGGAGAGTATTCCTCTCACAGCAGCACTTCTCTTTCTCTTCAGAAAATGCCATTATTCTTCAGGTGACCTTTCCAAAATACTGGCCGAACCTACAACTGTGAGCGCTGCGCAGTGCAGAGCAGGGCTTGCTTTGGAGAGAGCCTGCCTGGGACTGACTCCGCAAAAGCAGTATTTTCCCTAGGCAGAAGCCAGCTACAGTCTCATGTTTAATCATTCTGCCATCCCTCCCACTACACTTTTATGCTCTTTAGTCAGAAATTCCCTAGAACAAGTTACTTCCAGTTTAGGTAACATCTGTTTCCTATTCCAGAGGAATTACTAAGCTTCTCAAAGTAGGAGGCCAACGCCACTGGTGCTCTTGGTTGGCCATGGTTAATTTTGCGTGTGTTAAACACGAAGTAATTGGGCATATGGGAAGCTAAGGTTTTGTGACAACACGCTAACGGGTGAGTGACATTTCTTGGCATACACACCTGGGGACATACTTGTGCTACTCAATTCAAAACAAGGGAGGCTGAGCAGAGAACGAATCAGAGAAATCTGGAAATCAACATTCAGAAAAAAGCATGATTTGTCTCACACCGCTGACTGTGAGGGGGGATTTTCTCAACATCTACATCACACCTTGGGTCAATGGGTCAATGGGTCAACAATCTCAGGCCTTTGGTGTGAGTTACAACAAAGGCTATGAGCCCTGTTAATTAGTCTCATGCTGCAGTGTGCAAATTCTCTTTCGGACCAGGGGCCACCAGGAATGAGCTCAGAAGCTTCTAGGATTTGTGTGACAAGCTGCCACGTTTGTCTGGGAGCTGTGATAACTTCTGGGTTTGTGCACAGCAGGCCCTGTATGAGAGTAATGTAGCAATGGTAGTGCAGTAGCCCTTGGAAACGCTTGCGGAAGATGCAGACCCTCCTTCTCCAGACCAATAAGACATTGCAACCTGGAACTCCAATGCTTTGCAGTTCAAAACATGCAAACCATAGTCTTCCAAGACTATGGTTTCTGCAGTCCGAATCTCTTCCAAGATTATGGCAGAATATGGTTGGTGCTCCTGAGCCAGGGCCAGCGTAGCTGTCAGCATCAGGGCAGCTTTGAATCAACATCACTGTAATGCCATCAGAATCACACTAGGTGTTTTTAGTGAGAGTTCTGCTGCATTGCACAGACATATGAGCTTGGGAGTGTCTGAGCTCACTGGTGTGCTTTACATGCCCTATCACTGTAGGCAACATTACAAGAAGGGACCTGATGCTGACTGAGACATGAAGGACCATCCTCCACCCTTGCATAATTCCTAACCCCAATGGGACTAGATGCTCTGGACAGGAAGGAACTGAGCATCTTCCGTTCCCTTCTCTTTCCTGGCTGGGTAAATTACTCCAATTATGCTATTTATTTCATTTTTCTGACTCAACTGTTTCTGGAACCCAAATCAGACCTTTTGGGTGAATGAAGCAAGGGATTGGTGGAAAGACAGAGGGGTAAATATGACCACTCAGCAGGTTTTCAGCTTTGCTTTGAGCCAGACCCTCAGGAACCAACTCCTTCAAAATTAGTTGATTTTTAGGTCTGTTTTCTGCTAAATCGAAGCCGTGTGACACCCAGGAGAGGCGCCCAATCTGCACACCAGGCTTTCAGCTCTTCACACCCCCCCCACATCTTGCAAAGGAGCTGTCAGCTAATACCAGCACAGAGAATGGGGCATCATCTTGCCCAACATCACACAGCTACAGAAGAGATATATACACTGAACCAGTCGTATTGGTTTCCCTCCACAGCCCATAAAAAGAAATAAACCTTTTAAGAGTGTGACTCATCTGACCCACTTTAGATTCTACTGCAGGGTGCAATTCAGCGCGGTGTGCACCGGTGAGCAGACCTCCAGTGGCTATAAAGCTGCTCAGGTGACTAGCTCTGACGGACAGACCTCCACAGCAGATGTCTACATTTACTCAGATTCAGCCCGCTGCAGCAGACTTACCTGGAGCTGGACTGAGCCTGTCCGTAAACCACGTCCTGCTTGCAGCTCGTCATGGGCTGGGCATAGACCACGTCGGGCTTGTTGCTTGAAGGGCAGGAGAGGGCCCGTGCTGGCATTTTTTTACTTGTCCTGGTAGTTCCTTGCTGGGTGCTACAGCTGCTGTAGATGCTCTGGCGGTTCAAGGTTGCCTTGTGCTCTGCCCGGACCCCCGCCTGGCTCTTCCTCAGCGTGCCCCGGGGCGGTTCGCAGTAGAGGTCAGGCTCGCTCCGGCTGCTCTTGATGTTCTGCACGAAGCAGTAGTCGCTGCCGGCCCTGGTGGGGCTGCAGACAGCCTTGCTGTAGTGCTTGCTGCCCCAGCCCTCCATCTGGCTGTACGAGCTGTAGCGCCTGTTCTCCACGTCCCGCTTCAGGGTCCCGTTGTACAGCTGGTGAGTGAGAAAACAGGAGACAAAAAAATTGAGAAAGGGTTGAGCTGCAGATCAACATTGCCGAGCCCACTCCTGCGTGGGTGTCACAGCTACCAAATTCCTATGCCTTTTTTGGTATTTTTCTGACCCAAAATTTATGGGAGGTTAGCCCCCCTGCAGTCCTTACAAAGGTGCCAAACCCCCCCTTGAAATCTGGGGACACTTAGTGATCAGAATATGGCATCCAGGAGCTTGAAAGCAGAACTGAAACCTCAGACATGACCCCGGCATTAAGGTGCCTTATTTCCAACACAGGGGGTCTAACCCAACCTGTAATCAGAGGAGCTCACATCGTATCTCTTGCCATTACAGAAGATGATGCCCCATTCTGACCTTCCAGCACTGTCTGCATTTATTTTTCATTTCCATATGCTTTTTTGTTCCCCTTCCATCTATGGCTTCCTTAGGAAGGGAGTAAAGGGAGTGAAAAATCATTAGCAAGGGATTCTTGAATCTCATTGTGCCAAGAAACAAGTGGAAACAATGAATATCTGCTCATGAGTTACAAGGTGTGTAGTAGTATCAGCTCACATAATGGGGTGTTCTGAGAACAATGGGGGATCTGTAATAAGAATCAAGATGACTAAGCCAGGAAGAAAAAAAAAGAATAAAAGACAGTAAAAAAAAACCAACTGCAATTCATCAAATGTAAAAAATAGCTTTATTGGCCTGCTGTCAGTTCCAAATGTCTTCGCCACTTCACCAAAAATCCCCCAAGTTTGCCCCAAATAGACCAGGATTGAATCCAATATTCTTCTGCAGTATTAAACCTTCTGGATGTCAATGCTGACCCCTGAAATCCTGCAGGGTTGCGTCCAAGTGCGAGACAAGTCACTAAGGTGTGTACTCCAGAAAAGAAAATAAATAAAGCTATTTTAGTGCTGTTTGCCCCATGATATTGAGTTTTCCCACTGCACCCCTTCAGCATGCTGGCAAGCAGATCTCCAAGACATACAGCAAACAGGCATAAAAAGAACTAAAGAATAAATCTGCCTGCCCCATCCCCCTTTGGTTTATCTCAGGAAAGCTCACCTGTGGTTTCTTGTTAAGCCAAGTTTTTTTTTTCTCACCTAACTTTAAGCAGTGGTGCTTTGGGTGCCTCTTTCTGCAAAAGCCACCCAAGGATTCCTTGGGCTGGGAGAGAAAAGTCAACACCGGCACCTGATTGTTTCCATGGAGGTTCAAGGCACAAGGTGTGAAAAGCCTGTGCCTGGTGCAATAGTTCATGTCACTGAAAAAAAATCTGTATTTCCTAACCTAGAAATGCCACATGACAGAGAAATTGGTACCCTCTGCAGGCTCACCCTGGGTCCCGCTGCTCTGCCTCATCTTCATCCCAGCCCTGAGCACACTCAGCATGATTCCCGTCTCCAACACTCTGCAGAATTGTCATTATGTTAATTAATTAAGCCAAATATTTCCATTAACAAACTGATCTTCAGGAATGCAGCGAATCCTC
Source organism: Phalacrocorax carbo (assembly GCF_963921805.1). Taxonomy (NCBI): domain Eukaryota; kingdom Metazoa; phylum Chordata; class Aves; order Suliformes; family Phalacrocoracidae; genus Phalacrocorax; species Phalacrocorax carbo. The sequence goes on from NC_087535.1 coordinate 1,490,881, forward strand.
TCTGCTGCATCCCAGAGAGCTGCACAGGTAACGGATGAAAATGTTTAAAAGGGGTTACCTAGCAGCACACCGTCTGCGTAAGAAGAAACCCTTTAGTCCAGCTATGCCGATACCCCGATTGCTCTGCCAGTTGAGCCCCAGTCTGAAGCAGTTTTCATACTTTCATTCTGCAGGTTTGCATCTAAACAGGTGAATTGCTGGAAGGGGAGAAAAGGGGAGCAAATTCTCTTTGCGTTTACTCCAGAGGACACAGAAAAAACCTGTTAGTACTGCAGCACAGCAGGTAACAGGTTTGGTGCATACTGCAGAGCTCCCGGGGATTTGGAACAAGAATTTGCATGCGATAAGGAGAGCAAGGACGAGGCACATGGGTAAGTGCGATGAATCCTGGGGGCTCGCCTGGCAGTGGGGTAAGCCCACTGAAATTTCCAGGACGTCCATGCGCAGAGGTTCTCCCCGTCCTGGTGTGGCTTCAGGTGCAGCATGCACACAGCAACAGCAACGTGACCTTTCATGAAGTCATGATCTACCCCACCGCAGATGAGTATGTCCTTCTAAGGGTAACATCATCCTCATTTTTTCTTCATTTTAACTGGGTTCAGAAACCTTCAGGACTGTGGAGGATGGGACAGGGCTGTGGCAGGAAGGTGCAGGGTGGACTTTGCTGCTCAGTGGAGGTGGGAACCCACTCCCAGGGCTCGCTGCTGGCAAGAGCTGGCTGGAGGACGGAGCAGCAGCTTGTTAGAAGTGAGCCCTGTCGTTTTTCTTTATGAGTCAGTATAGACTGGGATTATTTTGTAGAGCTGTCAGAAGTTTGGCAGAGCCATGGAGCCCCTGGGCATTTGCTGAAACCAATTCAGGTAAGCATGGAAGAGCCAACTTGTTATTTATCTAAAGCTATTGTTTGCTCTCCAGCGTACTCGCAAGGGCTCCCCGCCAGCAGAACGGGCGAGGGAAGGTGTGAGTGTGTCTGTGTTTATAGATATGGAATTATCAGTTCTGTATTTCCTGCTGTGTTTTATAGTGGCATATAGCATTGTCCTCTTCGTTGCCAGCTCTGAGATCGGTGAAGCAAAAACGACCGCCTGTTTGGAAAGACACCTTTCTGCAACACAGGGAGCCCTGAGCAGCAAGTCAGTGCAGGCCCTGGCAGGGCGGGGAAGCCTTTTGCAAACTCATGGGAAAATAGTTCCCGTGTGATGTGAAGCTCATTACCAAAGTCAGTGCATGACTTTTATTGCTGATTCTACCAGATGCTTGGCTGAGCCCATTTTAATCTCTTTCAAGTGGCATGGACCTAATTGGTATCTTAGAATTCCTCTTTGCAGCAGGAGCCTGATCCAAAGCCTCCAAATCGATGAGGAGTCTCCTGCCAGCTTCAGTGGATTTCAGATCTGCTTCCCAAATAGTCTCTATGAATCCTTGCACAGACGTAGCTGACCTAATTGCTTCTTGACCTCAGCAAGGCACCATGTCTGTGCCTTAAAAACAGTTTTCTCGGACTAAAACCTATGTCCCCGTTTCAGATGTTCACCAGGCTAAGTCAGAGACCTTCACTTCTAACACTGGAGCAAACAGGGCTGAGGGAATGGAGTTCCCCGTCTTGTTATCTCTCCACTGGGTACAGCGATCAGTGAGATAGGATGCACAGCAAGGTAGAAGCAAGGCACTCTGCCATCCGGAGAAGAGATGACACCTCTCAAGGTGAAGGTGATGCTATTACATAGTCTGTGGTTTAGAGAGCCACCTGACAATGATCTCATTACTTTTGCTGATGCCATTACATGTGTAGAGTGAGTTCTCCCTATGCAGAATGGCATTAGTGAAAGGAAATAATCAATCTCTTGCCTCCAAACCTCATAAACCACCCAGATTTCCTGACAAACACCCCAAATTGCATTTCCCCACTGCTTGTGGGTGTTTGCATGGGGGAAGCGGGCCAGGTCCACACCTCCCCCAGAAATGCTGCAAAATACAAGGAAGTCCCTCAAAGCGGGGTGGAGACAGAATGCTGTGATTCCCTCTGCACTGCAAGAGCTGGAAACCATTTTGGAAGAGCACAGGTTGTCACCAAGCCTTCTCCCCATGGGATCTGAGCAGTCAGCCTTTCGGCCAGACACCTTCATGCACTGGCAGTCCCCCTCACTCGCAGGATGCGGGAGGATGCTCAAGTGCAGCCAGGCAAGGCCGACATCCTGAGTTTTAGCCTGAACTTCTCCTCCCCACTGTGAAACGAGCCTGCATGTTTGAGGCCAAGCCTTGGGAGCCATTCATTCATATTAAAACAAGGATGTGAGGCACAGGGAGGAAAGGTAGCAAAGATGAGCACTGATAGTGTGCAGGTGCTCTTATCAGGTGCAAGGACTTAAGTGCTTTCCTTCACTGGCAGCAGCAAAGACCTGCCTTTAAATTCATAAGCATTTGTGGATCACCAGTTCTCAGCCTGCAACATGGGACCATTTTAGGAACATCAGCTTGAATATCCAACAGTTGCACAAGACAGGTAAATAAATATTTTTAACATCTTATTTCAACTGGACTAAAACTGGTGCTAGAGAGAAAGTCAAAACAGCATTATCCCAGTCAATGACCATGAGTCCTTTTCTGTCTTTTTCTTCTATAAACCCTTTTAGCAGGAAAAGTCCTCTCCCTCTCCCGCTTTCCAGAGAAGAAGCAGCACAGAGCAAGGTGCATCAGCCCTGGGAATCGCGCTCCCATCTCAGCCTTTCCACGTCAGAGGCCCTCCCAGATAACTGGGTGTTTCTGACTTCTGCATCTAAGGACGCGATCAGTTCATTACCTAGCTCTAATTTTTTCCCTTGCAATTTGTTTGTTTCTAGAGTAGCAGACAGAGAGAAGTAAAGGACTCCGTATAAACACGTCAGGAGCAGGTTTCTCCCAGGCTGGAGGGCAAAGCACAGGCAATACAACATGACAGCGTCCCACCCTGAGTGATGGGTGGGGAAAACTCTTGATGCTACTTGCGAAATGCTTTAGCTGCTGCCTGCTACACACTCCATTGCAGGGAGAAAAATTGCAAAACCAGCAAATATATTGTTTATCTATTTCTGAAGTGCTCTTTCCCACCTCTCCAGGGTGCTGCCTTACTGTATGTTTTTTCATCTGGTTCTTTATGCAGCTGAGATTTAGGTCTCGATGGTTCAGTTTATTCTGGTCATGGAGGGTAATGTCCAGCTTGCTACTCCAAAGCATAAAACCTCTTGCAAAACCTCACAGGGAGACCAGGATCTGACCAAGCAATGATGTGCAACAGCTACAAACCTATGTTTTCTTTTATAAGAGTGCCCAAACCACTCTATTTTAAACTTGAACGTGTCATCACAGCAAAAGGCAAATTTTGCCCTGAAATCCCTAAGGAACAAAGCTCCCACTGAAGATGAGAGGTTTTTTTCTCCACAGAGGCACAGCCAGACAGGGATAGCAGGGAACTTTCCCATCTCATGTCAAACAACTCTCATGCAGATAATGCATTTGGGAGAGAAGGCTCTGCAACTTTCTCCCACAGAGGCCATTTGTTTAAGAACCTACAGACAGTCTCTAGTGCAGAGGGATCACCAAAGTGCATGCTTTTCATTAGTGCCATAATGGACATAATTGCTGCAGAAACCAAGCTGGGTGGGCCAGTGCAGAACAGAGCCCGAGACCCCAGCAGTGGTGCCCAGGGAAAGCAGTGTTGAGCAGTAGCCACTGGTCCCCAGCTGTTATGTGCCAGGATCCAACTCGGTTTGCTGCTTTAATTGGAGCAGCACCAGACATTCCAGATATTCCTTGGTCTGGGAGCAGGGCTGCTCTCAGAAACGTTACTCACTACAAGCCCCGGGCTGAGGTCAGCTCTGTGGGGATGATGATCTGCTCACCCTGGAGAAGGCAGAGCACCCTGATGTCTGAGATGCTCCTCCTGCCCTACCCAGCACACCAGGGGCTTGTTTGCCCCTTGCTGGGGGCAGTGCCGGGGCAGGGCACGCTGTGGCTTTACACTCACTTCGTGCTGGTGTATCTCCTTCTTGTGGAAGCAGCAGTACAGGGTTGGGTCTGCTTCTTCACCTTGTCCTGTGCTACATCATCTTGACAGTGCCAAAACAGATACGGGACCTGGGAACCCCCCTGACTCTCTAGCAGGGAGGGACCTGCCAACCCAGCAGACCCACACAAGGACAGTATTGCCGCAGTTGGGAATTGAGCCTCAGAGGGTCTTTGCTGACAGCATGCACCCTGGCTCCACTCACGGCCTTCCCTTGGTGTTCAGGATTTGGCTGTGCCTGCAGTCGGGGTGAACAGCACACTCGCTGCACCCCACGGGCCACCGGCCTGTGACAGTGGCTTTGAGCCCAGTGCTGAACCCATCCTGGTTTTTGGGGTGGTATTGCGGTGTCAGAGTCAAGGGTGCTGCTCATGATGAGACTTCTCCTGCCATGACTGCACTGCTCTAGGGGCCCAGTTTAGCTTACTTAAACCTCCCTCGGGTTTGTCTCTGTCAAATGTGGTCACCAGTGTCTCTTCTGTTGGACCTCAGGCACTGCTCAGGCCTTACATCAGGACACGGCATAGCCAGCTCCTGCGGTCAAATGGCTTTGGGAACTGGTGGCCACTCATAACTTACATTCAGTAGAGTCTCTAAGGGTCTTCTGGGCTCAACAGCGCCTCAGTTGAAAGATCACCTAACACAGAGAAGTTTGCAGTCACTAACGCACCCATTATGGCCTCCCAACATGGCCACTGTGCAAATGGGACTGGGGACTTCAATCCCTGAAGGCTGAGCCCTGATACGTGAGCCAAGGAAATGCTGCAGCCAAGTGCAAACCTGCTGCCCTCAGAGTGCCCGGTTCTGGAGTAGTTCCACTGACTTCAGTGCTATGTACTCTGATAATGAGTAGGTACTCATTGCAATGCTAGTTACAGTGATGCTACAAACAAGGCCCTGCACAAGAGGAATAAACAGAAAATAGACTTTAATAATAGGTAAATCAATGGTTTTAGTCAGAAGTGTTGACTGAACCAGGAGAAACCTCTTCCTCCAGATCTATCATTTCTTCTACTCTAATCTTTGAAAATCAGTGTCATAAGGTTGGGGGCAAACTCAGAAGCAAAACCCTTGAGATTTCCAAAAAGACACAAAACAAGACAAAAGGAGGAAATCAGGAATAATAGTCTTTAAGAGCTGTGGGTGAGACAGGATACCTCCTGTGATTTGAGTCACCATCTAAGGCAATGCCTTAGATGAAGGCATCTAAGAGCAATGTCTAAGTTGCAGGTGCTGTGGAGCAGCAACATGGACAAGGATTGCCTCTTACACCTTTTTAACTCCAGAAGTATTAAGAGAAAATAATTTTCTTGAATACTATACTGGGTCATTTCCCTGAAATATCTGAATTTGCCTGTGCATCTCAAAGGACTTTGTGACTTCTCAGAAATATTTGCAGCACCAGCTCCAGCTGGAAAGAAGTCCAGCAATTGTCTTCAAAAAGAGATTTGATTTATCTTTGTTTTCATGTCTTACAACCCAGGAATTACAAACAGAAAACATTTTTAAAATGCCTAGAACCTGCACAGACTTCAAACACGTCCATAGACGAACACTTGGTTAAAGTTAACCCAAGCTGGAGGCTGGTTGTGGATGTGTGTAAACCTTTAATACTTCTCTGGAAGAAGCAAAATGGAGGAGGTTCCTTGGTGTGGTTGGGGAGTATGATGTCTGTTAAGCTTGTTAAGCAGATTTAGGCTTGAGGTTATATGTTCCAGTGTGCCAATGGCACTAGGGACTCATCGCCCCTAACTGCAGTCATCTACCTGTTAGGTCACTGCTCCAATCCAGCTACCAGTGGAAGGAGATAGGCATCCAGAGGGGCTGATTCATCCTGACCTGACAGATCTCCAAGATAGAGGAGATGAATCATCTCCTCGTACCTCTCTCTTTGTTAGCTATGGGAGGAGTCTAGATGAGTTGATAAGACTAAATGGCTGATTTTCAGATAGACACAGTTAGGTAAGACAAATTTCACTATGAATCCTTCACGAGTCCCAGTCCCCTTTCCTCAAGTAGCCCAGGTCCTGAAGATCTTTACCAAAAATCTCTAGAATGAAAGTCTTGTAAGACACTTAGGTTTGGAGAAAGACATTCCCTCGTCAATAGATGCAGAAAAGCCCTTCAGAGAAAAGCCATGAGCTGCAAAAGTCCATGGTGAACCAGAAGTGACTGAACTGCTGTGTCCATGGTATTCTATGGTGTCTAATGGAGGCCCCGATCTTCATAATCACCTTGCAAGCTGTTCACCAGAACACCAACACTGCTGGACTGAAACACCCAGCGGCCAGTAGCATTTCTAACTACCTAGAATTTGTCCAGCTGACATAATGATTGGGAAGAAGATCAGGAGTGAACAAAATTAAACAATAATCCTCACACCAGCAACACTAGCTGCAGTACCAGCTTGCCAGCTGGAGGGGCAACTGCAGAGCTGGGGCTTAGCTTCCTTTCTAACAAAAAAACCCAACCAAAACAAAACAAAAAAACTCCCCCAAACTAGGTAGAGATTACTGGAATGGCTGGAACTGAGCAGTTTTGCTTAGACGAAGCACCACAAACTCCATTCAGGAGTCACAACAGACAAATAGCAATACAGCATCGAAAGAAAACATCACAATCATTTGACTTGTGAAGCTCAAAGGCTCCACCTCTGGCTCAGGAAGTCTGTCAGTTGCAAATTTCTAGTGGCCACAAAACCACTCTGGGATGCATCACTGCCTGCTTACCATGCCCAGACCTTTCTGCAGGGGCCCATCACTGCCTTAGTGATGGAGACAGGACGCTTGGCTGGCTGGGCCTCTGCTCTGAACCGTCATAGTCACCCTTTTGGTCTTAGACCGGGCAGAAACACCACTGACTGGGATTTAACCAGTTCAGCAAAGGGCATTGAGACAAGTCAACAGACAGTCTGTAAATAAAAATTTCAGAGGCATGCCAGTGCTCCCAGTCCTTCCTACTGAACACGCAGTAGGCAGCAAACCCAGTGATGCAAACCTAGCAAGTGACATCGCTGCCTTGAAGCAAGCATGCTACACCAAGGCCATTAAGAAAGACAACAGATAAATCTTTCTGAAGCTGAGGAATGCTGATGCTATGAACAGGCAGAGGATCTGGCAACTACCAGGAAAAGCTTCAATCCTCTGTCTGCGTACTTGAAGCCAACATAAACACCTTTCCTGGTTCAACCCTTTGATGGTTGACAGGGAGCTGCTTTACAGTCCCAGACTTGTTGAAAGGAGCCCTTTCTTTTTCCCGTATTCAAATCGAGATCTGTGAATTGCTCCTTTCTACTTTATAGCTGATGAAAACCAAGGAAGAACTGAACACAGGTCTGAGGTGGAGGGGCAACACAAGCACAAGTTGTTCCAGTAGACAACGGAGTGGTTTGGAGTGATTCTCAGTGTACCAGAAGTCATCACCGAGGACAAGACCAGGACATCTGTGGGATGTATAAACTCGGATTGCACAAAGACAAGTACTATCTCACCTCTGCTTTTTCTGGCCGTCTGTAGTATTTTCTTTGGAAATCACTATGGGAGAAGTGGGCCACCTCTTTTCCAGGGTCTGAGAATACCTGAAAAGTGTCTGCACTAGCACTGAGATTGGGAATAGAAACACACTTACAATGCAAATCCCCTGATTATCACCACTCAACCACATTAGTGTTGTTCACAGAGACGTTTTGGTACATGGAAACAAACGTGGAAACTGTTCCAGGTGAGCCATGGATGTGCTCCAAACTTGAACTGAGTTGTAAGAGTCTGGACCCATGACTGATCCTTCAGACAGCTTCAGACCTCTGGTGCCATGTGGGCATTAATCCACAAAGCCAAACTTAATCTTGTCCAAACTAAAATCCCCAAACACATACAACATAGGTATAGGGTCCTCAAACATCCTCTTCTACTACACTGAATTACTTTCTAAGATAGCCATGGCCGTGCATAATCTCTCTCGGGCAAGTTTCTGGAACGCTATGACCTTGCTACACGACTGCTCCTGCCAGAGGGTGCTTTCCGTACAGGTTACCTCAAAAGCATGCCACAATTCTCAGATAAAATAATATCTTACCGGATATCCCCAGCTGCTGTTTCCTGTTTGGGTTTTGGCATAATAGCTGCCCCGGGATGTCCCGTAGCCATAACCATCAGCTAAACCGTCATACATGGAACCTGTAAATGGAAAAAGCATGGTCAGCAGGAGAAAGCAGTTCCAGCAGGCACCCCTCAGAGCAGAGCACTCTTTTTACCAGTAAGTTTAGTTACTGAAGAATTAGAGTTAGAAACCTTAACAGGAACACAGGAGAGACAGGCAGTCAGTTGAGCTTTTGCCATTGCAGGCAACTCATAGAAGATGTTAATTTCAGAAGAGCTCCTGGAAACTCCAGCCCTCTGACCAAAAGCAACAGCCTAAGGTTTTCACACGAAAGACCAAGTGCCATTAAATCTACAGCGGACAAGAGCAGACAGGTCAGACTCCGGGCTGATATCTTAGGTCTCTCCCATATGAGAGGAACTGGATATTTTGTGCTACCCATTCTGGAAGGTCTGAACCTGAAACATACTTCCTCTTTTCTGACAAATAAAATTTGTCTCTTCTCTGAAGGCAAAACCCACCCCCAACACTTTCACGAGTCTTTCCTGGTCTGAATACTAACAATCACATCAACACAAGCAGCCTGAGCAAGACTTGCTAAATTCAGTAAATAGTAAATAGCAAACATGATGGGTAAATGATGGTCAAGTCTATTTAACACCTGAGGATCTGGAATAGACAAACACAAAGAAAACCTAATTGCACTGCCTTAGTTGTCAATCTCCAGTCTCTACGCTCTGTGTATTTGTACTTTCTTTTCCTGAAAATGTAGTAAGGTCCACTGTTATTTTGGGGGTTCTGGGAAGACATGTGAGACTAGATTGCAGATATCTTTTCTAAAGATGCAAATATCTTAGATCAGGAGGTCCCCTTCAGCCATTTCTACTATTTCTCAGTGCTTTATTCAGAATGTTTGTATTTACCTAGCCACACCCTACTAAAAGCTCTTCCAGCCGTCACCGGTAGCCCTTGGCAGTGCAATCTTTGGATCCCTCCTGAAAGTATTTTACTCAATGTTACATTCATCACTACAAAAAACCATAAATTATGCAAGTAATTACTTTTGCATGCTGGAATTCCCTTAACCCCCTTCAGATGGTCCAAAAGAGTTTAAGGTTATTTAAGTTTCATTTTCAAAATGCTCAATAATTGTGGCATCCCAAGTCCCGTTATGAGGAAGTGCAAACCCTACACTCCAATTAACTTCCAGGGACAGCTCTGAATGCCTAACAAAGTACAAAATCAGGACTTACCTGTCTTAAGTTATGCACCTAAACTGGTGGGTAATGTCAGAAATATCCTAACCTCTCTGATTGTTTGATAAGACTCATCTCTTAGATAAACTGGATAAGCTCGACCACAAAGGCCCTGAAGCCGTTCAGGTCTTCTACAGCCACTGATCCTTGGAATAAATGTCATTTATTGCCTTGCCTGAGGCATCCAGAACCTGTTATGGTGATTTGGTTCATGGCTAAAAATTCTTGCATTTTCTCAGGAAGATGATTCCTGTAGGTGCCGTATAAATAATGAGATCTGCTTTCTATTGTCAACAAGAGAGGAGCAAGGCTGCATGGATAGCAGCATCTGAAGAACATCACTGAATGCAGAATAGGCAACAGCAGAGTAGTTTCACAGACATAACTTGTGCAGAAAACCACAGGATCTCATTTTCCATAGTCTAGAGACTTGGTGGATGTTGTTCCCTATTAATATTTCTCCAGCCCTGATTGCTTCATATATATTAAGTTGCACAGAAGGCAAGGAAATAGCCATTGACATGCAATGGGAGATAGAATTCAGCTGTGCCCTTGACTTTGTGCTTCTCTCCCCACCCGGGGATGTCCCAGAAACTCCGGACCAAGGTGTTAGTGTTGGGTTGCAGCAGAAGCAAGGCAGGGCTTGAAATGGTAAGTTTGGGCCAGGTGATTCACCAGGAGACAGAGTTAGAAACAGTAGTTCTGAGTGCAAAGATAAAACAATCCCATGATAACAGTTTCCTGGGAATTCCTTCTTACCATTGACCTCTTGCTCTGCGCGAGCATCGTGTAACTGCAAGCTGGAGGGCCTGGGAGCATTTTCCTGACACTGAGTAAGCAGTTGGAAGAAAGGGTTTCTGGGCATGATTCACAGGTTAATCTGACCACTCCTCCCTGGGGACCATGCTTTTCTTTTCAGGATCCGTTCTTGTCATGCACCGCACTAAAGGCTTTGGGGTTGAGCAAGGAGACACCAAAAATAAGCCTATTTAGGTACGTCTCTGATTTTCTTGTATTCACTGCTACATGGCCAAATCCAAGACACCAGGCAATTCATGCAAGTTTATGTTCTTCAGCTGTTGAAGAGTTGCCTTCACCTCCAAGAACTTGTATATAAGAGCTTATAAATATATAATTATATATAACCTCAAATGTTCAAGGCATTTTGAAGCCGCCTTGCTGGTTGGAGAAGGTGCTTCTCCTGCCACTGTGCAACTGTGATTTATTGCTTGGAGAGCTCAGTATGAAGGCTAGGAAGGACCTGGGGATTTTCTGATGGAGGTGGCTAAAGAAAACATCGACTTTGTTTAGTCCTGCAAGTTTAGACACTTCTCTGTCTAAATTTCTAATTTCTCTCATCTTAAGACCCATCTTGGAGGTGTATCACCAGCCCTCAGGGAGAGGAAGGATACTCCTCAGCTACCTCAAGGGTAAAGACCATACAAGCTGGTCACAGATCCTGAGAATCTGGGATAAAACCAGGCTGCCTCCTGAAAAAAACATTTTGGCAGGGGGTGGAAATGCTCTTTGGGTGCTGTTTCCTAGCAATGTCCATATGTCTTTGCCCTATTTGTTGTCATCCAAGTAGCTGTGTAGGTCTCTGAAGTGCCCACTTGCACTCGGGCAAACACAGGGTCAGTTAAAACCTCTGCATTAGTAGTAGATAACAGGTGGGACGGAGGAAGAAAAAACACGGGTGAGAGTCACTCAGATGAAACACAGCCTTCCAGTGATCACGGCTGTGGGCAGAAAACACCCCTGAGGGTTGCTCAGGTGCTGGCTGGGGGCTGTCTTTGGGACCCCTCTCTCCCACCCCCAAGCTGTCATTCCCCCAAGGCGTTTCCTTCAAAACCTGGTAATCTAAAATCTTATTTAACTTCAGAGGAACAGTCCATGAGGGCAAAAACTAGCTGCGATATGTATGGGTTGATAGAACTTGCACTGAATCACTGTGAGCATGACTACATGCTCACCTTGCCCTCATCCTCCTCTCTATAGCTGTTATCGATCATTGCGGAGCAAACTGGGACATCCATCTAACCCCATATGCCCCTGCTTGATGAGTTATTTACTTTCTTCAAAGGCAACTTTACACCCCTTGAAGAGACTGACGGCAAGGAGAAGTATTATGTTTAAAAAGCCATTTTTCAAACACAACAGTGAAAAACTTCAGCTGGACAGGTAAAGCTAACAGGGAGCATTGTGGAAATAGATGCATGTTAACAAATATTAATCTGTGGCAGGGAAAGACAAGACAAGAACCAGTCACTGGTAGTGCAGGCTAGACGAGTTAACTATGCACAGCTTTAAAACAATAAGGATGATTAAACACAGGAAAAACGTAATAAGAGAAGAGGACCTGTGGGAGGCACAAAGCAAAGCCTGGGTGCCTCCTAGGAGAGAAGTGCTCGTGAAATCCCAGAAGCTGAGGTTCTTGCAGGAACGATCAAACTTCATTTCTGCCTTCTGGCCTATGAGCTAAAGGGTTTTGGTATTTTTTCAGTACCAATAAGCTAAGGTTTGTGGAAGAGTGGATGGCTTTCACTGAATCATCTCATGCTGGGGAAGGTTACAGAACTCTTCAAAAGACTTACTATCCCCCAAAATCTCCTCTTCCTTTCACATCAGAATGACCCCTATTAAAGCTAAGTGGGATCCCATTAGAGCTAAGTGGGATTTCTCCCCTCTCAGCCACAGCCAGCATAGCAAACCTCTACATCACAGCTCAGCCATGAGACAGTTGGATACGACACTCCTCGGCTGGGTTTCCTCACATCTTTGCTCCCTGCTATACCCTGCCAGCCAGTGACGAGTCACTGGCAAAACTTTTCTTTAGCCAGAGGACTTTGCAGACTAGCGCTGTTGGCGCTGAGGAGCTGGTTCAGCTTGGCTTGGCCTTTTTCTCCTGCCGTGTCACTGACATTCATTTTCCCTGGGAATTTGCATTACTGGCAAATGCAGCGGGAGCCATCCAGCTAGCTATTCCCGTGGTAAGAAGGGCAGATACGCCCTTGGGCAGACCCCACAGACCCAAAACCCAAGGAGGGTAGACTCCACAGAACCAAAAACTCTGCAGCCATCCTTGGAAAGAACCATAGCTGCTGTGCTGAGAAAAGGCCCCGCTGTGGCTGTGGGATTATGCTGCTTGTGACAGGTTTCTGCTCACCGCCTTACTGTAGCACACACCAGCTTGAGCCCAGATGGATCACCTTGCTCTGCTGTGGCTTGTGCACATATTGGGTGGCACCAGATCTTCAGAGAGTGGCCACAACACCTTGAGCTGCTGGACTCCGAATAACCAACTTATATTATGTATCAATCAATTAGCAGGACATTGAGGGAATGTCTGTTGACCCTCTAAAGAAACTCCAGCTATGGGATACAGCAATGCCCATCCCTGCTACATGCAAGAGGGGTCCATGTCCATGCTCCCTGTCCCACAGGCACGTGTGTTCCTGAAGCTGGGGGAAGCCCTGTGCTGCACTCTTCTGCTTAAACCACAGATCAAAACACAGCAACAGATGGCTGGAGCTGGACCAGCACCTAACCAGACACAGGCAGGAACCTGCCTGGGTGCAGAGGGAACAAAGCACTAAAACATTTATCAAGGGTCTTTGTGAATTCCCCAGCTTGTGCTGCCTTTGAGGAGCATCTCTGAGAAGTCATGGTGGGATGCAGGTGGCTGATGTTGGCGGAGCATTTGAACAGGCAGACATCCGTGCCTGACAGACCCATGTAGCCTGTTTGTAGGAAACATCGATGCTTTTCATTAAGTCTGCTCAGCTAACTCAATAAAATCAATACCTGAAAGTCCAGCCTGATCCTCTCAGGCTCCAACCCAGGAGAAAAGCCCAATAAACGGCAACTCCTTGCCCTTCTGGGATTCCATCCAGAAATGCACTGAGGGAGCAGCTGCTGGGGTGAATCAGCCATCCGGACCTTGTGCCAGCCAGCCTCCCCACGGTGGGAATGGGATGGCCTCAGCCCTGTGTTTGGAGGCAGCTCCTGGGAGCTGAATGTGACTCAGCTTCCCTGGGACACAGAAACCAGAGCTGCACATATCCAAGCAATTCCCATTCCCAGACATTTCCAAAAGTGTCTGGAGGAGGGGTTTAGCTTCAGCCTGTCAGAGACGGGCAGCTTGGGAATTTGCCTTTTGTTTTTCCCTTTCCCAGAGGTTTCACCTGGGCTCCTCTCCAAGAGGAATAATCCCCCTCTGCCTCCCTTCCTTCCTGCCTGTGGGCAGCAGTGGGAGACCTCTCTCTGCCCGCTTCCCCTTGAAATACTCTTCTACTGGAAAGGGAGGCTGGCAGTGCCCCAGTCGCCATCCAGAGCCTCTCGTTTCTTCCTGGCCTGTATTTTATTTTGTCAGAGTCTTCCACCGTAACACCTTAAGAAATAAACCTTCCTGAGGTAGGACGAGATTTGCATCTTCCATTTTGGTGGCAGAAGAAAGCTCTCCTTGCCCTGTTCCCATCCACCCCTTGGAGTCTATATCCACAAACACACACAAAAAAGGGAAAGCAGAGATGTGCTCCTGGCAGTGCCCATCACGGGTCACTGCACACATGCCATCCACCCTGAAGCTGCTCTACTCCTTCCACCGCAGCAATTGCAATACAGCCAGGATGGCTCCTGTGGGAGCACCACCCCCACTCTCCACCCGGCAGCCTAGTGTCACCCTGCTTCTCTTGGTAAACCAGCCCAAAATGTGTGACTGGACCATGACACCTCACCAGCGCTGGAGTCAGCCTCACAATCCAGCTTGGAAAAGCTGCCAGGCAAGGCATAGTCCCGGAAAGAGGTGGCAGAGACTGGCCCAGCTCACCCAGATTTCCAGCAAACACCCTTCTACATGCTGCTCACTCCAGACACAGCTGAACGGTTCAGTCCCAGCCCCATCTCCCCCATCTCCCCCAAAGCCTCGGGCTTTCCTCTTCCCGGTGAGCTCAGCCAGGCCAGTGAGCCTGCTGCAGCTGCTGGTGAAAGCACCTCTGAGAGCCAGCAGGTTTTGCACTGTGGCTGTTGCAACCCTTTGGATTTGCAGCTCCCGGCTGAGGAAAGCTGGGATTTACCTCCAAACTGGCTTTCTCCAGATGCAAGGATGGCAAAGAAAACCATTTGCCAAGCCTTCACCAAGAGAGGAAGGTATTCCAGTAGGAAAACTGTCTGCAGGACTCAGCCGATTGCTTACTTTCTATGGCACAGACTCAGTGCATGGAGGTGGACTGGCTGCCCAGACCCCTACACCCCCTTTTACCCATCTGCAAAATGGAGGGGGCTGCAAAGCATCCCCACTGAACCAACGCAAGCCACTGTGGTAAGAAAAGGACATGTCTCCTCCTGGGGTGTCCCAGAGGCTCCCACACTGCTCAGCCGGCAAATGGGAGACGTTGGGAGCTTCCGAGGCGAATCCCAAGCTCAGGTTTGTGTCCTGTGTGTAGGCAGAGCTGCCTGCTCTCCACCTGCCACAACGCTCGGGGGACAGCTGAGTCTCAGCTTGTGGCCAGCTCCCAGCCCCACGGCATGGCGGAGGAGCAACGCTGTTAGCTTTGGCCATCCACAGGAGGGGATGGGTCTGGTGGAGGATTCCAGCCATGGGGACACTTGCAGAGAAAGGATTTGCAAAAGTTAGGCAGCTGCTCCAGCTTTAGAGCCAGGGAACAAGTGGTTAATAACACCACGTTGAAATGTCCAAGTGCCTCAGGGATGCGGAGCAGTGCAGCACTCCTGCGGATCAGCTCCACCGAGGGAGCTGATGCATCCAGCTCTGCATCTTGTCCTAACTCTTCCATCCAGTGCAAGAGACCTCTGCGTCCCCTGCCCAGGGCAACCCGTGAGAGGCGCGAACCCGTCTGTCCCCGACAACAAAACCCCACAAAAGCACCCCACAGCAGCTGCTCTGTCCCCAGAGGGGGCCCCCGTACTGTCCAGAGCGCGGTGGGATTTTACCTCGGTTGGAGTGGCCCACGCTTGACGACACAGACGACTTTTGCTTCTGCCGCTTCACCGTCATCATCACTTGTTCTTGGACCCGCTGTTTTCCCGTGCCCTTAGTCTTCAGCTTGTGGTCCGAGGGCAGAGCCAGCGTGGAGCTGGCCTGGTCTTGGAAACACTCATATGCCAACGCTGTTTTCAGTGGAGAGTGAAGCATGGCTGCAAGCTGGCCGTGGGGCTGGGGGGGAGAGGGGGCTGCACTTCACCTGACCGTGCACGACACAAGGCAACAGCAAATGAGTCTCGTGCTGGGGTTAATCTCCCGAACCCCTCCTTGCCATACGTCCCCCAGCCGAGGGTGTCTCAGGGCTGCTGCTCCCGGCTCGGCTCCCCGGCGTGTGAGCAGGCACACCCTCTGCCAGACTGGATATACAGCCCTGCCTGCACACACCCACGCGCTCCCCGTCGTGGCTCGCTCGCAGCCCCCGCGCCGCCGCTGCAGGGCACGCGGCTCCCCACTGCCCTCGCCCCAAATCTGCCTCCCCCAGCCTGTGCCAAAGCGGGCTGGTCGAGGGGGGCTTGTGGGTACCAATGGGGAGTGGGCAAGGCTGGGAGACACGAGGGTTGGGGATGGACGTTGCCATCCCCTTCCCTCACGGGTAAGGCTTTGTGGGTCTGGGTGGGAAACAGTGCTCTTCAGCAGCTGGAGGGCTGGAGGATCTCCCACACAGCCTGCTCATCTGGTATTTCATTATTTAGTCTAAACTGGATCAAAATGGCGTCTCACTGCCAAGAGCCTTGGGATGCCCCTGCTAGTAGGAGGCAGCACTGCACATGCCGTGGGTCAGAGGAGCAACGCTGCCCACAGTGCCCTTTCCTGCCTGGGGGTCCAGCCGCCGTCCTGCCCAGGTGTTTTCGGGTCACAGTGTCCAGCTCCCCATTTGCAAAAGAGTTCCTCTGCCTGCACAGGTTGCAAAACCGCCCCTCTGAGTCCAGGACTGCAGGGTCACTTGCAGAGCACATAAATTAGGGGTCATGAAGGGTCCTGCTGACTGCAGGGTGCTGCTGTATTCATGGGGGTGAGACCTCTTCCCAAAGGGGTCCCGCTTTTTGCAGGGACAGCCCTATGGAGAAATCAGGGCAGCTGTCAGGCAAATAGTTGTCGCAGTCTTTGCAAGTAACTTGGGGTAGCAGGGAGAAAAACAGGACTTTTAGCAAGCAGGCTAGAAGAAAAAATGGCTGTACAAGAAATGACATGCCAGGTTATGAATTTGAGCAGAGAGTTTTCTTCTGCCAAGCCACACTGCAGCAACTCGTTTGCAGAGAACTGAACACCTTGGTGCTGGTGTGACTAGTTTCAGGTCACAGCAAGTGCTGACAAAGCTCCTGCCAAGCCACAAGAGGCTGATACAGGAGAAGAGGCACAAACCCCATCAGAGGGGAGGCCAAGGGGTGGGTGCCCAGGGCAGAGGCTTCCTGGGCCCCCCAGGACCGGGTCCAGGGTGCCTGTGTCAGCACAGAGCCAGGAGAAGGGACAGAAGGACCAGGCTCCTCTGCGCTGCCTGACGGAGGGTGCTGTAGTGGAGAGGACTTGTGGGGTTTCTCTCTGGTGGGAATCATCAGTGCTCAGGCTCTGGCTGCCCGCAGGCCTGGTGATTTCTGCTCAAACATGCTGGGTCCCTCCTTGAAAACAGGTTTTGTGTTTCCCTGGTGGCTTGTGAGCACACAGGTGCCATATTTTATATTTTGGAGGAACAAGAGCAGTATCAGAAAGCGTAGGGCATGCTCCTGGGGAAGATGAACCTTGTGCACCTTCCTCTTCTGATGCTCTAGGATGCTCCTCCAGTGAAACCCAACAGCAGAAAACCAAGCTTTGTCAATGAGACACAGGACTAGAGCAACTAGAGGGTAATTACCTTTGGTGCCCTCTCCCCACGTTTCCTGACACCTCACCCGAGGGATGCAGTGGTTTCACTCTGCTCCATCACCCAGCCAGCCTGGACATTTAGACCATGCCCAAGCAAGGCCAGCCAGGATGAGGGCTGAGTGTTGCCCGAGTCCTGGTGGCCAATGTCCAGTGAGATGGAGGAGGATTTTCTGCTGCTCCTGTGCATTTCACAGAGTGGGGATGAGTCTGTGCGCTTCCAGTCCAGGTGGGGAACAACGAAGCAATACCTGGGTGTTGTTTTCCTCCGTCCTACTTGTTTCTCCTGAAAGCTTGTTATCGATGCCAAGCGATGTTTTCGCAAATCAATGACAGGCTGTCAGCGTCAGATGGCTTCTGCACAACAAAGTGCCCAGCTCTTGCAAACCTGTAATGTCATTTCCCCCACGGCAAGGAACAGCCCTCACCCTGTCCCCGCACGGGAGAGCCAAGTGTTTATCACATCCCGTCATTTGCTGGCGGATAATACAAATGCTACGCTCTGGCATCTGCCCTGTTTCATAACGCGCCCAAAATGCTGAGCTGGGCTGCGGAGCTGGGGACAAGGAGCTCATAAAGGCTTTCAAGAAACGGCAGTTTCTTCAGGCAAGTTTACACGGTCTAGCCCAAGGGAGGGAATCTCCTGGGTTTCTGCAACAGACTCAAACCCCGTATCTAAAAGAGCAAAAGGTGCTTAAACAAAGGAGTTTATTGCACTTCTTTGCAAACTGCTGTTTCTGCTCTGAATCACGGGCCGGGGATGCTTACTTAGCAGAGCATGGTGAGTATCATCCCCAGCCAGCGCAGCACCGGCGCAGCAGCAGAGCTTGCATCTACCAGCGCCCGAAGCAAATCCCCTGTCTGCCTTTCTGTCTGGAGCTCGCAGGCAGCAGCGGGGGAAGGCTGGAAAGGAAACAAAACCTGTGCTGAATTCGGGGTGCGATCGGCAAAAGATTGGAGGGTCAAAAAAGCCTTAAAATAGGTAACAGGTGATTTGAGGGAGATGGGGGCCTTCACTGCGGTCCGACGGCTGCATGTGTGCGCACCAAGCATCGCATGGTGATGCGGTGAATCACCGCTCCGCGCCCCACACATGGACACGCCTTGTGCATCTGGCCTCTTCAAAGCATTTTTGTATGAGTTCCTGGGATTCTTGCCAACTTGCTGATTGCAATCAAAGGGCTCGCTGGCCCAATACTGCTCCCAGAGCAGTGCAGGGTTTGCTGTTCAAACTTGTCAGGCGCTCCTGAGCTGAAAGTGACTACAGATCACTGCAAAATCTGCTGGGGAAAAATATTTTATCCCCAAAACTGGTGATGGGCAGTCCTGCTGTGTTTTTTTTTTTTCTTAGCACCTAGGGTTGCTTCTTCCTCAAGGCGGCTGGCCGCCAGAAGGGACAGAGGTAAAGGTGATGGGATTTTCTCCTGTTTCCCAGGATAATGCCATTTTCTGATCAGGGACTTAGCCTTCCCCCAGCACAGCTGAGACTTTCCAGAGCCTGGCAAGGTTCTCCAGGAGGAAACCTACTCTTCAGATTTGCAAAGCCTTAGTTCTGCTCTACTCTCTTTCTTCTGTGGGACCAGAAAGTGCCACAAGAACAGGGTAGATGGAGAGCTCAGATCCAACAGGGTAACCAGGATCCAGCTGAAAGCGAGCATGGAGCTGCCAAGTTGCGGAGAGCCACACAGAAGCCTGCTGAGACATGCGGGCAGCTTGTCTCATGAGAATAACCGTCCCTCCGCTCCTTGCACGCATGTGGCACTGAGATGTTTTTGGGGTGGTGCTGTGGGAGGACAAGAAGGGAACAGCACTGGGCAGATCATGGGATGCCCCTTGGCAAAGCAGGTAGACTTCACCAAGCCCCAGAGATCTCCCATTGTGGATGGGAGCTTAGGCGAGGAAAGTACGGAAATCCCTGATTTCTCCACAAAAAGGAATGACAGCTCATGTAAAGCAGCTGCAAGGCTTCATGCAGCAAGATGAAAGCCTTGTGTAATGGAGATAAAGTACTTGGGAACAAAGTTAATGCATCATTAAGGTGTGCCCTAACAGAAGCATGGAATAATTAAGATAGGAAGGGACTGACCCTCTGCCCAAAGCAGGACCGGCTTTGCTGAACCAGGTCAGGACACAGTTGCTCCAGACCTTGTCCAGTTGAGGTTTGATGGAGATCCCACAGCCTCTCTGGCTTCTCTCCCAGTATTTGACTACCCTCATGGTGAATTTTTTTCCCAGGTATCTAAGAGGAATTTCCCATGTCCCAGCTTGTTCAAGTTCCCTCTCTTCCTCTCCCTGTGCACCTCAGAAGATCTGGCTCCATCTTCTCTGCATCCTCCAGTGAATTAGCTGCAGAGAGCTGTAAATTCCCTCCAAACTTTCCCTTCTTCACTCTGAACCAACCCAGATCTCCCAGCCTTTCCTTGTGTGTTCTGTGCTCCACTCCTGACTGTCGTGGAGCCCTTGGCCTTGGCAGCTGGACCTCCATGGGGTCACGTTCCTGGTTCTCTGCTTTTGCTGCTCCTGTTTGCTGCAGATTGGCACATGTAACACACACAAGGGGACAAAAAGCAAAGTAGGATGTCTGTGGGCTGGAGACCACCCTTAAACCTCTGTGCAGGAACCTGCAGGTGCCTGCCAGCAGGTCCAGACTCAGTGCTTCTCAAGGCTGAGGATGCAGGTTGTCCCTTCTGCCCTTCCCCTGCACTCAGACATCCCCTGCCAAACAGTCACATCCTAGGTCCCACCTTTGGTGAGCAACAACATTGCAACTCTGAACTGCTTACAATTCAGAATTGCTGTGCAGGCTTGTCAGCAGCTAAAAAGGAACATGCCTTGGTCAGCAGGTCACTCTGGAAACAAGGACCAGGAGAGGCCATGAAGCTGCCAGTGAAGGGCAGGCACCAGGGAGGTGCCCTGGGAGGGGAGGATGGTGATGGAGAAGGAAGGAGCTCTGTTTCCCCTCCAGGGGAAGGCCCTCAAATTGGCCAGTCCACCCAGTTTTCTCCTTGTGTCCCCTTCTCACTTGAGGAGCCTCTACAAATTCGGTCAAGGAGCTGCTGATCTCCTCCCATCTCTACCCAGCACGCTCTGCCAGGGCAATGTCCAGTTCAGGGTGAGCTCAACCTGTAGTTGTCTCTTCACCAATCTCTGTGAAGGAGATGCACTGTGCAGCACACGCTTAAATACCAAGACTTACCACGTGAGACCCTGCAGGCAAAGCCCCTCCTTGTTACAGTCCTTGCCCAGCAGCCCAAGGGCAAAGGTTCTGACAGTGAGAGAGTCTGGGATAACGAAATCCTTTGCAGACCAAGTCCCCGGAGACTCCATGAAGATACTGGCTCAGGATCTCTGGGGCTGGCCCTCTCCCAAGGACTTCCCTGGCACTGGTGTATCTCAGTGGCAGGTTGCTACACCTGCAGGAGAGGACATGTGGGAGGGGATGGGTGCAACGAGGGACTCCTTGTGCTCATGGCACTTGCCGTTGGTGGTGCTGCAGCCTGTTCTCAGGGGCCAATTACCTGGGGTTGCTGCAAGAGGCTTCCCTTGAAAGTGAGCAATGCTGTTGAGATAAGCATGGGAGGTTGGTGTACATGTCTGTGTCATGCTACTGCCCACCACATCCAGCCATGTGCACTTGGGGCTGGGGTCTGTGGCTGCCTGTGAGGATGTGCCAGTCCCTCAGCAAGGCTGTGTTCCCACTACAGGCTGCCAAGTGACAGTGACTCCTGCTTGACCATGCCCAGAAGACCTGACTGGCCTCTGTGGGAGACACCTTTTCCCTAGCTTTGTCTACCTGCTCCATTTCTCTAGGTTTGAGGACCATCCAAGGACCTGATCAGTGCCTCTCTTGCTTTTAGATGTTTAATGAGTGAAAAGTCCCCCCTCTCCATGCTATCCCATGTCTGGCAAGTCCAGAGGGAGCTGGCTGTCAACAGAGACAGTGCTTGAGGATGGCTGAGGTTGGAATAACCACATTCAAACAGTGAAGAAGAGCCCTCACTGCCATGAAAAGCCCCAGAGATAACCAAAGTCTGTTTTGGAGGCCCCGTGGGGTGTATGAGCATTACCTGGGTGGTGCCCTGGAAATGCAGTCAAGTCAGGTCCTGCCAGATGTATCTGCTTCCAGGAGCTATTGGAGGTAGGGCTGGGGTGTGGGGCACCATCTCCAGAGGTGCTGCTGCCAGGCCCAGGAGCATATGAACTGCACAGAAAGTCAAGGAGAGGACTTAAGCCCATGCCCACCATAAGTCAAGGTGTAGTTCAGGGAGGCGACTACAACCAAATAGGTGTGATTGGTCTCCTGCATCTGGTGACCCAGGTGGAGAAGGGCAGGTAGATGGACAGCTCAACCAGGATGGTACCTAGACCCCCTCTCCTTCCCATGCCCGTCGCAATCTGGACCAGCTCAGGAATGCTGCAGGGAAGGGGGAGCTTGTTCCCACTGTGGAAGGTACAGAGACAACAGGGCAAAATTTAGAAAAGGCGCGAACGTGTAACTGGGGTGAGGATGCCCTCGATTCCACGGTGTTGTGAAATCCCCCGCACGGCTGATGGGGGAGGAAACCTTGCGGACCAGCTTATGTAATGATTTAGCAACACATTCCAGTGTGACCCGACTCGTTAAAGCAGCCTCTGGCGAGGGGAGCAGGGAGAGGGAGGCGATCACGCCATAGTCCCCTGGGACAGCTGGGGAACACGGGGTGCGACCAGGAGCGGAGGAGGGCCGTGAGCCCCACGTGGCCTGCGACCCACGCCGCGGCAGACGCTGGCTGCTCCTCCACCAGGTTACACGTGGCCGCGCGTCCATGCCACGTCTGGCAGTGCCATTGCTCCATCAATGCATGCTCTGCAGGGAGGTGCAGATGCTCCTGGCACCACCAGAGCCTTTTCCCTTCCCTCCAGAGCACTGTTCCAGTGCAGGGCTTTGGGATGGGGTTTTATTTCTGCCCATGCTGTGCAATAGGGAGTCCCATCAGAGTTTTGTCCTAGCTTAAGCACAAAGATACTGTTTGACATTGGCATGGTTGCCCTCTCATGGGAGGATCAGAGCAGCCTGAGCATTGGGGTCACCAGTCTGCAGTGATGCTGTCTCACTACCTGTCCTCCAGGCCTGGCCTCTTGCCTACCCAAACTCCAGAGGGGTTTGTCTGCAACTGCCAATGTAGGTGAGTCCTCTCCAGCTGAAAACATTGGGCTGACCCCCTTGTGCGCAGTGGCCTGCAGCGTTAATCCCATCAGTATCTGACACCAGCACCACTCAGCAGTGCTGCCCAACAGGATCTGTGGTGGGTGACAGCGACCTTCGTCAGTCACATCGAAGCCATGCTCATCCCCTCCTTTGGAAAAGCAACTCCTGGAGGAGTTTGCCTCCCCATCATCCTTGAAGCCTTCCCATCCTGCATTTGGGAGAGCTCTGATGCCTGCACAGCACCTAATTCCTCCCTGGTGAGAGATGCACCAGGCCATACTCGTGGAGACTCTCCTCTACCCGGACACGGGGCTGTAGCAGCCCCTCTGCAGTCCTTGGAGGAGCCTCAGCTGCTACAAGAAGCCCTGGCCAAGGAGGAGAAGAGAAGATTATTGAGAAGAGGACACAGACTCCCAAGTCACTCCCAAGATCAAGTGAGCAGCACCAGGGTCCCATCAGGGAGGGCTCTGGGATGCCATGGACTGTGGCAGCACATCTCTGCTCCACACTGGGGACGGTCACCGTCTGGGAGACACGTGGAGCAGGGCTGACCCATGGGGACTCATCCTCCATCCCACCCCATCCCAAGGGCCCAGAGGTCCTGCAGTGTCAGGGTCAAGCACAAGATGCAAAGTGGGGTGGGGGAGGAAGAGAGCACAGAGACATCAAGCCCGGGGCACAGGTGGTCCTCGCAGGACATTATT
The DNA here is from genome assembly GCF_963921805.1 of Phalacrocorax carbo. NCBI lineage: Eukaryota > Metazoa > Chordata > Aves > Suliformes > Phalacrocoracidae > Phalacrocorax > Phalacrocorax carbo. The sequence goes on from NC_087535.1 coordinate 1,514,030, forward strand.
TACTCACCTGGCACCTCCTGAGGGGTGCAGGGAAGGACTTTGATGATAGTAATAATCCCAGTCCTAAAGGATGAACCCGATAATATAGAAGTTAATTTCTTTTCTAAATAAACTATGAAACCCTGTTAAATAAAAACTACGAGCCTATTAATAGATTTACATGAGTCACACTCCTAACATTATTTCTTAAGAATATTGTTTATTTTGATAGTGAAATCTAATACTAGCTTTTAGAGATGATCTGTACATGTCACGCACAGGTTCATTTGTTTCACTCGTGTCTGCTTTCCAGGAAGAGTCTACGCTGAGATTGGTTTTCAAGATGGGCAGATATTTGCCTTCAGACTAAACAGGGAAAAACAGATTTTCAAAGCCAATTTATGGCCAGCCACATGAGCAGTCTTCAGGTAACAGTGCTAGAGATGAGGCAAGGAGCTTCCTTGACATCCAAGGGGATGTTCAACCATTCAAGTCGTACCTGCACACTCAGTGCTGGCCCTTACATGGCCTCCAAGACCCTTTTGCCCGGTCTCTTCTTGCAAAATCCCTTTGCTATTGGAAATATGCAGAAGCACCAGGCTAAATTTTTGCAGTCCTGTCCGTATATGCAGAGGGGAAGCTGGGCTGCTCCAGGAAGCACGGCACTGCTGGCCCAGCCCCTCTCCCCGCAGCACCACGTGCTGGGGAGCAAGCACGGCTGCCCCACAGCCGGGACAGCCTGACCTGGCTCCGACACCCAGCTCAGAGAGCTTGGGGCAGAGGAGGTGCACACCTCCCCTCGGCCTCGGTTTAAGAATGCAATTTATTCCGCCTCCCGGCTACTTGGCTGGGCTCCTGCTCTGCATCCCCGCGGCCCCAGGCACCACAGAGGGACTTGGCGACACCAGCTGACAAGTCCAGACTGGAGTCAGGACAGACACAGTGCTTGGCCCTCAGCTGGGGTCTGATATCTTGACCACGACACAAAATCAAGGGGGACAACGGGAGACTTGTTCTCCAGAGCACATCCCTCACCTCCTGCCATGCTGCTGGAGGACAGCACACACCCATCCCTGGTTTATAATGGAAACAACTAACCAAGTCATCCGTGCAGGAATGTCCTACACATGACATGCCCTGGTGCAGAGAAAGGAGGCTGTGGTTTTTGCACCAGCTCCTCCTACCATTTTCAAGGTTGCCAAAGCCCAAGCGAGATATGCAATTGTCAAGGGCCATCACCCTTTTTCCAGTCTTCTGTAGGCTACAATAAGCTATTGCATGTGTGTAGGTGCCACTACCCTTCGCTGGGGGAAAAATCATAGCAAGATTTAGGTTGGAAAGGACTTTGAGAGGTCCTTAGTCCAACTTCATGGTCAAAGTAGGGCTCACTGCAAAGCCAGCTCAGGTTGCTCAGTCCTTGCCCAGATGAGTTTCGAATATCCTCGAATGCTCCCGTCCCAGGGCCGCACATCTCTCACAGGAAAAAGCAGCTTCTGCACAGTGTCACTGGTCCTTTCCTGGTGCACCTTCGACAAGGACCTGGCCCTTCCTCCCTCCCTTGGTGGAGGAAGGCTGCTGGGTAAGCCTGCTTCAGCTTCTGTTCTCCAGGCTGAGGACACCACCTCCTTCAGCCTCCCCACACGTGGTGTGCTTTGGCCCCGCCATCTTCCCTGACAAGGGAAAAATGGGTTTTTAAGCAAGTTGACCACTAATCTCATGGACTTATGGAAAGCTTCATTGCACAGAACAAGAACGATCACTGTGCAACCAAACTGGCCAAATATAGTAATTTTTAACTACAAAGTCTTTTGTAACATCTGGGGGACTGCAAACATCCCTCTGAAAGGGTGGGAATGAGTAGCCTGGCAGCTAAAACGTGGATAATGCTGGGGTCCACCATGTTTGTTTGCCATTTCTGCAATACTCAAGGCTAATGATCTGCAGTGTGAAGGTGCCAAGGATACAGAGTAGGTTCACCACTTTTGTGACACCAGAAAGCAATTCCTCTTGTCTTTAAAGACATGGTAACTGCTGGGGTTGAAATACACATATAATTTCTTTAAAATTAAATCATTAAGGACTGCTCTACTGCCTAGGAATGACTGAAAAAAGAACTCTTACCTTGCTTCTGTAGATCAAAGTGCCTGTCTTCCTCTTGTAACAAAAACAGTCTGAAGTTTTATAGAAATGTTTGATCTAGAAAACCAGAAAGTATGTTCCAGTAGTTATTAGGTAGAAGCTACCCTGAACAATTTTTAACCTCCAATTTAAGTTGATTTGGCAAAATAAAATAAAATTAAGAACCGCCTGTGCAAGAAATGGGGTTTAACACAAAGTGTCTAGAAAGCTCTAGTCCATATTCTACTTGAAGCCTCATCTCCTGGCAATTCCCTGCCCTCATGGGCAACTGAACGGGAGTGGAAAGGGCACCTTGCTGCAGCCCAGCAGGAGATTTTGAGGGAGGGGGAACTCCTTGGGAAGGGAAAGTATTTGTCCTTGGCACAGCACATGGCATTCAAAACATTTACACCAGCTGTGGGAAGGCAAAGAGGACAGATTTGTAACTAGGACACTTTTTCAGCTTTGGGCAGTACAAAACGTCCTGTCCCAATAGCTAGGACGCAGAAGTGTTGGCCAAGGGGACTCCCGCTCAGCCCAGGGATGTCCTGAGGGTGTTCCCTGCTCGGCGACGTTGGCAGCGTCATCACAGCTAGCGCAAGAGGACAGGGACTAATCCCTGGTCCTGAGGCAGGTAGCGTGGACGGGCTCCCGGTCACCCTGCTCTGGGATGTCCCTTTTCAGCGCAGGCTGCACCTATGGATCATACTCTCAGACCCATGTGATGGCCTACGACATAATTATTATTCTCAGAGCAGGGTTTTTTCTGCCTGGCTTAAATGTCAGAAATAATTTGAGGGCAGTGGTGGGGTGGGGCTTCAAAGCATGAAACCCAGGCTTTGTCCAAGAGACAGGCGGGTGGAATAACTCAAAACAAAGCTGAAGAGTGAGCTAAGGATGGAGGAGCCTGGGTCAGGGGTGGACCTGCTCCCTGGAGCCCCCTCCTCAGCAGCACACATACACCTAGGCAGGTAGGTCACTGTGCCTCCATGTCAGGACACAAACACACATGAGATTCCAGCAGATGATCCATGTGTGGTTCAGATTTCTCCAAGACACCAACAGCTATCCCAGCAACCCAAAAAGCTCAATAGCCCCAGCACAGCTGATGGAATGGCCTCTGCAGCATCACAGCATCTTCCCTCAGTGGCCAGTCTTTCCCACACAGGAAACACAAGCATCCTAAAGGCTCAGCATTGTCCCAGGCTTTCACAGCTGATGTTGCTCCAGGTGAGAGGAGGCTGCATCCAAACTCTGCCCTATCTTGCCTGCTGGGGATGGTTAATGGGGAGGATAGTTCCTGGACTCTTCCTACCAGCAGACTGAAAAAGGGGTCTGGAGGGTTAAAAAAGAAGCTGCTGTTGAGTGGGGGCAAGTGCCTTGTACACCAGTAACACATGGCCCCTACAGCACTGGAAGTCTTTAAGAAGACAGCCACCTCTTTTGAACAAGGGTTGGTTACCCTGGGTCCTGCACTAGAGCAGGGGGAGGACTAGGCGGCTTTTTGAGCTTCCTTCCCACCCCACAATGTTACAATCATAGAATCATGGAATCTTTGGATTGGAAAAGACCGCTAGGATCATCAAGTCCAACCGTCAACCCAACACCCCCATGTCTCCTAAATCACGCCCTGAAGTGCCACGTCTACATGGTTTCTGAACCCCCCCCCAGGGACGGTGACTCCCCCACCTCTCTGGGCAGCCTGTGCCAGGGCCTGACCACTCTGGCACTAAAGACATTTTCCCAATATCCAACCTAAACCTCCCCTGACGCAGCCTGAGGCCGTTCCCTCTCGTCCTGTCCCTGGTGACTTGGGAGCAGAGACCGACCCCCCCCTCACTCCAGCCCCTCTCGGGCAGCTGCAGAGAGCGAGAAGGGCTCCCCTCAGCCCCCTCTTCTCCAGGCTAAACCCCCCCAGCTCCCCCAGCCGCCCCCCAGCACACTTGTGCTCCAGACCCTGCCCCAGCTCCGCTGCCCTTCTCTGGACACGCTCCAGCACCTCAATGTCCCTGCCATTCCTCGAGCATCACAAGCCTCCCTCCACCACAGAGGGCCAGCAGCCAGGATAATGGCATCTCCTGTCAGAGACAGCAGGGACAAGCAGTGACAGGGATGCTCCGGGCATCTGCCATACGATCAGCTTGGAAGAGGCAAGCCGTGTTCCCAGGGTGTGTGGTCCACGGCAGTGCACGCTCCTTGCACGCTGCACAGGAGCCTGCCCTGGACCCGCGGCAGCGCACGGCTTGCTCGGCAGGAGACCTGCTGCAGCGGCTGGTCGTTGCTGTCTGCCCGATCAAGCGGGGGCTGCCACGCACGTGGCTCACAGCCAGGCTTTCCTGGTGGCCGGAGCTAACTGTGCAGCCAGCACGCATGGCTGCGGGGTGTGCCAGTGCCAAATTCCTGCTGCCCAGAGATTTCGGGGTCATCTGCATGAAGCTTACTCAGATATTTGATTGTATTGAGCTCCTTTCTGGGTCAGTTTTCTAGAAGGGTGGAAAGGAGGGGTGCTGCAGTCCTGTTTAGGCATGTGCACAGGCACCCTCCTGCAGCCTTGCTGCCCTTTGGACCAAGGCTCCTGAAGCTGTGATTTGCCTTGTCGGACAAGTTTTCAAAAGCCAGCTATCAGCTCCTTGCTCCCAAACACGTGTCCCTGTAATAGAGGCAGTTTATCCTCTGCTAGAATTGAGCAACTCAACCCTCCTCTTGCATTACGGAGCCTTTCAAGCATCATTTGATAAGCAGGATGAGTGCAGCTCCTCAGGCGTTGCTACATCTTTTGGCGTGCTTTGCTGTGCCAAAAATGTGTTTCAAGCTAACTATAAATTACGCTTCACAGTTGGCTTTCATCTGCTTGCCATGCAACGGGCGAGAACAAAGGCCACTACGTGCCACACCAAGGCAGAAGAGCCAAGAGCCGGGTGTAGGCACAGTCAAGGCAGGCAGCAGTCTGCTGGAGGAAGCAAAACAACCTCAGCCCGCTGCCAGCCTTACATCAGAGATGTGGAAAGCCGGGGTGGCTGCTGCTGCTGCCAGCAAAGGAGCTGTGGGGTGGTGGATGAGGGAGAGGAGGGGAAACAGGGCAAAGAAATCTGGTTTTGCCTGCATGGTGCTAAGCAGTCACAGCGCCAAAAGCAGCAGCAGCAGGTGGCAAGGGGGGGAACTAACCGCTCTCCCAGCAAAGGGACCATGCAGAACACAGGTGGTCATGCATGGACAAGGTAGGAGAGAAAAGCAGAGCTGCAGACACAGAAAACAAAGAGCTGCACAAGCCAAAACCTCTAGAAACTCCAGCTACTCTGAGGCCACCCCAGAGGGAATGGCACTGCCCAGAGCAGCGGTTCGCACAGGTCAGAGAGCAGCTTTGCTTGCACAGGGGCGAGCAAATAAGAGGAAATGTCATTTGCAGCGTAACAGAACTTCATAGGTCAGTGCCTCTGGGTCTGTCATGCAAATCTGCATCTGCTGGAGAAGGCTGTGCCTGCCGAGGGCGAGGAGGAGCCAGTGTCACTGGCGAGGCTAAGGGAAACGGGCGCCAGCCAGTACAAGCACATTACGGTTTGCTACTCTGCGTGATTTTACTCAAGTTTCATTTCAGCATGATCTTTTCTGGTTGAGTTCTCAGGTAGCTCTGACCCCTTGGAAGACCGCAGCCTGCGGGGCAGACACTCAGTCCTGCTGGTGGTGCCAGGGCTGGGCAGAGAGAGAGGACTGAAGCTGGAGGCCTCAAAAGTCCTTTTTCACAGCAAGAATGGGCTGCACAGGTGTTCCAACGATTTCCTTGTCTTTGTGCAGACACCCCAGCTCCTTGTGGCAGGATCTTTTCCATGAATCAAGGTGCCTCCTGAGGCTGCTGTGAGAGTAACGAAGTGCACAGCATCACCTTTTACTGAACTGGTGCTGCCTGCTGCATCCTGGCTTAAAAATAAAACTCCTTGAACAACAGCGAGCTCCATCGGATGTAGCAGCGCTTTGCTTAATCACACGCCTGTGGCCCACAGACTGTGTCCAGTGGTAGCACAGCTGGAGATCCAGTCCACACTGTATTCACGTCGCCTGACTTCAGCAGTGAACGGCCAAGAACATCCTGGCTGCGGTGCTTTTGTTTTGTCCTTCATGTTTCCAGGCCCAGAAGTGAGATGACAGCCTGGTCAATGCCTCCATCCAGCTTTGCACTGTCAGCACTACTGACATGTCCATTTGGGTTGAGAAGCTTGAGAAGCTTGTGCATCTTGATGTGCTGCCCCGTAGGAAAGCTGCCTATGAACAGAAGCTGCCTCGGATGACCCTGTTGCGAAGCCAGCGTCATAGTAAGCACGGCCAGGAAGGGCCCTGTGAGCTGCAGCTTTGCACCCACTGCCTAAATCACACGAGACGTTCAGCTGAGATGGGCAGCTGCCAGACTCCCATCAGATGCTGAATCACTGCTGAGACATGCTGCAGAGGGTTTAGAAATACGCCAGACTTGTCCAGTTTTACTTCTTTGCATTGCCAATTGCAGCAGAGTTTCAGCTGGGCACCTCAGAGCATTTGAGGGTGACTAACCCAGACAGTATTAGCTTCTGGTGCCTGTACCCCTCTAACTCACCAACAGACCGCCTGTGCTAATGCAGAAAAGAGATTACAGCTTAAATGGTACTGACAGAGCATGCAAGGCACCTCCAGGGCCAGGGGGACAGAGTGCAGGCACCTACAAACCCATGGCATCCCAAATCTGCAAGGACGAAGGGTAAGGACTGGGAACCTCATAGAAGTAGACCTTCTCCTACTGGGAGCATCGTCCCTGCACATGGAGGACCCCAGTACTCCAGGGAGGGAAGTTACAACCAATACAGATCCAGGACCAACAGAACCAGAAAGTGGGTCCATCTTGACCTCCACCTAGCCCCAAGTCTGTCCTTCCCCAGACATGTGGTGGAGAAGGAGATCCGCTTCCTTTTACTTCCCTTGAACAAATCAAGGAAAGCTGACCCTGCAGAGCAGGTCTTCTGTGCCCCTGCCTCCAGTAAGCCATGGAGCAACCCAGTTTCCCACTGGGTTCCCATTCGCCCTCCCGAGAGGGTCACTACCCAAACCAGCGTCGCCCAGCACAAAGCATCCTTCCCTGGCCAGACTGTCCTGGTGTAGGCATTACAGGACGCTCTGGAGTTGGGACTCCCTCCTTCAGAAATGGTCAGCACCAAATTCATTCCTCTCATGTGGGCTAGATGCTCCCCCAAGTCTTCCAGTGCAATGGCACAGTGTAGGGTAGGCAGGCTGGGGATCACAGAATCCCAGAATGGCGGGGGCTGGAAGGGCCCTCTGGAGCTCACCCCGTCCCACCCCTGCTGGAGCAGGCACCCCCAGAGCAGGGGCACAGGGCCGCGTCCAGGCGGGGGGTGAATGTCTCCAGGGAAGGGACCCCACAGCCCCTCTGGGCAGCCTGTGCCCCTGCTCTGGCACCCGCACAGGGAAGGGGTTTGTCCTCATGTTCAGGGGGAGCTTCCCGTGTTCCAGCTTGTGCCCGTGGCCCCTTGGCCTGGCATTGGGCACTAATGGAAAGAGCCCGGCCCCATCCCCCTGACACCCGCCCTTCAGATATTTATAGGCACTGATGAGATCCCCCCTCAGCCTTCTCTTCTCCAGGCTGAACAAGCCCAGCTCTCTCAGCCTTTCCTCCCAAGGGAGATGCTCCAGCCCCTGATCCCCTTGGCAGCTCTGCGCTGGCCTTGCTCCAGCAGTTCCCTGTCCTTCCTGAACTGGGGGGCCCAGACCTGGCCGCAGCCCCCCAGATGTGGCCTCACTGGGGCAGAGCAAAGGGGGAGGAGAACCCTGCTGGCCACGCTCCTTTCCATGCACCCCAGGACACCGTTGCCCTCCTTGGCCCCAAGGGCCCGGTGCTGGCTCAGGGTCACCTCGCTGCCCCCCAGCACCCCCAGGACCTTCTCAATGGATGGCTTACATCATTCCTTTCACTCTCCACTCTGCTTGCCCATAGCACACTTGGTGACCAGATTCCAAGGGGAATGGGAGGCAGTATAAAAGAACAAAAAAGTTTTACCTGAGATTAACAAAAGGAAGGGAGCCATGGGAGACTGAGAGCAGACCAGAGCAGTTCGACTTTTAGTTCTCCCACCTAGAGCAGGGCACCGAGCTGGACCTAAGTGAAGTTATAGCCCCATCCTACCCCACCTCATAACGCTGCCCCAGGGTGGTGACCACAGGGCCTGGTTCATGCAAACCAGAGTGGGTTGTGTGCACTCACCCTCTGCTCCCAGATCTCGCCATCCTCCAGCCATGTTGCCAGATCTGAGCGCGTGGCACAGAGGGAACGCAGCAGGACACACGACAGGGTACCTTGGCTGTGCTCTCCCACGCAGGCTGAATTCCTGCCTCAGCACAGCCTGAAAACCCTCTGCATGGGGTGTTTGTGCCTTTCTCAGGTCCCTATGGGAGCTCCAGGAGCTGCCACCTCCTGGTCTGCATCTCCAGACCAGCTGCACTGACTGTACTCTGCGGCGAAGGGAGAGACAGGCTTTGGAGCAGAGATGATGATGTTCGGATCTAAGCTACAGGAGCCTACAGAAGGGCACCATCCTCAAAGACTTGGGGGCGAGGCTGCCAGGGCACCCTTGAGTGTAGAGCTACTCCTGTTCTAATCTCATCAGCCAGGAAAGAAGTGTTCAGTGCCCTAGCTAGAGGCAAGCCATGCCAATGGCAGCTCTTTAAGTGTGATGGAGGATGTCAGGGCTCTAAAGTGTCTCAAGCCTCTGAAGGAGCTGGAATCGCAGGACCTCCTAGGCTGGAAATCCTCTCTACATTGTCCCTGGGGAGACCTGGAGGGCTCTGCAGTCCTAGAGCACCACTCCCTGGAGACGAAGGGATGGGACCGGCTGTGCAGCCAGGGAGGAGCATGGACAGAGCTGTCCCAAAGGCTGCATCTCCCTGCTGAGCGCCGCCATCTCCAGAGGCAACCAGATCCCCTCCTGCAGCAGCCAGATCCAGAAGATGGGTGCAAAAGTTGGCAGCCATTGCTCCAAGTGCTGCCCAGGGGCAATCCATCATCGTCTCACCCTGCCAGGAGGATGGGTTGTGAACCCCTGTAGCTAGAAAGGTGTTATCCTTCCCAAAGGGGAAAGGACCCTGATTTCAACCTCATGGGCTGCTCACAGACTCACAGCAGCACAGCCAGACCCTTCCATGTGGAAGGATGCTGCACTGCTGGATGCGTCAATGCTCCTCATGTTGAAAGACTCCCCAGGGACACCAATGTAAGTCCCCACACCACCTCCTGCCTCCCAGCCAACCACGCTTTAACTCTTGCGTGCACACGAGGCAGGACTGCAGCAGCATCTCCTTCGAGAGAGCTCCAACCAAAAGCTGAGGCCCATAGCCCTGACCTGCTCTCTCCCGGAGAGAAGGGAGAGGGGACGTACAACTGGACAGGGCAAACACATGGACATCCACAGCAGACTGGGAACCTGCAGAGGAAGAAGCAAGGGCCTTCAGCCCCTTAGAGCCTTGGTCACTGACTGAGATGGATGGAGAAAAGCCTTTGCTAAGCAGAGCCTAAGGAAGAGAAAATCAACAAGGAGGGAAAGAAGGTCCAGAGAGTCCCTAGGGCTGACATCAGCTCTCAGAAAATAGCACGGAAAAGCATTGCTGATTTACGAGCAGACCTCATTTCATTCTCCCAGTCACCAAAGATCACAGACGCTGCAGTCCTAAAAAAAGAAATATTTTTTTTCTGTAAATCAGCTGAATACACCAAGCACATCTACTGTCAAAGAAAGCTCCTGCGTGAGAAGCTGCTTTCTGCCCTAACAGGATCCATCATCACGTACTCAGGGGCTGAGGGGATTTTGCTCTTACACTGTTGGAACCTGCTCTCCAGCTTGGTCATCCCAAGCTGGCACAACTGCTCACCCTCAGCAGTGATACATACATCAGAATTAGCCAGGCCCAGCCTGTGAAGAGAGAGGAAAAAGGCCAAGCGCTGTCAGAGGCATGGCTTAACACATTCATCAACATGCCCTGCGTCCTCCTCTTGGGGTGGGAGTTAGCAGAAGTGCTCATCTGTCCCTCCCAGCTCAAGAGCATTGCTCTCCTCAGTGCTCATAACCCCATTTTAGAGACAAACTCCACTAATCTGGTATTGCTGCTCCCTCATCAGATAGGAATTTGGGGGAGTGGCTCCAAGGGACTGCAAGGCAAGTGCCAGCAGAGGCTGGGCGCTCAGAGGCAGGCTGCAGCAGTGCCATACCCCAGCAGCCCTACTGCACCCTTGGTAACATGAAGGCACAGGCTGGGGCACCTGTACAACATCCTCTGCTTGTCAGAAGCGGCTCCTGGAATGAAGAGCCATCAGACTTACCCCAGCTCCCCAGTTACCATCTTCCAAAGTCAAACAGCAATTGCAAAGGATGATAGCAAAACATGGAAAAGGGATGCAGAACAGGTAATAGGCAATAATTTCTCTCAATGCCACCAAGCTGGAGTACGAGTTTAGCCACCCCCAGGATGCCAGGAGCGGTTGGCCACCCTCAGGGAGCTTGGCATGAGATCCTTTTGCCAAGCCAGCGGCAAAGGAGCAGCACCAGGGGTGCAAGGGGGGTTTATCAGCACTGCCTGGGCAGCACGATTCCTCCCTCAGCTGTGCCAGCGACTGGGTGATTGCTGCCGCTGCCGGCATCCAGCGAGCTGGTTTGGGACCTACGTGAGACAACCTTCACTGCAAGAAATGAAAGACATAGAGCTCAGGACATCTCTGAAGTTCCCTAGGCTTCTGTTGCCCGCTTCCCTGTTTGTCACTTCGGGGAGGCCGCTTACTTTCAGACCAGGGCAGTTTGACCGGCACCTCTCCGCTGCCCCTGCTGCAGCCCTCTCCAGGCCACGCTCTCTCCCTTGGGCCTCCCCACCCAGCAACACCTGCTCTCGCACCCCGGAGGGTGATTCCTGTGCGCGGGAGCACCACTTTGCTGTAATCAAAATGCACAGGATAAACAAGCAGCGCTGCTGGCTTCGAAACATTCACTTCTCATGCTGACCGGCCATGCCTAGCGCTGTGGTCTTACCTGTGCACACAACCTGTGCCTTGTGGAATTACTGACACCGCTGCTCAGGCTCTCGGTCTTGCAGCCCTGCCTGACACGTATGGCTCAGCCCTGCTCCCCAGGTGGTCAGTACCAGCACTTTAAGCATGCAGGGCTGGAAAGTAAAATATTCAAGAGAACAACAGCAGAGGACTCACTCGAATTGATGCTGACATCTGTGCACAGGGATAAGTCTCCAACTCTCAGCAAGACTTACAAGACGCCCCTGTTCCTACTCTGCCAGGTTCTTCCAGAGAGCACTCAGGCTTCAATCTCAAACCCTCAAGTCCTTCCAACAAGCTTGGCCCTTATCTTATCAGTCAGGGAAAAAAGTAACCCTACCGCTGCACACTGGCTACGCAGAAACTACCACACGCTCCTGCAGTATCTTCACCAGTGTAAGTCAATCTGAAGCTAGTGAAAACCTGGCGTTTGTTACTCAGCCGTTCAAGAGAGCATCTCTCTCCTCTCAGCATATTCAGAGTAAGGGCAGCTCCAGGTACGAACCTGATTCAAGCTTGCTGGGATCCATAAACATGTGGATTACAGGGAAGATAATCAGGTCATTGCCAATAGGGAAGCAGAAACTGAGATGGTCCTCCCCCAACGGGATGGAGCAGCATGTCCCGCTCCTTGCAGGAGCTGATTTTCCCTCTTTGCATGGAGCAACAGGCCACCTCAGAAGAAACATCTAAATCCTGATGGCCCCTCATCCAGATGCAGCACTGCAGTATCCAACTGAGCTTGAAGTAGTCCTTCAGCAGCAGCAGCAGGCGTTTTCTTTCTTGACCATGGTCCCATGCTTCTGGCTCAGCACCTACACCCATCTCACCCACTGAACCATGGCAGATGGCTCAGTGGACGCTTGCTGTCTGTGCCCAGCCTCCATGCTCTTTCAAAGGGTGGACAAGTAGCACATCAAAGGACTTGACCGACCTAGCTACCAAAAGTGCTCGAGGTGTCAGGATATCGGGACAAGTGGCCTCAGCACGGCACAGAGCACAGGCTAGGCACCGTTTCTGTAGGACGGTACATTCAACAAGGCTGGAGCCAGGTGGGTCCACACCGGCAGTCCTGGAAGCCCCGCTCTCCTGGGAGATGGTTTCTGTGACAAGATTTGGGGGAGTTGACAGCCCATTTTTGCTTGGAGCCCAAAGGGAAGAACAGACAGTTGTGCCCCTTAAAGGGGACACTTGAAGGGGAGTATCCCTCTATTTCTCTTGCTTATAAAAGGTGGAATGTACATAGGCTTCATCTGGTAGATCAAGGAGGGCCTGAGACAGGTCACAATACAGAGGTGAAGGTTATCATGGTATAAATAAAACAATCCTTGCTTAAGATTAGCATGAAACATAACTGTTCCCAGTAGCAGCTGGTACTGATGGCTTCAAGGAAGGAGGTATGAGCTCACTTCCAGAGATACATCCTGATCAGTAAGTGGCTGGCTTATGCTGCCATGCACATCATTATCTTTTTTGAACATAATTTGCATTATTACAGACCAGACTATTCTGCCACTCCATCAGCATGCTCAGATATTAGCGAGAAATATATTTGTAAAAGCCTTATATCTGTTGTTCTTCTGTTCTTCCAAGACTGAACAGGAACTTACATACGCAACACAGGGTGAGGGGTGAACTTATATATAGCCATTACATGTGAAAACACTGTTGCAACAGATGTGGATTGGCATTCAGGAACTGGCTGGGCTTCCTCCTCCAAAATAAACACTTACTCACGGTAGATTTTACTGAATTATGTTTTAATGCCATAATCTGCTGTTACTATGTCTGTACAACATTGTACAAGATATAATCAGAAAGAACATTTCAGCCCCACATAAATGTTTGACTGGCTGTCTGAGGATTCAGTGGCTTTGTGTCTTTGATCTAGACCCTCCTGTCCTCTAGATGCTGTCATCAAGGTTCCTTCGGTGGTAAGGCTACAACGCTATACGTTCGTACAGTCACCCTAACGTTTTTGCTCTCCCGTCTCCTCCGCTCAGTGATGGCATCCCCCAGCCACGACAGAGGATCTCTGGTGGTACCTCATCTTTCTGGTCAAACATGAAAGATTTTTAACTTCTTATTTGCATTAGGCAAAAACATTCTAGCAATGCCATGAGGCACTTATGTTTCGAAGGTGATACTAACGTGGTAGTTTAGGACTGATACATCCTTTTTTACGGCACTTGCTATAGTAGGTTTCTTAAGTACAGCACTCATCCGCTCACACTAATACAACTGGTTCTAGATTTCCATTAATTCCCGCCAACACATTTTCACTGTGAGTAGCACTACCCCATGTTAGCCTAGTCTGAGAATTTATCTCTTGCCCAGATAAAACTAGCAAGCAGATACTCTTTTCAGCCTAGAGGTTAGGGAAAATAATATACTTAGCTGCTACTGGTAGTGGAATACATGCAAAACTGCTTCTACCAGAATTAGGAAACCTGCTGAGAATTACATGGAATCTAAAATGATTGCTTCGGATTAGAAAACCACATGCTAAAAGGCCTCATAGATCTCAGCTTCACAGATCTCTGGTGTCAAGAGATATTCTTGTCGCAGCCTGACAGCAGGAGAGTGGTGTGGCAGAATGATCTCTCACGCCTGTGTTCTCCATGGAAAGTTTCATTTTGGCTAATTATTTTTCCTCTCATCTTCTGTGTTCCTGAAGCTTCTCATCTGTGCTTTAAAGCCATGTGGAAAGCCATGATCATTACAAAAAGATACAATTCTCTTAAAGCTTCTTTCCCCATTTGACTACAATGCAGCATCATGTTCAAAATGCAACTACTGGATCTGAAAAATAAAACACTCAGACTATAACGCACATCTGAAAATAAATATGTAGCCTTCGTATAGAGTCAGTTCTCAGTGAAAACCTCGTTGGCGTAGTAGTGCAGAGATGTTCTCAGGACGGTTGTGCTACAAGGTGGAGTCTGAAAATAAGAAAGGGAGAGATGTAGCTCAGTATTGTAATGAGGGACATAGCCTGTCAGGTGCACGGGAAGGGGGACCTGAAATGTTACAGGGCCAAAAAGACTAATGTCTGCAAAAGAATTACAGGGATTTAACTGACCCATTTCTCCACTTGTATAATCCCAACGAGGTATTCTGAATTGCATTAAAAGGATAACATTTAACTCAAAGTGAAGGATATTTCATAATGAACTGAGTAAAACTGCCAACGATATTTATCCGTAAGTATATCCACCATGTGTCTATCCTCAGTCACCTACACTGATTCTCTATTCACATCAGGATCCCCAATGGCCTCGTTTAACTCATGCCACCTTCCTCTCTTTCATCCCTTCTCATTGCCTTTGGCCACCTAACACCAGCTTTTTCCTCACTGCTTCACATAAGCTTGCACACGCTGCAGGTTCTTCTCTTCTGCAGTTCCTGCACTGTAGAAAAGTCTAACCTAGACATTATCTTACTAAATGAAGATGGGATATTTCTTTCTAAAAGATTTTCTCAAGGTCAACCAAAACCTCAGGCTCATGTAGAAATTAAGTGTTTTCCTCACATCTGCCTTTTCATTCCTATTTCTGTTTCATACTTGATCACTAGTAGGTTAACCAAAAATTCAGTAAAGCAGTCCAAATATTCACTGCCTTGCTCTTGTCAGTACATAAAGCTGTACAGCAACCATTTATAAGGCCTCTCGACAGCAATGACATACCTTGACATCACACAATGAAGGAAGAGAAGCATTAAAGATTGTTACCTTTAATAGTGAGGAAGGCTTTGCTGAACGCACGGCCCAATTCATTGGTGGCTTCTACCATATATTCTCCTTCATCCTGTTTTGTGACACCTAGGACAACCAGGGAGCAGACCCCAAAGTTGTTTGTACAAAAATAGTTCGGATCATTGGAGAGGTCTCTGCTGTCCTTGTACCACGTGATCTTTGGAGCGGGATGGCCTCCGACCGCGCAGCTCATACGGCACTCACTCCCAGTAGTCACCACATGAGGCTTCAACGCGACGAGGAATCTTGGGGGCTGGTTTTGGTTAACTCCCTTGTATTTCTGTGGTTTGACTTGAGATTCAGCTGTAAAAGAAAAAAGCCACATACAAACACAGCCTGAGATACCGCCTCACAGCAACAGAAGTCAGGGCCTAAAGGACTGTTTTTCAGTGACACTTGGTTGTGCAGAGTGGATGGCATTTTGCACTGCAAATCGCCAGAGATCCCATGCACCTATGGATTGTAATCCGTGTTTCTTCTCAAATTAGCCAGAGTTTAACTTTGAAGCCAGAAACTTTGGTTTCTGCAAAACTTAAGCCTTAGATTTTCTGGGAATTAATTTTGGGGCAAATTACATTATATAATGGCTGGAAATGAAGGATCTATCTGCACAACATCCATGCAGAAAGGACAAGCCTTCACTGCCAAACTGGAATTTCTTAGGGTATCTGTGCATTCTTGTTCTGGGCAACTAAAGATTCACGGGGGAGGGGCCCAATTCAGGATGGTATGCTAGAAACAATAAAAGACAAAAAGCATGACAGCACACAGATAACTATTTGTAAAAGCTGTTTTACCCTTTTGTTTTCGAATTCTCCAAGGCTTCAAGGTGTCAGATGGACCACTGGCTCCCAAGCTATTTTTTGCCACAACCCTAAAGTAGTAATCCCGGCCTGGGATCAGTTTGGTGTACGTGAACTTGTTGGTGTAGATCAGGTCACCCACCATGTGCCACAAGCCCTTCTGTGATTCACGCTTCAGGACTGTGTAGTAGAGATTATTTTCCCATTTCTCAGATGCTGATGGCTCCCAGGTTACCGTCACTGTATTTGGCACATTCTCTTCCAACTGAACAGGTCCCGGCGACTGTGGGATGTCTGTCAGGTGAAGGCAAAGAAAATCAAAGACGCAGGGAAAGTGGCACAGTACAGAATCCTAAAAACTTTGAGTCCATTCTATGTCTGGGGGGGGGCTAAGTAAACATCCTCTCCCTCAGAAGGGACAAAAATTTGATTCCTTCTCTATGAGCTCCTTTGTTATTAATTGAACTTCTGCTGTGTTACGCCTGCATTGCTGGGCCTCCTTCCCTTCCTACGGGGAGGACATGAGGGCTGGTACAGCTAAACCTTCTCACCTTTTAGGGAGACAGCATACAGAGTTGTTGTAGTTATGACTAAATGTCCTACAGCCTGCTGCTGACTAACCTTACACTGCTACAAAGAGCATGAACTGCTCTCCTGTGGTTTGCCTTTTTAAGCAGAGTCACTCTGGAAGATGGGTGTAATTTTAATCAGTAGATCGCTCTGTCCTGCAGACTTAGCCAGGTGATATCACAGAGTGGCGAGACTGAATCTCATGGAAAATTGTACTCTAGTTCTCCCTGTTCCTGCACGGCTTAACTGCATCAGAGCTCTCCATGCTGAACTTGGTTCGTTGCCTACTGCCTACTCGCAGTAAATCTCTATGTGTATATATATGGCAGTGAGTGAGTTACCTGTAACTTGAACTTGGAAGCTGAATGTTTCTCTTTTCCCTAACCCGTTCTGGAGCTCAACAGTGTAGATGCCGCTGTCAGTGAACTCAGCTGCTCCAATCAGCAGCTGGATGGTACCATCCTTGGTGTTTACTGTAGCCCGGTTTGGAAGAGGAAGCCCATCCTTTAACCAAGTCACCACTGGATCTGGAGACGCCTGTAGAGAACAAGAGACGTTATAGCCCATTTGTTTTGCCTCCAGCGCAGAGCTGCCAAGGTGATCAGGGGCTGGAGCATCTCCCTTGTGAGGAAAGGCTGAGAGAGCTGGGCTTGTCCAGCCTGGAGAAGATTGAGGGGGGTCTCATCAATACCTATAAATATCTGAAGGGCGGGTGTCAGGGGGATGGGGCCGGGCTCTTTTCAGCGGTGCCCAACGCCAGGCCAAGGGGCCACGGGCACAAGCTGGAACACAGGAAGTTCCCCCTGAACATGAGGACAAACCCCTTCCCTGTGCGGGTGCCCGAGCAGGGGCACAGGCTGCCCAGAGAGGCTGTGGGGTCCCTTCCCTGGAGACATTCACCCCCCGCCTGGACGCGGCCCTGTGCCCCTGCTCTGGGGGTGCCTGCTCCAGCAGGGGGTGGGACGGGGTGAGCTCCAGAGGGTCCTTCCAACCCCCGCCATTCTGGGATTCTGTCATTTACATCTTTAGTTTCATTAACTTGTCCCAAATGTATACCTACATGACTCAGTGAAGTAATATTTAGAAATATGGATCTAAGAGCCTTGGATAAAGGGCTGCTCTAAAGTTTCTTTGTAACTTTTCTCTTTCTCTCTGTCTTTTAAGAATTTTATTGTAGTAAGGTGTTCAGGTTAACTATGTCAAGCAAAGTGTGCTAGATCAAGAACAACAGTTGACATCAGTAGTTAGTATTTTCTACTTTTAAAAAGATCTGCTGGTTTGGAAAGAAAAACACATCCTCAAAGTCTTTATTTCCATTAAGCCATCTTTGGTCTCTGCTCTCCAAGTGATTAGGACAATGGCCAGCAAACACCCACGCTTTGCCTTCATCAACCTCTTCTTGATATCCCAGACGTTACCTGTGTTGTTCCCAGCTTACATCAAAGCACACAGGTTTTCTCTCAGTGCATACCTAGTTCTCAAGTCATACAGCTTAAGTCCTGCTGCTTAGTAAGACAAACACAGTCAAAAGGATGTTGCTAGAAATGCTACCCCAAGGCCTTCCGAGGGAGTCAGAGGGAAATCGACTGATTTTTAAATTCAAAGTATGACAGATTAGTATCAGATGCTGATAATATTGATATGGTTGGATGGACAGCATTGTGCCTTGTTTGCAGAGGTTAATGAATGACCATAATCTCATAAAACAGTAATGCCAAGAGTGACAGCTGAATTCTTGTTCATGTTTTCCTCATCCAGAAAGCTTACAGCACAGGCAGGTTAAAGGATTTGCCCAGTGTCTTGTAAACAAAAATCCATGCCAAGAAAACAGTAGCTCAGTTTTCATGTCTGCTATCGACTACAATACGAAAACAGATGGGGAATTCTTACAAACACATTTGAATACTTACTTCAAAGGGAATATTCACTCGGATGGTATTTCCTGCTCTTATAACCAGGAAACTTTTCACCGTGTCATCTATTAGTAACCTGGGAAAAACTGGAAAAGGCAGTGAATACAATAAAAAAGTTGTACATTATTACAGAGTCACTGGCTGACAAACTCATACAGATGTGTTTGATACCCCTAATGCCTTTCCAACATCTAGTCTGCAGGCTGTTGATAAACTCATAGTGGTACTGTGGAGAAAAGAGCTCCTTGAGTCAGAACCAGAGTTTAACCTTTCAAATTTTATTAGTATTAATTTATCACTATGACTAAACAAAGGGAAATTATCTAAAAATACAGTCACAACAATGTTTGTATACATGTGACGTCTCAATCATGGAGAAATTGGCTCTTTGACACACTTTACTTCATCACATGGATGATCCTTTGTGTAAAACGACATCTAGGGGAAAATGAAAATGCAATGGACTCTTATGACACACATGTGCAATAAAGAGTCCAGAACATCCTCAGGAAACCAGCCTGAGTTTAGTAAAATAATCTTTTCAAGTATTTAGTGTTTTTCCTTCTTTTCATCCATATAAAAATGCCAAATACAGTAGTGCTCAATTGTATTTAGCATTTCCAGTTTAAAACTGAAAAAACTGCTTCCCAGATGGACTTAAATTTATCTAGTTACTGATTGATTAGAAAAGGATCCTCCAGGCATAGGCCAAAAGTAGGCATTTTCACTTAGGACCCAAGTTAAGGAAGATTAATCTCTCACAAAATTATCTCTTACTTCTGTATTTCTGCAACTTTCCCAAAGAGCAGGGGAAAAAAAAATCCCAGAGCTACAGGTTATAAATAAAGACGAAAAAGTGAAAATGGTGAAAAATTTCAAACTAGAAAATTAAAAAGGAAAATGAAGTTTACAAAACCCAACATAACAATTGTGATTTAAGAGAACAAAATAAAATGTTTAATTCCACAAGAATTCAGGTACAAATGTGTCAGAGCCATGAATGTACAAAAATAGACTGAAAACTCTATTTTTCCCCTTAAAAGAGCATGGGTAGGCTATAACGTACGTGTGGTTCCTGTCTGGTGATCATAACTGTGGTATAGCTCCACACAGGGGGCAAAATGTAAATCCAAGGAGAAAATACAGTTTTGGGGGTTCTTTTATCATAATGAGTCTTTAACACGAGCAGAACACTGTGCGTTGCACATTTATTATCAGTTAAGCCTTCAGGATTTCCCGATGACATGACCAACTCAGACCATGCTCTAGAGGAGCAATGCAGTACTTGTCTTTCTGCTACAGTCTGGGACTTGGAAGAAGCTCGTCACAGTGACCTACAGACCTTGACTGCATCCTGTTACCTACAGCATGACCTTGTTCATTCTGAAAGCAGCCCACTCGACCTACCTACAGGGCGAGCAGCTTCCATGCAAGCGTCAATCTCTGTGGCTTCCCCAGGGCCACTGTCATTGATGGCTCTGACGCGTAGGAAGTACATCTCCTTGGCTTGGAGGCCTCTAACTGTGTAAGTGGTCGCCTCTATGGGAAGAGTATTGCATTTGGTCCAGTTGAGTTTGTCAGAAGACCGCATCTCCACCTCATAGCCTTTCACATCACCCCCATCTTTTGCTTCAGGTCTCCTCCATGTCAAGGTGACACTAGTGCTGTCACTGCTGCTCACTTTAAGGTCCTGCACTTGACCTGGAGGTTCTGAAAAGAGAAATTTTATTTAAAATCTTTTTCTAGGATTTCTGTCCCCTCTTTTCAGTCACTTCATGAGATTCCCCAACATTTTTAAAGTGCACTAGTTATCCACCCTGCTGTCTTGCCTCCACTTTGTCCCAGTTCTTCAAAGCTGGATCCAGGTGCCAGCTATGCAGCACAATCTGCAACGCTCCTGAAACAGTCTGAAACCCATCCTGAGCACGCCTCCACACTGCACGTAAGTCCCACACAGGGAGTCCGCCACAGCCTGACTTAGGCATCACGCAGGACATCCTTCCATTCCTTCCTCATGCTGATAGCAGATTCCCAGCCATGAAACATTCCCCAACTAGTTGAGCTTTGTCTTCACATCCTTTTACAAAGCATTTAAAACCATCGCCCCTCTCCACTAACATCGCCAGACCTCATCGCCAGCTTTATGTATCCCTGAGCCAGGATGGGGGGCAGGGCACTTACTCATGGAATCCCGTGCAAAGACAGGCTGTGACGGTTCACTGGCATCTCCTGTGCCAGCAGCATTGACAGCTGCCACACGAAATTCATACTGCAGACCTTTCTTGAGATTGGTCATTTTCAGCTTCTTGTCTGCAGAAAGAAAAGGAGCATGTTGGCTCAGGTTTGCTGCTCCCCAAGCAGGAAAGGGTGAGACAACAATGTTGTACTTTACTCCACGTAGAACTGTGGACTGAATAATTCTCAGGAGATGTCACCGATTCCCCTGCCCTTCCCTATCCTAGTGCACGTGTACTTCTGGGACGTGTTCATTGCATTCCCTTTCAAATCAAACAGTATTTGAGAGCTATAAGGTTAGAGAAAGGATAAACACTGCTTTTCCTCATGGGATAACCCTAAATTCTTCTACACCAGATAAGAAGTCCTAGCTTGCAACTGATAGATAATTGATAGCTATAGTCAAAACACATTTTGGAGCTCATAAACATCACTTGGGTTTCTTTATCTTCGTTGCATTTATAAATTCTTGTCTGCCAAGTTCCTAGGGTGAGAACTGAGGACAGTAGTTCTGCATGTGACGATTTCAGTTCCAAAAATTGAAGACATCAGTTTTTCTATAGAGGAGCTATGTCCCAGAACGCAGCAGTGAGCTTCTCTGCACTCTTCTCCAGCTATACGCTTGCACACAATCTTGAAAAAAATCATAATCTCCCTCCCAGGCATTCACCTGTGAATAAAACCAAGGCCTGGCTTTGCTATGGCACAGCTGTGTAACCTGACTTGTGAAAAAACCTTACTTGTGAAAAAATGCTTACTCTAGAGCTGTGAAAGATAAAAAGGTAAAACTTCAGAGAGGGGTAATATGGTTGTGATGGGGACAGTCAGCAGCCCAAGAATTCAAGAGGAAAAGCAGTGGTGTGAAAAGATATCAGATCCTAAGCAGAAAGCAAGGAGTTAGAAGGCAGCAACTCCACAAAGATCAGAGTGTTACCTCCTGAACCCAGCTGACATTCTTGTCTTTTCCAAGTCTTCCAGTCTGTTCCAGGATTTAAGCTACCTACCTGCTATAGGCACATTGTTGACCGGCAGCCAGGTCATGGTACCCTTCTTGCGTTTTTGAACAAAGTATCCCACAATTCGGGAACTGCCAGTTTTACGAGGTGCTTTCCAGGATATTGTGATGGTGTCTCTGCTGGCACTGACAATCTCAGGGGGATCTGGGGCACCAGGTGAATCTGGAAAGACATTAGTGTTTCATTATTAGCAGGTATATTTTTACTGAAAGATAAGAAAGTGTTCTGTGCCATTTCTTCTTTCAGTTTCCCCAAGGTATTCATATGGATGTGTTTTGAAAACCTGACCGAGACCTGAAGCTGCGTATCCTATTCCCCACACAAACAGGAACCAGCATGGTCCTCTGTTCCTGAATTTTGTTTTCATGAATGACCTGCTGTCATCGCAACTGACAACTCCACTGTTAGCCTACAGAGTGAGGCACGTACATTCTTACATGCTAGGAAAAGTCAGCATTATTCTTGCTTTTAATGACAGAATCTGGAAACAGAATGGATTTTCTTATCCCTCTGCACTCAAAATGCAGGGCTTCTCATGGTCTTGAGAAGGAGAATGCAGAAAGAAGAAAATTAGAAATAAAGCATTGCTTTCTCTCTAGTACTCCATTCATGCTCACGGCAAAACTGTTCTAGTATTTAAATTCATTGAAGAACAAAGAATAGAATTAGTTGCTTAGAAATCAGGGGAATGAAGTAGTCTTACTGAAAAATGCTGCACATACAGAGACACCCTTTGCCTGTGGAGTTAAGAAAAGGCCTCACATGTTCCCTTTGTAGCCACCCCAGGAAAAATTTTCTCTGATCTTGATGCATATGGCATTTCCCCCATGAAACTTGCTTTCCAGTTCAGAACAGAGCATAACTGAGAATGCAACGCCATCTCACTCTGCATCACCAGAGCCTACAATGAACTTCTAGTCTCAATGTACAATCTCCACAGATTTGTGTGAAGACTTCACAGCCATGATTCAAGATTAGATCTGTACCAACATCCAAAACACCATGAATTTTCTTTGATGCCAGTTTTGATAATGAATTCCCCAGATAGCTGTCAAACACAATTATGAAAAGGTCTTCCTTACCTTTATTGACAGCCTTCACTTCCTCTGATTCCAGCGCGTCACTAGTTCCCTCGGCATTCACAGCTCTCACCCTGAAGTAGTAGCTCATGTCTTGTTCCACTTTGTTAGTAGTGAAGGTAGTACAGCTCCTGGGGGTTTCTCCCAAAGTCACCCAGTCGTTCTTGCCTACCTGCTGTCTCTCAACAATGTAGCTTTGCAGTGGTTTGCCCCCATCATCCTTTGGGGGCTTCCACTGAATGGTGATGTCATTTGCAGAGCTTCCTACAATTTTGATGGGTCCTGCAGGTGGCTGTGGCTTGTCTGAAAGGTGAACATAGACTATGAGTTGGCTCCGGACCCAGATGTGTTCCTGGGTTTGGAGCAGACACGGTCTCTTTCTCACCAGCTAGGAGGCTCAGTTTCTGATGGAATACAGGCACAGTTGCAGAATGAGGGCTAGGCACTTGAATTGCCTCTTCAAGACTTCCACTCTTAACTTTTGGCAAGTGTGGAGGAAGCCAGGCCCTTCCTCCATGGGCTAGTAGTTCACATAAGCACTGCACCATTTCAGCTTGCTTATAAGGAAGAACACCATTTCTGGTCTTACAAAAGACCACAGACATTCATGGTAGGGCTGAATTTGGCCTCGATGACCTATTTTAGATTTGCCTGTTGTGCATAGTCTCATATCCCACAGTCCCCCAACATTCAAAACTCAGCTGCCGAGGCCATGCAAAACCAAACTAGATTTATGTTACCTTGTACTAAAGGGCAAGAAACATGTCAGCAATCTTTGCTTGTACCCTGATTTAGTGGAAAATTACATCGTCTTGCTTACCTTGGAATACCCAGTAGCTCTAAATAAGATTGCCACCAGTGTTAACGGGTTCCCTGCCTAAGCTTTACAATGATCGCCATAGTGGATGTTACGGGACTCTTACCTATTACCACAAGCTTTAAGTTGATGTCCAGGGCCCCACTGTCATTCTTCAGCCTGACTTTGTAATCCCCACAGTCCTTTCTCTCACTGTTGGAGATGGACAGCATGGTAAAGGTCTCTGTTTTATCAACACGAATCCTTGTGTCATCTACCAGCTCCATTCTGTCCTTCAGCCATGTTGCTCTGACTGGCAGACGGCCCTCAAAAGGGATCTTGATCTTTACTTGCTGCCCTGCCTTGGCCACAGTAGGAACACTTGTTAAGTTTTTGAGGAGAACTTTGTCAACCTGTGGAGGATCTAAGCAGATGATACAAGGTCATTAAAAACTGCAATTCAAAGATGATAAGGCTCACCTTGGAGGGAAGGGCTTTCCTCATGATGCTGCCAATAATGCTCAGAAGCTCACAACATTTGGACCTTCACTTTTAGTTGCATGCTCAGTACTTCACATACATACATGTACTTTGCTACAGGATAATTATCATGAAGTATTTGTGGTATCAGACTGTCCTTTTCACTGGAACAAATTTCTTATAGACAGTACACCAAACACCAGAATGAAGAATCTGGTCTGATAAAGTGTTATGTGCACCCCAAGAGACTTTGGGTTAATAATAGAAGCTATTCAGGAAAGCTCCCTAGTTAAATTTGTAAATACAAAATGCACCATCCTGTACAAAAACTATCTCCTATTTACATGGTAATTCTTTATAAGAAAGTTGTCTCCATAACCAACTATAGGCCTCTGAGAAAACGTATTACCTTTCAAGCACACCAGGCTAGCATGCTGCACTGGTAGTTTGAATAGACTCACCTTCAACAAAAAGTGAAGCTTCAGTTTTTATATCTCCACCTTCAAACCTGTATTTCCCAGCATGAATATCTTCCACTTTGTTAATAATCAGTTTATGTACTAGACCGTCCTTTTCAAAACAGACTCCATCCATGCTTTTTAACTACAAGGTAAAACACAGAGACCCATTCTTAAAAAAAAGAAAAAAAAAAAGGGCAATTCGAACTTAAGCTGGACGGACACAAATGTGATATGTAATTGAAAAGACTTATGAATGACAGGCACGTTTAATTACAGTAACATTCTGGGATTACTCAGCTGGAAACGTTACATGTAAGCATTGTCAACATACTCCCCACAAAGACTTGATTCAAGGTCCATTAGAATAATTTTTCGTAAAATCTCCAAGTTCTCTCTTTTTACTCTTAATGATGAAAAAATTTGGCCCATGCTTGAGTATGGTACCTCAGACCTCCTACAGTATCATCTGGATCCCACACCTGGAATTACTCCTCAGTGTTGTTTTGGAACGTAGAATATGATGTCTATGCTTGACCTTAAGCACTAATTTGAAAGAGTACTCTTTGTGTTATGTCTGCCTGAAGGATCCTTTGAAGATTTTTTCCCTCACTTTTTGCATATTTCTCTCATTCACCAAGTAAAAGAAAAGGGACTGCGTTGCAAGGAAGAGACCCACACCATCTCCACCTATGAAAAAGAATGGAAAACCCAAAGCCTCCTGTTGTCAGCAAGAACAGAAATGTCTTGCAGCAGGAAGGGGGAGAAATCTGGCTGGGCTTCTACCAGGAATTTTATTATCAACAGGTTCCTGCAGAATCTTTCCAGGGCCATACTTGGACTACAGTAAGACTGGCAGAGGGAAGGACACGTTGACATGACACTTGATAAGAGGCAGAGCCAGAGAGCAGAACATTGCTAACCAAAGCAAACAGTAGCTAGAGGACACCTACCTTTAATCCATCTTTAAACCAGGTTCCTGTCACATCAACTTTACTGACAGTGCAAGACAGCTCAGCTGGTTCCCCTTTCAGGACTCTGACATCAAGTAACTGTTTGTTGAGATGACAGCGTGGCACTGAACATTCAGAAAAGAAAATGTTGAAAAGATGAGAACTCTGTGTTACACTGACAGAGAGAAATGTATAGATAAAAATGCACGTGCACATGAGGAGAAAGGAGAGCTTTTTAAAAAATATATACTGTAGTCATGACAGGATTTTGTACCACAACGCTATGGGCCAGCTGGCATAAACTCATTGTACTGAAGGGAAACGCCAGCTGGCCTGCATACAATATAGTCCTAACATCAACCTAATGGGCAACGGATTCATCACAAATCACGTTATCCATCTATAGAGTTGTTATTTTAAGTCTATGACTGTCTGGGCTCCCTCTACAGCCAGTGGCGAAAAATAGGCTACTCCAGGATACAGATATATGACTACATCATTCTTTTCCTCTGCACTGACCAGATACAGGGCTGCCCAACCGGTTTCCCCTAAACAGCCCCAAGTCACACTATTCTCTGCCCCTGGATGCCTCTTTCCCTTCCCAAGATCTTCTCCATTAACATCCTTATCCCCTCTCTAATAACCTCCGTCCCCATTAACTCCAATTTTGTTGATTTTGCTTCTTCATTTATATTTATGTTTTGGTTCCCTTGATAATTTCTAACTTGTCAGCAACTCCACTGGAGAAGAATTCCCCTTTGGTTATACACATGAAGTTTCCCATTTCTACAATTTTCACATTATATTTTGCTAGTGTGGCCACTGGTCTTAGATGGCTGCATACACTTTACTCTCCTTTTACTATATGCAACACTTTATTATTTCTGATGTTACAAGAGAAAAGAGCTCTTTACATTGGGCCCAATGTGCACATTAATCCAATATAAGCAGGCATAGATTTGTTCCCAGAACCTGAAAAAATGCAGATATTTGCACCAAATGTTAGAACAAATAAAGTGATACAATAATTTTTAAATTGGAACAACAGCAGAGAAACATGGCCATATTCCTTGAAACCATATGGGAACTAGTATGTTTGTGAGCTGAAGTTCCATGTGGATCTGAAGCATCTATTTGAATGAACAAATGATACCTGTTTTAGATATTTTCAATAAAGATCACATAGACTTGAAAGGCAGTTTGATCTGAGTGAATTGTGTAAGGTCAACAGCAAATCAGTGGTGGAATGAGGAACGGATCTCAGTATAGCCAAGTTTCTACATATAGCTACCTTTGTCTAAACTATAAGATTCACTTTCAGTTTCACCAGGATTAGGAATGTGGGTATCAAAATGCAAAGACGAGCAATACAGAAGTTGTCAGTTAAACACATACCTTTCAGATCATCTAGGGAATAACATCTTCTTTTTCCCATACTTTCCGTATTCTTCAAGAAATCATTTGCTTTAATATCAAGGCCAGGTTCCTCTTTTCTCTGGTTTATTGAAGGAAGTCCACCATAAAGATCTGACATCTGACCATAATCCAATGACCCTTGACCAAAACCACCTGAATTCCTCCCATCAACAGACCTGTTATGGGATTTACTCCCTGACTCTCCAAAGGCAGATTTTTTGCCATGAAGGGAGCCTAACTGTCCTAAATCTCTGCCCTCACCCCTGGCATCTCCTTGACCTGAAAGTGAATCTCTGTCATGAGATGAGCCTTTGTTCCCTGATGCTCTGAAGTCTCTGGCAGTGCCCTTTCCAGTTTCACCTCCTGTAGATTTCCCAGGACGTGAATCCAGCCCATATTCACCACCTCGTCCAACAGCACCTACCACACCTTCTTTACCATGGACTGAAGGTAACTCCCTTTCATCACTTCCCAACCTGCCACCACCAGCCACACCAGCCCTGCCCCCACCTGACCCACTGTCTTTGCCATAGGGAGACCCAGCACTTGCAAAGCGACCAACACCAGCACCTTCTGAGGAAAAGCCATCTCCTCCTGCCCCATCTCTATATCCCTGAGCTCTGAGCAGCATAGCATCCCTGCCATGGGGAGATCCCATTACTTTGTCACTGCCAAAAGGAAAACGAGCAGCTCCTGACATAGCCCCAGCTGGGAGACCATCCTTTCCATAGAAAGAACCCCTTGTACCACCTACACCAGCCCCAGCCCCAGCTGGGAGACCATCTTTTCCATATGGAGACCCAAAACCAGCAAAATCAGTTACACCAGTACTAGCCCCAGTTCCCATTCCCACTGGAAGACCATCTCTTCCATAAGAAGACCCAACTCCCCCTGCACAAGCACCACCAGCCCCAGCCCCAGATAGAAGACCGTCCTTTCCGTAGAGAGTCACAATTCCCCCTGCACCAGAAACACCACCACCATCAACACCTACTCCAGCTGGGAGACCATCCTTACCATATGGAGATCCAACTCCACCTGCACCAGCAACATCTGCTCCAATTGGGTGACCATCCTTTCCATAGGGAGATCCAACACCACCTGCACCAGCACCACCAATGCCAGCTCCAGCTGGAAGACCATCCTTTCCAAATGGAGATCCAACTACCCCTGCACCAGCACCAGCAACACCAATACCTGCTCCAGCTGGAACACCATCCTTTCCATACAAAGATCTAACACCTCCAAAACCAGCTACACCAGTACCACTAGCTCCTGCTTCAGCTGGGAGACCATCTTTTCCATATGGAGATCCAACTCCCCCTGCACCCATTACGCCAGCACCACCAATGCCAGCTCCAACTGGAAGACCATCCTTTCCATATGGAGACCCAGCTCCCCCTGCACCAGGTACACCAGCACCACCAATATCAGCTCCAACTGGGAGACCATCCTTTCCATATGGAGACCCAACTCCACCTCCACCAGCTACACCTGCTTCAGCTGGGAGACCATCCTTTCCGTAGGGAGATCCCACTCCGCTTACACCAGCTACACCAGCCCCAGCAATGCCAGCCCCAGCTGGAAGACCATCCTTTCCATATGGAGATCCAACTCCAACTGCACCAGCTACACCTGCTTCAGCTGGAACACCATCTTTTCCATATGGATATCCCACTCTTCCTGCACCCGTTACGCCAGCACCACTGATGCCAGCTCCAACTGGAAGACCATCCTTTCCATATGGAGACCCAGCTCCCCCTGCACCAGCTACACCAGCACCACCAACACTTGCTCCAACTGGAACACCATCCTTTCCATATGGAGACCCAGCTCCCCCTGCACCAGCTACACCAGCACCACCAACACTTGCTCCAACTGGAACACCATCCTTTCCATATGGAGACCCAACTCCACCTGCACCAGCTATACCAGCACCACCAATGCCAGCCCCAGCTGGGAGACCATCCTTTCCATATGGAGATCCCACTCCCCCTGCACCAGCTACACCTGCACCAGCTGGGAGACCATCCTTTCCATATGGAGATCCCACTCCCCCTGCACCAGCTACGCCAGCACCACTGATCCCAACCCCAGCTGGGAGACCATCCTTTCCGTAGGGAGATCCAACACCTCCAAAGCCACCACTTGCAGCCCCAGCAACGCCTGCTCCTCCTGGAACACCGTCCTTTCCATAAGGAGACCCAGCTCCCCCTGCACCAGCTACACCAGCACCACCCATGCCAGCTCCAACTGGGACACCACCCTTTCCATATGGAGATTCAACACTTCCAAAGCCACCAAAATCAGCCCCATCAAGACCAGCCCCAGCTGGAAGGCCATCCTTTCCATATGGAGACCCAACTCCCCTTAGACCAGCTGTACCAGCACCACCAACACTTGCTCCAGCTGGAACACCATCCTTACCATATGGAGACCCAACTCCACCTGCACCAGCTATACCAGCACCACCAATGCCAGCCCCAGCTGGAAGACCATCCTTACCATATGGAGACCCAACTCCCCCTGCACCAGCTACACCTGCACCAGCTGGGAGACCATCCTTTCCATATGGAGATCCCACTCCCCCTGCACCAGCTACACCTGCACCAGCTGGGAGACCATCCTTTCCATATGGAGATCCCACTCCCCCTGCACCAGCTACACCTGCACCAGCTGGGAGGCCATCCTTTCCGTAGGGAGATCCAACACCTCCAAAGCCACCACCTGCAGCCCCAGCAACGCCTGCTCCTCCTGGAACACCGTCCTTTCCATATGGATACCCAGCTGCCCCTGCACCAGCTACACCTGCACCAGCTGGGAGACCATCCTTTCCATATGGAGATCCCACTCCCCCTGCACCAGCTACACCTGCACCAGCTGGGAGACCATCCTTTCCATATGGAGATCCCACTCCCCCTGCACCAGCTACACCAGCACCAGCTAGGAGGCCATCCTTTCCGTAGGGAGATCCAACACCTCCAAAGCCACCACCTGCAGCCCCAGCAACGCCTGCTCCTCCTGGAACACCGTCCTTTCCATATGGATACCCAGCTGCCCCTGCACCAGCTACACCAGCACCACCAATGCCAGCTTCAACTGGGAGACCATCCTTTCCATAGGGAGATCCAACACTTCCAAAACCACCAAAATCAGCCCCATCAAGACCAGCCCCAGCTGGAAGGCCATCCTTTCCATATGGAGACCCAACTCCCCCTGCACCAGCTACACCACCACCACCAATGCCAGCACCAACTGGGAAACCATCCTTTCCATATGGAGACCCAGCTCCCCCTGCACCAGCTACACCAGCACCACCAATGCCAGCCCCAGCTAGAACACCATCCTTTCCATAGGGAGATCCAACTCCGACTGCACCAGCTACACCAGCACCAACAATGCCAGCTCCAACTGGGAAACCATCCTTTCCATATGGAGACCCAACTCCCCCTGCACCAGCTATACCGGCACCACCAAGACCAGCCCCAACTGGAAGACCATCCTTTCCGTATGGAGACCCAACTCCGCCTGCATGAGCACCAGCAACATCTGCTCCAGCTTGGAGACTTTCCTTTCCATAAGGAGACCCATATCCCCCTGCACCAGCTACACCAGCACCACCAAGACCGGCCCCAACTGGAAGGCCATCCTTTCCATATGGAGACCCAATTCCCCCTGCACCAGCTATACCGGCACCACCAAGACCAGCCCCAACTGGAAGACCATCCTTTCCATATGGAGACCCAATTCCCCCTGAACCAGCTATACCGGCACCACCAAGACCGGCCCCAACTGGAAGACCATCCTTTCCATAGGCAGACCCAATTCCCCCTGCACCTGCTATACCGGCACCACCAAGACCGGCCCCAACTGGAAGGCCATCCTTTCCATAGGCAGACCCAATTCCCCCTGCACCAGCTATACCGGCACCACCAAGACCGGCCCCAACTGGAAGGCCATCCTTTCCATAGGCAGACCCAATTCCCCCTGCACCAGCTATACCGGCACCACCAAGACCGGCCCCAACTGGAAGGCCATCCTTTCCATAGGCAGACCCAATTCCCCCTGCACCAGCTATACCGGCACCACCAAGACCGGCCCCAACTGGAAGGCCATCCTTTCCATAGGCAGACCCAATTCCCCCTGCACCAGCTATACCGGCACCACCAAGACCGGCCCCAACTGGAAGGCCATCCTTTCCATATGGAGACCCAATTCCCCCTGCACCACTTATACCGGCACCACCAAGACCAGCCCCAACTGGAAGACCATCCTTTCCATATGGAGACCCAACTCCCCCTGCACGAGCACCAGCAACACCTGCTCCAGTTGGGAGACCATCCTTTCCATAAGGAGACCCAATTCCCCCTGCACCAGCTACTCCAGCATCACCAACACCTGCTTTAACTGGTCGACCATCTGGACCATACAAAGCCTCCATTTCCCCTATAGAACTGCCACCTGCACGAGATACAGTCCCATCTCCAGCTGGAAGACCATCTGGGCCATACAGCAAGCCATGCCTTCCTGCCTGACCTAAATGACCACTAGCATTATGTGTCTGGCCATCCTTGCCATAGGGAGTCCCCGTTTGTCCCTCTCTGTTTATACTCGCACCATTCATATCAACTGCAGCCAGCTGACCATCCTTGCCATAGGGGGACCTCAGTCCTCCTGCAATCTCTGTACCTGTAGCATCCTTTCCAGCTCCAGTCCCTGGACTAGTGCTACTGAGGAGACTACCCTTACCATCTCCCACTCTGGTTGAATCATGATTGAGTCCGTCTAACACAGAACTTCTATCAGTAGCACCTAATCTCCCAACACCCCCAAAGCCAGCTCTGTAACTAGTATCACCTAATTTACCATCCTTGTCATGCTGAGAGCCCACGCCTTCTCCATCATCCATGTCAATGTTAACAGCATCCAGCATACCATCAGCTCTGCCATCTACAGAATACCATTCACCTGTTCCTCCTAATTCATCACCAGTATCTGCTCTGCCTGTCATAGAATCCTTGCCATGGAAAGGCCTTAATCCACTTTTGCCTCCTAAGCCTTTTAATCCAATGCTACTACCATCATTTGTTGTTGAGTCTCCATCTAGGTCTGCTCCAGAAAACTGCCCAAACCCCATCCTTCCATTTCTGTGGGCTTTGCGTAGCCCATCTTTTCCCAAAAATTTATGGCTTCCATCAACATCAGTGGAGTGGCCTTGACTGCCACCTTGATCTTTTCTGTACCAGCCATCTTTTTCCACACCAGTGTCCATCAGATGATCTTCTTCACCACCAGATTCTTTGCGTCGAAGTTTCCTAGCCCTGTCTGTATCTAGCAATGCTTCTTTCAGCCACTCAGATTTCTCTCTTACACCCCTCTCATCCTGTCTCCTCTTTCCTTTGCCATCTGTATTGAAGATGCATTGTTTGATTGGAGGAGTTATAATTTACAGGAAAAGAGAGGAAAAAAAAAAGAACAGACAATCAAAAGGTCATGTAGTGCATCAGCAACCAAAGAAAATGTGTTAGCATTTGTTATGTTCATTCTAGAACACAGAAACATAATAAATTTAAATAAATTTAAACTCAATTCAAGTCCTGAATTTTTTCAGTGTCACATTCAGACATATTCTTATATTTCTTAGTTAAAAAGACAATTCTTTTTAGTGGAAACATGATTTTAAACAAACAAACCAAAAAAAGCAGGAAAACAAGGCAAACTTCCAGCATGATAGGTCTAATTTAGAGGGGCTTAGATTGTATTTGGGACTCATTAGTCCCTTTTGCCTTCCTCCTCCAGCCCTGGAGGAGTTACAGAATATGCCATGGACAGAGTGGCCATGAGCTCCCAACCTTGAATTAGGATCTCACTGCTACCGAGGCAGCTTGCACATTTGGCATCCTGGCATTTGAGTCATGGCCAACCTGAAGACTAGATGTTCCAGTTCTCTGAACAGCTTTGTATTAATCCAAAATTCAGGCTTTTCTGACATGAACAGTGGGAGCTAGCAGGTCACACGATGTCTTGATTTCCAGGCTAGATATAATTTCTGTAGAGCATTAACAGCTCAATGAACTCAGTGGGCAGTTTCTTTGTACGTCATACTCACCTGCACTGTTTCTGAAAGACCATCAAAGAGCCTTTATGAGAGAGACCACCTTTTGCTGCAGCATGGTCTCAAAAGAAACCAAAGCAACTACTTTTCAGAAGAAAAAAATATGAGCCGGCTATTAATCTGCTTGCACTGAAAGAAGTGATTCCCATCTTCTCAGCTTCCTCTGAGCTTCTTCTAATCTGTTTAACCTCTAATTTGGAAGGAAAAATACCATCTGGCAAGATGCCCTTGAAAGCACCTTGATCTCCTGTGTGCTGTACTGTGTTCAGTGACAGCTTCATCAAAAACACATGTGGAGAGATGGAGTATTTTTCAATAAATGATGGAGAATGTGCTACTTCATAGTAGCTGTAGAGTAAATAAGCTAACAGGATTTGCCAGGACTAATAAAAAGGGAAAAAATTGTCTCATCTGAAGAGGAAAGAGGGTCTAACCAGACCTTCATTTTGTCAAGTATAATTTAGGAACTAGAGGCTCCACAATTCATTTCTCATCATAGAATCATCCCAGTGAGCAATCAAGCAGTGAGAGGAATATTATTTTGTTAACACACCTCAAGCCAAACCATGGAATAATACAGTGTCACTTACGCTCTACAATAAGCCAGGCATTTGAGGTGCAGAGTCCGGTGTCGAGTGTGTACATGCCGCTGTCAGAGGGCACAACGTTTTTGATAATCAGCTGGTGGGTCAGACCATCAGGTGTTACGGAGATCTGGTGCTTCTCACTGGGCTTGAGGAGGTGGGTTTTGTGTAGCCACACAGCGTCGTAGCAGGGCGTGTGTAGGGTACACTCAAAGACAGCATCTTCTTCCTCGGGACAACGCACATCACTGAGCTGCTGCCTAAATCTCACAGGGATGGCTGCAATGGACAAATCAAAAGCTATAGAAAGGAAGGAGAGAGCTATTTCTGTCTTCCAAGAAAAACTTGTTGCAGCTGGAGGAAGAAAGAAAGGCAGGAACTTGCCATGCCTGTGAGCACTGGTTTAAGCAGAAAAGGGAAAAACTGAGATGTGCTCCTGGGCCCAATTCTATGGGACAGAAAAGCAGAAAAGTAGAATTTTGTCTTTATTACCTTCTGAGACATTTATACCACATGACTGTGATGTGCTGATAATTCATTAATGTATTTCAGCAGCATGATACTTGTATCGAGTTGGTAGTTACTATTCTGCGCTTACAAAAGGAGACTATAGCATGAGGTAAATTAAGGAATTTGCTCGCTATCATGCAGAACTCAGAGCCAAACTGGTACCTGAAGCTAGACCTTGGGACTACAAATGTAACACCATATCACATAATCACCCTCCTGCTCTTTTTCACCTGTGTCACATAAGGAGCCCTTATTTGGCAACACAAAAACAGTCTTCTGTAGTTGTCAGGTTTTACTGCTGAGCTTTGCATGTGCTCCTAGATAAAGCCTTCCAGCAAAAAACAATTAATGATGGTTGCATATTGCATACATCTAACTTGATTCCTTACATTCAGCATCCAGTTCAGTTGAGAAAACAGGCACGTTCTCCACTCTGACTTGATACAAGCCCGCATCTTCTGGCTGCACATCGTTGACAATGAAATTATACCTTTTTCCAATTTGCCTCAGGCAGTGCTTTCTGTACTCATCCCCCGTTCCATATCTGAGCTTCTGACCATCCTAAGGGAGAGAAAGAATATACTCTTAAAAGGCAACACACAACTAGCGGAAGGCATTTCAAACAGAACAGGCCAAATTAGTGCTACGATCACTTTATTGATATAAATGAGTAGCAACAGAGAAGACTACACTCTATGACTACTTGCAGCGGGCAGCTGTAAGTGGGCAGGGCTCATTGCTTATGTTACACACAGGCGATACCAAGTGCAGCAAGTCCTGCGCAGATAGAGCATCAGACTCAAACTAGGCATAACAATAGTAATTTTTTAGCTCACACAAGCTTTTGAAGCTTAACTCATACACAGTCACTGCAACTTTGAAGACAAACTACTTTCTTTGCTTAGATTTTA
This sequence comes from Phalacrocorax carbo, assembly GCF_963921805.1. Classification (NCBI taxonomy): domain Eukaryota; kingdom Metazoa; phylum Chordata; class Aves; order Suliformes; family Phalacrocoracidae; genus Phalacrocorax; species Phalacrocorax carbo. The sequence goes on from NC_087535.1 coordinate 1,548,793, forward strand.
GCATCCTCACAGACGGGTAAGCAGGCGAGTTCACCACTTCCCTATCTGTAACAGACGTGGGTTACTTTCTCCACACGGTGGCTGCGCAGGCTTCATGTCATGCATTTGATTCAGAAGTTCATAGAGTTAGTCTGACCTCCTCTTTAATGAATTCTGATTTCCCCTATATTAAAGCCACTAACCACAGTTTGACTGAAATGTATCTTCCAGAAAAACATCCACAGCACTGATGACCTGGGGATCACAGTGCAATAACTACAGAACTAGGTGGGATGTTTTATTTCCTTGAGATCTTCTTTGCAGAAGTGAATTATAGTGGAATAGCACACTTGTGAAAGTTAATAAAATCAGACTGCTTTTCTTACATGAGACTGCAGAATTTCTACAGCCCAAAATACACTGTTAGAATTTTCTCTTACCAGAAGAGCTGTTGAAATCAAAAGGATGTCAGCAACTAACCGTTTCCCCTGTACTTGGACCTACAAATCCCAAGTGATAGTCACCACCAAAGACTACCTGGTCCCCCACACCAACACTTCTTCCTAACCAGTCAAGGATTCTGCAATGGACAGACAACTTTGAGAAGCTTGGTTGCTCTCAGCCACTGCCCAGCAGATCAAGCATCTTATATAGAAGACTTCAGTGGCTGCTATGAGCTAGCCAACACATCTCACCCCCTCACCTTAAGCAGAAAAACTTTGCTGTTACTGTTTTTCAGGTCAATCTCCAGACTGAAAGTAGCTTTTCCCTCCTTGTTGACTTTGATGTGTTCAAAGTTTTTGACACTGTTTATTAACTGCAAAGAAAGATACAAGAACCTAGTAAATGATAAGGTTACCATGACAGAAGTTCTTAAACTGTTGAACTAATGTGAAATTTACTTTTTATCTGCATAGAAAAGAGCTACCTCTAACTTTATGAGGACAGAAGAAGCTGTAAGTTTCCACAGTTTCCTCCTGTAGGCAAATTATTTTTACGTGCTACCTCCTGGTCATTCACACAGTATGCAACCACTATCCTTCCAGGTTTCTACATGCCTCTGCATGTGAAGGCCAGTTTTGACTCTCAGGCATATAAGTGTTCAATTCGGGGTCCAAATTCTCATCAGAGGCAACTGAATACAGAATTTAGAAATGTGGTTTAATAAAAGGATCTTTAATAAGGTCAGTATCTCCTAGAATTTATGAAGTGGATGTCAAAAAAGTCAACAGCATTTTTGCCTGCATGAGTATATATTTACGACTTCTTGTCATAAATCTTTCTCTGTCATACAATAAAATCTTCATCTACAAAGAAGTTTAGGAAGGTTTAGCCTGTTTCCAAAAGCTACTGAGGAACTGTAGGACTATGCGGTTTGTTAAAAATCAGTGCTTTCAGTGGTTTCAGTTGATTTTACCTCCCCTTGTTCAATCTCTGTGTCCTTCCTTATCTCTTGCAGCTTTCTCAGCATCCCACGGAAGTCAGCAATTCCATATTTCATACAGATTTTCTCATAATCTCTCCTATCTGCATGCAGCAACAGTTGCCAGACTGCTTCTTTGTCGATGGGTTTTGGTTTTGGTGCTGGGGCCCTTAGAACCAGGAGGGAAAAAAAATCTAGACATTTTGACAGACAACAAGATGGGTTTTTTTTATATACTTAATCCTCTTTCATCTCTATAGTACACTTGGCCCTGTAGATGTAGAGAAGAGAGAACGGGACTCTTCCAGAACAGGTTTTCTGCATCTACACTACAAATTAAATGCTGCCAAGGAACAGTCTTGACCTGGCCCATATAGAGCAAGACTGTAGTGCATTTGTCCACACTGTTAAATTATCAGTCACTGGCACGGTTTGGCCTAGGCCAACTTGCACTCTCCCAAGTCATTTCTCAGAACAGTTCAGGGTTTTTCCCAGGTGAGAGATCATTCCCACTGGGCACCTTTGGAGGTTCCCACCTGGGAAGTGAAGGGGTTTCAGCAATGTGCACGTAGCAGTCTGTGCAGCTGGCCTGGGAGCCAGCGCTCAGACCCTCATTAGCCAGAAGGATGGTTACATGAAGACTTGTCGCTTAGCCAAGAAGTTACTTGTGAACTAAAAACAGGAAAGCAGAGAAACAGATCTTTTAAGTCAAAATCTTGTGGTGCAAAGGAACATACACCTCAAAACGAGGTTGGTACCATGTGATTATCTCAGCCTCACAGACAGCGGCAAGCTGTTGTGTTACGTCTCTCTACATTGAGACACAACAACTTTGGAAACAAGGAGTGTTGCCTTGAAGATCTACGAAGCTGTCCCCTATCATCAAGAAACATCTAGGAAGTGTAATAATGGCCTTCGTTACGAAGCCTTACCGCTTCCTCAGCATCTTCCTGAAGTCCTGAAGCTTCTTCTTTAGCTCTGTTAAAGCCGGTGGGGAAACAACAAACATTCAGATACCAAACACTGCAAAACATATCCCCAAAAAGAAGACAATGCAAAATAGCCACTGACAACAGGCCATTCTACTACACAGTTTACCTCTGGTGATGTTTTCACACTTTACAAAAACACTGTTATGAAACAGAACCAGCTTTCTCTGCCATACTCATATCCTTTGAGTGCCGTTAAAGTTCATCACTTCCTAGGGGGCTTTCCTCTCTAGAGAGGACTCTCTAGAAACCCACTATTTTCCAGACGTGTTAACATGTTTGATCCAGCTGTATTTGACATCACATAATCCTTTTCTAGCACTAATGATTCCAGAATCATTAATTAGAACAGCTCAAGGCCATGTCTAAGATCGTCACTTTACTCAGAGGTAAATGGCAAGCAGAAAGACATGACAGAACATTAGAGATTCATTAACCCTTCTCTCACTTTATTCTTTACAAGTTCGGGGCTGTAATAATGTAGCACTACAGAGGAGTATTAACTATGCACACCCACCCCCCAAAAAAAAAATAATCTAACTGTAACTTACCGTCAGAAGGATGAACAGGAACATATTTCGCTCTCTTTTTAAAGCGAACTGATAGTTTAGAAGAGAAAACAGAGGAAAAACAAGCCATAAGACGAACAAGGTAACAGACTAACACCAGTAACCAATGAACTATAAAACCTCTGTATCTGTTACCAGTGCAAGAGGAAATCCTAGTCTGGATTTTTTTGTCAATCTGACATTGACTCCTGGTAATCTCCATCTATAAATGCAATATTTCTATTGCAATCGACTCTGTGCTTACTGAACACTCTACACAGTGGAGGAGACCATTTCTGCCCTATGAAGCTTACGGTTTAATCAATGGTAGGAAACATTAACATTGTGTTTTAGAGATGGGGAGCCAAGGTGCAAGGATTATCCAGACAAATGCAGATAGTTGTCTTCTAAACTGATTTTACAGGCGTACAGGGGAAATGGATGCTTTCGACATAGTCCACCTCCTGCTCAAGCAGATTCCAAGAATAGGTCAGTTTTATTTTACTCAGAAAGTGCCTGTTTCCCTCCACTGTCTATAAAGCGAACCAGGGCACTAGGTCAGGTGGACACCATGGACATCTGAAGAGAAGTGAGATGGATCCCTCCCAAAAGACCAACTTGTCCAACATCATAAAGAAATGATTGAGCCAATTTAATACGAAATCCAGAGCTTCCAATTATGGTCCGGTGCCGCGACCACAACACCACTTTCTTCTCCCTTGCCTCAAAGCTCTTACTGTCATAGAACCACCAAAGAGGGGGGAGTCACAGAAGACCTCAAGTGCTTAGTGAGTGGAAAAATAGACCTTCACACCAAGGACACTTAGAAAATGCTCTGGGCACCCACCCCCAGAGGACAGCAAAGCCAGCTGCTTGGGACCACAGGACCCTTGGAGCACACAAGCTGTCAAACCTACCTTGTATGATCATGAGGCCAGCAGAGCATGCAGCTTCCCCATACTCATTCACAGCAAAGCAACGATACAAATCACTGTCAGCTGTTGTGAGATTGTTTATCTTAAAAAGAAGAACACAGTAAGAGCTCACAGCGATGTGCTGTGGTTCAGTTCACACACCTTCAGCTTCTGATAAAACAGCTACTCAATGACATCTCAGATCTTTTTTCTGTTCCCAGAAAGACTCTAGAAAGCTTCGTTTGCTTATCTTTGTGTTATCAGATCTGGTGACATCTAGATCAGCCCACTGCAGGTTTTTCCTTTCCATCGTTCTCCCTGTTCCAAGTCCTGTCTCAAATATTTGATCTTTACCTGCAGAATGAATTCATTTGTAACGTCATCAAAGAATGTTTCATATTTGTCAGGATCATCCATTCCTCCTTGCATACGCGTCCATTTCACATCAGGCATCGGGACACCTTTGACCACAGCTCTGAAAATGGCATTTTTACCTTTGAAAAGAGGAAAGAAATTAGTTATTTAAGACAGACTTGAACATGAGGACTCTCATCCAGGCCCCTTATGTTATCAGTAGAGTGATCCCCAGAGGGAGCCACCTCCGTTGTTTTAGGCAGAAACATTCTTCAAAAATAATTATAACTTTTTGTTTGCTCTGTGAAAGATGCCTAAATTAGCAGTTTAAGTTTCATTAAATGCCCAAATTCCTGCAATACATTTGCCATAACCTCCACTGTAACTCACTGGCTTTCAAAGAGATTGCTTGAAAACTAACTTTAAATTTCACCACTGATACATATAGTCTCTGCCTGTGTTTTTATTGCACAGCCCTGCAGATGGAGGAATTACGTGCCCAAGAGAGCAACTTTTTGGGATCTTGGTCTGATTTTGAACTCCCTCAGTATTAGGGCAGCACCAAAGAGCAGCAGTTATTAGTTCAAGTCAAGGCTGGACTACCTTTCCCCACGTCACTAATGTCAGGGTTTGCCTGTATTCAATCTTAAAAGCCCTTTAAAATGTGGTGTTAGCCTGCCAGACGTGACTGCTCACATCCTCCGATCATCTCTGAAATCAATGGCGCTATAGCAAGTTCAGACTAGACTTGCTTCCGGCAACATGAAGTGCCCAAATCCATTCTCATCACGCACACATAGTTCCCTACAAGTTCTCATTGCTTCTCCAGCCTTTCAGACTGTTCCCTTGACTATGCCCATGCTGGTCAGGATGTTAAATAACATAGGACTCACTGTGCTGGAGTCTCTTGTCTCTACACATCAATAAAGTTCATTTATGAACAGTTGCAGCTCCTGGTCTTTTTTTCATTTGGATAAATTTGAATTCATCAGGAGGTGGAAACAAGAAGAAACCCCCTCTGCACACTTAAGAAAACACATTCGTAACAGACATCACTGTACCATAGCTGGGAGGACCCATGCAGGGTAGGGTGTTTCCCCATGTACACCCTACACGTCATCTTTCTGCGGTATCTTCCTTGTCGGCTAGCCTGGCACCACCTTGCACTCCAAACACACCAGGCTTTGCTATTCAAAGAGGCAAGGAAGGGAGAAGAGGACGGGGTTTACCTGTGAGCCCTCTGCTTCATCTCTGCTCCCCTAAGAACCCGACTATACTGCGGCTGCCCGCAGAAATCTGCGACAGCTTTACAAACCGCCTAGTACAACCCTTTTCTTTTTTCTCCAAAAGGCTTCAAAGACATAGGAAACACTATGAAACAACACATTAGAGAAGTGACTCGTGTAGGTGAGTGGGAGTGTCATGGGGGAGCAGAAATGGAGATGAATTACCCATGTATGTAGCTCAGGGCAGAGATTATTATTATCTGTCTTTTGCAATAGTTTTGGTCTTCAGGTGACCAACACTTAAAAATTCTCCCCGGAAAGTCTTGCAATATTTCCCACACCCTTCTGCTGTCACCACCAAAAAACATTCAATGCAGCAAGCTCCTGCCAGATTCTTATCGAAAGGCCCCTTCCAGCTTTTTCTCTTTTTCTGGGATTGCAGTACTATCTATTATTAAAGTCCGTTTCGAATTAATTATTCCTTTGTCAAATTTTAGCCGTTCTGGCTGAAATTTCCCATGCTTGCCACCTGTCGCAGGACACAACTCCACAGCTAGGAGTATCAGCTAATCCATGCCCTGGACGCAATGGGGTGGTGATGATATAATTGAAGACACTCATCGTGCACCTGCGTAGACGCTGCATTCAGTTTGCACAGTGACCAACCTGAATGCCCTAACACTTCGTATATGAACTACGAGGAAACCACTGTAAATGAAATAACTTGGAAAATTTAGACAGGGTCACCGACCACCGCCTTGGTTCATGCCTGAAGCTTGCAGGTGGAAGGTGGAGGAGGAGGAGGAGGAGGGATGCACCGCTAGAGGCCACTGTGCTCCTTCGTAAAATCTCAAAGGCTCGTGAAAAACCGACAGATGGGTGTGACAACACTGAAATGCAAGGTGCCAGCAACGGTTCAGTCCTGTGAGGGAAGAGGAGCTGCACGATCTCCTCAGGCTCTCCCACTCCAAAAAAAAAAAAAACAACCAACAACCCCCAAAACATATTAATCTCTGCAAGTGCAGCGAGTGCATTGATTTTAGGTCTCAGCTAATTAGCTGCCTTCTCTGTACTCCATACAAGATTCACATTGTTTCTTGAAGAAGTACAGCCTAAATAGCATCTGCAGTCAGTATATCTTACTTTAAAAAGGAGTTAATTTTAGTGCTGAACACTCATAATACAAGTTAGTTCAACAGGAAACAACTTCATCAATATGTTTAATCTTCTGCTGCAAATACTTAACTTCAAGAGCTTCCTGCAGAATTCACAGGATTTGTTGCATACATTAGGAGCCAGATATTGATCTTGCATACACTAGTGCAAACTTGGGAGACCTCTATCTACCTCTATGGAATTTTCATCAGTACAACAAAGACTTTGGCCACACAACACTTTTTTCTGGTCTAGTCAAATCTCTTTGAAACTGGCTTGATTTGATGATGATAATTGTTTCATGTGCATGAGACATGGAGTCAAGCCTCCAGGTCTGTGGCTTTGACTGTTTTTCAAGAATCTCACCTTCCTGCAATGTCAGACTGAGAGGTTTCTGCTCAAAGTCAGGTGTACTGCATCCTTTTGGAATATCATCCACAAACTGGGTGATAACAACTCCCGGGACAGAAGATTTCTTGAAGGATTTTACTAGAAAGGCAAGGAAAAATACATTCAGTTAAGGTAACATGTTTTTCCTTTAGAAACAATCTCTTGATCTGCATTGCTTCTCTGTAGAACTATAACTGTTCCTGCTCAGCTCCTCTTGGGCTATAAAGGACTCATCCATTCTAGTAGTACAGGCTGTAAGTGTGCCCAAAGGCTGGAGCATTAAGGTCTGTGATTTTGTGCTGACCTCTTGCAAAGCTAGGGCCCGAGCGGGAAAATCTGCCATCAAGATCGCAATCCAGGGCCACATCGGCTTACAAGTCTAGCAATGATTTGGATAGGGAATCCATTACATCTTTACACGCTTTGGATAGAGAATGCTTTACATCTGTTAGTGTTCCAAATAAAACTTCAAAATCTGGCATGGGAAAGACGCTATTGCAAAGGTCAGCAGAACCTGATGGGCCAGTTACTGGTGTCTCTCCTTGCGGTGGTGAGACATACCTCACTGCCAAACAAGAAAAGCGAGTTGGGCTTATTCTCAGGGATACCCCAGATAGTTTTCACAGCTGTGTATGTTCTCTCACCTGCATTATGGCTTGTCATGATGCTTTGCTCAGCTGCCTATGGTCAGCACAAACAGACTACAGGTTCTCCTGTGAAAAGACAAATCACTTCATTATTTACAGTTCACAAAGGAAATGACAGACCTTAATCCTGCTCACTTTTATGACACAGTTTGCCCTTCCTCACTTGCCACATCCTAGCAGGCTTGTTGAGAAAGGCCTGCCGATCAACACAACATGACATGCCTTCCCAAAACACCTCATGACACAGTTTTGAACCAACACAAACCAGGTATGAAAACAGCAGCAGGGCTAAATGGAAAATGTACACATCTAACAGCATCCCTCTGTCACCTCTTCCATTTCCATGTCATCTGGCTTTCCTCCAAAGACCTCCTCTCGTGTTTCAGGCAAATATTACACCACATGGCACTCACGCGGTGAGTTCTGATGGATGGCAAGAGCAGTTGCTGAGAAGAAAGCCACAGAGATGGATGTCTAAACTGGGGCATGAAGCAAAAGCACATCCTGATCTAAATTAGCTTGTCTAAATTAGCAACAGACCTGAGAGCAGGCTATAAGCTACTATTTACTTTAGAAGGAAATGGTGAAGTGTGAGCTTAGCGTTAACTAGTTATTGTTATAGATCACTCATGTGACCTTCTGTCAAAGGTGTCTCTTTCCCTGTATTTATAAGTTGGACAACGTGTAACGTAACACATCACTATCTTGCAAGCAAACTCTGAAGGCAGATTCCTTGTCATATGAGAGATGCTCAGAAACTATAGAGTTACTGAGGCTCTGAAAGAGCAATTAGATTAGATTCCCATGTGGCATTAATGCTGTGTCTCTTTTTACCCTCTGCACTCCTTCAGTCAACACAGAATCACAGAAGAACATGCAACTTGTCATAGTTTTAAAATGACTTTGTCAGCACACCTATGACCTTAATTCTGTTCCCTATATCAGACATTCACCCAACCTAGTATTGCCACACTACAGCTGATGAAAACTCTGGGTAGGACCCCAATGTCTCCTTGTCATACATTTAGCTCAGAGTTGCATTTTCTGTGTGACTCTTTCAGTTAAGGGTAAAAGACAACTAAGCTAAAAAAAAAAAAATATTTGTGCTTTATGTCCCGTAGATAGGCCAACAAAAGTGTAACTCACAGTACTTCTGGGTCAAATTCTGCACCAAAAGGATAAACTTTGTTTTTCCATTAGTCAGCAGTTGCAAAAAGGAACATAGACATCTCTCCACAGCAAAGCACCGGCTCCACTGTTGCCCTTAACACAAATCTTATATTCGGGCTCTCCACACTATACAAATCTCATAAGTAATTGATTACTTGCAAAATCATTCTGTAAGCCTCACTGACCTCAGTGGAAATGCATGTGAAACAACAGAAAGGGGAAACCATACATGGGACCGTGCGAACGGCAGCCTAGTCCTCTCCTTCTGTCACCTCGCCGGCCTGGTGTGGGTGACTTGTGTGGCTCTCCACCAAATGGAGAGGTTTACATTTCAGTGTTGGAGCTTTTATCTGTAGATATTTTGGCATATGACATAGTTACTTCTGCAAACCATTGGTAGATGTTTTAAAAATTGCAAATGAAGGGAATGAACAGCTTGTGGGAGGGGAAAAACCACAAAACTGTAATGAAAATAAGATGATTCCAGGGCACCCTGCCCAGCCCTGGGCAGGGCACTGCACAGCAAATGGCAGAGATTTTCAGAGACTCTTGATCACCCTCTTCTGATGGACTTAATCTGTCCTCCCAAGTACTGAACTGTATTAATAGCAAACATTATAATCCCCTATTGCCTTTTGCAGTCTTGTATCTTCCTAAACATGTCACCACTCCTGGAGCTGAAATGTCTCATGTTTACACAACTTTCAACAAACATGATTACTTGAGATTAGCTTGCAACAGTATTCCACTAAACTCTTTTTTTGTTACGCTCACATTTATTCTTCGCTACTCCTGACTAATTCCTGCCACACTAGGCAGGACTGACAAGCATCTACACTGAAATGGGAACACAGTCCAAATTCTCAGGTCCAAAGCCCTCAAGAAACTTATTGTTTTCTTACAGTACCAAATGCATCATGTCAGACAGCTGTTCTCAGTCTAGTGTGACTGTGGGAATATGTTAACATAATTGTAGCCTATTGAGAGATGGCTACATTCAAATCTAGTTTAAAAAACCCCAAATACTGACAATATTTGTATAGGTAGTAATAGGCAGCGTGCACGCATCCTCTCAATGAACAATAGGCACTATGTGCACTATGAGTAAACTGCTGAGTTTACAGGGCCTTAAATATTTCAGAAATTCACTTGGATTAAAGATAAGCTGCTGTGAGTCCTTCAACTCCTGTGAATTCTTGCCTTCTGGAGAGTGAGACAGAAGCATGTTAATGCCACACATTGATTGCAGTTAAAATAACAGTGCCAGGATATGCAAGAGAACATTCCTTTGGCGTAATTAATCCAACCACATCACATTTTCTAGTGTCTTCTGTGTTAAATGAGGACCAGAAAATAACATATCAGCTGACACAGAGTCACTCAGACCCTGCCCTGCTTACTTTTAAAATTTCCACTCCCTCGTTACATGAATAACCACGTTTTTGCTTGGACTCCGTTCAAGCCTAGAAAAAGAAATCACAGAATTTTTAAAAGAAATGAAAGACATCAAAAGCCTTCCAAAAACTGTCATCGTGTAATTCATATCTTCACTCACAAATGCCTGAAACATAGGTGTCCACGCTAAGATGATGACCAAGATTGCTATTTATACAATGAAGGCAGACAAATAGTTCCAAAAGGCAACCTACCCCTCCCTAGGTGAAATGCTGTAGACCAACATCCCCAGCACAACAGGGCAACACTGGAAGTAGCTCAACACTTTCATTCCTCTGAAAAACATATCATTGTCATGCATTAGCCTTGTTCAGGTCACCAAGGCTTGGCTATTTCTCATCCCAGGCAGAAGCCTGTCTGCTTTTCAGCTGGGGAGACATCCCCTTTGGAGATAGTGGCAAAGCTTCCACAGCTTTGAACGCAGAGCAGGGGCAAGCCCTTGACTACTGACAATATTTTTAATACACCAAAATAAACCAGACCGGACGGGATGGAAGGTCTACCCTTCATCTTGTCTATCCATCAATCTGTCTGCTGAGACAGAGCAAGAGCCCATTCCCTTTTGCAGTCTGACTGGACACTAGTGATAGGGCCATAAATCAGCTAAGTGAATAAGCAAAACATTCAGGAGTCACAGGATTTGGAGGTACTCGTGGTGTCACAAGTAGTTATTTATGAGGTTCAGGCAGTGGAACACACAGACAAGATGTGACATAATTGCTGGCACTGACTGGTGAGCAAAATTAGCCAAACTTGTAGAGAAGGGACAGGGATTAAGCGGTTCCTACGGAGGTGATGGGTCCAGAGGAATGGGATGTACCGCAGACATTGGCACAAGCACAGTAAATGCGGAGTACAAAGCCATTAGCACAGACCACAGCAGAAGACTTGAATCATCATTATAACAAATTAATCAGCAACAGATGCAGCATTCTCCTACTCTTTGTAATTCATAAAAATCAGGACAGTCCCGACACAGCAAATGTTCTAAACAAAATACCAGATTGTTGTGTGCTCAGTCTCAAATTCTAGCTGTGCGTTACGCCAGAAACCCAGACACTCGCTGAGAAGAAGGATCTCACCTAAAAATTCTCTTTTAGCTTTGGGTGGGCTTTCTTTGTTTATTTGTTGACTTTAAGTAATATCTTGAGCTTAAGACTTCCCATTTCAGAAGATTTTTGAAGGAAAATGCCAAAAGACCTTGGTTAGAACCACAGAACTGAAAGCCAGCAACTGCAGAAGTGAGACTTCTTGAAAACTTCTGAGCAGGTCACCGAGGGGGAATGTCACAAGCACTCCAGTGATGAATGGAGGTCTTGTGCAGAGTGGGGAGGAACGCCCAAAGATCAGGTTTTGTGTGACTTATCCCTTCGGTAAATCTATACTTGACTTGATCTTCTCTTCTGCCTCAGAGATTATGAATATAACATAAGTGATGGCTCATGCTGTCCACAATTACTTACACATACACCAGATACTCTATAGGTATTTATTTATGAAAGTGGAATTGATAAGAAATACCAAAAGGAGACACGCATCATCTATATTTTCTAAGTGAAGGAGAGTAATTAAGCCCTAACAGCGGTGAACAGGACAGTGAATTCACATCAGTTTGGTGAAGCAGGTATGGGATGACAACATGAGAACAGCTCAATTTGTTCCTTTTGATGTCTGCAACATACCCATGAATTCTTTCATAACAGAGACATGCATTTTCACACAGTCAATAAATTTAAAGCAAGTGTCACAGAGCAAATACAATGGAGTTTTACTAAATGTCCAAAAGAAAAAATAACATATCCCTACTAAATGTCCTAAGAAACAATGCACCCAAGATAAAAAATGTTAGCAACCATAGTGTTTCTACTAGCGTGCCACAACTCCCCAGTTAGCCCCATGGGACAGTTACGGCAGATCTTCAACAGCCTTCCATCTTACCAGGAAAATCAGCGTACGCTATAGGAGACCACTCCTCCCACAACATTTGCAATTTTCAGACCTACTGCAACACCGAGCAATGACTACCGTGACAGTGAGGGTGACACTTCATACTCCCAGCTCTCTATCACCCACACAAATCTCAGTGGTGACATGATCAAACTCACTACCTTACAGGTTGAGCTTCTGAGATGATCCTCCTTGAAGTCAATACTGTGTGTCCCGGGACCACGGTGGCTTTGTCCGTTGACTCAGACCACAGAGCTCTCCATAGCTATTCAACAGGTCTCTTGGTCACAGGTATTAGCGATCTGTGTGAAAGAAGCCGTGAGCCTTATAGGTCTGCTGTAAATGTCACTAAGTGGCAAAAGAAATGACAAATTCTTGTCCCCCTCCCACCTCTCTGCTCTCCTAGAAGCTAAGCCTGAGCTCAGGAGCTGCCTAGCCAGGATCCCTCTATGCTGTGCTGCCTGGAGTTGTAGGGGGCTCATTATACGCCCATGTTTGCCACAGCACCCGGGGAGGTGCAATGGAACCCAGTGCCTTTGGCAAGCCCCAAACACGGCAGTGGGCCAACTTGGTCAGATGCGACCATCAGTCAAGGCAATGCTGGATTTCCAAGTGCAAGCTGGGTCAAGACTTTGTGCCTCAAAGAAGGACAAACATTTGTGCAGGTCAATGGCTTGTCCAAGGAAGGGACAAGCTGTACATCCAAGTTTTGAACAACCCACCAGTAGACCGGTTCTCAGAGGCCACAAGTCCTTAGGAGATCTCATAATTCCTTAGCAGAGAAGTAAAAACAGTGGATTATTGCTTTCATGTATGGGGCAATCATGCCTGGGCTTGGCCTTCATAAGCAGAGTCTTTCAGTCTGTGCTGTTCTGAGAGGTCTGAAAGAAATCCAGTTCCTCCTAGGACAGCTTCATTGCTACAGCCAAAACAGACATCTCAATTTGTGGTCTTTCCTTCCAGCACAGCCATGGGCCGATCCTTGTTCCCTTAACAGCAACAAGGCCACTTACTTCCATGGGCAGGTTTACTCCAGAAGTGCAAGTATGGCATATTGTGCACTCAAATCTTTTTCTTCCAGTCTGCCCTTGCAACTTGTAAACCTTTCTTTCTCTACGGAGGAAGCTCACTTAGAAGCAAAGGTACCTCTATTCAATTCCTGATGTTCACAGAGATGGCCAATCTGGGACCGAATGCCCTCTTCTCCCAGCAGCACTACATGCAGGCAACAAAGCCTGCTCAGTCTGGGAGTCTACTTTCATTCACTTCTGGCTGAGAGCATACAATTCTTTTTCCTTTGCATTGTGTGCCATATATTCATATTAAATCCTCATGTTCAACCCTGAGATGAAGGGCTGGCTCCAGAAGTTGGCAATGGAAGTATTTTTATCATGGCAACCATAGTTCACATGATGTCTGGGCTGACAGAACCAGAACAAGGTTTTTCTCTGCGTTCCTAACAGGAGATTAGAGTTCTAAAATCTGTGGTTAACAGGGAAGGGAACATACAGCAAAAACTCAGTCCTGAAGCTAAGACTCATGTGAGCTAGGATGAAAACATAAGAAATGTTTCCACTAGTCTTAGAAAGGTGATCTTTCAGTGGAAAGACACTGGTGGTAGCAGTATGATCCATCAGCTGTTCTGATCCAGATATCAAAAACTTTTCCTTTGCAGGGCTGGGGATCACCATTTTAATCAACGATTTAAAAGATAAATGCAAAAATGAAATTAATGAGTAATTGTCTTCATTCCTTCTTTCTTTCGACACTGGTGACAGCGTTCATACCTTCCCACAAAATAATGTCAATAGAGGGAAATGCGATTGTTCAAACTGATGCTTGGGCTAATCATTCAGTTCTGCATCCCTTCGTCCATTTGAAGTGATATAAAAGTAGAAGCAATTCCAAAGTTAAATATAAACAATTTGAAAGTTAACAAGCCAAGAAAGTAAGACAGCAAGTAGCAGACACTGTTTTCTAGCAGTGTCCTAGGGGGTTTCCCACAGCCTCTTCCTCCACCTGTTTTGGCCAATGACCATCCCAAGGATGCTTCCTTAGGCACTAGTCTTAGTGGTCCAGGGCAAGAGTTATGTTACTTTGCTGATCCAATGGTGTAGCCTTAACATTAAGTACCTTTAATAAAATCAGTTGCTACACAAGTCTCTAAAGACAGTAACACTTCACGTAAGCCATGTAAATGCTCCCAGAGGAAGCATTTGTCAGCTTCTACTGAAACCTGAATTCAGCTCCCACCAACTGCGGCAAGAGCCTTCCGCTTAGCAGAGTCAGCCCAACCGAAGGACCTGAGGTATCCAGAGCCACAGGCTCACTGCGGTTCCCGTGTACGCTCCCTTTCCAGCGATTTGCTCCCCACTGAAAAGCGCGCTGACGATGATATTTAGTCTCAAATCTCATTTAGCTGCTGGGGTCTGCTTGAACAACCAAAGAATTCCTAATTAAACAGTTGGATCTAGCAAGTACCAGGAGAGCCACAATTCTGCCTGGTTCACTGAACCCAGACCTGATAGGGCTTTGCTTTATCTCCAGCCCTGGTTTTACAGTTTTCTTGGAGGAGGAATGGAGACCTCCCCTACAGATGCATTGATAACTTAAAACCATCTGTGACAGAGCAGACTCCTCCAAGAGACTGACCTTCTTCCATTTCACAGCTTGTTTTCCACCCGCCCACCCAAAAGTCCTGTTAACCCCTGCATGCCAGTGGATAAGCTACCGCATACCACTGAAAACCTGCAAAATGTCATCGTGAAGCACGATACATTCAGCAGCGGTCACTGCTTTCACTGCAAAGGGGGCGCGTACTTCCCGGGAAGCAAGTTCATTCCCCTAGTGAAGGGCAGTAAAGAAGTGTCAAAAGGCAGCAGCTGAGGGCAGTTATTTCAGGACTGAGTTTAAAAGTACATTTTATCTGGAAACGAGATTCTTCCGATCTTCTGTTTTCCCTGTAATTCCCTTCTTCTTCAGTATAATTGTATGAAGTCTACCCATTCTGTCTGGTGAGAAGTGGCACAACTCTTCCTAGAGACTGTCAGTGCCCACCACATGACTCAGAGCAAGAAGTGAAGAAACCAAGACCTGGTAGGTCCAAAAAGCTGACTGGATTTTCCAGTTCATGAACAGATGACCAAGGTCAAAAGCTAGTCTTATACGTGAGACGCTTGGCCAAGCCACACCATTCCCCTGCAGCATGGGTGTCCAGTCAGTCACTGCGCTGAAGGTCAAGGTGATGTCAGGGAGGCTTTGGGGCAGAAATATTCAGAGATGTGTAATGGGTCAAGATACGCAAAGCACAGTAGTCATGTTCAAAGTCTACTTTGGTGTGATAGCTGTGAGAACCCCATAAACACTATAAAAGAAAAATAAAAGTTGCATGCATTTAAGGACGGGCAAGGATATGGAAAATGGAATAAAGGTCCAAATCCAGACACAACTACCAGTTACCTGCAGCCCTACTACCACCCAACGCACTATATTGAATGCAGTGAGTCTGACAGTTCTGTTCTGGCTGGTCATGCAAAGGGACACTCTTTTGGTCAGATCAGGCCATGCACAAGGTGGGTCACAGAACGGCATTTTGTTTTTACCAGGAGAATGCCCCGCACCAGAATGAGGAATAGTCACACCATGCATGCGGGTGCCCCAAATGAGTCTTCTGGACTCATAATATTTGATTTTAAATAAATGTGATGTACCGAGTACTGGGTACTTGGAGGTCCCTCTGGTTTCAGTGGAAGATGCCCATGGTCAGCCCAGTCCCTCAACGCCAGATAATCCATGTTGTACACTCCAGAAGAAATTTAAGGGACTGTTTTAAGACTCAAAGCTTTCATTGTCTTACCTCCCACACCCAAGATGCCAGTCTGACCCTTTGTCACCAGCAAGCTGAGGTCTGTCTTCACTGTTCACACAGACCCATGATTAAACCCACCGCAGTTAGCTGGACTTTCACACACTGAGATGCAACTCAACATAAGGAAAAGATTAGAATCAGGGTAACAAATTCAAGCAGCAGCAGTGCTCTGCTTTCACACTGCAGATTAGCTCCCTCCTTCCCACGGCATTCATAATTCCTTCTATTCCCTTGTTCAGGACTGATTAAATCTGTTTGCATCCATGACTGACTGGAGGGTTTTGCTAGCATGATTTAGATGGAGCCTGGCTGCCTAAAAACCTGACATTCCTACTTTCCCCTTGTGATAGCTGCTCTCATGACTCTCTCTTGCATGCTCCAACGCCTGGGCTTGCCAGTGTTGGGAGTTTATTTACCCTTCTCCATTCGGAAAAACAAAATATTGGGCAACAGATGTTTAACATAGACTCACCAGAGATGCAACTAAACATCAACATATTACCAGACATATCACCCCATCACTACTATTCACCCCTCCTTGAGACACTGAAGAAAACAACATTTTAACCCATCATAGGTTCAATGAAGGTAAAGCGTAAGGCATGCCTGCACTGCTTTCATTTGACCACATATGGCCATCAGACTTTGCCAAATGTCTTCTTCTCCAGCTCAAATTAACTATGTATGTTCAAACCACTTTGCATATGCCACCCCTTGGGCATGCAGAGGATTAATAAAGCTCACTGCATGCAGTAAAAAAAAAAAAAAAGTGCTGTTCAGATCCCACAAGGGATTCGAGTGATAAGGCTTTTGCTCATTTTCCCCCACCTTCAAACTAGAGCACATAGCAAATACCCTGGTTCTGATTTATTTATTTGTTTCCCCAACCTGCCAGTGGCAACAGATTAAAAAAGCCCAGTCCTCGCATGACAAGCTATTTTAATATTTCATGCCCTAATGTGCCAGGAAGTTTGACACTGAAACAAATGGTAAGAAAATCTCTCTGAAACTCCAAGAGGCCACAGCATGTGCCACCTTCCCGCTTTCTTTGCGGGGCACCTGAAAATTATTTTCAACATGGTTCTAGTACTGCCCTGCCTGACCTGTGCCTGCACAAGTTAATGCCTGGCACCTGCAAAGGTGCCAGAGGTCTCCCGTTGCTGGGAATGCTGTCCTGTTCTGTTACTCTGAAGGTTGTCCTTGGTCAAACTCTCTCCTATCCAGCACTAAAATTTCAGAACAAAATAAGTGTCATCCAGAGACAGAAAATTATGCCAGCATCCAATGGAGAAATAACCAACATAGAAATAATCGCAGTGGAAAGAGAAGGCATCTCTCCCCTTTCACCCCTACTTGCTCCAGGAATCCTGCAGTTTCACAAGACGGTCACAGCATTCCCCTTTCTGCAGGCATGAAACTAGCAGGGTCTGTCACTCCCCATCAGTCACCTTTTCTGCCTTGAGAAGGTGATCACAAGGAGCTCAAACATACCTTAGCTCCCGGAAAACACAGCTACTTATCTGAAACGGGTACGCAGCACTCACCTGCGCGTGCCACCCCAGAGGTCCTCTTCTACCCCTGCTGCTATCAAAGCTGCAGCTCTCCCGAGTCCTTTCTGCAGTCGGTGCTCGGCTGTGGGATCAGTACTGGGTCTCTGGGATCCTCCTCAGCTGCTCCGTCTCGCTTTCTGCCCCCCCTTCTCTCACACTTAATCTCTCTCGCCCTCTCTCTCTGGTAGGTGAAGCCTGTCACAGGGCTGTTAGCCTGCGAGACATCCAGATGATTTTTTTTTTTTTTTTATGGGAACCCGATGCACCTGCCTCCTATTCATTATTATTTCAGTCCATACCAGTAATGGTGCTGGACAAGTCTGAGATTAACATGATTCTTCAACGTTTCACAAGTCTGTTGGAATGGTGCTTTTTCTGCAGATTGTGTTTCCTCCTCACAGCGACTCATTAAAAACTTTCATACAACTGAATAGCTCTGGATGCTTTAAAGGAAACTGTGGCTTAATTGGCTTGAAACCAACCTGAGGAATAACTAGGGTTACCAACGGTTCAGATAAATTGAACTTCAGATAAAAGTGAGTGGCCAAGCACATTTACAGGTGATGCTTTTCCAAATACTTTCCTTTGTTAAATAACTCTTCGAAGAGTTAATATTATGAATATAAGAGATGGACAGAGCACTTCACAGCACCAGCTGACAGTGCTAATGTGAATTTATTAGCATGCAGTTGAAAAGCACGAGCCTGCACTCCAGTTACATGGCTGAGAGCAGGCTCTGTTACCCGCATAGCTTTGTACACCCCTTGGAATAAAACGTACCTCAGCAGCATTAACAGGGGATTAGGAAACATTAAGTCAGGCTGGAAATGCAGATCAGATGCACCTGCAGACTAGGTTCTGCTTATCAGGCTTCCTCTGCTAGGGGACATTTACCCAGAGTCACCTGGAGCTGATCTAGATAAATCCTGAGAGGAACAAGACAGAGTCCCAAAATAAAAGAGCCCAAGGCAGGAGATGAAGAGCCTTACAGAGTTTCCTCAGCTTGCAGAGGGTAGTGGGCACCCATGGATCACCCAAAGCTCTCCTTGCTCCCACCCCTTCCGAGGTCTGCAAGTTGCAGGCCTTTCTGGTATTTCATTGCTCACTGCAGAGATAGTCACGCCTTGGGTGATAATGTCAGGCATGGTCAGTAATTTCAAAGGCAACCCTGTGCAACACTGTGAGGGAGGGCAGGCATGAGCACATCAATGCTTCTAAAAGCAGGCGGATAAAGTTCAGCTTCCTCTTCAAGGCAGGAAATGGGCTTGTGGGATAAGCGGTACGCGAAGCACTTCAAGCACTGAAAGGTGGCAAACTCCACAGCCCCCATGATGCGACCTGGCCTGGAGTCACGCCACCTAGTCCAGCGCCATCCAACAGGAGAGGCAAGAATCTAATGTAATTTTCAAAAGTTTTGCTTCTAACCACTTGAAAGTAATCCCCCCACCACCAGGCACGGGCCTGTTGCCCCCCCTGCATAAACTATAGCTCCAGTGCACCAAGCCTTGGTAAGCAATTAGCTGTAAGAGGGCACAGCAGGAGGTACGAAGATAAACTAGCAGGAGGACACTGGGTTTGCCTGTACTTTCTAAGAAATCAGACAACCCAAATGCAGTTATCGGTCCCTAACACTTTTACTTTAGATTAACCAGTTTTTTTGTGTTTGGATTCTCAGACCCTTGGCATCACAGTGGCCAACTGAAATCTGCTGAGGATTTCCCACCTTGCCCCTCAATAGTTAACATCCTTCCTGTCGATGAAAGACCTTGAGCTGTCCCACTGCTGAGGTTATACTGTAACAGATGTAAGCCATAAAGTGCAGGTGATACATCCCAAAGAATCACATTTACACACCTTTATGCATATTTATAGTCAGCAAAACATAGAAGATGTTTTTAGTTAATGTTTTAGAGGAGAAAAAATACCTTCTGTCTCAAAAAGCAGAGAAGTACTAAAAAACCAGCAGATGCTAAGAGAGAAAATTAGAAAAATGCAGAGAGAAAATCAGAAATGCAAAAGCCCGGCTAGAACTCAGTCTGGCCACTGTTGTAAGGGATAACAAAAATGTTTTTAGATATACATTAACCAAAAAAAGGGAGCCAAGGAAAGTATCTATCCTCTGTTGGATGCGAAGGGTAATGTTGCCACTAGGGATGAGAAGGCCGAGGTACTTAATGCCTTCTTTGCCTCAGTCTTTAATAGTAAGACCAGTTATCCTGACGGTATTCAGCCCCCTGAGCTGGAAGGCAGGGACAGATCGCAGAATAAACCCCCCATAATCCAGGAGGAAGGAGTTTATGACCTGCTGCTCCACCTCACAAGTCACAAGTCCATGGGCTGGATGGGATCCACCCAAGAGTGCTGAGGGAGCTGGTGAGGAGCTCGCCAAGACACTCACCCTCCAACACTTATCAGCAGTCTTGGTTAACGGGGGAGGTCCCAGGTGACTGGAGGCTTGCTGATGTGACACCCAGCTACAAGAAGGGCCAGAAGGAGGATCTGGGGAAATACAAGCCTGTCAGCCTGACCTTGGTACCGGGAAAGGTTATGGAGTGATTTGTCTTGCGGGTGCTTGCCACGCAAGTGCAGGACAACTAGGGGATCAGGCCCAGCCAGCATGGCTTCCTGAAACACAGGTCCTGCTTGTCTAACCTGATCTCCTTCTATGACCGGGTGACCCACCTACTGGATGAGGGAACGGTGTTATCGACCTGGACTATAGTAAAGCCTTTGACACCATCTCCCACAGCATCCTCCTAGAGAAGCTGGTGGCTCAAGGCTTAGACAGGCGGACTCTTTGCTGGGTTAAAAACTGGCTGGATGGCCGAGCCCAGAGACTTGTGGTGAATGGCGCTAAACCCAGCTGGTGGCCGGTCACGAGCGGGGTTCCCCAGGGCTCACTGCTGGGGCCAGTCTTGTTCAATGGCTTTATCAATGATGTGGATGAGGGGATCGAGTGCACCCTCAGTAAGTTTGCAGATGACACCAAATTGGGCAGGGCCGTTGATCTGGTCGAGGGCAGGAAGGCTCTGCAGAGGGACCTGGACAGGCTGGATCAATGGGCCAAGCTCAACTGGGTGAGGTTTAACAAGGCCAAGTGCCGGGTCCTGCCCTTGGGTCACACCAACCCCAGGCAGCGCCCCAGGCCTGGGGCAGAGGGGCTGGGAAGTGCCCGGCGGAGAAAGCCCTGGGGGTGCTGGCTGACAGCCGGCTGGGCATGAGCCAGCAGTGCCCGGGTGGCCAAGGAGGCCACCAGCCCCCGGGCTTGTGTCAGCCCTGGGGTGGCCAGCAGGGGCCGGGCAGGGATGGGGCCCCTGTGCTCGGCCCTGGGGAGGCCCCACCTCGAATGCTGGGCTCAGGTTTGGGCCCCTCGGGACAAGAAGGGCCTGGAGGGGCTGGAGCGTGTCCAGAGAAGGGCAGCGGGGCTGGGGCAGGGTCTGGAGCACAAGTGTGCTGGGGGGCGGCTGAGGGGGCTGGGGGGGTTTAGCCTGGAGAAGGGGAGCCTGAGGGGAGCCCTTCTCGCTCTCTGCAGCTGCCTGAGAGGGGCTGGAGTGAGGGGGAGGTCGGTCTCTGCTCCCAGGTAAAAAGCTACAGGACAAGAGGAAACAGCCTCAAGTTGCATCAGTGTTCAAAAAACATGTAGACGTGGCACTTTGGGACATGGTTTAGGAGGCCTGGGGGTGTTGGGTTGGTGGTTGGACCTGATGATCTTAGAGGTCTTTTCCAATCCAATTATTCCATGATTCTATAAAATTTGTCTGATTGATAGACTTGAAAATGTGTCCCAGTTACTAGACTTTAGAAACCCAAAGGGCAGTCTTATGTAAATGTGCTTTACTTAGCAATCCTCTGACACATCCCTTTCCACTAACCCTCTTCAATGACTTGTAAGCCTGGGTATTCCCTTCCCTTTGACAGCACTCATAAAGAATATTTCCTATCAGACATGTGAGAGGACTCTACTGGAAGCCCACCAAATACTACATCTGAGCTGACTTGAGGATGACAGATTCCAATTCTAAGTTCCTCCCAAATTAGCAAGTGGTTATTGGTTGTCTCAAAATTGCATTTGTCAGGAATGAAAATTCTTTGCCAAAATAAGCTATTCAGGTTTATTTATGACATAGACAGATTTTGTTACTCTCCCACACAGCATTATCCTAAAACACTGTCAGCTCAGCCAGCCCTGGCCCTCTCCCCTTTCATGTTTGCAACCCAGTCATTAAATTGTCTGTTAGGTGTTGTTTTGAGGGCACAAAAACCTTCTCGCTCCTACATCAAATGAGGATAAACCACAGAAATTAATTACTAGTGCATTAAGTCTGAGAACCCCAAACCTTTGTTTTGACAGACTAAGAATACAATCCACTTTGTGCTTTTCTCAAGCTTTATACTCAAGAATCATGAAGTCTCAAGGAAGTGGACATGGACATTAGAGAGTTGTACAAATCATTGCGTCTCAGCCAGTTTTCAGGCTCCAGCATGTAGTCTTGGTAAGAGTGTCCTACAGTAAGGCACTACAACACAGCTTCAGATCCAAAGCACAGGCTCCACACCAAACCAGGATGCAGCCTGGTGGCAAAGCATCAATCTGAGGGGCCAAAGATCTATTTTGATCATGTTTGCCAACCCTCAAGCATCCAGCCAGAATGAGACATCACAGTTCCTTCAGGCACCTCAGCCTGCACAATTCACTATTGCCTTCAAAGGCCATACTACTCCAGTAATCACTGGAAGTCCTGCCTGTGGTGAGGCTGATGTCAGGTAGCTAGATTCTGTGGAGATCCAGCCCATCAGCTCCCGTTAGCCAGGAGCTCAGCATATGCACCTGGACATGAAGTGGTGGGTATGGTTCAAAGACAAACTCTATCAGATAAAGTGCTGGGATCCCTTCCATCACCCACGCCCAGGGAGTAAAGCCAAACTCCCCTCTTAGTTGTCCTACAGCCTTCTGCCAAAGGGGCAGTGAGCACCCGTGAGGCAGAGAATAAGTTACTGAAGCAATCAAAAGCCCTCAGAGCCCTCCAGGGGGTTTGGCTACAAGACAAACTAAGTGCCATTGCCACCAGAGCTGCTTTTTCAACTACTGCATATCCTTCCGCCCTACCCTTTGGCCACCCACATCCACTGGCTCAATAAATGAATCTGCAGGATAGCTGCAGGAGATCACCATGCTCCAGATATTCAGTCACATTAAAAAAAGATGGGCAAAAACCAAAACAGCAGGGATAACCAAACTGGGTTTCTGATTCACCTCTTCCAGCTTCATTGAAATGGAATTCGTACATGCCTAAGGAGATTCAGTGGAGCTCACCTGACCCGCACCAGTTACAGAGAGGATCCTGCCCTTGTAAGCTCTGATTGCTGTCTGGGTAACCTGACCTCCCGCCTGTGGGCACAAAACAGGCCAGATGACACCAAGCGAGACAGTAAGTGCCCAGCCCACAAATGCCTTCTTGGGTCCAGGCCCAAAGGAGGTCTGATATCACCCTGTCTTGGCTGACAGTTGCAGGGTTCTTGATGGTCTTGTGAGGGCTTTTACTGCATCATGACGGCAGCTGAGCTTTTTGCCCCCAAACGCCCCCAAACGCAGCCAGTTCCCTCATTTGTTCTCCCATGTGATAGTGACCCAATGTGTGACAGACACACGCCTTCATTGCCCACTACCAGTCACAAGGACAGGCCAGGGACCTCAGCAGGGAAATGCCTGTAAGAGCTGGATGCTGGGGAGCAGGAAGAGCTGGATGTTCTCTGATGGAAGAGGCAACCCCAGCAGAGGCAGGGCAGGGACTTTACTGACCTGGTGCACTCACCCAGCACCTGATGAGGGTGAAAATGTGACCAAAAAGCAATAAAATGTAACCAAATCAACTAGAAATGTTGTTATATGAGAACATGGAGTGTACAAATCAGTGTATCCATTGATCTGTGTTGTGACCAAAACAACTTGTGTTTTAGTATCTAGGTGATCATTTATATAGACAATGTGTTTTGTCAGTAGAGGAATGCATTTCTGTCAAAGAGAATGATAAAGTGTGGTTTCATGTATCGGACTGAGAAAACTGGCCAGAATTGCCAAGATTGAGAGCCCGGTAGGTAAAAGGTAATTCCGGCAGGGGGGGATCGCGACCACCGACTCACGGGCCACCAACCCAAGTAATACCACCTACTCAAAAGAGAACAATGGGAGAGGACAACTAAGCCTGTGCAATAATTTACATATGAAGCAAGAAAGTTTGTACCAATCAGCAAAAAGACAATAATGAATATGTAAATTTTTGATCTATAAATTGTGTGAGATGAGTGATGTAAGGTACGCACGCTTGGAGGAGCAATCCCCCGTGCACCCAGTGCTGCAATAAAGAATGCCTGCTCTTTAATACTAAATAGGTGTTAAAGAGTTGTTTTTGATTTTACCGTGTTTTTCGGTAACAAACAGACAGGTGATGGCAACAGGCTCCAACAACAGTCCTGTGATGGTCAAAGGCAAGGTAAAAAGTCATCCCAGGTCAACCTGGGAAATCCAAACAATTCAGGAACCAGCTTGAAAGCAGGCGCAACTATGGCAAAGAGCAGGAAGGGGATGAAGGCCCAGGCCTGAGTTTAAAAAGAGCTCCTGGGCCATGGGCAGAAAGTACAGTAAAGGGTCCCACGCGAGATTGCTCAGGGCAATTAAGGCCTATTAGTGCTTGCACAGCCCTGAGCCTGGATTTCAGAACTTCATTTATGCGACACACCAGCTCACCCAAGCCTTGCACCCAGCACATACATCATGCTTCAAATTCAGCTCCCCCCTCCTCCAACCCTGCGTTCCCTAAATCCTCCTGCTTCTGTCAGTGGTCCTGCTCTCTTGCTGATTTCCAGGCCCAGATGACCTCTTTAGCCCCTCTGCGTGTCTGTGCCCTCAGTAGTACTCATCTGCCCCACATCCTTCCCTGTTCGTGACTGAAGGGAATGGCAGGAGCAGAGCCATGGGAAGAGGAGGGCAGCAAGCAGAAAAGACACCGAGCAATGGAAAAGCAGACAAGCAAGCATAGAGAGGTTTACCTCCCTCTCCTCTCACTCCCCAGCATATGAGAGGAAAAATTGTACCGTTTCATGGAGGAGTATCTGCTCTTTGGGACTGAAGAGGAAAGTCCATTTTCGTTGGGAGTTTCTGTTGTTCTGAGATTTCCAATTGAGACGTTGCTCCCTTCCACACTTTCTCTGTCTCTAGAATGGATCTATGCGATCCCACTGTCTTAACTTTTAAAAAATATCGCAAGACTTTTCACAAGGAATTTAATGTGATTCCTGTGCCATGTCCTCCCTCAAGCGTATGCAGTGGATTGATCGCTGCTGTCTAGCACAAGTCTTCCTCCAGGCTCATCCCTGGGGACGCAACTACTGCCTTGCTTTTCACACTAATGTTGACTCTCTAAAATGCATCCCAGATTGTAATCCTTCTGTTTAGGATCAAAACTGCAACTATCTCTTGTGGAAAGAGCTCAGCAGTCTTCAGCAAAGTAGTTCCTTGCTAGGGCATACGAAGTTCGTCGTGCCATGAAGCTGTACCAGCTGTGAACCCCACCACAAGAGTCTCCTTTCGCCAGTGATTTCACTGACCCAGGGATGAGACAAGCACAGAACTGGAGATGCCTAGTGAAGAGCACCAAAGAATGACGGCCAGACTGCCATGTGGCCTAGCCCTGGCAGTGTTAGATGATGAAGTCACTGCCTGTACTTTGAGGCTCCTGAAGACACAGTTTCATTTTTTAAGCCATCTCAGTCTGAAGTGTTTGGACTGGACTAACGGGTACTGAGTTCCTGGAGCCTTCCCTGAAGTCACTGGGATCACTTGGATGCACATCTTGGTGCCCACTGGGAAGACCACTGGGGTACAAGCACCTTGGTCCTTCTGTGTATGTGCATATATGAGTCTGAGTGAATGAAAACATTTTGGTTTAAAATAAAGTCACCTTGCCCTCCTTTAGTGTCTCACACTGAGTTCTGCCACCTCATTGCAACATTATTCTCTAGAACCCAGCTAAGTTTGCAACTGCCTGGGAAAGGCAGAGCCTCTGAATAGGAACTGGATGGTGATACTCTATGTTGCAGCCCAGTTTACAGCTTGGGCTCTGACAGTCTCCAGGAGCTGCGTTTGATGTGTTGCCTTTGGTGACACACAGTCGCACGCACTCCCTATTTTCCCCCACCGAGCACGATCTGCCTGCTCGTGGTCGGGCAGACAGGCAGGCTCCTGTCTGACTGAAGGGTGGAGGGACATAGTGAGCAGGTCACTTTTCAAGGCAGGCCTACAGATAGACGTTTGATTGAAATGGGCAGGATAATGTCAGGGGTGCTGATACGTCACGGCCAGACTAGGAGAAGGGAGGAAAGGAAGAGTGGGTGTCAGAGACGGATCCTGTGTCAGAACGGGTATTGGATGAGGGAGGACCATCTTCTGGGAAGGGTGTCTGGGGTGGAGAATACCAGTGCCAGGAGCTGAGCAGGAGGAAACCAGACCCACGCAAAGGCCCTGATTAACCCTGTGTTAAGACAGGACCGGTCTGTAGCTGAGGCAAACTGAATGGCAAGCAAATTGCTTACAGTTTGGGCTTTACAAAGTCCAGCATGTCCTTGTCAATCTCTTTGACTAACAGATTGAGAGTCCCAGATGGTTCAGAACTGTCTATGACCATGACAGTGAATGGGTCGTCCTCTCAGCCATTCATGTGCTTTTCAGCTTCATTCAGTTTATTTTTCAGGCATATCTCATTTTACTCTCACCACTTACTTACTCCTCTCATTTCACCGAGCAAGCATGTCTACTCTGAAGGGGTTGTAACCAGAGCAAAGGTGTTATTCCTCCCACAGTGACCATACAGGGGCAGAGCCGCCTATGCAGCCCACAGCGGAGGACAGACGGGGAGAAACCTCACATGTTTAGCATCTGAAGGGACTGGCCTGTATTCCTCAGTTCCACTACAATTTTGGACTGCCTCTGGTTCCTCAGGGCCAGCTGGGTCACGCTGACAATTTCCCAATCTTCACTGGGATGAGGAATGCACTAGTGAGATGCTCCTTTTGGCCATCCTTACCATTCCTTTCATGGCAGTACTAAAGAACTTGGGTCCCACCCCAAACTGGCAGCAGCAGCAGAGTGGGAGGCTGCTGATGCAGGAGGGTCAACCTAGCACAGAGAGCAAGACTCCTGCCAGCCCAGGAAGACACAGAGAAAAACTCTAAAGAGCTCTACAAAGCAGGGACCAATCAAGTAAACCATTAACTGTTGCTGCTCACCTTCTGGAAGAATATGAAGACAAAATTTCTGGGCTTTGTGTTTATTAAGACTCCGTGCACATCTTTCAAAGTATGATTTTAGTTCTCTGTTCCATACATCTACACTAAAATTTCAGCTTTTTCTTCCTGGTGTAGTGTTTTCCCATCTATTCATCATCTTCTAAGTGGCTATCTCATATTCCAGGCACCTTTCTTTTCCCTGTCCTCTATTTATCCTGTTGTACAATTTGTATCTTCTTTATAGCTTATGAACTTACATCTCATTGATAAGAACATTGAGATCTGCAGTTTGTCTTCTCTGGAAGGGTTTTGGCCTCCTTCCTGACTCTCTAGGTATGCCTGCAAAAATAGAACATGCGCATTGCTGACTTATGACCATATCCTTGAGAAATAAACTTCCTTAAACAACAAGCCACAGCCGTCTGAGGCAGAAGCCAAGATACACAGGCCTTGCCACATGCCACAAAGGTCAACAGACCCAAATTGCTGGATCAGACTGGAGGACAGAATGCCAGAAGCAAAGGACATGTAAATCTAATGACTGTCAGCTTAACTATGTCAGCTGATGTCTGAGCTCAACCAGGGGGTGAAAGGAGAAGGATGGTCCCAGTTTACCTTTGCAAGTCTCAATGAATTGAGGCCTATTTCAAACATAAGTAGTTAAAGCAGTTCCTTAAATGTTTCACCCAGGAAATGGGTGAAACACTCTTTAACACTCAGCTATAGGGTGTATCAGGCAAAGCCATCTCCAGGTCCCAGGCAGCCAGTCACACCAACCTGGTCAGAAGGTGGCAGGAAAGCTGTGAGAGTCTACAGAGCAGCTGAGGCCTGTAGTGTTCTCTGCTGTATTTATTAAAAATGATTTATTATTTGCCACATCACATTGTCTTAGCCATTGTTTCCAGAGATGCAAGGTCACAGCACTTGTACAAGACTTGGATACAAGCAAAGCCCTGGTGAACCCAAAAGCCACCTAACTTGGTGGTTGAAAGAGGGCTGCGGCTGGGTCACCGAATTACAGAGGTGTCGGTGAAAGTGGGGTCTGGACGTCCCCAGTCCAACCTCCCACTCAGGGCAGGACTATCCTGACACCAGACCAGAGCAGCCATGGCTTTCCCCCTGAGGCTTAACAACCACCCCTCACTGCCCCCCAAGGAGAGAGGTTTCCCCCTCTCTGATGACCTGTCCCAGGCCTGCACCAGCTTCCTGGAGAAGTCTTTTCCTAGTGCCCAACCTGAGCCTCCTGAGCTGCAAGTTGTGGCCACTGTCCATTATAATTTGGCACGACGAAGAAGTGTTTGGCCCTGTCAACTTTGTGGCTACCCTTTGCTCTGCTGGCCATATGCCTTCCGATTTAGCCCAGTTAGCTTTATGATAAGCACACGTAGCTGGGTCATATTCAACTTGGCATCCTCCAAAACATATGTGTCCTTTTCTAAAAGACCCCAGGTCCTTTTCCAGGCTGCTCATTGTAGCAGCATATTGTCTCTGCAGACACTTAACTACATCATTCGAAACAGATCTGAGGAACGGCAAGTTGGGGACTGGACAGAAAAGCCACTCACACGGGAGGACATTGCCCCGGCTCTTACCCCTTGGAGACACGAGGATTTTGCCTTGCAGAACAGCCCTCCAGGACTCAGTATTTGGGATGGAAGCAGAGGTTGGGGGCTGCAATCATGAACTCCCATGGGAAGGGAGTTGTGATGGTGCTACCAAATGGCAGCTAAGACAGGAAGGAGCAACACAATATTGCAGAGGGTGTGAAAACTGTAAGAGGTCTCAGGAAAAGCTTCACAGAGAAAGTCTCATAGTTCTCCTTGGGACAGAGTCTTCAGGATCCAAAAGCAGTGAAAAGAAAGGCACAAGTAAAAGATCAGGCTTGCTAGCCAAAACCAGATGGCACCTTGGGACCCTGAGCTCAGATCTTGACAGCAGCTGTGGGAAGTGCAAGTTGAGTGCAGTAACACAAATTTGTCCTCCCTTCTTGTACCCTAAACTCAAAATCCAGGCAGGCTGCAGTCAATATGATGAAGAGCAGGGTATTCTATTCAGAGGGACCTGGGCAGGCTGAAGAAATGGGAAGACAGAAACCTCCTGAAGTTCAGTGAAGGCAAATATCAAATCCTGAACGTGGGCCAGAATAAGCCCATGGAGCAGGGCAGGCTGAGGGCCAACTGCCTAGGAGGCAGCTTTGAAGAAAAGGACTTGATGGACAACAGACTGAACAGGAGTCAGCAATGAGCAGTAAAGAAGTCCAACAGCATCCTGGGCTGCATCAGCAATACAGGCAGCACATCGAGGGAGGAAATTCTTCCCCTCCTTTTATGATGCTACATCTGAAGTACCATGTACAGGTTTGGGCTCCCCAGTTACAAAAAAGGCATGGACATACTGGAGCAAGTCCAATGGAGGGCCAACAAACAGGAGGTTCGGTAGGGGGTTAGAGCCCATGACGTACAGGAGAGGCTGAAGGAGCCAGATTTTTTCAGCCTGGAGAAGAAAGGATGCGGGGGGACTGAATTTCAATCTTCTGCTGCCTAGGGTGGCTTATAGAGAAGGCAGAGCCAAACTCTTATCAGCAAGACAAGAAACAATGACATAAGGTGCAACGAGAGCAGTTCTATTAGATGTTAGGAAAAAAATATACTGTGAGAGTCGCCAAACACTGGAACAACAGCTCAGAGAGATCATATCTCCATCCTTGGAGATATTAAAAATTTTACTGGACAAGGCGCTAATCAACCTGATCTAGCTTTGAAGAGGACTCTACTCTCAAAACTAGTCATTCTTTGAGCATGAGATTTGACTCAGAATTTGGAAAGTCTAGTGCAAAAAAAAAAAAGATTAAGTGAAGGATACAGGCATCAGTGGGCAAAAGGATGGAGAAGGAGGAAAAATAAAACTGAAGTTAATGAAATTTGTCAAAACAGTAATTACAGCAAGTATAATGATTCTGTTAATTTTAACCAGAATATATGAGAGGGTCAAATGAAGTTTCTGTGTACAAATACTACAGCAAAACTGAAGGAACTTGCTTTGTCAAAAATGTGGAAATGGATAAACGCTAAGAGGAGGTGGCAATCATGAATACAAGAGATCAAGATGAAGGGGGAGTGACAGTGCCTATCATCAAAGGCATGACTGTGAAGAAAGAAGGGCAAGCACTGCAGAAAAGAGAAATTCTGAGAGTAGGAAACCGCCTTGACAAAGCACCCCCCATAAGGCAGGTTGGGGGTGAAGCTTCCAAACCTCAGCATGCCAGAGTCAGGGATTTAGGATTCCTTGGTGACATTTATCTTCTAATCGTTTTGCTTGCCATGAAGACTGTCATTAAGGCTCTGTGAATAATTGCTGAAATGCTGCAGTCTGATATCAGTTATTATTAATACCTGGAAGTCCCAGCTTATTTGTGCGTGCTCAGAGAGGATACAAGTTGTTTTTATCTGCCTTCAGTGAGGAAGAGACCTTGAGGGATCAGGTTCCTTTGACCTTGCATAGGTGCTACAAAAATGCCACTCCTGCCAGGGCCTTTATGGCCCATTACTGCACTCAGGGCCCTGACTCTAATCCTCAAGTCTTTGTCACACCACAAAGTCAATTTTAAGTGTAAGATAGTAGTTCAGCTATTTCATCCCTATGTTGAGGCAGATTTTCATCTATCTGGTCCTTGAAATCTGTTGGTTTCATTTCATCTATATGTTCCATAACTTTCTGAGACTTCAGTCTGAGACAGATTCCAGTGGAGATGCTCACAAGAGACCCAAGCGTAGGGACCTCCACACCTAATGTAGAGGTAAACAAAATACTGGGGGATTTTCTGCTATGACCTTAATTTCCCAATGTCCTCCTTTCACACCTTTTACACACCTACAGATTCTGTCAGGTTTTTTGTCCTGATGAGTTAGAGGAAGGATGTGTTACTAGATTTTATGCCTTTCCCAACCTGCTGTGTTTTCAAAATCAAGATGTGCTTGATCAAGTAAAAATTGACAAATAGCATCCTAGGTAGGATTGTACAAATTCTTTCAAGCAAACAGTGCAAAAATCTAGATTAAAAAAAAAGATTAAATGGGTTCACTCTGCAGTGTTGAGAGGGTGAGAATGTGTGAAGCCTCAGTTTTAAATAATAATGATGGCAATAGTGATGACACCTAGGCTGACTTGAGAACAGAGTATACAGAAATGGAAATTACCATGACAGCAGGGGATGGAAAACTCCAAGGGCAATTCCAGCACAAGCTGATAAAGTACTGCTCTTCAAAAAATATCACTGCCAGCTTTTGATCCCAACTTTTGAGGCCCCCACCAGAATACGTGGAATGCTGCTCTTTGTCTGTACTCGGGAATGATTTGCTCAAGGAGGAAGATATATGGAGATGGCATCATGGGCTGCTCAAGGTAGTGGGGGGCAAGCTGCATTAATAAAGTGAATAAAGTTGGTTTGTTCAGCCCAACAAAAGAGAGTTTAACTATTAAATACCTGAAAAAGGTAAATACCAAAAGGGAGGACAAGGTAATAGAAGGACAAATGGAAATAACTGACCATAAAGAAGCATATCAGGAGATTTTTAACCATCAGATTTGGCTAACACAGCCTCCTAGCTGGAATAATGATGCAGAGTGTCTGACAGAGTTAACATAGATTTATTTATTTTTTAATGGGAACTCTGTGACACAGCTTTCTGCCACTCAAATTCAGAGGCCTTTTCTAAGGTCAGGAATGAAGTCTAGGAGGACGAATGGCCAGGAGACACTGAACTCAGAAACTCTTGGCCGCAGTAAATGCCAGTTGGGAGTGACTTGCTGTACAGTTATTTTGGCAATTTGTTGTCCCTGCCCCCAGGCATTCTTTTTCAATAGCCCAACTATAGCAAACTTTGTGCCCTGCTTGATAGGGCATCCATATATCAGGCCACCAGTAGGGCAATGAAGAAAGCTTTAAGCCACTCATTTAAACTAACAAGGCACCACTACACAAGCTTTGAGCACTACCAACGTCCCAGCCAGTGAAGCCCTTAGAATAAGAGGTTCCAAATCTTACCCGCTAGCAGGACCTCCACATCCTTTAGGTAGAAATCACAGGTTGGTATTTCATCCAGACAGAAATACCACTATTGTGTGTCTGTCTTCTCCTCTGCCTGTCATAGTGATGATTCTTCCATCATTTGGTGTGTACCCGTGCATACATATTTGTCTACATGTCTGCATAAGAGCATTTTACTGAGACCTGCTGAGTGCTTCAGGGCCTAAGAATCACAACAGTTGTCTTAGGGTTCATGATGCTGCTGACTTGCAATCAAGAATGCGGAAAGCTGTGACCCAAAGAGTATCCACTCCACCTCCTTCGGCATCCGGCTGACAATTGAGCTGACAGCAGAGTTAATGCTCCAGCATGCCGTGTCTAGTGGGCTGAGCCCCCTGCTGCAGACTATAAATTACACACAGCCAGTTTTAACACCTCTTGATATAGTTATGCACAAAAGCTTTCGGGTCCCAGTGGCTCTGTAAGCGGTCAGCGCATCTGCCTGTCCAAGCAGGTGTCAATAATAAGGAAATAACCCCCCTGGTGAGAGGAATTTTAGAAGCTGTGAGGAGAAGTCGCAGTCACAGGGAGGACAGTGTGAATGTGGCTGTATGCACCTAGTGACACCCCTGGGCACTTGGCTTCAAGGGCAGGAGCTCTCCCTGCAAATAGATCTCTCTTGGCAGAGGCCTGTGCCAAACACAACTGCTACAATAACAACAGTACTTGTACCGTGCCTTTTGGTTGAGGCCATTTTGCCGGACCATGAGTCCCCAGACTGTTTCCTGAGGAGGCGGGAAACACAGAGCTATTGCGTGATTTATTTATCATGAGAAATAAGCATTTCTGAAGCAACAACTGGAAAAATCTTTCTCCAGACTTTAGGACAAAACACACAAGACCTGACACAACCATTCTCCAGTCCACAGTCCCTTTCAAACCTACAGCGAGCATCCGGAGGCTCTCTGATTCATTCCTCCATGTTTGGTGAGATGTGCTGACGAATTTGATCGTGAATCAAAGGACTCTCGGTGCCATCATTCAGAAAGGAAATTCATCATGGAAACAGTAGCCAGGGAGCAAAACCAAATAAAAGTCTCTTCATACTCATAAATCAGCTTTTTCTCATGCTCCAGCATCCCCCAGGGGTGAAGAAGTGTCTTGCTTTGACTAATTTGGATGAAGTGGGAGAAGCAGACACAGGGTGGGGCACTGAGACCGGTGTCCTGCTCTGCGGCTCTGTCAGCAATCTCATCGCCCGCGTGCTGCTGTAACTTGGCCGTTTGCCGCTGACTCCCTGCAAGTATGGGCTGGGCCAACGCCACGTTACCACGCAAGTTCCCAGCACACACGTTCCTAATGAAATGATCCAGCAGAGCATCTACTCCAGCCAGTGCCAGAATCCACCTCCCTTCCACGTTGACCGTTGCTCTCTGTGCACTGCAGGAAGGTGAACCGGCTCACGATCAGGGCTGCTGGGTAGCACATGACCTTTGGCATGACCACTAGCAGTCCGAGAAGATGTCATCCCTGCTCCAGGCTTTTTGTCTCCACTGACATGGCCGTAGCATACTTTCCAGATCACCTATTACAACAGTGTAAGTCAGCACAACTCCATGTGAAAGCTGTTTACTTGGTGCTGTAGAGGAAGAACTGGCATTGGAAGAGGCTGCCCAGAGAGGTGGGGGAGTCACCGTCCCTGGGGGGTTTCAAACAACATGCAGACGTGGCACTTGGGGACATGGTTTAGGAGGCCTGGGGGTGTTGGGCTGAGGTTGGACTTGATGATCCCAGAGGTCTTTTCCAACCTTAATGATTCCACGATTCTAACTGGATCTGGGAAGTTGTGATCCCTTTGCAGCCTTTCAGAACACACCATCAAAAGAGGTCTCTGTTACTCTGCCCTACACTCTGTGTAGTGAAGAGCTGCCTTAAACCATCAATTACAACACACAGTTAGCTCCACTACACGAGAGTGTCACAGCACAGTCCTGGCAAACTGCCCTTCCTCCCACTTCTCCCTCATTAAGCTACTCGTCTCTTACTAGATCATTAATTAACTTGTCATCAGCAACTTGGCCTGGATTGAATACCCTGCATTCTCCCAAAGGAAACCATATAAGACAGATGGGACACCAAAAGCAGCAAGAGATTAGGGTGAGAAGACATGCAAAGCAATCAATATGTGTCTGTAATTTCAAGGACAGGCTTGCCAGGGGCAACAGTAAGATTTCAGCTGGCTTGGACAAACTGGGGATCTTCAAAATGTAGGTTGGCTGAGACCCAGCAACCTCATTTCAGTAAACCCACCACAGGGCCAGCAGAAGGGAGAGACCAGTAAAACCAGTAGCCTTGAAGAATAAATCTATTTATTGTGCCATTAAAGGGAAGAGCCCAGCCAGGGTCAACCTACCAATTCAGCTTGAAGCAGTTTCACAAGAAAGCTTTGTTTACACCTCACCTGACTCCCTCGCTTTGCTAATTCAGAAGCCAACGCTTGGCCTCAAGTCACCTTTTCCCTGAATTCTGCAACCAGGCTGTATTTCTCCCGTCTGCCACCCACTGAGCTCAGCAGATGCTCCGTGGCGCCGCTGCAAAACATTGAGCCAATACATGGAAGGAGGGGAGGGCAGCAAAAATGCTGGATGGGGAGGGCAGCCCATAAAATATACACCTGTTGTCAATCAGAAGCCAAGGCTTATGTCAGCCTGCTGCAAATATTTTCCCTTACACCTCGGTGACCTTTTCAATCATACTTCATGAGGGAGACTGCTCCCATTAAGTGCCATTTGATCCTCTGCTAATGCAGCAGTTATGAAAGGACCACAGCACTTGTCATTAGGATAAACACCTTTGCAGTGGGCAAAGGCTGTGGAGAAGGGGCACACACCCGCTCTCCCCTCTGCTTCCTCGGGGCCCTTCCCCTCTGTCTGCCCATCACCACTGTTACAGCTTCACATTTGGACGAGGAAAGCTGAGCCTGGCTGAAGCACTAACCACTGTCTCTGCATCTGCTGCCTCAGCAGGCTCAGCTGCCAGTGCCTAAGCTAGCACGCAAAGAAGAGGGTCTGATTTTCTGGTAAGTGGAATGTTCCTCTGCAAGAGAGCAATTCAGGATAAAACACTCAGTGTGCACTGTCCCTGCAACACTCTGGATCACATAGGCTCAATTAACTTTTATGAAGGTGGCTCTACTGCAGCCGTCCACCGTCCAGTCAGGTCTGAAAGCCCACCTGAGCTTTCAGCTTTATCACGTTTAGAAAAAACAGGTCTCAGGGGGAGCAGGAACCCACCTCCCCTGCTGCAGCACTCCTTGGCATGGCCCTCAGTCTTCATACACGTGACTGCAGCCTGTTCAGGTGGCACACAGAGGGATTCCTGGACAGGACCTCCATGGGGCTGGGACTAATGGGTGGATGGGGGCTGCTGCCCTGCAGGACTGGCCCAAGAGAGAAGAGCTTGGAGGTCAGGGCAGCCTCTCCACCAGGAGCATGCAGAATGATGGCCACAATTCTGGGTACTGGGAGAGGCGAGATCCTGGAGGACATGGATCCCTGGTTTGATCTGGTGCCACGTTTCTCTGGCCTCTTCAGAGTACAAACTAATGCTGCCATTAAAGTCCTGCCAGCTGGCTCCTTCCAACTCCTGGTCACGCTCAGATGAGTGACCAGGACCACAGTATTTCAATAGCCCTTTGAGGAGGGTGAATAAATTCATTTCTCTGCCCCACACCAGAACTGTACCCGCACAGAATCCAGCTCTTCAGCCCTGTGGAGAGACCTATGAACTCCTGAAATGGGACTGACTTTAGAAGAAATGGCACACATAGGCAAATTAATGTGAATTAAAAGGTACTTGGCTTCTGCACTGAAATATTTGTCGAATGAGAAGGAAAAGCAATGAAATCATAGAATCATAAAATGTCCTGAGTTGGAAGGGACCCACAATGACCACTGAGTCCAACTCCTGTCCCTGCACAGAACAGCCCCAAAATTCACACCATGTGAATGGAGTGAATGAATGTCTCTTTCTTTTCCAGTTGCTTTGTTGTTCCAGCCCTGGCTCTCTAAATTGTGGTAGAAGCCTCCTGGATCTAGGGGAGCAAGAGAACACCTCCAGCCAGCAGAAGTAGCTGGGCTGCTGTTGGCAGCTGTGACGGATGGTGATGGTGGTAGCAGTGTTTGGGGCCACCTGGGCTGCAAGAGTTCAAGGTGTGGGTGCCTGCCTTGGTCTATCTGTCTGCCGTGAGCGGTATGAGATTGCTTTTGGGCAAACAGGAGATGAGTCTGCAGAAACACTCAAATATTAGCTGCCTTGGGTTTTAAATAAATCCCTTCTGGAAAAGACATCTACAGAGTGATGTTATGTTGGTCCCTGTGCAATGCCTCAAATCATGTCTGTGTCATAAAACACAGAATCACAGAAGGGAAGAGACTTTGGAAGTCTCTAGCTCAAGCCTGAACTTCTCTAAAGCTGTACCTCTGAGGTATTTTTGGCAGGCTAGAGCTCCATCACGGGAGCAAGCAGAAAAAATGGCAGTGGTATTACAGGATCACAGCTCTCTGCACCAGTACGAGCTGGTTATTGTGAACGCAATGGTAATCTCTGCCACTGGGACACCCTGCAGCCCTGGCCCCCGCTCCTATGGACTATCTGGCCATCCCTGTGTTACCAGTCATGAGTATTCCCCAACAAGGAAAGAATCATCAAGGCCGGCAAGGGACTGTGAAATGTGTCCATTGCCACAAGATGTCATTTTTAGCAGAATTTTGCTTATTTCTGTTGCACTTCAGGTAGAAGACCCATAGAGATCTAGGGAGGTCTCACAGCACACTGAGGGCCCTCCTCCAAGAGTCTGGAGGAAGCAAACACTGAACAGCAAGCGGCAAAGTTTCCTGCGGAGCAACTGCGGGTCACCAGCAGTAGCTTTCTGTAGGCAAGACAAAAGAAGTAACGGAGGAAATAATGGAGACACTCTCCACTGGCTTTAAATCACCAGGAAGAGGTTTCATCCCATCTGACAAGCAGATGAGTGGGCTTTCCCACAGCTTGCACTGTGTGCATAGAAAAGACAAACAATACGGCTCTGGGAGATCAGACTGTTGAAATATAAAGGGAGAGATGTTATCCTAGCCCTCAGGAGAAATTTCTTGGCGTGTGAGTGCCATCCAGGTGGTGATAACTGGGTATAATTTATTCAGGTAGAAATCCCTCTTCCCACTCTAACAATGTTTTGTTTGCTCTGTCCTGAATAACAAGCCCACCGATGCCCCAAAAATGATGATCCACAACACATGTGCAGAGCTCCTAATACTGTGCAATGACAAGAAGTTTCATCAACTCAGATAAATCTCCCTGCCTTCTCGGTGACAGTCCCTCATACTTCAGATGTCTCACTTCCCCTGCCTGCCAACATTTGAAATCTATAAATAGGGCCAACTGGGAGAGAAACAGGGGATGTACACTGCCACCCACTAGATATCTGTCAGGCTGGGGCATACCTTTGCAGGGAGTTAGTGGTAAATAAACAACGCAGCACTAGGCAGCAGGGGCCTGACCCTGCAGGGCTGGGGCAGTCTGGCGGATCGCTAATCAATCCAGAGCTCCCTCCAGAGCAGACTGGCTCTGGGCGATTCTCCAGCTCTCCTGCCACCTCAGGAGCACATGTCCCCGCTGCTCCGCCTGCAGCAAGGCTCCAGCAGAGACCCCACATCCCTGCAGCAGACCACGCTGAGCTGACGCTGAGGTTCAGGAGGCGACTGGGACGCCCGGCGCAGTGCTCACTGACCCTGGTGTCAGCCTTTCCATCGCTGCCAGTGCCCTCTGAAGCAGGATACCACCACCTATCTACCAGTGCCTTCCAGTACCCTACCAGTATCTTCCAGTGTTGCGCCAAAGACCCTCTGGCACAGCAGCCAGCTCTCATTCCCCTCCCTCTGCACAGAGGCTGCTCTCAGTGGTTTGCAAGTCCCAGCAGTGGAGATCGCCCATGTTTCCACAGAAAAGGCAGGTACCTCCCTCCACAGAGGTTCTTTGCTCCTACAGCCAGAGGCTGAATCTTGCTCTGCATTACACACCCCTTTGTCACTGAGCCCAGGAGAGCAAAGGAGGGAAATATGATTATTGGCTCACTCCTGCTGCTCGTGGGACCATTTGTCACACAGAGCCAGAAGCCCAGAACAATCCAGCGCAGGTGTTGGTGATGGGGGAGCGTTCAGTGGTGGTGTGTCACATTTGCACTGGCCACTCCTGTCAAAAAATACCACTTGGAACCTACCCTTGAAAACATCCTGACCAAGCAGAAAGCCACCACAGCAGTAGTGCAGAGCTGTTTCAGTGCCCAGGCCCTCTTTTGTCTTCCCTTCCAAGGAGGCGCCTCTTTGACAAGCAGGAATGGCTCTTTGGGAAGTACAGAATCACCTGCTTTCCAGTCAGTGTCTACTAGCTGGTAAAAGCTGTTAATTGCCTCGTATAGCCTTCTGTCAGCAACATTATCCCCTCCCGTCCTGCTGAGACTGGGACGAGGGATTGTCCTGCTCAGTGGCTGCAGTGGGACACGGAGAGGGGAAAGGTGAAATATGAGAAATAATATCCACGGCAGCAAGCAAAGCTTCCCGAAAAGACGTAAGGGAAGCAGGACTCCAAGGAGAGAGGAATGATGGGGGAGGAAAAGCATGGAGTTCTCTTGACAAAAGTCCAGGATCATTTTAAAAGGGCCCAAGAAATTATTTTTTAAAGTCTATTTTTAATACAACCTACATGCGTGATGAGAGCGCTGCCTGCCACCCTGCTATCTTATTACCTCCAAGATTAGCAACAAAAAGATTAATTTAGACAGGACAGAATATTTTCTACAGAAGTGTCACTGCCTTCTGGGGAGCAAGTCTGACCCGAAAAGATCACGTACAGGGAAATCCCACACCACAGGCAATCCCTCACGGATTGGAGTCCCCCAGCCGGAAATACAACAGTTTGGGTTAATTTCAGCACAGCTGGGGTGACTGCCGATGACAGCGTGTAATGGCTGTAATATGTCACTATAATTGATCATAAATATATGTACTCCACTACAGTTGATAACAAAAGCTGCAGAGACAACAGTGGATTAGGCCTACACTCCTATTCTCTGAGGAAAGTTCATCAAGCAGCTATTAAACACTGAAATGAGCCCGCAGTCTTTGGTGTAGGAAGTTCCTAAGACACAGACAGACAGATGGACGTGTGAGGCAAACCGGAGAGTGAATCCTTGTGCACTAGCACAGCTCTTGTACCCTGCCCCGCGCATCGCTGTCACACGGCGAGAGAAGCAGGCTGTTTGGCTCGATGTTCTCAGGTGATGCCTTATACAGAATCACAGAATCACACACAATACAGGTGTACTTATGCGCTTGTATGAAAGGGTTCAGTGTAATATGGGGGGACTGCAGGAGCTTCCCACCTGCACGTCCTCCATGTCCGTGCTTGCTCTTCTGGCTTATGTCTTAATTCCTCCAATTAATATAGAAATAAAAGGCTTATGATCACTCCCTGTCCCTTTTCCGAGAGGACAGCCCTCTCCAGTGCTGGTCCACACAGAAGATGACAAGCTACTGTAGCTGGAGCCTCTGTGCTCTCCTCCTTGAGGCTCAGCCTCGAAGTGAGAGGCAAAACTCCCATCCACGTTGATGGATACGTAGGTATGGCCCATCTGAGGAATCCCAAATTAAAAGCTGATGGCACAGC
Organism: Phalacrocorax carbo; assembly: GCF_963921805.1. Classification (NCBI taxonomy): domain Eukaryota; kingdom Metazoa; phylum Chordata; class Aves; order Suliformes; family Phalacrocoracidae; genus Phalacrocorax; species Phalacrocorax carbo. Next base: position 1,588,438 of record NC_087535.1, read on the forward strand.
CGAGAAGGCACAGTGTTTGGGTTGTACTGAGGGAACTTGGCCACTTATTAACATTTTTGCATTCTCTTCTTTGCCAGAGAAACTGAGCATACACTTTACTTACACTGAAAATGACCTCCCCCAAACGCAACTGAATCACTTCTCCAAGGTGCTACTAACATTTCTGGAGAGCACCATGCTCTGAGGGAGTCAAATACAGATGGGATCCTACAACCACAGCCCCCACCCAGTCCCATTGACCCTTTCACACACTGGCAATTCATTCTGCCCAGGGGTCTCCACAGAAATCACTTCACCCTTTCCGAAACAGAGCAGCTGTTTAGCAGCAGCTCAGCATGGTGGGTCAGAAGACAACAAATCCCATATTCAGCTAAGACTTGGGAATTTTTAGGGAAACAAAACCCCAGCTGTGTAAGTTGGAAGAAGGCTGAGATACCTGGTCCAATACGGCTGCTCCTGGAACAGCACCAAGCAACCCTTCCAAACCATGGGGACTTGGCTTTAAACTGCCCCCGAAGAAGTGACCTCTGGCAGGAAAGACTTCTTCAGTCTCACGTGAAGTATTTTTCCCCAATCTGACCCAGAAGAAGGGATCCCTGACTATAAGCCCAGCTCAACAGCTCTTAGCTGATGAAGTTTGCAAGAGTAGATCCCGGTGTGATGTGCCTGGCATGGCTGTGGCCCAGCAGGATCATGACCTTAGAAGGTAAAACCGAGCTACAGCAGGCCTGATGCCAATAATACACTTAGGCCTAAATGTTCCAGTGTTTCATGCCATTACATCAAAAATCTTGGAGAAACTTATTTCTGGCTGAACCAGGTGTCACAGTAAAGACTGCCAACTTCAGTGTTTCTCTGCCAAGTCAGGAGGAGACTTACAGGGAAGCCCGCGCAGTGCAGAGATGGGCGCAAAGGAATCAAACAGCACAGGACTGTCACCAGAGGCTGTGGCCGCTCAGTCTCATAAACATGATCTATCACCCCCAGCCTGATTTTATTCCTTCCTCTCTCCCCCTCCACCACACACACATTAGTGGGAGGACAGCAGGAAGGGTGTCACTGATGCTTCATAGACATCTATACACCCAAATGTGCTGTACGCACCGCCTCTGCGGAGAGTGCTCTACACTGGTGTCTTAGAAGATGAAAAAAGTTATGTGTCTGGCTCTGCAAGGTCTCTACCTGCCCCAACTCCATAAAAGCGCATTCCCCTGCCCCCTTAGATGGCAGCTCCAGCAGATGAGGCTACTTCTCAGCCTCCTGTGTGGTTCACAGTAGGGCTGCATCACCACACAGGCTCCCAGGATCCAGGACAGAGCATCAGCTCTTTACAAATACTTCTGGCCACAGAGAATTCCCTTTTCCCTCTTACAAGGTGTCATGATTTTAGCTGGGATAGAGTTAATTTTCCGTGTTCCCCCTATACTCAAGAAGAAATCTTGAAAGAGAAAGTCAACTTGTTTAGAAAGAGATTATGAAGAACAACAGGTGCCGATCGCCACCACAACAGTGCACCGGCGGCAATATCGCACCAACCGAGACTCTCTGATCCCCATCCATGAGCTCATTCACCAACTGAGGAGCCAAGGAGTCATCAGTAAGACCCACTCACCCTTTAACAGTCCCATATGGCCAGTGCGGAAGTCAAATGGAGAGTGGAGGCTAACAGTAGACTACCGTGGCCTGAATGAAGTCATGCCACCACTGAGTGCTGTGGTGCCAGCCATGCTAGAGCTTCAATACGCACTGGAGTCCAAGGCAGCCAAGTGGTATGCCACAGTTGATATCGCTAATGCATTCTTCTCAATCCCTCTGGCAGCAGAGTGCAGGCCACAGTTTGCTTTCACATGGAGGGGCGTCCAGGACACCTGGAATTGTCTGCCCCAGGGGTGGAAACACAGCCCTACCATTTGCCATGGATGGATTCAGACTGTACTGGAACAGGGAGAAGCTCCAGAACACCTTCAATACATTGATGACATCATCGTGTGGGGCAACACAGTGGAAGAAGTTTTTGAGAAAGGAGAGAAAATAGTCCAAATCCTTCTGAAGGCTGGTTTTGCCATAAAACAAAGTAAAGTTAAGGGACCTGCAGAAGAGATCCTGTTCTTAGGAATCAAATGGCAAGATGGACGTTGGCAGATCCCAATGGATGTGATCAACAAAATAGCAGCCATGTCTCCACCAACTAGCAAAAAGGAAACACAAGCGTTTTTGGCTGTTGTGGGTTTTTGGAGAATGCATATTCCAAATTACAGTCTGACTGTAAGCCCTCTCTATCAAGTGACCCGGAAGAAGAATGATTTCAAATGGGGCCCTGAGCAACGACAGGCCTTTGAACAGATTAAACAGGAGATAGTTCATGCAGTAGCTCTTGGGCCAGTCTGGGCAGGACAAGATGTAAAAAACGTGCTCTACACCGCAGCCGGGGAGAATGGCCCTAGACATCGCCGAACGGGAAAAGTGGCCAGTGCTGTATCTCTGTACTGACTCCTGGATGGTGGCAAATGCCCTGTGGGGCTGGCTACAGCAGTGGAAGCAAAGCAACTGGCAGCGCAGAGGCAAACCCATCTGGGCTGCCGCACTGTGGCAAGATATTGCTGCCCGGGTAGAGAACCTGGTTGTAAAGGCACGGCATGTGGATGCTCACGTCCCCAGGAGTCGGGCCACTGAAGAGCATCAGAACAAACAGCAGGTGGATCAGGCTGCCAAGATTGAAGTGGCTGAGGTGGGTCTGGACTGGCAGCAAAAGGGTGAACTATTTCTAGCTCAGTGGGCCCATGACACCTCAGGCCATCAAGGGAGAGATGCAACATACAGGTGGGCTCGTGATCAAGGGGAGGACTTGACCATGGATGTTATTGCACAGGTTATCCACGAATGTGACACGTGCACTGCAATCAAGCAAGCGAAGCGGGTAAAGCCTCTGTGGTGTGGGGGACGATGGCTGAAATATAAATATGGGGAGGCCTGGCAAATTGACTATATCACACTCCCACAGACCCGCCAAGGCAAGCGCCATGTGCTTACAATGGTAGAAACAACGACTGGCTGGAAACATCTCCTGTCCCCCACGCCACTGCCCGGAACGCTCTCCTGGGTCTGGAAAAACAAGTGCTGTGGCGACATGGCACCCCAGAGAGAACTGAGTCAGGCAACGGGACTCATTTCCGAAACAACCTCATAGACACCTGGGCCAAAGAGCGCGGGACTGAGTGGGTGTATCACACCCCCGTCACGCACCAGCCTCTGGGAAAACGGAGCGGTACGATGGACTGTTAAAAACTACGCTGAGAGCAATGGGGGGTGGGACATTCAGGCCCTGGGGTGCACATTTGGCAAAAGCCACGTGGTTAGTCAACAGGAGGGGATCTGCCAGGCGAGCTGGCCCTGCCCAGTCAGAAATCCTACATACTGTGGAAGGGGATGGAGCCCCTGTAGCACACGCAAAAAGTACGCTGGGCAACACAGTCTGGGTCCTCCCTGCCTCCGGCAAAGGCAAACCCATTCGTGGGATTGCTTCTGCTCGAGGGCCTGGGTGCACTTGGTGGGTGATGCGGGAGGATGGAGAAGTCCGATGTGTGCCTCAAGGGGGTTTGATTTTGGGTGAAAACAGCCAATGAACTGAATAATATTCTGTTAATTGCTATATAATGTTGTATGTCATCACTACTATGGTTGCTATATGCCATATTAATGGTCTCATGGTGGGAATCTCCCAATTAATAATAATAAAAAATGAACTTTCAATTGAACCAAGCAAAGTGCAGCAGTGATAGAACAAGGACTAACAGTGCAGCGGTGATGGAACGAGGACTGACTTCAGCGTGCAACGATCCAGCACCACACACAGCGCCTCTCTGAGACAATCATACAATAGATGGAACCCAAAGTCATGGACTAATGAACTCAATGGACATTTCATGGACATTTTACAGGGGTGGTCCATAGACTAGGGGAATGATAAATGAAATCTGTATATTCTGTTAAAGGATGAGAAGGCGGGTAGGGGTTATTGAAATTGTATTGGATAGTATGGGACCTGAGCATGATGTAAATGATATGGAATAAGGGGTGGATACTGTCATGGTTTTAGCTGGGACAGAGTTAATTTTCTTCCCTGCAGCTGGTGCAGTGCTGTGCTTCGGACTTAGTGTGAAAACAATGCTGGTAGCACACCGATGTTTTGGTTGTTGCTGGGCAGTGCTTGTACTAGTCAGGGACTTTTCCAGCTCCCCAGGCTCTGCCGGGGGCACAAGAAGCCAGGAGGGGAGGGGGCACAGCCAAGAGAGCGGATTCAAACTGACCAAAGGGATATTCCATATCATGCAATGTCATGCCCAGTATGTTAACTGGGAGGGGCTGGCCAGGGGAGGGAGGCAGCAATCGCGGCTCGGGGATGGGCAGTGTTGGTTGGTGGGTGGTGAGCGGTTGTATCGCTTGTGTTTCTGGTTTTTTCCTTTTCCATTTTATTATCTTATCATTATTGATATTGTTATCATAATAATTATTATAATTATTATTTTATTGTAATTATTAAACTGTGCTTATCTCAACCAACAAGTTCTTTTGCTCTTCCAATTCTCTCCCCCATCCCACAGGGGTGGGGGGAGTGAGCGAGCGGCTGCGTGCTGTTTAGTTGCCGATAGAGGCTGAACCACAACACAAGGTCTCTGTTCTTTACTCAGGAAAGCACACCAAACTCAAGCAGAGGGACACAGTGTGGACCACTGGCTAGAGCACTGCCCTGGGGTGTAGCAGCTCTCTCTTCTAGTCTTAGCACCGCAAAAGGCTTGAGTGAACTTGAACAAGGCCTCTCTCCTCAGCTCTCCTGTTTGTAAACAGTGAATATTTAGACTGGACATGGCTTCCAATCTAGGGGCAGAAGTAGCCTACGAAATGGTTAAATGCAACTAAGGTGGAGAAGTGTGAGTCAAGCCCTGTGGGACACAAGCCATGTCTGGGGTGTTTTCCCCTCACCGCTCCAGAGACACCCTGCCACCCACACAACAAGTCTCCTCACCATCACACTTCAAGGTGCGAGTGAGCATTTGCTGCACAGCCGTGAGCCATGAGACCCAACACCAAATCCCATGGTCCAGATTTACCCTTTCCTGGCTGTTACATTAATGGTTGCTCTCCACTCCATTCATCCCATGAGAGGTCATGCTTGACAGAGGGTCCTTCACAACACCAACCTGTCTGTGCATGACCAAAGGACACACGCTGACACTGTATCTCCTGGGTTATCAGAGTCCAGCATGCTGGGAAAGCCACATCTTCTGTCAGCTCCCACGCAGGCACCAGCTGCTCCTGCCTGTGATTCACAATGTTTGTTCGTTAACATATGCTCAGAAATCTCTATGAGGCTTCTGCAGGTCTTTTTAAGACTGTCAGGTCTTCCATACTGAGATCTTAATGTATCCTCAGAAGAGCTTCTTGTGACCCTCACAAGTTCTTCAGTCACGCTCACAGAAACCCTGTAGCACTGCTGCATACCATTTGATCGAGGAAACCAAGGTATGTCGCCAGAAGCCACTTCCTTGGAGCAAGGGAGCTGACAGCAAAAAGAGAGAAGAATTGCTATTCCTTGGTCTAACCCACCATCCTGCGCTACAAGAGAACTCTGGGAGGTTGCATCCTCTCCTGTCAGTTTACAGTTCTGAAAGCATTTTGTGAACAGGTTTCATTTTCAGCTTAATACAAAGACCTGATCATTTTGCTGTAGGTGAAGAATGAAGTGTCTTTTCCCTGAATTATAGGATGCCTTTTATATTGGTAGGCTGTATCTCCAGGATATTTACAAGTTAATCTGTTTGTCTACAATTTAAAATAAATTGCCCTTTAAACATCCGGCAGCTGATGTGATCCCATTGTTGTGCTGGAAGAAGGTTTACAGTGTAGTTGCTAACACCCACTTCCAGAAATAACAACGACAAGCTCTTCTTGTGTGTCCTTAGCTGCTGGTCGTGTTAACAAAAATGCCACCTGTCCTTCAAAAGCTGACACCACGAATACCAGCAAGGACTAATTACATGGGTAAGGGGAGAGTTCAGGGCATTAACGCTGATGCCTGATGCATTTCCCCTCTTTTACAGAGTTGTGTTTCTTTGTTTCCTGTGCCGATCTCTGATTCCCTCCCCGCCCCCACCAAATGAATTGTGTTTGGCCTCTATTCCCAGGACACTGCCTATGGAAAGCTCCTCCAAGGCACCTCTCTCACCTGGCTGCTGCTAACAAAGTGAAAGGCAGAAATCGGGAATGAACGGCCCCATGAAGTAATTCCTAATCCTGTGGTCTCCAAAGTATGATGAAGCCTGTTGCCAGACCACTGTGCGAGTCACGGATCTCTGCAGGCCAGTTGCAGTGGCTAACATCAACCCAAATCACTCAGAATCCAGGGCAAGATCTCTAAGGGTTCAGGACCCACTACTGGAGCTAGATTTTTGAAGGGACCTGCATTGAGCACACCAAGAAATTCAGGAAACATGCCCACATCTGTTGGATCTGTATAGTGGTGCGCCTACGAATGAGGACAAGGCTGAGCAACAGGTAGGGAGAAATAAAGCAGCAAATCTTGCTCCCTCCAGCCAAACTTTCTCTTTTTCCACTGCTGCTGGGCTCTAAACACAGCGACAGTGATGACATCCAGAAGATAACTGATCCCCCTGCATCTAAGTTACCTGGGACAGACAAAAAAGGCTGCTGGATAGGGGAAAGCCAGCAAAAAAAGGGAAGAGAAAATGGTCTCCTGGAGGTGGTGTGTGTGAGATCTCCCTCCTATCGCTACGAAGGAAACGCACACGCAGCTAACCCTCCCTTCCAAGGAATCAGAAACCAGTCTGTTGAAAAAGGAGCTTGAAACTGAATTGCAGCTTTCAAGCTCATCTTGCATTTGGTGGGTCTGACTTTGAGGCACCCACCTAAAAACCCGATCCCTGCATTCAGTGTCTCAGCTGCCTGGGCTGCTCCTTTACTTACTGCAGGAGGGCGGCTCAGTGGCCTGTCCCCAGTTCAGGCTGCTTCGTCCAGGCGACTACCCAGCTTACTCCAGCCCCACAAGCAGCAGTGGTGTGTACCTTTGGGCTGCAGAAGAACACAGAAAAACAGATTGCTGTGACAACAAGATAAAAATACCTCCTCACCAATCGTGCTGGGAAAGTTGGTAACATAAAACCCCTGTGGTCATCTGGCTATTAAATCTGTAAAAACTCAGTCATTTCACAACATTGACAGCATCCCACAGCCAGGCCTAAGATTCTGCTCTGAAGTAAGATCTGTGAGCTAGCACCAAAGAGGTTCTTCTGCTCGGCAACACTGGAGTAGGAGGAACAAATTAGAAGTCCCTTGTGCATCTAATACTCAGGATTATTCTCATGGAATATCTCCTTGCATCAGCCCATCTTATGTCGGCCACGGTCCCGTAACAGACTCCAGCTGAGTGTGGGGGGAATGCAGCCACGGCAGCGTCAGTATTTTACACAGTACAACAACAGGGTGAGAAAATGCTTTTACATAGGTAATTCCCACACCTGGGTGCATGGAGTGGTGTGGGGCATTTTAAAGGCTGGCAGTCCCCACAGTCTATACATTCTACAAACCCTACAACAAGCAGTTTTGATCAATTTAATCTATTTCTCTATTGTATAGAATTGTCTAACTCAGAAAAGTTAAAACTATACGCCAGACAGACATTCCCCTCTGATTTACACCTATTTCTGGCTGAATTTATCTCACTTTAGTCTTCTCATTTTTATTTTCATCAAGGAAGCAAACTCTGTCCGGACTGGAAGCACCCCCCGCACGACGGGCCGTGGCTCCCCGTGCCGCCGTTGCAGACAGGCGGGATGGGGCTGCAGCGCGGCGCGGCCCCATCGCTGGAGAGACACGGCCACAGCGGCCTCGCCCTGCCCGGCCCCGCCAGGCGACGCACAGCCGCTCCGGCCGCCAGCCGCACGGTTTCAAGAGGTTAAACCAAAGGTTTGGGGCTCTTTTCCCTTCCATCAACAGAAGCTTTTTACATGAAAGAGAAATGGATCCTGACTTTACCCGGCACCACAGCCAAAGAGCTCTCGTAAATCAGCCAAATGCCCGAGCGAGCGGAGAAGCAACTCGACCCACGCGGCTGCAGCACGGAGCTTCCCGGGGAGCTGCCACGGGAGCAGGGCCAAGGCCAAGGTTATTTCCATACTTGCAGTTAAGGGTGCGGCCACAGAAAATGGGGCAAAACCCAAGACACTTCTAGAGCCAGAGCTCAGAAACGTTCTCTTTGGGCAAACACAAGGCCCCACGGCCTTGGGAACGCACAACGTTGTTATTGGCACAACGACGGAGCAAGGATGAGTCATGGGTTTCTAACACAAGAGGCTGACTGCAGACCGGTGGCCTCTGAGCCTAGACGATCATGAATAGCATTTATAACCAGACATCAGCCAGACAACATAGCCAAGGGCCACTGTGGCCCGGGTTTTCCCCTTTGATGGCAGAACACCACCTTTTGTGGGAACGCCGCGAGGCCGGCTGAGGGGAGCGGCCCGGCATGCAGAGCCCGCTGCTCTGAGGGAGGACGGGGCTCTCGCGGGGCTCAGCCCCAGGACGGGGCGGCATGGCCTAACCCCGCCGGGCAGTAGCGCTGCCGCCCGGGCACCCGCCGGGCCGATGGCCGCCCGCCCGCCGCCCCGTCCCCTCAGCTCCGAGAGGCGGGACGGGGGTGCGGACCGGCTCCTCAGGACCCGGCGGGGCGACCTGCCTTCCGACTGGCCGCGGGTACTGCCTGTCACGGGGCGTCACCCTCCGCAACCAATGGGCGAGCAAGGACCGGGGTAGGGGTGGGGCTTGCAGGGGCCGGGGGTGGCGGGCGTCCGTCGCCGGCATCGCGCCGCAGGTAGGGCTGGGCGGGGGGTGGCTTGAGAGGAGCCCGGCCCGGCGCCTTCCCTGCTCCGCTCCCGCGCTGCTTCCCGCCGCCGGGGCCCGGGCCGTGTGGGGTCTCGCCGGGGAGCGGCTGTGGGGGAGCCCGGTGGCCGGTTGCTCGGCGGGCGGAGGCGCTCCGGTAGCGCCGGCCTGGGTTATCGGCGGCATCCCGGGAGCCCGGCGGCTTGGAGCGGGGTGGGGCTGCGCTGCGGGAGCTCCCGCAGGGCCGAGCGTCCGCGGGGGCGTTGACGGGCCGCCGCCGGGGGAAGCCGGTGTCGGGGTGGTTCGAGCGCAGATCCCGGGGCGGGGCGGTGAGGGGCAACGGCCGGAGCCGCCTTAAAAGGGCTGCAGGTGATGATAAAGGCGGAGAGTTTAGGGGGGGCGCCCCTCTCGGGGGGCTCAGGGCAGGGAGCTGCCCCGCTCCTCAGCCGCGGCCTCCGAGAGCTTGGCCACGCGTGAGTCCCCCTCACCCGCTGTCGCCCCCGGCGCGGTCGGGTTTCGGTCCGGGCACCGCTGCTTTCGGACAGGTGGCTGCTGTGGGCGCGGGTGATCGTCTGGGAAACAGGAGCTCTGAGGCATGTGTGCGAGTGCCCCTTGGGGCGTGTGCTGTCAGGCCCGGAGAGCACTACGGGTGAATGGCCCTTTGTGGGGGTTCCTGATGGGTGGACCCTGCCTGGGTGCCATTCCAAGTTCCTATTTTGTTAAACACGGTATAATAGATCACATGTTTTCCCCTGCTTTTATTAAAAGTTACAGTTATGTGTTGTTTGGATTATTGGCATTTAGTTGAGCAGGCTAAAACTAAATTCCAGATACATGCTCCATTGTTGAGTTAAAAATTCAAAGGAGTAGTTGTCCAAAAACACCTAAAATGGGGAATGTGCACAGTGCAGTTCAGATAAGTCATATGTTAACCAGCATAACCAGTTAACCATACCTATAAATACCTGAAGGGCAGGTGTCAGGGGGATGGGGCCGGGCTCTTTTCAGCGGTGCCCAACGCCAGGCCAAGGGGCCACGGGCACAAGCTGGAACACGGGAAGCTCCCCCTGAACATGGGGACAAACCCCTTCCCTGTGCGGGTGCCAGAGCAGGGGCACAGGCTGCCCAGAGAGGCTGTGGGGTCCCTTCCCTGGAGACATTCACCCCCCGCCTGGACGCGGCCCTGTGCCCCTGCTCTGGGGGTGCCTGCTCACGCAGGGGGTGGGACGGGGTGAGCTCCAGGGGTCCCTCCCGACCCCCGCCAGTCTGTGATTCTGTGATTTTTGATGAAGAGCTACAACCCTGATGTGGAAGGGTATCTCCAAAGACAGAACTGTTGTTTGAGGAGGTTTCCGCTAACTGGGGTGCAAAGGGTTAAGAAATCCTGTGATAAGCTGATGGGACTGGAATGCTTTTTGACGGTTTCTGGCAGGCCAGTTTGTTAGAAGTGGCCGGTGTTTTGTTTAGACAGAGAAGAGAGAAACTTGGTGTTTGTAATCCAGAAAATGGATGAGGAATTAGTTAGTTTTTAGAGTGTTGATGTAAGATAAAGCAAACAGTGATAGGATATTCCAGTGACGTAAATACCAGTGGAATTACATTAGGTAATAAGAGTGTAAGTACCTGGAGTTCGCTGTGGGATTACATGTGCCGTATGGAGCTGATTAATGAAGCTGTAAATTACCTTCCCTGAACAAAGCTCTCCTAAAGTGGCTTTTCAGAGCTCTCCCCAAGGTGGCACCACAAGGCCTTCTGTCTCCGGGCACTGCCCTTGCGAATGTGAATGCCAGCCTTGTTAAGACTAGCTTTACTTTTTGTGTCAAAGAAAATGAACTCATATTCTTTTGGATTTGTTCAAACACACATCTCCAGAACAATTTCATCTGTGTGTATGTGGCAAAAGGCATATAATGAATTCACCAAGCTAGTAACTTGAAACAATTTTTAATAATTAGGATTTTACTGAACAGGTATCTTGAGGTAAAGGAGGTTTAGGAATCAGGAAATGTTCCACCCCCTTGTGGCTCATGAGAGAGGATAATACACTGACCCCTTCAGAAGCAAAACTCTGAGTATCAGAAGATGAATGATTTAATATTTATTATACAGTACAGCAGCAAGGCCCCAGTGTACTTCTTTAGGTTGCTCTTGGTCCATGGTTTTCCTGATTCTGTATCTTTTACTGGGCAGAACTGCCAGCAGCAAAATACCTGTTGCAGAGCTCCACGATAGTAAGAGAGTAACAGGAGGTTATGTGGAGTTGCAGAAGTCAAACTGTTAGGAAGTCAGCAGTACTTTTTGCAGGGCTGTGGTAGTTTGGATGTGTGGCTCTAGATGGTGGAAGCTTTTTTGATAGGAGTGTTTCTTGGGATCTGTGTGAAGTGTTTCCAGGAGCTTCTGACTACCCCAGATTGAGGGATAAATTTCTAATTCCTGGGCAAAATAGAGGCAAGTGGGCCAAAAAAGAAGGCTCAAACTAACTCGTTCTGGCTGCGTTCAGCCAAGATCCTCTATCCTGGATGTGAATTTTTGTTTCCTCAGGCTTCCACGATGTTTGCCCGGTGCACGCGGAAGTGCCCAAGCCCCGTGCTGCTGGTCACGCTGCTGTGCTGCATCCTTTCTCCTCCAGCACAAGCCAGCAAGGTGAGTGAACAGCTTCAGCCACAAGCCCTGACCTGTGTGTGTAGCACGATGGAAACAAAAATGGCAAAGAAGCAACTGTTTTTCTGTGGAAGTTTGCAAAGAGAAGGAGTGCTTTAGCAGATGTGTATTTATCATCTGTAGAGCCGTGAACGTTCGTTGTGGTGGCCTCTGCCCTGCCTTCTGCTGTGTTTTGGAGATTGCGTTTTAAAATTTGAAAAGTACCTGGCACCTGGAGCAGAGGTGCTCAAGACACTTTAAAACAGTGAAGCTATTGATGTGAAAGCAGCAGCGCAAGAAGAAGAGACATGGTGTGAAGTCCTTTCTCAGAGAATGTTTTGCCTTTCCCCCCGCCCCTGGGTGGTGAGGGCAGCACAACTGCATGCGTGTGTTCGCTCACTAATGCTGTCTCTTGTTTCTGCAGAGCTCGGAGGACATCCGCTGCAAGTGCATCTGTCCCCCGTACCGGAACATCAGTGGGCACATTTACAACAAGAATGTGTCGCAGAAAGACTGGTAAGTTGTGGGTTGAAGCCTGAGGGGGTCGGTCCATGAAAGCCAATGCTCTGGATTTTCCAGCTGGTGCTGAGGAAGTAATTCCCTGCCTGGGCATTTGCAGAGGAAGCCGTTTTCGTAGGTGAGGCAAGGCAAGGGCATTTTTTGAACAGAGATTGAGGCTTGATTTCTTAAGCCACGGCTCTTAGCAGATGTAGGGTGTACCCTCCAGTCCCTTTCACCTGGACCAGATCCCTGCAGAAGGCGCTTGGACAGTCTGTCCCAGGAACTTTGGGCTAGCTGAGCTGTTAAAACCGGATCAGCATTATCAGCCTGACGGGAAAGCTGGGACACAGAAAAAGTCACCCCAGCCTCCTTCCACAGAGCATCGGTTTCACCTTGTCCCGTTGCTGATATTGGTTTCTTTGTGTTGCAGCAACTGCCTGCACGTTGTGGAGCCGATGCCGGTGCCAGGGAACGACGTAGAGGCCTACTGCCTGCTGTGCGAATGCAAGTACGAGGAGCGCAGCACCACCACCATCAAGGTAATCCTGGGTCTGCTCCCTCTGCCTGGCTCCTTCTCCTTGCCACGCCGTCCCAGGCACAGCTAGCCTGGTGGGCTCCTGGAGAAGAACCCAAAAAGGGAAGTATCACAGCTGGTACAGGGTGGTAGCGCCAGGCGCACCACGTCTGAGTCAGGAGGGCTCCTGGCAGCGAGGAGTGGGCTGCACGGGAGCGCAGTCTTCTTGCTGAGGGTGTGCGACAGTGCCAAGCGCCTCTGAGTGGGGACCCATCTTGTTGGTCTCCTTTCACATGCAGCACGTGTACTAAATTGGCACAGCGCGGAGAAGATCGGCACGGTTTGTGCAGTGACGGCACTTACATCTCATCGGCCTTCCTGCAGGTGCAAGGGGCTTTCTAGTGACCAAAATCAGAATGAGATCAAACATCAGAGGCAGCTGTGAATGGGGCTTCCTGGCCTCTGTGGTGCTTCTTACCTACACTACCGATCCTTTTCCACTGTGCTGTTGTTAAATGCAGGTGATCATCATCATTTACTTGTCCGTGGTGGGGGCACTGCTGCTTTACATGGCTTTCCTTGTGCTGGTGGACCCCCTGATCCGGAAGCCAGATGTTTATACCCAGCCCCTGCGCAATGAGGAAGAGAACGAGGTGAGGCCACGCTGCTGGGGTGTGCAGGGCGCATGCGGGTGGCTGCGGTTGCGGTGGGGACAGCGTGGTAGGGTGACCAGAGAACGGCTGACAGGGAAACAGAGTGACTTCTTGCTTGTCCCCTCTGATCCAATGTGGGACTAGCACTGTTGCTTTTTGGGCACTTACCATGGGTAAACATTTAACTCAAGCTGTGCTGATCATGCTGAAGCACAAGGAAATATTTAAAGTGCAAGTTCTGTATTATGAGCCCAAGATGAGACCTGTCCTCTGGGGCAGGGGGTGGCTTTTTACCAAGTGGCCTGAATTTGGCGTGTCCATGTAGATGAAACCAAAAGCCAAATGGTCCCTGTTTGTGCAGTGTCCTAGGTGTAGTTACTTGGTGGTAAGACTCCAGGGAAGGATGGGTTTAATAATTTGTTAAACATGGGGCTGGCCTCTCTTCTAGACGCTTAAAAGAGCAGCCTCTGAGGTGCTGTTGTTTGGCCCTGCTCCGCTCTGGGGATGGGCCCTGTTGTATCCAGGCTCTTGTTCCTTGTGCTTCTCCCCAGAGCAGAATTTCATTCAGATCCCACCTTTTGGGGGACATTGGCATAAGACAATTAGGAGATTAGGACCCAGCAGCAAAGAGACACAGATTCCAGGGGAGGACAAATTTCATGCTGCATGAAATTCATGCAATTTCAGCATCTAGCATACAGCATCCTTCCCCTTGGGAGGGAGGCAGTGCTTTAGGGGGAACGATTGAGCCTGATTCCAAGGGGGATTTCAGAACAAGAGCGCTCCGTTTTATAAACCTTTTCTTCTTCCCCTGAGGCTTCCCTTCATTTGTAGGGGAAGAGAGAAGACTGAGATGGGCTGCTCTGTCAGAGAGGAAGTGCTGGAGGCAGAGCTGATGGCTAGTGTGGAGTTGGGGAGTGGCTGCATGTGCAGTGAGGAGCTCTCAGCTGGGTTCCATCTGTAGCTCATGCTCTCTGTGGGATGCAAGGGCTGCCCAAGATGTGCTGCCTGTTAGTGCAGCGTGTGGCTCTGCAGCACAGCTTTCCCTGCAGGTTCTCAGTTCAGACCTGTGCAGTTTAGCAGGGCGCAGCTCTAGGCAGAGCTCTCCCCCAGAGCTAAGTTTCTGCCCCTGGTGGAGCCCCGGGGCTGTGCTCGAGCATTGCTCTGGCCGCCGCTGCAGGCCCCAGCTGCTGGGAGGAGTCAGGAGGCCTTCCCTAGCATCTGGGGACTCCGGATGACAGCGATTAGCTCAGTCACCCTTTGAGAAGGGACGCTGCAGTGTTTGAAGATGCTCTCCTTTGCTAGTGTCTGAGAAAACCACTGGATCAGGCTGTCCTGTTTATACCTTCTTGTGAGTATAAACTATTTGGCCCAATTCTTCCATACGCTGATGTAAGCGAGGAGGTGCTGCTCTGAAGCGTGCAGTCCATCCATTACCTCCCTCTGCTCAAAAAAGAAAGGCCTGCAGGAGGAGATGAATTGTGTTCTAAAAGTATGCTTTTGCTCCAGTGCTCCACAGAAATAATTCAGACTAAGGTCTAGGTGCACACCGTAGGTGCCTGACACTAGGTGAGGTTTATCTTACTTTAGTGTGCTGGACTGTAAACTCTTCGGGACAGGCCTTGGGATTGCCTTGGTGTTTGTGTGCCACGGTGGATCCCCATCCCAGGGACCTTCTGACGTTACTGCAGTATAAATGTGGTGGTTTGGAGCAGTCTAAACAGCAGGGCTGGACTAAAGTCCTGCAGCACCATCTGAGAAACAGATGAGCAGCTACTGTGTAAGCTAGTGCACCGAGGACAGGGGAAATTGTTGGCCCAGTTTCAGTGGGGTGGTGCAGTTTGCTTTAGCAGTGTGGCCCCTCGCAGACTCCTAGCAGTGGATTTCCAGCAGAGGTTTAGACTTAGTTCAGTTCCTCTGCGGGGAACTTTTTATTTGGGGCCTGTGACTTTACCGTGGGTGATCCCCCAAGAGCCAGCTTTCCAGCCGGAGTTGCGGGGCTGGCGTTGAGGAGCTCTGAAAATGAGGTTCTTGATAAGGACAAATCAAGCCTTGAATTGCTCTTTCAGTTGAAATTTCTCCCAGAGTTGAGCTGTCACCTTCTGTGTTTGGGCTGGGCGTGCCTCGACCTCTTTCACCGTTTCTTTCCGTTGCAGGATGCTCGCTCCTTGGCCGCAACCCTCACCCCGTCTGGTGCTCGAGCCAACACGGTGCTGGAGAGGGTGGAGGGGGCCCAGCAGCGCTGGAAGCGCCAGGTGCAGGAGCAGAGGAAGACAGTTTTCGACCGCCACAAGATGCTGAGTTAGATCTTTGCTGAGCTACGTGGCACCACTTCCCAAGAGACAGGGTAGCTCCGCTGGTCGAGACGGACAGCAAGTCATCCTTCAGGACGTCTGTGGTGTTGACTGAAAGCTCTAACCTTCTCTTGATTTACTGTCCTCATAGAGAGAGGCAGACCAAAATGCTTGCCTCTGGTTTCGTCCCCCTGCCCTTTACCTCTCAGCCCAGAGGCTCCTTAACCCTTGCCCGGCTGAGATCTGTGCTGATCGTTAGCCCCGTGGCTGCATGTAAATGGTCGGTCGTAGGCAGCGCCGCTGCCCGGGCTCACGGCTGGCTCGAGCAGGGGCTGCAGCTCCAGCATGCTGTGCTCAGCTCGACCCTGCGGGCACCACTTGCCTGGGACTGATGCCTCTGTCAGCTCACCCCTGCGTCAGAGCCAGGGGTCGTGGTACAGAGTGTTGGATGCTGGCTGAGTCTTCCTGGGATAAAAATAGCGGGATAATTTTTATGTGGGATAAATCACGTGGCACTCCTCCAGGATAAAGAAGCCTCCTCTTCCAGTTTGCGCCGATGTTAACTGGGCGTTGTGGTGCTGAGACAAGTGGATTGCACTGGAAGGAGGAGGAGGGGGCTCCCTACCATTGGTCAGCTGCTGCTTGCACTTACCCTGGTGTAAACCGAGCAGATTTCCACTCTATTCAGTGGAGTCTGTCCAGATTTACGCCAGCATAACTGAGATTGCAGCTTGTTTCTGTGTAGGTGAGCATTGCAGAACTGACGCGTGCATTCACAACTAAGAGACCAACAGGTAAAAGGTTGATTTACATTTATATCTTTCCTGCTTTAGAAGTAGATAAAAACATACTGGGGAGAAAGCTGTCCATTTGTACCCACGTTAGTAACCCTTGACGCTCTCACAGTGTGGTCAGGGGCATTTATGTCCAAGAGAACTGGGGCAAAGGCTTTACTGGAGCATTGTAAACACTGGTCTGGGTCCTGGGGCCCTGGAAAGGGGACACGGGATACTCAAAACACTCTGAGAGCTCTGGCTCTACTCGGGCTGTGTGGGGGGAAGCGAGGAGAGTCTGCAATGTGTGTATTGATCCCACTGAGAACATTGATAACATCAGGAAGGCACTGGACTTTATCATGTAGCATCTCTGTATTAAATGCAGATGAAGATCTATTACATGGCTGGCTTTTTTTCAGGGAAAAGTCCCGTGATCCCAGGCCTGGGTCTCCCAGCACTGAGTGGCTGCTCTCCAGGCTGCCTTCCAGTGCCCAGCAGGCAAGCTGATGCAGGACCTTGAGACTGAGCTATGGTTACGGCACTCGGGTGTTTCGGCACTGCAGGTGGGTCCCCTGGCGCTGGTTTGTGCCTTCTCTGTGCTCAGAGGGTGACTGTCTTGCTCCAGGAGAGCCAGGCTTAAAACACTGGCAAACCAGAGCAGTCCTGCTTGGCACCAGTTAGCGACAGACTGCTCCGAGCCGTCTCGCGGGAAGGCCGAGCAGATCAGAATTCCTCCTTGTTTGTAGAAAACTGAGCAATTGTTGCTAAAAGCCTAACTGGGAGCGGCGCCGGTCACCGCCTTGCGTGCTAGTGCCAACAGCTTTTGATCGAGCTGCCCAGCAGGATCCAGCCCTCCAGCTGATCCTGCCAGACAAACCCGAACAGAAGCTTTTTGGGGGCTTCTTGCCTGGAGCCTGTGTGCACCCCAGTCGCCCGTCAGCACCTCACCGGGCTAAAAAGTACCCAGAGCTTCACATTACACCAAGATCACCTTTTCCTTTGCCTGTCCTTGTTCCCTGGTCGTCAGTCATCGGACCTTTCTCCCCCACCTTTTAGAGACCCCATCTTCCCTGTCCTTCCCTCTCAGTGCGAGTCCCTCATGGACACAGGGTGTGTTCCCTGGGAACTGTCGCAAAAAAATCTGTTTGAAGGGTCTGAACTCAGTGGCTGGATGAGAGATGAGTGGCTGTCCTGCAGGGACTGAGCCGGTGTGATGGGTCCATCTGGTGGCCGGTGCCCCTCTGATCAGCCCTGAAACGTCAGCGATGGGTCCCTGCTCCTGGAGGGCAAGGGGTCTGGTGAGCAGCACCCCCACTGCTTCCCCTGGCCCCTCCCAGGAACAGCCTGAAAATGGGACAGGAGAGGACAAAAACTGCAGGTTAGAGATTGGGAGTCGGTGGGTTAGAAACCTCAGAGGGATGGTGCAAAGAGGTTGCAAAACATACCACTGCCTGGTTAATTATTTGGTTTGCTAATTAGCTGATTAGCTCTGTCCTGCACACCATCCTCCCTGGGAGAAAGTGTTTTCTGCTGCCCAGCCTGAAGCTCCCAAGGCTCTGCCCCTGCCCACGGCCCCTGCATTGCTCACTGGGGCGTCCCCCAGCAGGCACAGCTCCCGGCCCATCCACGTCCCACAGCAGCACCTGCCGTCCCTCCAGAGACAGGCAGCAGTGCCAGCAGGAGTCAGTTATTTAATTCCTTATCAAAATAAGGGAGTGAGAAAAATAAAGGACCTCTTAGCCGCTTTGGCAACCCATCACACCCCCGGTCAGGTGCCTGCCGTGGTCCAGATGTTGATGCTCTGGATGATGAGCCACTCGCTCTGGTCCCGGGTTACCCGGATCCTCACGCACTCCACAGGGCCGGGCATGCCTCTCTCCAGCCCCCGTTGCTCAAAGGTCCCCTTCTCGAAGGTGCCCACAGTGATGTAGGTGGAGCAGTCCCGGCCGTCGGCCTGCCGCTGGCGGCCCAGCTCCAGCACCCCCGCGTGCAGGAAGTCACCGCGGCGCTCGTCAGAGCCTGTGCGCACCCGGACACGGGTGACACGGGCCGGCTGCTGGAAGACGATAGAGAAGATGCTGCCGGCTGCTGGGTCTTTCCCCCAAAAATACCCCTCTGCAGTGCTGTAAGCCTTGAGGGGCTCGTAGTTCTCGAAGACGGACATGCTGGTGAACACAGCCGCTGGCGGGTTGTCTGGAAGGTCCAAGGCATCAGCCTCGAACTCATCGTCCTCCAGCCGATTGACGGTGCCCTGGAAGGAGGAGTAGAGGCCCATGTGCTGGAAGAGGGAGGGCTTGAAGCGGATGACGTCCTTCTGGGTGAGCAGGAGGCGGAAGTGGACCAGCAGCCAGTCGCAGGGCATCTCTTGGTAGAAGAGGAGGAGGAAGCGAGCCAGGCGAGGAAGGTCACTGGAGCGGTACAGCTTACCGATGTAGCCCAGCTTGGAGAACTCAAGGGTCGCCCAGTTGGAGCCTTCCTGGGAAGCCAGCGCCTTGCGGATGGCCGTCAGGAAGGACTTGGCGCACCACACATCGTCCTCGATCATCAAGTAGTAGGAGGAGAGGTTGGCGGCAAAGGCGAGGAGGAAGGCATAGTCCACATTCTGCTTCGACCTGAACCTCACCCTCTCCTCTGGGTCATTGTAGTTTCTCTTGAGGCCCTCCAGGGTGGGGTAAAACTCATGGGGAGCGTGGATAAGCAGGAGCCGGCCCAGGAGGATGTGGTGAGCAAACTTGTGGGCGATGTTGGCGGCCACGTGCATGTTCCATGTGTGGTCCGTGTCGGCCAGGTGTACCACCACCACCATCTCCTGCAGCTCCTCCTCCGTCGACTGCTTGAAGAGGGACTGGAGCGTGGCCAGGAGGTAGTAGCCACGCGGCCGCCGCACCGACGCCAATCCCACTGCCAAGAACTCTGCAAGGCAAAGGACAGGCATTAGCAGGCTGAGGGGTGACCTGGGATGCACCACAGTGCGGTTTTTCCTTGCAAGTCTAAAGGAGGCATCTCCAAAAAGCGCTCCGCATGCCCAACCCACAGGGTCAATGCTGTTCATGGCCCCGTGTCCAAGGCCAGCAGGTCCTTTCTGAAGCTGAAGCCCCCAGCGCCTCAGGGGGTGCCCAAAACTGGCCCAAATGGCAGGGAAAGGACAGGATGAGAAGTCAGGGGCTCCTCTGATGAAGAAATATTTTGGAAAAACACCTTTTAAAAAGCCAAACCTGGGGAAGGAACAGTGCAGAGACGGTCTATGGGGCGGGGATGGCTTTGTGGCATGGCTACACAGCCTGGAAGCATGGCCCCACTACTCCGAACCTCGTGGAGGTGCAACCACGCTGGGCTGAGGCATCCTTCTGCCCTCCCCGCGGCCCAGCTGTGGCTGCATTTGTTCAGCTTTGCTGCAGCTTCTCCTGCTGTTGCTCTGTGCAGCACCGTGCACACACCAGAGCTCTGGTTTCAGCATGGGCTCCCGTGGGGCTCCCTAAGCTCCTTCCTGTGGTGGTCACATGTGAATTGCTTCTCCTGCACCTGTCCAAGAACTTGACCCACACCTCCCACACTATGCAGTTGTCCCAGTGGTCCAGCCCCACCATCCTGACTGGAGAGGAGGAAATTCAACAGCAAGGAGATGGGATCTCAGCCATCCTCCTCACAGAGATCTAGGAAACCCAAAATATCTCCGGTCACCCCAGCCCCAAGGTACATAAGCATGGACCACGCTTGGAGCACGTGGACCTTCCTCTACCGCTCCACCTCCCCAGACAGAGCAGCGAAGGCTGGTTGTGGGGAGGGCACCAGGTATTTGCAGGTCCCCATCCCCAAAAGCAGGGGAGTAGTCCCCTCCCTGCACCGGCAGCAGCAGCAACGGGGCAGGTCCATGCTGGGATGTGCAGCTGTGATGGGAGAAGCGTGCAAACCCGGAGCCCTGCTCAGCCCGGCGTCCCGGAGCCACTCACTTTTGTGGGGTGACAGGGAGCCAGCGAGGAGGTGGTAGGAGACATTGTGGAGTGCAGCGAGATCATCTGTATCCCTGAGGATGTGTGGGGCTCCCTCCGGCTGTGGCATCTGCAGGACTGTGTCTGGGGCCAAGTTCCTGAGCTCCTCCTGGATGGGAGTTGCAGGCAGCCAGGTCAGACCCCAGAGCACTGTGGACACGTGTGAGCAAGGGGGAATGACACCAGGGGGACCCAGAAATGAGGGGGAGCCCCTGTCCTGCCCTCCCAGCCCCTCAATTGGGAGAGGCCCAGGTGCACAGGGCAACCCCAGGGACAGGAGAAGGCAGAGGTGGGTTTTGGGGATAATGCGGGGCAGGGAAGGGAGCAGAACTGGGGTTGGGGTCCATGTGGGGCGGGCAGGGATTGAGGATGCTCCAGTGGCCCCTCCACTGGTGGGGACTCACCTCAAGGGGATCGTGTTCCTGCCGGCTGCCCCCGTGGAGGAGAAGGAGGAAGAGGAGGAGGAAGAAGGCTGCAAGTGCAGCTGTGAGGGAGCGCTTCAGGGAGCATCGCATAGCACTGGGCCGGCACGCTGAGGCCTGTGGGAGGAAGGGGCACGTCAGGTCAGGGCACAGCCCAGGGAAAACCAGCATCCCCTGGATGGGATAGTGGGGCGGCACCTGGCTGCACCCCCCAGGGCTGGCCCCTCTGCGCAGAGCACCCAGGGGTGGCCATGGGGTGTCAGGAGGGACCTGGGCACTGTCCCCTTTGGGCAAGCAGGGGCAGGACAGTCCAACCCAGCCAGGTACAAAATCCACCCCACCACCCCTGCCACACTCCTGGCTGCCCTGCAATGCCCTGTGCAGCAGCCCTGGAGCTGGAGGCAGAAGAAACACAAGTGACACGCTCCTCGGGGAAGGCTTTTGGATCAGGGTGGGATCTCAGGAGCAGGTCTCAAAGGAGCCTGGGCTGCTGTTCCAGCACAGCAAGGATGAAGCAGCTCCCCCAACCACGCCTGTCTGCCCTGCTCCCCATCTGCCTCTGGGCAGTCACGATCACCCCATCCCACCACGTCCCTTGCTTGGTAGGACAAGAAAGGTGTCCCCGAAGAGGGAGAGTGTCACCTTCAAGGAATTTATAGAATCATAGAATCATTTAGGTTGGAAAAGACCTCTAAGATCATCAAGTCCAACACTAAACCATGTCCCTAAGCACCACATCTGTAACTCTTTTAAATACCCCCAGGCACGGTGATGCCCCCACCTCTCTGGGCAGCCTGTGCCAGGGCCTGACCGCTCTTGCACTAAAGACATTTTCCCTCATCTCCAACCTAAACCTGCCCTAACATATCTTGGGGCCGTTCCCTCTCATCCTGTCACTGGTGACCTGGGAGCAGAGACCAGCCCCCCCTCACTCCAGCCCCTCTCAGGCAGCTGCAGAGAGCGAGAAGGGCTCCCCTCAGCCCCCCCTTCTCCAGGCTAAACCCCCCCAGCCCCCTCAGCCGCCCCCCAGCACACTTGTGCTCCAGACCCTGCCCCAGCCCCGCTGCCCTTCTCTGGACACGCTCCAGCCCCTCAAGGCCCTTCTTGTCCCGAGGGGCCCAAACCTGAGCCCAGCATTCGAGGTGGGGCCTCCCCAGGGCCGAGCACAGGGGCCCCATCCCTGCCCGGCCCCTGCTGGCCACCCCAGTGCTGACACAAGCCCGGGGGCTGGTGGCCTCCTTGGCCACCCGGGCACTGCTGGCTCATGCCCAGCCGGCTGTCAGCCAGCACCCCCAGGGCCTTCTCCGCCGGGCACTTCCCAGCCCCTCTGCCCCAGGCCTGGGGCGTTGCCTGGGGTTGGTGTGACCCAAGGGCAGGACCCAGCACTGGGCCTTGTTAAACCTCACCCAGTTGAGCTCGGCCCATTGATCCAGCCTGTCCAGGTCCCTCTGCAGAGCCTTCCTGCCCTCGACCAGATCAACGGCCCTGCCCAATTTGGTGTCATCTGCAAACTTACTGAGGGAGCCCTCGATCCCCTCATCCACATCATTGATAAAGCCATTGAACAAGACTGGCCCCAGCAGTGAGCCCTGGGGAACCCCGCTCGTGACCGGCCACCAGCTGGGTTTAGCGCCATCCACCACAAGTCTCTGGGCTCGGCCATCCAGCCAGTTTTTAACCCAGCAAAGAGTCCGCCTGTCTAAGCCTTGAGCCACCAGCTTCTCTAGGAGGATGCTGTGGGAGATGGTGTCAAAGGCTTTACTAAAGTCCAGGTCGATAACACCGTTCCCTCATCCAGTAGGTGGGTCACCCGGTCATAGAAGGAGATCAGGTTAGACAAGCAGGACCTGCCTTTCAGGAAGCCATGCTGGCTGGGCCTGATCCCCTGACTGGTCTGTATGTGCCATGTGATGGCACTCAAGAACCGCTCCATAACCTTTCCCGGTACCAAGGTCAGGCTGACAGGCTTGTATTTCCCCAGATCCTCCTTCTGGCCCTTCTTGTAGCTGGGTGTCACATCAGCAAGCCTCCAGTCGTCTGGGACCTCACCGGATAGCCAGGACTGCTGGTAAATGATGGAGAGTGTCTTGGCGAGCTCCTCACCAGCTCCCTCAGCACTCTTGGGTGGATCCCATCCGGCCCCACAGGGTTCATGCGTCTAGGTGGTGTAGCGGGTCACTAACCATTTCCCCTTAGATTATAGGGACTTCATTCCCCTCCCTGTTCCGGCTTCCAGCTCAGGGAGCAGCGTACCCCGAGAATAACTGGTCTGACTATTAAAGACTGCGACAAAGAAGGCATTTAGTACCTCAGCCTTTTCCTCAGCCTTTGTCACTATGTTTCCCCCCGCAGCCAGTAAAAGATGGAGACCCTCCTTAGACCCTCCTGTTGTTGCTAATGTGTTTATAGAAACATTTTGTGTTGTCTTTTACAGCAATCGCCAGATTAAGTTCCGGTTGGACTTTGGCCCTTCCAATTTTCTCCCTGCATAACCTCACAACATCCTTGCAGCCTTCTGGAGTTGCCTGCCCCTTCTTCCAAAGGTCATAAACTCTCCTTTTCTTCCTGAGTCGCAGCAAACCCCCCTGTTCAACCAGGCCAGTCGTCTTCCCCACTGGCTTATCTTTCAGCACACGGGGACAGCCCGCTCCTGCACTTCGAAGATTTCCTTCTTGAAGAAAGCCCAGCCTTCCTGAACTCGTTTGCCCTTCAGGACTGCCGCCCAAGGGACTCTGTCAATCAGGCCCCTGAACAGGGCAAAGTCTGCCCTCTGGCATTCCAGCGTAGCAGTTCTGCTGAACCCCCTCCTTATTTCTCCAAGAATCGAAACTCCCTCACTTCATGATGGCTGTGCCCAAGACAGCCCCCAGCCGTCACATCACCCACAGGCCCTGCTCTGTTCGCAAACAGCCAGCCCGGCGGGTGCCTTCCCGGCTTGGCTCCCTCACCAGCTGCGCAGGAAGTTCTCTTCCACACACTCCAGGAACAGCCTAGACTGTTTCCTCTCTGTTCTACTGGATTCCCAGCAGAGGTCTGGCAGGCTGAAGTCCCCCATGAGAACAAGGGCTAGCGATTGTGAGACTTATCCCAGCGGCTTATAGAATATTTCATCTCCCTCTTCATCCTGGTTGGGTGGTCTATAACAGACTCAGAATAGAATCACAGAATGTCCTGAGTTGGAAGGGACCCACAAGGAGCATCGAGTCCAGCTCCTGTCCCTGCACAGGACACCCCAAATTCACACCATGTCTCTGAGGGCCTTGTCCAGGTGCTTCCTGAATATCACCAGGCTGGTGCCGTGATGCCTCCCTGGGGAGCCTGTTCCAGGGCTCCACCACCCTCTGGGGGAAGGACCTTCTCCTAATGCCCAGCCTAACCCTCCCCTGTATCCTGTCTGTCACCAGCAGGCCTGGTGTTGTGTAGACCAACCCATGATTAAAAAACCCAAAATTCTGCTGGTGACACCAGGCTGGGAGCCAGGTATTGATCTGCTGGGTTTTCCTCTTTCTCCCCTCCTCATTCCCTGCAACTGGAAGGATGGAGGAGAACACTGCCTGTGCTCCTGATCCCTTAACCAGTCATCTCAAGGCCCTGAAGTCTCTCTTGATCACCCTCGGACTTCTTATTGCAACTTCATCACTGCCTACCTAAAATATCAATAATGGTAAGCAATCTGCGGGCCGTACCAGGTTAGCAAGTTTTCTCTTCACGTCTTTACGCCGGGCCCCAGGGAGGCAGCAGGCTTCCCTGAGAAGTGGGCCCAGTCTGTGTATTGGGCTTTCCATTCCCTTCAGAAGGGAGTCTCCTATGGCAATGACCCACCTATTTTTCTTTACGGAAGCAGTTCTGATGCAGGGCGTAGGCTGTCTTAACCTCAGCGACACCTCCCAGCTAGGTGAACTTTGTTACCGTTCGGTTCCACTTGCAGAGCCTCGTACCTGTCGTGCACAGGCACCTGGGAAGGTGGGGTAGTCACAGAGGAGACGTGCCTGCTGCGCCGGGCAGGTACTTGCCACCATTCGTGCTGCCCTTGAGATACTTTGCATTGTAGCAGAGGCGTGGCAGGAGGCTAAAAGGCTCCTGTGTTTGCCTGGGGTTTTTCCATTAAGCACGACTGGGTCTGCCCTGGAGAGGGGAAGGAGCGAGCGGCAGCCCAGCCTGGCGGGGCAGACACAGTCAGCCCCATCCGAACTGCTCACAGCACGTCAGCTTGTTTGGGTCAAAGCGTCTTTGAATGCAAACACGCAGAGGAAAAGCCCTCCCAAGCCGTATAATAAAACGCCAAGAAAGCTGCCAGCGCTCCTGAACGAAGGCTGGGCTTCACCCAGGACTTCTTAAATACACCACTGCATTGACTGCTGCTGTGCAGTGGATGCTCCCAGCCCACCCACGCTCCCCAGACGGCAGAGGCTGGGGCAGCACCCCTGTTGCCACTGCCCTGGAGCATGTGCTGGGCTTATTTTAAGGAGAAAGCCCCCGTTTTGCTGCCCAAAAGTCCTCTGGGGCATTGTAACTATTTCACCAGGCCGGTGCCCAGCAGGTGCCCCCAGTGCAGCGCTGACCTCACCCAGGAACATGCCGCTTGTTACTCAGATACAAGCAATTAAAACAAAGTGAGCTGTTCTCTCCCAGGGAGGGCTGGGCTGAGCCATTAGTGAGGCCCAGTCGCTGCCAAGGAGAGCAGGAGCCGCCTCCCCTGCCCCTGAACCCAGCGGGTATTGGGGAAGGGGATACAGGAAACCCCATGGTGGCACAAGGCAGTGGCTGAGCTCTGGTTAGTGCTGGTTTTTCAAACCACTTGGGGGGACAACAAGCTCCTGGAGCTGCTTAAACTCTGTCCAGGTCACAGCAGAGAGTGGGGAGTGGGCGCTCACTGCCATGGGCCAGTCCTATGGCCAGCCCAAAGACACCTGGGCTCTCCTTCCCCCACATCGATGGGGGCACAGGCAGGTCGCCAGCTTAGAGGGGAGCAGCATTAGGGACCCATCGCAGGCCATGGGGACATCACGCCCTGAAGCCACTCTGCAGGTGGATTTCCAAGCCTGGATCTCCATGATCTGTGGCGCAGCGCTGAGGCCACAGGGGTAGCTGGGAAGGGCAAGGCTTGGCAGTTGGCTACACACCAGGCTGGGTGTATTTATACTTCGGGTGATCAACAGTTTTTCTGTCTGCCAGCAGGGTGTCTGTCTGCCAGCAGCCCGTCCTGGATGGAAAACACGGTGCTGCTCAGCACCCCCAGCTCCCACAGGCAGCAATTTCGTCCATGGAGCAGGAGCAGGGAACCTGTGGGGAACAGGGGGTTGCAGGCACCTCGCCTCTCTGGCATCGCTCTGCGTCACAGGCTTAACAGAACAGAAGGTAACGAACATTTCCCCATAATTAGCCACATAATTGGACCTTGGATTTTTGCCTCCAGGGAGAGACAAAGCAGCCCAGCTAGATGGGCACAACCAGGGGCCACACCACTGCGGGCATGTCACTGGGATGCAGCATCATCTTCCCAGTGCCTGATCTTGCTCCAGGTGCCTCCACAGAGCATCCCTGTCCCCACTCCTGCCCCAGCACCTCATGCACCTTCCCCACAGCTCAGCACCCAGCTGGGGATGTCCCCAAAAGCCATCCCCTCATGGGGACCTTGGGCTGGTGGCCAGGAGCAGCCGGCTGCTGAGAGCCACTCACCCAGAGCCAGACAAATCCCTCCACTTTAAGAGACTCTCGGCCAAATGGGCTGCGCGATGCAGCAGCCGTGACTCAGTCCAGCAGTGGAGGGGAAGGAGAAGAAGTAAATACAGAGCCCTAGTCCCGTGAGGCTGCGAGGAAGGGCCGGATGCTTCCCATGTGCAGGCAGCTGCAGCTGCTTCCTCCAGCACAGGGCTGTTTGCACAGGGAGGAGGGAAACAACCAGTGCTCACCATCACGCTGCCAGAAGCGCCTTTCCATGCTTGGGGAAACTGAGGCACAGGAAAAGGCTGCGCGTCATGCAGCGGGGTAAGTGTCAGGCTCCTGCATCACGAGGCAGCACCCCTCACCACCTCCCGGTGGGGTTCCCCAGGACAGACAGGGGCAGGGTGTAACCCAGCGCTAGAAATAACTGCTTGCTCGGGCAGAGGACATGGCAAATTGTGGCTGTTCGGGGCTGTGTGGGGCAGAGTGCTCCCGGGCCCCCCGGGAGCCAGCCCAGGTCCGGCCCCATGCTCTGTGGGTGCCTCTGCTCCAAGGGTCATCCCACAGGGAGAAAGGAGGGGAAAAGCTGCGTTTCAGCAGTGCAGGACTCTGGTAGCCAAAGCTTTATATCAACCCAGGTGTCCTACAGCCCCGCAGCACCGGGGGGTCTCTGCAGACAGCTGGGTAAGGGGTCACTTGGGTCTGATCTGGTCCCCACAGCTGACAGCATGGGGATCCCCTGCCCTCCACCCTGCCCTCACCCCCCCGGCTCCCCAGGTGACCCTGGCCCAGGGCACCGCTTTCCCATGCAGCCCCGTCCCATGACACCAGTGAGACGGCTCGTGCCCAGCACCACTCCGGACGCACCCACCGAGGCGGCAGACTTACGGGGTGTGCGGCAGCCCGGCGCGTGGGTGCGCGGTGGCGGCAGCCAGGCAGCCTCACCGTCTCACCGGGGTGCTCGGCCCTGGCAACTTCTCCAGGGCTGGCCAGACTCTGGTTTCTCGCTCGGCAAAGCTCCACCCCGAGTCCTCGCCTGCCTCCCGCAGAGGAGGAGCATCCGCCGGCATCCTCTGCCCCATGCCAGGGAGTGCTCAGTGAATGCAGGTGGGTTGGGGCGAAGGGCCCCCAGACCTGCTGCGGGGGTTAGGGCAGCCTCAGCCTCCCTCCAGGACTGGGCATCCCACAATCCCACCAGCTGTCTCCCATGCACCCACCACCTCCGCTGGCAGTCCCAGACCCCCAGGCAGGATCAGAAACCCGCTCAAGGGCTCTCGCTAGGCCCCAGCACCCTAAATTCCCATGCAAACGTGCCACTTCAGTGGCACCAGGGTGAAAATGCACTGCACACTGAGCCAGGAGCCTGGGGATACAGAACCGTCACATCTTTTCACCCGTGTTTACTTCCCAGTCCTTGTGCTGGGACAGCAGAAATCTCTGGGGCTGCTGAGCCAGAACTGAAGCCCCCCGGCACTCTGGGCCAGGGCAGAGCTGGCTGCCAGGTTCCCAGCCGGGATGCAGCCGTGGGGGCACCACGGTTTCCCCGCACACCCCAGCTCCTCGCTGGAGCATTGGGCATCACAGCCCTGGCTGGGGACAAAGCCCCTTCCATCCCTGCAAGCCAACATGGACGACATGGAGCCCTTCGCACGGCCCAGTTTGTCCCCAGCTCCTCCACCCTGCAAGCCTCATCTCTCCCCTGCTGACTCCCTCCTCCAGACCCCTGGCAGCCTGGAGCACCCACCACGACTTGCCCAACGGCATTGCCTGCACCCAGCTCAGAGCCACGTGCTCCTCCACATCTCCCAACATGGCAACTCACCTGCAGCACCCCAATGGAGGGAAAGACCCTATCCTTTCCCTCCACCCCATCCTCCCCACTTATCTGCACTGAAGTGCAGATCCCACTTCCCTCCTCTCCTCACTGGCCTGGACCTCTCCTACCTTCAGAAAGGCCCTGATGTCTCTTCCCAGGCTCTGCCTTCTACAAACCCCGTGATGCCTTCCGGCCCAGGCTGCTCGCTGTGGTTCAGACGGAGCGGCCCGCCGCAGTCACATCTGCAAAGACAGAGGTGGCCACGGAGATAAGGTAGGGCAGCCGGGCTGGATCCTAAATAAGGTAGGGCAAGAAGCAGACGAAGGCGCTGGGAAGTAGAGCAAGAGATGTCTACAGGCTCCCAGATCCACTGGGCTTTTCCCGCACTGATTTTTAAATCCTTAAATTCCCATCCTGGGATGGCAGTGGCTCCGTCCCGGCAGCAGCTGGGACGGTGCAATCCAGCAGAGATTTGCTGTTGGATGCGGGGCTTGGTGGCTCACGCAGGATGTCGAAACGACCAGCATCAGCTGCAGGATGGGGAGGGCTTTTCTTGCTGCAGATGCCCCATGACCCCCATCCTTGCTCAGGAAGGAACTGGGGCTTGGTCCTTCCTGCCCTCACAGGAAGAGAGGGGAGGGTGGGTGACCGCAGCACCCAGCGCAGCCATCCGGTCCCCAACGTTCACAGGCACAATAGGCGGCCCCGCCATAGAAACCTGCCTTTTGAGGAACAGGAAGCACTGCTGCGGGGTGCAGCAGAGCCACCAGAATCCCCCTCTGGTCCCCACGTGCCATCTCAGGGTGCAGAGCTAGGGCAGGATGTGACCCTCTCCAGGCACATCCGTGAGCCTGCCTGGAGCGGGAAAGGAATCCACAGCCAGGGCACAGGCCCCCGTCCCTAGAGCCCCCACTGCGACGTGGTCCTGGGTCCTCTTGCCCTCCAAGCAAGTCCCACAAGCCCAGCCCGAGCCAGCCCTCGTGCCATGGGGCACATCTCAAATGCTGGTTAGGGGGCTGGAAAAGGGCCCCTCCATCCGTCCCCCACTGTAAGGGCCACAGCACAACCTCAGCGCCCAGCCACAACCAGGGTGCCAGCACCCAGAGCTACTCACAAGCCTCCCTCTGGCCTGAAACCCGGTGCTCATGCTTTCTGCTTGCTGAACAGCAATTTCTTTTTTTCGTGGGAAATAGACAAGCGGCTTAAAGGGGGCTAAAAGGCACATTTTTGTTCCTTCCAACTGAAATATTCTATTTTTGCTTGTTCTTGAAATAAAATGGAGAAGAGGGAGAAGCCTGAGGTGCAAAGGCTGCTTTGGGATGGGCACACAACAGCGCGGGCACAGACACAGCCCAGGGGGCTGGAGCCGAGCACTGGCGTGGGACAGGCCCGAGGGGACCCACCGCAGGTACCAGCCACCCTCCCCGCAGCACCTGCCCTGCCCCGGCTCAGCTCCCATCCGACACCTGATCCCCAGCAAGGAGAGGGACACGGTCAGGGTGGTGGCCAAGACTCCATGTTTCCCCTGGGGAAAGCGGAGAGCCGGGCCAGATCCGCTTACAGCCCTTCCATTATTCAGGAGCCTGAGCAGGACAAAGCAGAGGTAAAACGGGCCCCCACGCAACAGGGAGAGCATCAGGATGCCAACTGCGGGCTCCATTTCCCACCACCAGGCACCCTTTTGAGCCACATCCTATGGGAAAGGCTGATTACCTTACACCAAACCCCAGCCTCTCCTGCCCGGAGCCCTGGCAGGGACCACAGAGACCAGCTGTCCCACAGCCTCACCGCACCCCACCCCTGGAGAGCACGGAAAAGCATTTTTTTTTTGGCAAGCAGCCTCAGAGAGGCTGGGTTTGGGGGACAGGGAGCATAAACCCCCCTGCTTGGGGCTGAGGTCCAGCCAGGAGTCGCTCACATCACTGCGCAAACCCCACGCAGGGCTCCTGAGCCCCATAAGGGAGGGTAAGGGAGGAAGGGGAAAACACGGTGCCCTGCAGCTCTACACGCAGGCAAGCGGAGCCCAACCTCTGCAGCACCCCGGCCACCTCACTGGCCTCACCACGCAGATCGCAACAGGTCCCCAGTCCCTGCCAGCTCTGCTGAGCAGCACAGCTCCATCCCTGGAGTCATCATAAGGTTTGCTACTTGCAGAGGAAAAGATTGAAAATCGTTGTTCTACATTTTATACGTTTCAGCCTTGAAAAAGGCTGGCATGGGAGAGACAGATGCCCCGAGCGAGGTAACCCTACTTAAATATCCTTACTTGAAGCAGCAAGTCTGCTGGCAGCCCGGGACATCCCATCCACCTGCCCCCTGCCGTGACAACCTGTGCCACCTGCTCTGGCCGCACCACGCGAGGACCGGCAGCCTGGGGAAAGTTATTGGGCTGAAAGCCATTCGCCATCTGGAGCGGGTGCTGCTGGAATACCTCTGCCCCAGAACGTGAAGCAGATCCTGGACACGCTGTACGCCTGATTAGAACATATTCCTACTTTCACAGATGTCAGAAACAGGCAGCCCTAGGATTTGTTCTGTATTTCTTCACAGAAGCAAGAGCAAGGTGCAGGCTGCTGTTCCCAGTCTCCACTCAGCTGGGTCAGTTCTCTGCAGGTAAGGGCAGAGCTTTAGGCAGAAACCAGCCTGCTCCATCCTCCTGACATCCAGCCCTGAGGCAGGAACCGAACACCCCTGCCCTCACCCTCCCTCCACGTCCCTATCTTAGGCACAGCACTAGCGGCAATCACTGCGCCGGCATTATCGTGTAAAAGAGGAGTTTTCATGGTACATAGTGGAAAACACCTTGAAGCATGCTCTTCAAAGAACCTCTGATTCTGCAGAGAAGAGGCTCTGATGAAACAGACACCGCCCTAGGAGAGTGTACACCAGCCAAGAGAGAGTTCCCACCCAAGACAACAGATAACTGTGCAAGCTGACAACGTAACTCCTGTGGAGAGACTCCACCACATGACCACTAAGGACTCATCACCGAGTTCAGCAGTATTTAACGGCACCACAAACAGGGCATTATTCATCCGCTGCCCTGGAGCAGCTTCCTTCCGCACAGGCACTGCCACGTGTTGCACAGCACTGGGACGCAGCCTTTACACACAGCTCCAGCACTAGCTTGCTGCTCTCCCTCTGCTGCACCACAAAGGCTATCACAGACCAGGCTCCACTGTCACAGGCTCCGATTCATTATCACAGTGATCTAGTTTCAAAACTTACCCATTGGCACCAACGTGTATTCAGCAGCAGTGAAAAGGGGAACTATAAGACAGGAGTTTGCCCCAATATGTTTGTTTGAAGCCAACATGACAGAGCCTCTAACACAGATCCAAGTTTGGGGTAGACGTCCTTGGTGGCGATTTGCAGAGGCACATGCAAGGAACTCCTCGCAGGCAGCTACACAGGGTCATGGGGGTCTTGCACATTAAATTCAAACTGAGATGGCAGAAATCCCTCTCTTTCCAGGAGCTTCACTAAATGTTATACATGGAAAAGCGCTCAGTTACTCCAGCTTGAGACAAGATCTGATGTGAAACAGGGCTCAGGAGCTACGCACCAACAGGCAGCAAAACTCAGGCCAGGGTTACTATTTCCACTGTCGCTCACTGCACTCGGGTACCTCCTCTGCCTGCCACCACTCCTCCAC
The DNA here is from genome assembly GCF_963921805.1 of Phalacrocorax carbo. Classification (NCBI taxonomy): domain Eukaryota; kingdom Metazoa; phylum Chordata; class Aves; order Suliformes; family Phalacrocoracidae; genus Phalacrocorax; species Phalacrocorax carbo. The sequence continues at coordinate 1,620,254 of NC_087535.1, forward strand.
GCGAACCCTGGCTGTCAGCAGCAAGTTCACCCGCTGAATTCAATCTCCAGCTTAATTCATTCTGGGCATGACAGACAGGCCCAGCCTCTCTGCCCCTCTTCCCTTCTCAATCGACCCAGAGCCACAGAAAATTTCAGTGCTGCTTCTTCCTCACAGAAATTAACGTGTTTAGTCAAGAACCAGATCACCGATTGCTTCTGGGCTTCCCAGTGTCAACAGGCCAACACTGCTCCACTGCTCTTAAAGACACGGTCACGTCCTTCATCACTGCTTCAGTTATTTTAGTTTATCCCCTCCATCTCCTCTCCCTCTGTTTCTCTTCTCTGAAAAGCACCTTCTGGTTTTAAAGGTTTAGATCTTCTTTTCAAAGAGGAAACATCAGCGTGAGAACTGGGAGTATCTTTACATTCAAGGACTTTTGCCTTACAAATCCTCTTTGAAATAATCTCTTTGTTTGATCATTTATGCTTTTTTCTTTCCTTAAACTCATATCTGTTGGACTGTGAATCAGCATTATTGTTGATCACTGCTGCTTTGCTTACTGCTTCTCACTGAAACATGCTTACTGCTTCTCAGACACTGAAATATCACACTGTGTTTGAATGCAATCCTGCTGCAGTAAAACAAAGACGGCTTTTTTTTTTTTTTAAATTGTTACTGGTCATTTTAAAGCTGGAAAGCAAAACCTCCTGCTTCTTCCCAAACAGAAAACAGGACCACTTTCATTAGCACCAAAAGGATTTTAAATGAACAGTTCCAGGGAGCTCCTTTCAAATCATAAAAGGTGGATTTTACATAAAAGTGTGTTTACAAATAGTTTCTGCTTTACACTCAGCTCTGCCCATCACTGACCAGAAGTTATATACATACAGACTAGCTCAGTAGCTTCAACCACTTGCAAGGAGACTGCAGAATTTATTTACGAAATAAAAATAGGATTTCCTGGTTCCTAGGAATTCTCTTCGGCCTGCCAGATTCAGTCACCTGCCGGCTCCTGCAGACTCAGGAGAGCACTAAGCTTTCGGAGAGAAGGGGTACTGCGGGTGCCACCAATCCAGGAGCCGCACACTGTGCACAGGGTCCAGCACAACCTGCACTCCTTGGTCAAGGCGAGGTTTCTTGCCGTTGCGAACTGGGGCGTCCTGGAACACCAGGCGCACACGATGATGCCTCATGTCTGTGCTCACGTTGATGGTGAACTGGAAGAGAAGAGACCAGGAGGTGCTTCAGAAAATCAAAGTGAGGAATAAATAGAGTTCTTAACAGTGCACTTCTACCTATTTTTTAAAAATTCTTCTAAATTGTACACGTCTACAGTATTTCAGGTGCTGGCAGAGTTACACTCTGCATCTACAGCACTGGATTCAAACCAGTTCTCTCTGGCTGGTAACAGCAAATAATGATGCCAGAAGCAAACCTGAAAGCAAGTGGCTGTCAGAGGAAGTCTGGAACTCAGGGCCCTACACCTCAGCGAAGCCAGACCCAGCCTCTCTTGGGCACAGGTCGCTTCTGAAACCCTGACTCGCAAGTCCAGCCGCAGGTGCTGCCCCGCGCTTTACCACCACTCTTGCCGAAGCACACCTGCTCTGCCGCTGTCTGGAGCGGAGCTTGTGGAAGTTGGTTCAGAAGCTGCCCTTTCTGCCAGCAATCAGAAGTCAGGGACCAGGTATTGAAAGAGTCTGTTCATACAGGTTTTTCCTCCCAGAATCCATTGGCATAAGGTAAGGAGATATTTTCTGGAGGAGGGAAGACCTTCTCTTCTGCATCCCTACCCCGCTGCAGTACTGGCAACTACGCTGTCCCCAGAGCCCGCACAACCACAGCTCCTTGCAGATTCTCCACATCATCTATATTTGATGCACCAAGCAGGGAAGAGCTGATGGAAATGCAGAAGCTAAACTGAAATCCTCAGCATTTCCTCTGATCGTTAACCTTAAGATTCCCAGACTGATTTGTTGATGCTGCAGCGTGATTAGGACACCACCAAAGAGGCACCCTCTTCACAGTGCTTACAGAAACTGGACAGGCAAAGTTTGCCTGGCAGGTTTCTCGAACACTTACCAAGGTAAACGTCATACCCATGACTATTGGCACGAATATGAAGTTAAAGGTGGTGATCTGCAGTAGACAGCAATCCTGATCCGGATTTGTATGGACTTCTTCATACTGAATCGGTGGCTGAAGACCTTTGCAACACTTACTCTTAAATCTGGGAGACTTGAAAGAAAGAGAAACTTCTTTAGCTAAGCTAAGGAACCTAAGATGGCTGCTTCTCGCCTGTGCTGACTAGCAGGTTCTCACCCCACTCCCTCCTGTCTGGGCAGAGCCATAAATAAAAAAAAGAAGCTGTCACTCGGGACAGGCAAGTCACAGGATCATTTCTTAGAGGGGAAAGCTGCAGAATTCCCAAGGTTGCCTGAAACTACTTGCTTCTCCCGAAACCCAGTACTGGAGGTTTTCATTGGCAGTGTTGGCTTTCTGCACTGCTCTTTCCAATGGTAAAACAAGAAGTTTCAGATTTCGGTCAACATTTTGACCAATGAAGTAAAATAGTCTGGTTTTTGGTAGTAATCAGTAGCAACGCCCAAAGATCAGGTTATTTGCTGTAACAAATGGCCCATGTCTTACAGTGGAGAAAGGATACCATATGAGGAAATAAAAATGTAGCATTCTAAATGTCTTGGTAATACGAACTGATAACCGAGTGTAGTTTCAGAATGTGCCTTAGTTTATCATGGAAGTCAGAGCTTCCATGTATTGTCTGAATGCATAAAAAGTTTCCACCTTCCTTTCTACCACCCTGAAAAACCACCACTGCTTCAAAAAAAACAGTCACAGCCATTCTGGTTCTTCTTTCATACCTGCTTTTTGAACTTGAAGTTGAATTCCCACATTGCTTCTTGTCTGTTCCCTTCAATCTTTTTGCACCAGAAAAGCAGACACTGAGGTGGGAAAAAAAAAAACCCAACAAAAACAAGAAACAGAAAATTATGAAACCTTTAGAGGCATGACTTTAAATAAGTTTTAGCAGAGCATAAAGGCTTCCAATTACAAACACAATTACACAGGAGCAGTTAGCAGCCATATATTCAAATTAATTATGTTCAAAGAACGCACTCAGCAGTTTAAGTCTCCCAGTTTCAAGTTGGCCAACTCATCATGCAACTGGATGATACAACACGTAGCCAGTGATGTGCTAAACAGAAAAATCCCGTTGTGCAATTTGTCCCTTTGATAAGGCAGAGGTGAGCAGTCCAGATTCACCCGTTTCCCCCACCCACCAAGAGCTCCTAGTAAACCAGACTCCAAACAAGACTAAAGCGAGGAACAACTGAGAACAGAATAGGACCAAGAAGAAGAGAATCCAGAGGGAAATGCAGAGACCAATACATGAGCTATGAGGTGACAGATGACAAAGTTCCTAAGCCACTGTGGTGTCAAAAGGTCTTGACATCACTGGGCACCGACTGTCATACTTCAGACTCTAAAATCACTGCCAGGATAGCACAGTCTCCGATCAACCTACTGTCCCTTTTTAAAAGAAAATGAGAAAAGTGCCTCAAACAGCGTCAGAGGTAACCAGCACTGCTCTCCCACACAGACATACATGAGTCCTCCACTTTAATCCTGTTATGCCGTGTGGTCCACAGGATCCACCCCAGCATGCAGCACCCACTCTAGGGCAGGAGTCTCAGCAGAACTCCTGTAAGACACTGAGTAGGAGGGAAATTCCCTGCCTACCAGCGAGTAGAAGCAACCAGCCTTCAACAGCTGAGAAAAGAATCTGGCAAGTCAGTCCAGTCATCACTGAAAGTGTTTCCACACAACAGATGCCAGCTCACCACAGCTGGTCTTATTCCTTTTCCTACTGACACTGTTAAAAGATAATACGGGTAAAGACTACTCCCCATGACCCATACACAGTCTCTCCCATGCCAAGAGAAGGCCTGACTGGGTTGCAGGGTGAAGCACACATTAATTTCATTCCAGGATGGCGTGACCCCAAATGAAACAAAGCCAGAGCCAGGCTCCACCACAGGCGGCTCCGTAATTAGAGACTACAGCTGATACAAGACCCTTTACTTCAACTCTGAGTCATGTCCATAAGCAAGAGCCCTTGAAGGACCTTCATCTCAACAACCTTCGTGAGGTGAAAAACAAAGCTTTGTGGAGTCAAGCTCAGAAACATGCGCTAAGTAACCTCCACCTGGGCGGAGGTGGCCCTCAGTTTTTTCTGATAAAAACGTTCTCCAGATCTTTTTTACCTCATGGGAGCAGCAGATGCTGCTGAGTTTAACTCCACCATCTGCATTTGTAGTTCACCTGCACAGGCAGCCTGGTCTAGCAACTTGTTTGGTCACGGCAAGTAGTGAAGCACAAAATGGTCAGTACCTCCTAAAGGGCAGAGGATGTCATCCACGGGTCAGCCGTCCTGCCCTTCAGACGCGCCGTACGGCCTGCCGCTCCACCAAAAATAATGGGGGTGTCTTTAAAGGGCAAACACTTCTGCTGACACCATAACGGCTCCAGTGTCCCACACAAGCTAGGCTAGGGAAAGAAAAAAGGAAATTAAAGAGGAAAAGCTAGATTTGATAACACCCGGGTCTGGGGTCTCCTCTTGCCACATGCAGTTTATGGAGGCATTTGCCATTAAGTTTCAACGACCCGTAAAGGTATAATCAAAGCCTACGAAAGCAAGAATGTGGGGAGGGAATGTCAGATCCTCCTCCATACCCACAGTGCCAAGGCATTTCTGTGCACAGTAACACAGGTGGAGCTCAGAGTCTTGCAATGCAGTAGTACAGCAAGACCAGACTCGGGATGGCTCTTTTATGCTCCAAGGGGTTAGGTCAAACCTCTACTGTTCTAACAAAGCCTTGCCACCATTTAATTTCCTTTTTTAAAATCTGAATAATAGGCTGCACTTCAAGAATCCTCCTCAAACCGTTAGTACAGTAGAAGCACTAGCAGTGGGCACCAAAGCCGTTATGATGTCAATGTGAAAGCTTCCAAAATGCCGACCCTGCCAGCATCACCTCAGGGTTTGTTAAGTTGGAATTTCCTAGAAATATTCTGCCTTTTTTTTTTTTTAAAAAAAAAAGAAGGATAATACCCAGACTGGGGATTTGGGAAGAGAACGAAGAGCTCTGCATGCGGAGATCAGCCTACACACGGAACTGTGTGCTCCTCTCCGGCTCTGCAGCACCACCTGCTTGTGGTACTGCTGGATGCTCCCTAAGCAGTAGGACATTTTTTTCCAGTATTCACCCAGGGATAAGAAGAAAGGAGGGACGTCACACACAGAGAGATGAGGTTGCTCAATTTTGCATGGAAAAGAAAATACAACTCCTGAACCAAAACTACTTCAGTTTGGCTCCAAAAACCTCACTCAACAGGTTTTTGACTTTGGATTTGGAGGGTGGAGAATTCACATTGTTGCTTAAGCTGCTCACAGAGTATCAGCCAGTTACAAGTTAAAACCAAACAAGAGACATGGAGGCATTTCAGAGTTAATGGTCAACAGCAATTAAAGAGGAATGGATATGCAAGTGCTCCAAGCTGGGATAGCAAAGAGAATTGCCTGCCCGCACCAGAGACAAATCCTTTACAGCCCAACACAACTGCAGCCCCAGTCCCAAAGCAGACATTTGCTCTGCACATTTGCCATGCTCACAACCTCACTACCCTCCCTCGCCCAGCCACCAAAGACGATGGATGACCTACAGGACCGTGGTATGAAATGACGCCCTTTCAGAGGCTGTCAGTGTCACTTCTCATCCCTCCAGATGCCTGCTATGGAGAAAAGATGTATTCTGGCAGACAGTGTCAGAATAAAGTGGAAGATATAAAAGCTGAGCCCACCGCAACCTCCTTTCAGTAACAAGTTTGCAATAGAGGATGGGAGAGCTGCAAATATCCCTAGCAAGTTCTATCATTCAGTGAAGCAAGTGCCTTTTTGCAGATTACAAAGATGTTATGGTAGGACTCAGGCAGAAGTTACCCAGAGGAGTAACTAGAATCCTCTGCAGCAGCAACTACAGAGATACAAGTAACCAGCACACTTTTAAAAAAATCACTATTCAGAGTCAGTAATCATCCTATACCCAAGCTTCACTGGCGACCATCTAACATCATTTATTTTTCTTTTAGAAAGAGAACAAAAAAACCCAAAGAGCAACATCTCAGACATATCCAGTTTCCTTAGTGATTCCACTTACTCTGGAATTTTTTAAAGTGCTGGGAGTACTGTCTGGAATAGCTGGATTCCTGGAGACTCGAGACGCGAAAGGCTCGTACATGTGGTACAGCGACCGGATGACACACGCGCGGAGACAGTGCAGCTTCTCCATGGACTCTGGCCGCAAGCGGAGAGGCAGGTACGCATCCAGACTGTAGTGCCTGAAAAGCCAACGACAAACCCAACACATGCTGAAGGGTCAGAATGCCAGAGACGTGCAGAAGAGAGCTACGAAGAGAGAAAACTGAACATCTGATTGATCAGAGGACCTCTTGTCAACTCTGAGTGCTTCAAGGGTGTTGTACTGATCTACACGAGATCACGACAGTCCCAAAGACTACCTGCACCAGACAGGTTTCCAGCATGCAAATAAACTTATCATGCTACAATTCCCCAGTAATTCCTCGCAGACTCTTTGCCCAGAGTCCAGATGGTGTTTTAACTGCAGGGGGCACAAAGGCCTGCAGATTGCTGCAGGTTCTCCAGGACTCGCTGTAGCTGAGCTTGACTGCATGCTTGCAGACAACTGCCTGAGCAGCCTGAATGCCTGCGCTCCAGGGTCATTCTTTGATCAGATGCCAAAGGAGCCTTTGCTAGGGAACTTCACACTAAAAGACAGGGGTGAGGAGGACCATGGCTGCTATTTGCTCTGTATTCCTGCTGCTTGCGCTTCCTGGGCGGCAGGTACAGAAATGTAAAGAAAATGTTCTGTCCTGAAGGGAAGTCCAAGTGACATGCACCAGGACAGAAGGATTTGTTTCAAGTTTTGACCACCTCTTCGCTCTTCTTCTCTTAGTTTATAACTCACTTCTGCCACTGAGACAGCTCCAAAATGCCTCTCAGGCCACCCTTGCTACAGGAAGGTGGCCACGATCAAAGCTTGAGGCAGGGCAAGTTTTCCATTAGAGGCACTTGCCTGTCTTTCAGTCAGGTAACGGCGCTGACCTTGCTGTAAGCACTGTGCATTACGCACACAGCGCACCGTTACAGTGTCGGCCATGGGCAGAGAAGCGCACGATACTTTGAGATTTTACACAGAATATGCTACACAGATCCATTTCCAGATCCAGAGCAGATGCAATATACCACAACCCTTTGCCAAATGAGGCCCACATCACCATGTCAATATGCAAATATTATAGGACCTTAGCTTATAGGGAATTATTCCCTTATTTACAGCTCTGCAGAGAGTTGGTCCCTGCTGAAGCCACCTACAAATAGTTTAAATTCTCTAGAGTCTCACCTTCTGTAGAGCCTGGTCCAAAAGGCAGCAGTGCAAGTAACAGTCCAGGCTTTCTTGCAAATCAAAGAAAACCGGACAATGTCTTCAGGGCGAATGTAGGAAGCCAACAACAGCCAGATATCAATGGGATACTCTTCTCCGCCACCCCCATCAGGATTTTCTAAATGCAATGAAGGTATGTTAGTGTAGCAAATAACCTCTTTATCCAGCCACATCTAGAGGCATGTGCTTTACTACTGGTAGCACAGGGTAAGCAGCTGAAACACATTTATACACACAGTCAGCCAAACAAGCCCAAGTCAGCACAACTTCATTATCACTGCTACCAGTTTTCATCAGCGCTCGCTTGCCCGCCCGTACAACCATTACACATTCCCTTTGCTGGATATATGGCATCGTTTCTCCCTGCTGCACTGTTGGCACAAGCACACATAGCAGCAGATTCAAAGAATAATTCAGGCTGAAAGGGTTCCCCGGAGGTCTCTAGTCCAAACAGCCCAGCTCAAAGCAGGCCGAATTAGATAATTTTGTTGAGGATCTTGTCCAATGAAGTTCTGACGGTACCCAAGGATGGAAACCCCACAGCTTTTCTGGACTCTGTTTCAACGCTTGACCCTTTCACAGCTGAAAAATAACACTTAAGCAGCGAAATAAAAATCAGATGGCAAATACAGAGGCAAATTTACGTAAAGGAGGGCCAAGCTCATGCCTTTTTATCAAAGCTGCTCACTTAACCGATCATCAAAAAATGTTTTACACTAGAAGTCCCTGAACATTAAGACATTGCCAAGCTTGTCAATTCTTTGATGAAACGGTCGCAGTATTTTTATAGGAGCTCTGCTTAGGAGGGCAAAGAATCCTCTTCTGCAACTGGCTAATCAGGTGCTTTTCTTAAATCTGTAATTTCATTAAAGCTTCTTGGATGGGAAACTTTTAATGCAATGCAGGTGGACAGAACAGCCTGTTCTTCCTCTCAGAGGTGTCAGAACTGCTCAACCAGAACTGAAGGTTCAAAACCTCCTTTTATTCCTGCAGTGTTTTTAAGTTACCACCACACGTTTTTCCACAGACATTGCTCCAACTTCAGTAGAAAAAATACTTCTGAAGAACATAAATAGCTAAACAATACTGAGCATTAGGAACATCAAGAAAACGCACAACTTGTACGCAGTGCTACCAGAAACACCTGCTATGAGGTCTGTGAACAAGTGGCATAAAGGAGGTGTTTTAAGAACTTGAGGGTGCCAGATCTAACCCTGAGACAGCGGGTTAATAACAAAGGGCAGCGCTTTCTCCTCATGTGATAATTGCTATGTTGGTTGCCAAGGAAAGCTCTGGATGTGATCCCTTCCCTACACCACTACGGACTGAGGGCAAGCACCCCCACAACGGGCTGTAACATCCACTCACTGTTTCAGCTCTGACACAAGAAGCCGTCGAGCCACACAAGTGCTGAACTGCAGAGTGTGGCCAGAAGCACCACTTGTCTATTACCATTTTTCTTCCCAAAACACTTAGCAGAAATAAGACAATATTGTGGTAGAACAGAATACTGTCTGTCCAGACTCTTAGCTCCCATAACCCTAGCCATTCAGATACTCTTATTTTCCCAGAATTCCCAAGGACATCTTAATAAAAGAGATTAAACTCCCATGCCAGAGGAGCACTGTGCATCTACAGTCTGTAGCGGAGGTTCATGTGTTACACAAAGTAGTATCAGTATTAACGAAGTTAAGTTTTTCTTCAGTTCAAAAAACCAAGTGAAAATGTGTTTTGCAGCCTCTTATTAGAAACTCCTGCAGGATTCCACAGCGGAGCAGAACAGTTTGTTGCTTCCACGGCACTGCAAATTGCTTTCTAGAGAGTTGCACAAAGTGTAAATGCTGAAGGACACATCTCCCTGGAATTAACTTACTACAATGTCATGAGGGCCAAATTCACTTGCTTGCTGGAAAAAAATCCCTCTAAACTCATTTCTAACAAACCACAGTCTTGGAAACATCCTGAAGACAGAGCTAGTACTTTGCCAACAAATGCGTCATGGAGGGCAGCGCTGGTTTTGCCCCAAAGCAAATCCTACTTTCACCAACATGTGTTCAACAAACTAACATGTCCAGTGGCAAAGTTTCACGGCTCTTTTGAAGAGCAGCATTTGTTTCCAAGGTTGGGAGAAGTTTACTGAAAGCAACAGCTCGCAGGCTTTGATTTCATGCCCAAGGCTCTGCCTTTGTGAAAAGACAATACCTCTGACAAGTCCCAGCAGATTTAAAAGTGATTTAACCCTTGGCATTTCTTTGTGCACATACAAGTTACAGAACACCCCGAAGAGCCCCACGACTAGCCTGTAAATGGCAAGCACTAACATCACAGGTGCAGAAGACGCAGAAGCAGAGCCCCCCAGGAGAGGCTGGTGGCCATACCTTTGTGCCTTTTGCTCTTCTTTTTTCTAGATGCGTTTCGCCCGTTGATGCTTTCCTTTGTATCCATTTCATCGCTGCTGTCACAAGACTCTCCTGACACAGAGAGAACTTCCTCAGCAGGAACACAAGAAGCTTCCAAACCACAGAGGGATTTTACTAGAATGAGAAGCAACGACACAGTAAGTATACCAGCAGAGAAAAAAAGGTGATCCAAGCTCAGGACACTTGAGTGGAACCGCTCCCACAGCCACTGCCACAAATGCTAACTGCATTAAAGTTCCTGGGCCCAAGGGTTACCTCGTCAGAGAAAGCTTAGCATGGGTGAGTGAACTGGGAACACAATTATTCCGCTTCTTGTTTTAAAGAATGAACAATGAGGATTATTACCAGCACATTACACAGAGAATCCCATTGGTTTAGCCAAAGCTGTTTACAATTCTGAATAAAACAACAGGCTTTTTCTACAGTGCTAACTGGCTCCGCTGCATGCCAGAGCTGCCTTGTGTGACCACGGCTCAGCCTGTAGAGAGCCAGCACCTACTCTGCGATTGTTCTATGAACACAGAGAAGATACACTCCCCTCTCAGCAGGATAAAGACATCCTGTGGCCGATGACACACAATCCATCAGCGATATAACTCACTGCCAAGCAGACAGGAGCTGCACTTATCCTAGAATTTAGTGAAGGGAAAGACTCTGGCTGAATGAGGAAAACAGCAAGTCAGCAGGGGTTTGGAGGGATTTTTTGCTGCCTCTGGGGAGACGTTCAGACACATCCCTGTCAAGAAGTATTATTTTTAAAAATTGATCTGTAAACTGAGCGTTCATTAGGGCAGAAAATTCCATGTGCGAGGCAGTAATGATAGTCTTGAAAAAGAAAGGTGCGGTTCCTCATTACAGCTGCATGAGGCGCTGTCATAGACAGACCAGCATTGTAACAGCATTACAAACACTTTGCAAATAGCCTGTAAAATTCAGTCGAGAAAGTTGAATTTCAGCCTAATGTGCTGGGTGAAGAAAAGGACTTCTACCAAGAGGCACCTGACCACGCCAGAGGCGACTTGCACTGCTCAAGCTTTTCTAACCTAGCAAAAACTGAAGCCCAGGTAGGTTTTATACATCACAGTTACAGTCACCGGAGCCACTGGAGGGCAAGGCGTGCTATTTGAATTAAAGGGACAGAGTAGCAGGAAACAAACAAGAAAAAAAGAAAAAAATCAACAACTGACCATATATAAATTCAGGCGAGAGACATTCTCATTTCTAACCACAGAACAAGGTTTTGAAGTGGTAAGGCAGCAGATGGAAAGACAGTTTTAAGACAGAGCTTGACTGCACCCACTGACTGCAGATACTTTCAGTGCTTTGCTAAAGCAGTTCTACCTCGCTTTGCACCACTCAGTCTGTAAACTGTATGCATTCATGACAGCAGTATCCCTCACTGTCAGATCGTACTGCCCTCTCTACATGACCTTTTATAGGCAAAAAGAAAAGGAAATAGATAGCAACCCGAATGACAGTAAGTTCTGACATAAAATACAGCCAAGCAAGAGAAGACAACTGACACAGTCTCAGAGAGGGGTTTAAGAAAAGAAACCATTGCACTCTGCAAAGGAAGGAACATCTGAGCTGACTGAATCACACTACATTGCAATCTTGCAGAGGCACCCTCTCTTCATCTCACAGCAGCAATCCCCACCTCATCCCTGGGGGTTAGGATGGGGAGGAAAAAAGCTCAGGAAAATTCCACCTGGGCTTTGCTCCCCTCCCCGTGAAGCTCCCCACTTGCTGGCAGTCACACGCAGTGTGATGTTTACTTGGAGCCAAGAAGCAGGAGGTGAGCGAGGCCAAAGGCTAAAGCTCCCTGGGCAGAGGCTGCTGACTCCTCCCGGCTGCCTGCTGTCCCCATGCCCTGGCAGGCTGCACCAGATAAAGCTGTAGCATGCGTCATGACTGCACCAGATAAGGCTGTAGCACAGCCCTGGGGCTGGGGGGGAGAGATTGTGAGGATCCCCAAAAAAGGAGGGGGAAGCCCCAGTGACTCTGCACTGCAAAGACCTGAGAAAGGGGTGGGCAGGGAACCGCTGTGTCCTGGAGTCATCTAGACAGCGTGGAGCTGAGCCAGAAACAGAGCAGGATTTTAGGAGAGTTGTTAAGCTGGACAAAGCAAGGGATGCTGGATGCAAGGACTTAGGGTGGAGCAGGGAGAAAGAAGAGACAACAGGGTTTGCCAGGTAAGATGCTGAAGCGCAGTACTTTGAGGCACTCAAAGAGACAATACAGAAAGGTGAAGAGGAGAAGGAAGCCCCGAGCCTACTACAAAGGAGGCAACAAAAGAGGGAGGTGCTCTGATCTTAAAAGCTTGAGAAGTATCAGCTAAAAAGGGTATTCACCAGCATCACTGCCCCCTACAGCTTCTCCTTGACAGGTACTCATGCGAAGAGCATATTTTCTTTAAACATGTAAGATTTCAGCAACAAGACTTCTTCTATACGAAGGGTTAAGTCATCACTGTCAATGTAACAACATTCACCTCCGACATGTGTGACCAGCTGCATTTAAAAGTTGAGGCCTAAACATTAACATTTCTCAAACAAACAGGGTGTGTTAGTTCAGAATGCTCCCGGCAGCTAACAACAGAGGAGGAAGTAGATAACAAAATATTGCAATACCTTTCCAGGAAATTACTTGTTTATACAGTTCACCAAACTAACAGCAACACCTTCAAAAGATCTCCTTGCAGTTTACAGCACAGGGAAGGGAACACATTTGCCAGGACTATCATAACCTTACTGCCACTGCAAAGAATTTTACTTGCTAATAAAGTTGTCTACAGTTTTATATGAGGTCATAAAGTAAAAGACTCCTCTACCATGTTATTTTCTGCTTCAAGCAGGAGATAACACCCAATGGTTAATGGAAAAAGGCCTTCCATTTCAGGCGCTAACAAAGACTCAGCAGTTCTTACTGGGCTTCTAACAGGCTTTCTGCAAACCCTCCTACATTCCTGAAAACCTGATTCTGCAGATGAGCACAGACTGATTTTCAGGCACCAAATGAGACAGATTTTTCTCAGGCCACAGAGGGAGAGTTCCCCACATCATGCAGAGCCCTGCAAAATGGAGCAGCAGCCCAGAGAAGGCAGGCTCCCCGGTGCAGACTCACCTTCTTGCTGAACTGCATTGGCCACAGCTTTTTTCACCCGTCCAGATTTCACAACAGCGGGGTCTGAGTTAGCATAATCTGCCACTGTCACTGCAGGAGAGTCGGGAGACAGGGCGTCAACGGGATTACGGATTACAAGGGAGGGGATAGAAGGTCTAAGAGCCACGATCCCTCAAGGGGCCACTCCCCATAGCAACAGAGGCTTGAGCAGGAGGTGCACAAACAGGAAAAGGAGCCCCAGCAGAGAGGGGCAGGCCAGGAGCCCCCAGCAGGCCTCTACCCCAGCCCGTCAAGCTACCAGGCCCAGGGGACCCACGCTCCTGCCCCGTTCTCCCTCCACCTCGACCACCGTCAAACTCCACGCCCCCCTCTCACGCACAGCCTAACTCAAACCCGGCTTATCCTCCAGGCCCAGGCTCCTCCTTCGCGGACCAAAACAGCTCATTCCCATACTTCCCCATCAGGCCGGGTACCCCCACAGCTCTCTCCCTCCACAAACCCGAGTGGGCCCGGCTCACCCCGCGGCCGACACGGGATGGTCCCCACCTCCCCTCCCCCTGGCCAAGCCCAGGCCCCCCAACCCCTCGGGCGAGGCCGCTTCGTCCCTCAGGCCCGGCCCCTCTTCTCCGACCAGCCCAGGCCGCCTTCCTCCGGCAGGGCCGGGCCCCAGCCCAGCAAGGCCCCGCTCCCCTCAGGCCCTGCTCCAGGCCCGTCCCCGGCCCCCGCCGCTCCTCACCGCGCTCGGAGCACACGTCGTCGGCCCGGAACTTGAGGCGCTTGCGGGCGCCCCTCCTGGGCATGGCGGCGGCGGCGGCGGGGCGGCCGCGCGGGGCCATGTCCCGCCCGGGCCGCAGCGGGGCCGCGGGGACAGCGCCGCCCCCGCCCGCCCCGCGCGAGACCGTGACGTCACCCGGCCGCGACCCTGCCGGCGCGCCGCTATGACGTCACGGCGGCGGTGGGGGGCAGGTGTGTGCGCTCCCGCTGAGTGAGACACCCCCCCAACACCCCCCCGTTATCGCAGCCGGTGCTGCAAACACCACCACGCCCGCAGTACTCCCAGTAGCGAGGGCCTCTGCGGGGATTGCCCTTCCTAGTCCTCCCAGTAACGAGAGCCTCTGAGGTCACTGTGTCCCCCCCGCCCCAGTCCTCCCAGTAACCAGGACCTCTGCTGTACTTGCACCACCCCCCGTCCGACCAGTAATGGTGGCCACTGTGGGGATTGCCCCCCACACACCAGTAATCAGGGTCTCTGAGGTAGTTGCCCCCCAGCCCTCCCAATAACAGGGGTCTCTGGGGCGATTGCCCCCCCACCAATCCTTCCAGTAATGAGGACCTCTGAGGCAATGGCCCTTCCCAGTCCTCCCAGTAACCAGGGACTCTGGGTGGATTCCCCATCTCCCTGTAATGAGGGCACTTGAGGGGATGTCACCCCCCACAAGTCCTTCCAGTAAGGAGGACCTCTGAGATAATTGCCCTCCCCAGTTCTCCCAGTAATTAGGGCCTCTGAGGCAATGGCCTTCCCAGTCCTCCCAGTAACCAGGGCCTCTGCGGTACTTGCACCGCCCCTCAGTCCGACCAGTAATGAGGGGCTGTGAAGCAATTGCCCCTCCCAGTAACAACTCCTTTGTATCCACAGCCCCCTGCGTGCTCCCCCAGTGCCAATGCCTGTGTGATCCCCCTCCTGCTCTCCTGCCGCTGCCCCTAGAGCCCCTGGCTCCGGCCGTGCCCCCAACCCTGGGTGTCTGCCACCACCCCAGGGTGCCCCAGCAGAGGCCCCCCGCCGCCACCCTGCAGACGACCACCCATCAGTCCCTGGGAGTGCAGCCTGCACCACCACCTCCCAGCGCCCACCCTTCATGGTGGGCGACTCCTCGCCTGCAGGTGTGGAGATGGGTGGTCACTGGCTGTAAACTGTATTTACTATTTCTTTTAGAGCTAAGTTGGGTGCTCAGTGCTGGTCGAAGAAGCAATGCCACCTCCTGGAGGGAGGAATCGCTCAGAGGATCTGCACAGGGAAAATGGAAGTGGCAGCCCAGAGCCTGATGGTGATTTCGGGGCCTGTGGCCCCTTTGTGCCACGCTGAAACAGGGATTTGGGTGCCACCAAGAGCAGATGCTGGTTGGGATTCCTGGCCAGTCCTGGGGGTGTCCAAACTGGGAGGCTGGCGGGGTCCCACTCTCCTCCTTTGGGATTAACACAATGGCAGAAGGGTACAAGCCCTGACCCACCCTCCCTCCCTTGACAGGCACCCAACAGCCCCCAGTGTGCTGCATTTTCCACCTGTGCTCCTTTAGGACGAGACCACAGCAGATGATTCAGCTCTTGGGAGGCCAGGACCGTAGCAAAACACTTTCAGAGCTGTGGCTTCAGCTCTCACGCCTCACCAGAGCGAGGTAATGCAAAGGGTATAAAGAAATCCACCTTATTTCTGCTATCCAGGCACGGCCAGGAGCTAACGGTGTATATAACTTATGTTCCTCACCGTATTTCTTTCTCTCAGCGTTTATTAAAATATATTAAGAGTATTTTATCAGCAAAGAACATATCTGATGACTGAGAAATTTTGATCGTCCCAGTCAGGAAAGGCCATTCCTTGACAGATCCTGGTGCTTTACCCACCCTTTGGTACTTGAAAATGTTTTCCTTGGGCTATGCTGTTCATCACCGTTATTTGAGAAATGTAACGCAGCATTATTTTTAAAAAGTAGGGGTTGGCTCAGCTTGGAAAACTCTGGCACATGGAAAACAGATGAAATTTTACGAGGATGGGACAAAAGCGATGTGAAAGTGGTTGTTTGCGTGTCCAGCCACCGTTTGGATCCAGCACGCTCGCTCCTCCAGCAGGGTATTTATTTGAGACCTTCCCAAAGTCCTCCAGCAAAAATACCGAGGAATGAGCTCGACACCCCTGCTAAACTCTGGTGAGGTGAAGGAACTGGCGCTGCTCTCTGATGACGCCGGTCCCCTGCTTGTCCACTGCTGCATTGCTGAGAAGGGCTCCTCAGGGGTGGCCTGGGTGAGGGATGCCCGAGGGATGCTGATGGCTGTGCAAGGGTAGGAGCGGCGTCTTGTTGCTTCAGGGGCCCAAAATTAATTGCTTTTCTGCTAACACCACCACCCTGTGCTGGGCAGGGTGCTGGGCGGGTTAGCCTTTCAGCTGCCTCCGCTGCAGTTCATGGACAGCCTGTCTCAAATCCCATTTTAGGGTGTGAGAGGCTGTTCCCAGGGAGGGAGCCCAGGGTGATTAGTTTTCATGGAATCATTAAGAATCATGGAATCATTAAAGTTGGAAAAGACCTCCAAGATCATCAAGTCCAATGGTCAATCGCAGTTTTGCCAAAATCAGAAGGGGCAATGTGCCCCATCCCCCCACAGCTCAGAGCTGGACCGTGGCAGGGTGCGGAGGGGGATGTGGCAGGGCACGGGGTCACCCCCAGGCCCCATATTTGCTCCCCATGCGGAGGTGGGGGAAAAGGGCACCCAGGGTTTGGCTGCCCCACAGCCCGGCTCCGCTCCTGCCTCCCTGCCTCTAGGGCTGGATGAGGCCCCCAGCGGAGTCCTGGGGGCTACTAAACCCCAAGGGGGTTCCTGCTCCCCCCAAGGGGGTTCCTGCCCCTCCAGGGGGGATCCTGCCCCACCCGGGACGGTCTTGCCCCCCAGGGAGGTTCCTGCCCCCCAGGAGGGCTCTTGTCCCCCATATCCTGACCTGTCCCCTCCGCGCCCCCAGCCCCCACCCCACCCCTCGGGGCGTGGTCAGATGGGGCGTGGCCATCGGGGCGTGGCCAGGCGGGGACGGTGACGCAGTGGGCGGGGCGGGGCGGGGTGGGCAGCGGGAGGCAGCGGCGGCGGCGGCGGCTTCCAGCGACTTCGGCGGTCGGTGAGTGCGGGCGGGGCCGGGCGGCCCCACGCTGCCCACGGGGGATGCTTCGAGCCCCGCGGAGCCGGGAGGGGGGTGTGCTGTCCCCACGGCCCCCCCGGCGGGGCCGGGCAGGGGATGCTCAGCCGCCGCTTCTGCCCCGCCAGTGGGGCTGGACTCGGGGGGCTCTACCCCTTCTGCCCTCCCCGGGGATGCTGTACCCCTCCCCGAGGGGATGCTCGGTCCCATCCACCCCCCTGGGGGGCTGGGCCGGTGGGGCTTTGCTCCCCATTGCCTCCCGGATGGGGCTGGGCTGGGGATGCTCTGTCCCCCGGCTGGGGGTGCCTCAGTCCGGGGGTGCTTTGTCTCCCACCCCGTTACCCCTTGGAGGCGGTGTCTGAGTGAGGGGATGTGCTGTGCTCCCCCGTTTCCCTTGGGTTATGTCTGGGCTGGGGGGATGTCATCCTCGTCCCCCGGCTTGGTGGTGGGTGGACTTGCTGTCCCCCGACATTACCCCCAGGCCGGGCATCTGAGCCGAGGGCTTGCTCTGCCCCAGACCCGGGGGCTGAGCCAGGCAGATGCACTGCCCCATCCCTGCTGGGTGTGCAGGCAGGAGGGGTGAAGGGGTGGGCACATCCACCCCCTTGGAGGCTGCGTGGTATGGGGGGGAGTGACTCCTGTACCCCAGGAATGGGGAGGGGGTTCCTTGATTTTTCTGCTGCTCTCTGCCCCTGGCAGCCCCCCAGTATGGTCCCAAGCTGTCCCTTTGCACCACCTACCATGCTTCCACCTTACGCTGAGGGGGAGGGCCGGCATCCTGGTAAGACTGGTCCTACCCTGGCCTTCTGCTCCAATTTCCCAGCACCGTATCCTCCCACCTCCCTCAGTACTGTCTCTAGCCCACGAGCATCCGCCCTGCAAGCATCCACCCAGTGCCGAGCTCAGGGCTGATTCAGCCCCACGAGCGTCTGCACTGTGAGTATCCACCCAGCACCGAGCTCCGGGCTGTATCAGCCCCAATGAGCATATGCCTGGCACCAAGCTCCGTGCTCGACCCGCTCATGGGGATGCTCACTAGACAGATGCTCCTGGGGCTGGTTCAGCCCGGAGCTTGGCACCAGGTAAACTCCTGCCAAGCTGGTCCAGCCTGGAGCTCGGCACTGGGCAGATGCTTACCAAGCTGGTCCAGCCTGGACGTTGGCACTGGGCGGATGCTTGCTGCGCTTGGGGCTGGACCAGCCCAGCGAGCATCCGGCCAGCTTGGCTAGCTCCAGCTGTGCTCACACTGGCTCCCATCCTCTGTCGGCTGGTGCCGTCTCGTCACAGCCATGGCAAGCTGCCTCCAGACACCGTGATTTTCTTCTGAATAACACCAGCCCTTTAAGGGCTTGTTTATCCCTTAAATTGCATCATTATAACAGCAATTTGCTTAGGAAGCTGGGTTTTGTTAAAGCTGTGTAAACCTTCTGGGGATGTCCTGGTTTTGGGCAAGTCAGGGTTGGCAAAGTATTCATTTAAGCTCGTTTGCCACCGTCTGCTTGTACGCTGGAATGAGGTTCTGGTGGGTTTGACACCGCTGCGCCACTTTGGGAGCACGAGCTGGTGCAGAGGCAAGGTGTGAGCTGGAGTTTGGTACCTTGGTGAACATGCCTGTGTGATTCAGGAGTTTTTTGGTTGCGGTGCTGCCCAGGCTTTAGAGGAGATGGAAAGTTGGTGTCTTTGTTGCTCTGATGGTCTGGGAGTCTCAGGTATCTGTGCTCTTGGGGACACCACGATGTGCTGCTCCCTGCATCTCGGGATGGTGCCGGTTGGTAAATGGGACTGATCTCTGAGGACCATCCTGGAGATTTGTCAGGGAGCCGCCAGCACACGTCGCTGCTGCTGTCCCCCTGGCACCCGGAGGTGCTCAGGTCCATGGATGACTTCCCAGCTTCGGTGCTTGCTCCTCCTGCTTCTCTTTTCCAGGAGACAGACCGGAGGTTGTCTGGGACTTAAATCACCAGCTGGAGGGTGGCGGGGGCCCTAAACTGACAGGTTCCTGAGACACCGGTGGTGGGACTGATGGACAGATCTGGCTTTCTAGGCCAGCTCAGCTGTGGCTTGGCAGATGCGGGATTAAATGACTCGTCCGCCTCCACGCAGCTTTCTGGCTTTGTGGCGAGGGCGAGCGGGTCTTGCCCTGCACCGGTGGCTCAGTCCAGCTGTGCCTCGGCGCTCACCAGCAGACGAAACGCAGGTGCTGGGGGACTGAACCTGCTGGAGGTTTGGCTTCCTGCCTGTCTCAATTGTCTCAGAAGGTGCCAGGAGTAAAAACCACCCTGAAAACCTCCTTGTCTGTACCTTTTGAGGGCCCTTTTTGCAAGCCTTGCCCTTTCAGGCAGCTCCCACTGGGGTGCAGGGGGTAGGGACAGGGAGGAGGACAGTGGTGTGAGGAGGAGAGGGGTGAGTGGGTGCGAGCTGGGCGGGTGATGGGGTCGTGGTGTGCTGGGTGGGGAGATGGTGGAGTGAGCCAGTGCTGGGAAAGAGCCTGGCATCATGTTGGAGGTGGGAGTTAGCACTGAAGCTGGGGGAGGCAGCCTTGGAGCCTCAGAGGGTGCTGAACCCAAACTGGGACCCAACTGGAAATGCTTCTGGAGGTCTCCACTCTGGGGACAGGAATGTGACTGGCGTGTGTGTGTCCACTGCCTGGGCAGTGTCATTTCATGTTTTCCAGCAAAGCAGAAAGACAGCGCATTCTTTAGCAAACCTTGAAACCTTATTTCACAATTAATTTCCTCCTAAAGAATGCTTTGGTGAGTCTGAGGTTTCCCAGCTGACTCCCAGAGTGAGCTGGGAGCTCTCTGGTCTGTTAACTGGAGGGGAAGGATGTTGGATCCATTGCCCAGCTTTCTTCCCAGAGAGGTGTTAAATGCAGTAACAGTCTCCCACTTTACAGATGCTTTCTGCAAAATGCCAAGTGCCAAGTGAGGGGGTGACAGGCCCGACTGAGGGTGAGGGCTCTGGCGTGGGCTCTGCAGGTGGGTCCAAGCCCCGGCCAGGCTCCTGGGGGATGTGGTTGGGAGTTTTCAGTGCTTAAAGGGCTCCTCTGTGAGCAAATGATGCTGAAAGGCTTGGAGGTGGGTGCATGTGTGGGTGTGCTCACACGAGTTGGCATTTGGGAGGGAGGAAGGGAAAATATCACATGAAACAACTGCAGCGTTGGGGGACAGGTCTGCATTTGGGCCCATCTGGAGCAGAAGTAGTGAAAAATGATTCAAGGCTCTTTGCTAAAAAAAAAAAAAGTTGCGCTGATATAATTGGATTTTACTCCTGTTTGCTCTGTGGTCAAGCAGGTTAAAATCCTTGTGGGGGCATCGTAAAGCCCTCCATTTAATTTGTACGGTGAGGAAGCCCTAAGGAGTGAAGCGAGTGTTCATCTCTCGCTCTCATTGTTGTGCAAAGCCATGCATGGAGCAGCCCTGCCTGCCCCTCAGCCCCTGTGCAGCGCTGGCAGTGCAGCGGTTTCCCTCCCGCAGCGGAGAGGTGGAGGGGTCCTGAGGCTGGGTGCCAAACCTCCAAAAGACAGGGCCAAAAGTCACGGGCCAGGAGGGCACTGACCCTGTGTCCTCCAGGGTGCCCTTTCTTTCTTGAATCTCCGCCCTGGTGTTGTAAATCAGCTCGTGGGTCGCCGTCTCCAGTGCTGTAATCCTGCAGGACTGACAAGGCTGGAATTTACCTGAAATGCAGATTTATTTTTTTTTCCCCAGCTCCCGGTTTTCAATTTCTGCCACGCTTCTCTTTGCAAGCGCGAGGAGGTACCGGCTGGGTGGCTGCCTTTAATTGCATCCCCAAAAAAATAAAAAAGAGGAAGAAGAAAAGTGGCAGATGAGAGCCCATTTCCCCCATCCTCCTGTCCATTGCGACCAATTTCCAGGAGAGGGCAGTTCCCAGGGTTTTTTACCGTGTGATGCCTCTCCCCTGCAGCCTCCGCGCCAGCATCAGCTGTGCCGAGCCCCAGCCGCTGCGCCGCGGGTCGCGGAGGCAGTGCCACGCCAGGAAACACCGGGGCATGGGCCCAGCTCCTCCGTGGGGAGGTGAGACGTTGACAGCGTGTGGCCAATTTCTTTAAATAGCGAGTGCTGTGCCGTGGGGATGTGCAGCAGGGAAGGATGCTCTTTCTGCCTGGACTCTCCATCCAGGCTCCCAGAGGGGAGAGGGTCTGTCGCAGGATGGCACAGTGGGGGAAGGGACTCCCCCCAGAATTGTGTCCATCCGTCAGGCACATTGATTTAAAGCTCTCATTTCCACCTTTTCATGGTAGAAAAGAATTTTCTTCATAATTACAGATGGATTTTTACCTCGCCGCTAGCATTGTTCACGATATGACTAATGTGCTGGGACAGAAGAAACGTGCTGCCCTGGGGCTGGCAGCTGCATGGTGCCCTGTGGGGTCCAACAGCTGAGGGGCAGGAGCTGGGCCATGCATGGGACGGCCGGAGCCTGGGGAAAGGGGGATGCCCGGCTGCGCTGCCAGCCCAACGCTCACCTTTACAGGAGTCTCGTTAGTGCAGTGCACCCTCAGACGGATCCTCTCCTGCCAAAACCCGGCCTTTCTGGCTTCCAGCATCGGGAAGGGTGTTTATAGCTTTGCTGTGGCATTAACACAGGTGTCATAAACCTGATCTCAAGCTCTTAATCTTGAATTAAATAGGCTTGGTGGTGGTGTCTGCTACTATTCCCCATGCAGAAATTTGTGGTGCAAGGAGCTGCAGACAGTGAGGGGAAAGATGGACTCGTACAAAGTTTACAGCCTCAATAATCCAGTTAATCTGCCCTGTAATTCAGTGCCTGGAAGCTGTGCTAACTTGGCCTCTTTCTAGAATCTCTCCCAAACTATTTTGCAGGAAGGAGTCAAAAAAGGTCCAGAGGTTATTTTTGGCTGTGGCTGATTTATTTACATACTGATCATCCAGGAGAGGAAGTTATTCTGGTCCCAAACTGTCCCACATAACACACAAGTACCTTGTGTGAGTGTGATTTCTCTGGGCAAGGTTGCGAGATGACGTTCTTGTCTGGGGGAGCGAGCTCTCGTAAACCACCTTGATGGCTCACGGTCCTGTGAGCCCACTTGGGGAGCTCGAATCAGGCCAGAGCCCCACAGCCAGGGAATATGGGCTCTGCGCCCTCCTGTTCTCAGTCCTTGGGGGACAGACGTCAGCCCTGTGTCCCTGGGGTGGTGGAAAGCACTGTGCCTTGAAACTCCTGCTCCACCCAAGGGAGCACCCAGCTAGATTGTGGGTCTCCCCGGGTGAGACCTGGGTTTGGGGAGCGCAGGGCAGCGTTTCAAGGCTTGTTTGGGCACAGCATTGTTTCGAGGCTCAGGAAGCACCATGGTGCCTTGGCCAGTTTCTCTGCAGGAGGAGGTGGCTGTGGTGCTGCTGAATATCTGTGTTTGCTTTCCCTGGCATGCTGCGAAGCTGAGCTCCCTGTTCTCGGGAGGGGGTGGTGGGGATGATGTGTGAGGGTGGCGCAGCCAGATTCTGCTTTTCTCCTGTGTCTACATGAGAGATTGTTTCCGTGGGGCTTCCTGGTGTCACTGGCAGCTGGTTTCTGGCCAGGGCTAGTGGGGGTCAGCCAGGGTGGACACCACTGGGACGTGGCACTGCCAGTGCTTTTGCCATTGTGTTGTGCTGGTAACATGTTTCTCACCCTGGCTGAGGATGGTGTCACTGCTGGCTGCATCCCCCTGCAGAGGTGCCGGTTGCAGTGGAGATCCTGTCCCCGTGCCACCCTCGTGGTTGCTGTGGGGCTGGGGGCGATGTCTGACCGTGGATGCAGTGCTGGCATGGGCAAAGGGCGACCTGATCCCCATATCTCCTGCAGCGAGGAGGCAGGCAGGGCCAAGTCTGCGTGGCAAAAGCGAGCCGGGCGTTTGGGCTAAGGCAGGCTGGGGAGGATTGCAGGAGGCTTTGGGGGGACAGAGGAGCTGCGAACCCAAGCCCCTAAAGGCCCCAAGCTCCTAAAGGACCCATGGAGGTGTTGAACAAACCCAATGTTGGCTGCTGCTTTGCCACTTGGAAAACCTGGCTGTGCTAGAGAGTAGATGGGTGGAAGTCCTGGAGATTCCCATCTGCCTGCTAAGCATTGCTGTCCTCACTGGAGGCAGGTGCTCATGAGCTTTGCTGGGACACGGGACGAGTGGGATCCCTAAGGTCACTGCCAGCATGGAGAGAGACATCCCTGAACCCTTCAGAGCTTGGGCTCTCCGTCACCATGTGCAGAATAACATGGCTTAACTAATTTTAACCCATTAAATGTTTAATTGGAGCCACAAGGCTTGTCTCTCCTGATCTGAGCTGTCTTCCTTTGAGCCCAGACCTGGAAAGGGTTTGCTCTGCTGTCTGATATCCAGATGTGCCACCCAGAGAGCAGCTAGTGTTTGATGGAGAGAGGAGACTTCTCTTTCCTTCTCCCCAGCATCAAAACCTGGATGATAATCACTGGATTATTGCCAACGCTTTGGGTCTGCCATAGTAAAAAAAGAGCATTTTTTCCCCCCTTTTCATCATCTGCTTCTAGTTAATTTAGTTACAAGACTTTTCCAGTGGCCATTTCTGGAGATGGCAATCAGAGCATCTCTGCAAGCAGAAATGGCTTTCATTCTGCATGTCCTTTGTGTTTACACATATATAAAGAAATTTCATCTTTTAAAATGAAGCTGAAATAAGCCCCAGCATTGCTGATCACTGTATGGCTCTTCGTGAGCACTGGTGTCGCTTTCAAATCACACGTCGTCAATAAATCTAATTCTAACTGCCCTGCAGCAAATGGCATCAGCCTGCACTTTGAGATCTCTCCCACACGTACTCCCGCTGCCTAAAAATACCAGTGCTTTAATTCTCAAATGACTTGGCTATTGTACAGCCACCATTTTTTATTTAAATATTGCTGCATGGCTCAGTGCAGGACGTCTGTTAGGTTACAGAGGGTGAAATTCTGCTCTCAAGATCTGGTCTTTAAGTAATGCAGCGGCTGTGTCGATCTTTGGGGTAAACGAACATTTATTACTTTTACTCTCTGTGCTGCGAGATGCGTTAGTCAGGGGTGCAGCGGCATTCAGGGAAGCAGCGTCCAGGAAGGGAAACTCACCCTTGATATGACTTCAAGCAAAATTCCCCCCAAAACTCATCCTTTCACCAAAGAAATGGACCCTCAGTGGCCACCAAAGAAAATGCCATTGTCGCTGGTCACCTTCCCGGGGAAGGGCTGGCCAAGCGTGCTGGCAGTGGGCAGCGAGGGCTGTTCCTATCTCAGGACAGGGCATGGGAAAGGCACTTCCAGAATCCCTTCCAGCTCATCACGGGGGCCCTCCGAGCCCCTGAGCTGTCCCTGCGGCGAGGAGAGCGGAGGCGAACGGCCCGTCTGGCCAGCGTTACCCACAAGGATGCTCTTGTGTCCAAACAACTGCATGCTTTAGGAGCACAGCATGCAGCGCTTCATCCCCGTTAACCTTCCATGTGTGTGTCCCAGGTGTCCATTCCATCCTCTTTGTGGTAAATATATAACTTACATCTACATGTCTGGCTTTGAGGTGTGGAATCCAGGAAAGGGGACTGACTGCTTTAGTTTGAGCAGCTGGGTCTCTCTTTAACGGGTGAATGCAGCGGGCATGCTGGTGTTTTCTTTTCATACAGGGCACTGGGCAGACCGGTGTGTAACTCAGAAGCAAGCAGGCTTTTTTCTCCAGCAGATTTCAGCCTCTTGACTTTACCAATTTGCTGGCAGGGCAGGGAAAACTCATTGACTGGTCTATGAATGAAGCCAAGGGCTAATGTCACATGCTGTGATCGTGGGGCGAAGTGGCAAACTGGCTTTGTGGCACTGACTGGGGGATTTTGAAGCAGTGCTGGATGCGATGGAGATGTAAACTGAAATTCAGCGTAGCTGGGAGGTGCTGAGGCTATAAAACATGAGTGATGCTCTAAATAGAAGTGTTTCTTTAGCAGACTTTGGATTGAAGGTATTTGGATTTTCCTCTCCATCTCCCTTTCCATCTCTTCATCTGCAATGAACCCTTATGCTGCTGGGGGAGTTCGTTTCTGAGCTGTAAATGCAGCCTGGAGCAGTGGGGGAGCACAGGCTCGAGACACACACAGCTAATGGGGTTGGCTGGTAGCTAGGAGTCCTACACCCTGCTGCAACGTGGTCAAGCCATGGATGCAAGCATTGATAATTCCCCCAGTCTTGCCGAAAAATAATGTATATTTTGGAGGCTGAAAAGGTGAGGAAACCAGCCACCAACCCTATGTAGCTGGCAGATACTGGCCATTTGGTTTCCCTCTCTGCCACAAGTAGGAGGAATCCAACGCCTGGAGATGCCAGGGAGGTGCTGCCACTGCCCCGGGGTGGGGACAAATGTGGAGACCCACCAGAAGAGCCACCCTGGTCTGTCAGACCAAGATGTGGCAGGTCCTCCCTCATTCAGTGCCTGGACTTTCCCCTTCCAAGGACTCTTGGCTCCACATGGGCTGACCTGGTGTGCCTCGAAATGCCAAAAACCTGTTGGGGAGAAGGAAGCAGAAGGATCTTCGCATGCTGCTGCCTTCACCTTGAGCTTTTTTCCCCCCTTTCTTCCCTTCAGTGCAGGTGTGTACACAAGGAGAGCAACCGTGGGTCAGCTCCTGCACACTCACTGGTGAGCTGGAGGTTTGCCTAAGCCCGTTCTCCCAAAAGCATGATGTTTTTCAGGACTTACCCCCAAACGATGGGGAGCTGCTTCTGAGCACCCAAGCTAACCAGTCCCTGGGACAGCTGGGACTTTCATGGTTTCCTTTTGTCCCTCTCCATCCCCATTGGCTTGGATTGAGGCTGATCTGCTCTGAGGTGGCTGCCAAGTGCATTTGGTGGTTCCCAAAGCTTTTGTAAATCTGTGAGGACTCATGGGCACAGGATGGGTGCTAGTAACACCAGTAACCAGAGCAGGCTGGCCGGGGAGAGCTGGTCCGGACTGGTGGTGGTAGGAGGATGCTGCTAAAGAGAAGGTCATGGTGGCCACTGTGACAGCTTTATTGCCTCCGTATCTTCCTCTGAAGATGATGGTCTGGGTTCAAAAGAGTCCAGCTTCTGAGCAGCTGCAGCGCCCGGCTCCCTGCTGGCCTCGACCTTGCTCTGGCAGGGAGACATGTGCAGTTTGGCTCTTTCTTCTTGTTGTTTTCCAAAAAGCAAATATTGTCAGATTCAGAGAAACTCTGGCCATATTGGGTGCATATTAATGTGGAGCCAAAGCAAGGCTCGGCACACATGAGCCTGCCTCCATGGATAGCCGGGATGGGAGCCGGGTCTGTGCATGTCGGGGTCTCTGCTGGGGGCGTTCGGAGGGATGTTATCTGCAAATGCAGCTCACGGACGGCTGGGGAAGCGGTGGAGGGAGATGCCAAGAGGGGAGGCTGCTGCGGGGAATCTGAGTCGCTCCTGCCTGCAAAACTCCTCGCGCTGCTGCTTGTGAGATGCCGGAGAGGCAGATCAGCTGGGGAGGGCCCGCTCGTCGCTGCGCTGGGAGCAGGAGAGGGGCTTTGTGTCAGCATTGGAAGAGCAAGAGCAGCGTGACTTCGGCTCAACCTTCCAGGCTGGGATGGAGCTGCCTTTGCTCTGGAGCGGGAGCCAGCGAGCCCGCAATGCTGCGTGACACTGATACAGCCCAGACACTCCTCTCCCCGGCCGTCACCGCGGCAGCCTGAAAAAGCCGGGGCGGTGCGAGGCCGCGCTTGCCTAACGTGGGCACCGGCTGCTGCCGGCTAAAACCAGCAGCTGCGGCTCTGCTCGGCCCTGGCTGTGGACGCTCCAGCTCAGCTCCTCCAAAGGTGGGATGGTCCCCGGGGGGGTCAGAGGCCTGGGTGTCCCCTCGCAGGGTGATGCTCATGGGGATGCCGGAGGGACTGCTTGATTTGCTTTTCCGCTCGGGACTCTGGCAGCTGAGTTCCCAGCCGTGCTGATGGCGCTGCGAGTACCCTGAGAAGGCAAGGTGGCATCCACGCTCCTCTCCTCAAGCAGTCAGAGCAGGGGCCCTGCGACGTGGTACAGCGGCAGCATGGCAGAGGGTGGCAGGAGAGTGGGATGAGGACCTCTCTAAAGGATGCTTCAAAATATGGAGGCATTTAACCATGGTTCCTAGGGGACTCGCTGCTCTGTGGTGGGGTGAGGCTGGCCTGGGGCTGCCGTCTCCTGCAGGTGCTGTCGCCCTCCTCACCGGCACGGCCTCTCAGCACCCCAGATTTCTCACAGGTCTCCCCAGGCTTACCTCCAGAAGTCAGCCCACCACTGTCGTCACCAGGGCGGCTTTCAGGGGCGAGCGGAACCGTTCTCAGGTGCTTACTCCCCATCCCGCTTGTTCTCCAGCTGTTCCGCTTCCCCCATCATATCCCTGTTCTCATCAGTCATTATTTCTTTCTTGGTGAAGGCTTTTTAATAACATCTGACATTTCAGCCATTTTTGAGTAATTTCCTTTCTTCTACTCCAATTTTCTTCATAACTAGGAAGCCTTTCTTTGTCCTCAGCCAGAGGGGAGGTGTCTGTTACTGCCTCTGTTATCATATTCCAGGAGTTTTGATCGGGTTAATGAAAATCCTTCTCTCTTTCTCTTGCGTGTCACTTCTACTCCCATCTTCTTTAGCCTGGTTTCTTAAAGAAATGAAACTAAAGGACTTGTGTTATCACAGCCTTTTCTCTCCCCCCGCTCACTCTCAAATGTGTTGGTCTCTCTTAGCAGATCTGACGGGGTGGTGAACTCGAAAGGCTGGGGAGCTTGAGATGGCTGGCGGGGAGGACAGAGCCAGGCGATGCCCCGGAGGGCCGTGGTGCGAGGGGCCGGTGGTGGTGCGGTGGGCTGGGGCTCATGGCCCAGAGAACAGGGCTGCGGATCCCACTGGGAGCATGAGGGGTGCCGGGGCTGTATCCCCAAGCCGTTAGCTGGGGTAACAGGCTGCATCGCCTGCCTATTTTTGCTGCCCAGTTGCTTTTCTTGTGTTCAGGAAGGGAACCAGAGGAGGAGAGTCTCTAACCTCGCAAATGGGGTGTTAGTCTGGGTTTCGAGAGACCTGGGCTGTGAGTTCAGCTGCAAACTCACGCATGGCTGTGCTCAAGGGCTCTTCCTGCAGCAGCAGGAGCTGCAGCTGGTTTAAACTAATCTGTTGGAGTGTGAAGTGCAGTGACAGAGGAGCCAGTGGAGATTTTCCACTGCTGTCCATGCTACAGCAGGCAGAGGCAGCAGAGCTTTTCCAGTAGCTGCTGCAAAATCTGGTTCCCTGGTAGTAACATGGGGATTGTAGCAGTACCGGCAAAGGAAATCTTGGGGGTCCTGGGAGAAGCACAATGTGCAGTTGGTAGTTCAAGTGCATCGGTGGAAAAGGGCCAAAACGCTTCTTGGAGTGTCCTTGGAGCTCATGGCCCTTTGCAACCAGGGATGGGATACCTCATGAGCGTCTCCCCTCCTTTCCCAGCCTAGCCTGGGGAGAGGGATCGTGCCAGGCTGGGGAGGAGGGTTTGCTGCAGCCCTGCAGCATGGAGATGCCTCTGCCCAGGTCTTGCAGCGGGGAAGCAACCTGTCTACTTGGCAATTTAGCTGGAGACTTAGCTTTTCTGCAGGTGAGTTGCTGCTCATTGGCACCACATCTTGTTGTAGAGCTCCACTCTGAAGGTTTTACCCTTGCTGTGCCGTGTCCTTCACTTTGCATGTACATCTGGTATTTCTTTTGGGCAACCTGACGTGCTGTTCTCTCTTCAGCCTTCGTCCTTCAGGCCTGGAGCTTTGCTGAAGCTCAGTGTGATGCCTGCCTAGTCCCACTGCTGGAGAAGGAGGTTGCCATCGGGAGCTGTGCCTCACTCTGCCTGATCCCACAAGGCACCTGCCTTCCTCTCTCCCTTGTGGTCCTTCCCAACGTGGGGGGCTTGCTGGGTGCACCAATCCTGCAGAGAGCACAAGGGCGCTTGTAGCCTAGCAATGAGCAGGGTCCTCACCAGGTCCCCATGGGCTCCCTTCTCCTAGGGGATCCCCAAACATGCAATCCTGTTAGGGGGGGCGCACGGCAGTGGCTCTGTGTCCCAGCTTATGGTGCATCCCTTCCACCTTGCTTGGCCTCTCCATCTACTTGTGGTCCGCTGGGTAAGAAGATCGTGGGAAGAGAAGACCAGCCTTGATGCCACCATGGTCCTGCATGGTGCAGACGTTAGGGGTGTGTTTTGATAGCTAGGTTTCTTAACAACTGTGAGACATGGGCTTGGCAGTGGCCCCTGCTCAGGAGCTGGGTACTTGCATGGTTTCTCTTTCCAGGAAGGGTTTTGGTTTTCCTTTGTTCTCTCCAGCCTCTCTGATGGCGGTGAGATGGGCCCTGTAACTGAGGAGATCCCAGCTGAATAATCCACTGAGAAAGCTGCTAATTTGAAGACATGTCTGTAATAATTAAATCATTATCTGGAGGGAAGTAGAGAACAGATACCAAAACGGGGCTAATTAAAATCCAAACCCAGGATGACTTGGGCTCTGGGCCAGAGCACAGCATAGTCTTTTGGGGATGTCTTCATGTGTAATTGCTTTTCAGAACATCAGTCCCACCAGAAAACCCATCTGTTCCCCCTCACGAGACCAAGATTGACCCAGAAACCCTCTCGTCTTGTTCCTGTCCCCAGACCAGACACAGCTAGAGGATGGCCATATGCTTCGCAAAAGGCAGAGGAGACGGTGAGACCCAATCTAGGAGGGTATTCAGTTCTTGGGACGGAGGAACTAGATTCCTCCATATCTCTAGATTTCATCCTTGTCTTCTTTCAGCCTTCAGGCTTGGCCGATGCTCTTTGGAAATCCTTTGAGATCTAGGAGCAAGGTGGGCTCATATCTGTGCCTATTCCATGCATGGAAGGATTTGGACCTACAAAGGTGCTACAGGGACCCAGGGCCTGAAAGGAAGGTGGCTTTGCCTGTAGGGAGGCATGAGCCTCTTCAGGTTGACTCCACATCTGGGGTGGGAACCTTGGGAGAGGTTTTGTGTGCTGCGCCACCTGTAAGGATGCAGTGCATTGCTGGATATGACCTCAGCCCTTGAGTTATCCTGGAGTGTCAGCTCCGAGCAGGTCCAGAGAGGTAGAGGTGGCTCTGCTGAGCTGAAATGTGGTGACTGGCAGGCGTGGCTGTGATGTTGGAGGGGAGGAAGGCTCTTTGGAGAGCACATCATGCTATGCCAATGCCATGACGATGGCAGATCTACAGGGTGGGTGTTAACGTGCATACCCAGAGATGCTGTGAATGTTTTGCCTAAGGCTAGTGTAGCCTGAAGTCCACCACATCCCTCAGCAGGGCCAAGCCCTTTGCAAAGGGCAATGCATAAAAGTCCCACCTTCCATTTTCAGGATGCTGGGTCCACGGTAAATTCAATCCTTTTCAGCTCCTGCAGTGGGTGGATTTCTGCATCAGGGAGGTGTTGCTGCTCTGTCTGTGCGGACTGAAGGTCCTAATGTGGGTGGTAGCAAGGTGAAACCCAGCAGCAAGCATCGCTTCAGACGAGCTGGCCTTGAATCACTGTATTTCAGCAGGGAAAGGCTTGCAGCTGTCCAAAGCAAGCTCCTTCCAAAACTGGGTAAAGATAAATTGGTCGATTTACCTAATGGAGGCAAGGTCAGGGAGCTCTGTCTGTCAGGTGTGCGTGTCCTGAGCATCGCTCGGTGAATGCCCCTGTATGAGCACAGCAGGTAAAGGTTGCCTCGGGTTGGCTCGTGGCTGCAGGCAGCATCTGAGCTTGGGAAGGTGGGAGGAGGGCATGGCACGGGAGGCTGGGCAGGGAGCTGCTCCTGCTCAGGTGAGCATCCCACCAACCCCTGACGTGTTATTTGTTTTTACCCTGTGTTGCCCTGGAGGGACTGCAGCACTGCAGCAGCACAGCGCTGCCACTGTGATGGTGACGTGGTAGATCTCAGGGACGGGCTGCTTTGGGCTGAACCATCCCTAAGCCAGAGCTGGCAGAGCTGGGTTCTGCTTGGTCTGACATCTGCAAGAATGGGGCACTGTAGGATGCCCAGGGACCAAAATCATGTCATAAAGAAGCCAGAAATTTAAAGCTGTCTGCAAAAATGGTCACTAAACCTTCTAGAAAATGTTAGCTCAGCTGCTGTGCTTGAGTTGTGCGTGGACAGGGACTCCCAATCCTGTGTGCGTCCCGTCAGCTTGTGAGCTTTATTATGCTGCTTGCTTTTAATAGACAGGGCGCACACCACTGCCGTCTCAGGCAGCAGATTGGGTCAATCCCATCCCGTCATCCCCCCTCCAGAGGTTTTAAGGATTCCTGGCCACCATGTTTTTGAGTGCCCACAGGAGGACTGCTTAAAATGAGAGACCAGGATGGAAACCACCATGCCTGCGTCTCTTCCAGCCAGTCGTGCACCTACATTTAATTTCTTCAAAAGCCTGCTGAGCTGCAAACATGGTTCCCCCCTCTCCTGGTGATGTCTCATGTACATCAGCCAAATCCTGCTCTCACCTCCTCCTGGAGTGGTTTGGGGGATCGTCCCTGGTGCCAGTGCTTGGCCACGGGGCCACTTGCTGCAACTCAGCGTGTGCAGGAGCTCCTTGAAGCGCTGGGGGGGATTGCAAAGTGCTCTGTCGAGGGCCTTATGCCCATGGGCGTTACAGGGGTGGATGCTTCTTGGGCGCCCTTTGGGGTGATGGATGCAAACATGGGCCAGGCTCAGTGATGGCATAGTTGGGGCCACCACCTTTGCAGTCTTCTTGGGTGAGCTGGGCGTGGCTGTGGGACCTTTTGGGAAGCACAGTGGGGTCAAGGACACAAGCTCCCAGGGCTCTCAGGACCAGGCATGGGGCTTTGCCTGGGGTGCACTGGGTGCTGCCAGCAAGGATGCAGAGCTCACTGCATTAGCTTAGCTCCACATAGCTGACATTTTAAGAGGGAACGAGTTGGAAATTGAGCTGAACTAATGCCCAGTGCTGCTTTTTGTGACGATAAATGCTCAGATGAGAGCTCTGCTGACACAGAGAAGAGCTTCCACCCCTCTGCAAACCACAACATTCCCCACACTTGCTGGAGCAATTTTGTGTTAGTTCCCTCAATTTGAAGCTTGTAGTGTTTTTTCAAATCCTCCAAACCAGGGGAACAGTGCCTGGGCACTGTATGTCCTCCAGCCGGTGTCTCTGCTCATCCAGCATGGTGCCGAGCATCCCTAGATTGGGTGCTGGTGCGGAAGAACAAGGATGAAGGCAGTACTGGGCATGCACTGTTGGGACTATGGGTGCCAGGATCACCGAATGGGCATGGTGGTAGCATGGCCTGGAGCATGCTCACTTATCCCTGGATGCCCCGTAGTGCCAGCACATTCGCTGGCCTCATCAGGGACATCTCGAGGGGACAGTTGCCCTGTGGCACCCCGTCCCTCCCCAGTGAAACACCCAGTCTCCCAGGCAGGATGGGAACCCCATCCCCTGTGGCTCAGCCGCCGGCGCGCTGGGACCACACCGGGTAAGGAGCTGGCTGATGCCTGTGGCTGTGCTGCCCTCCGGGCCACCTAGTCCTGCCCCACCTGCCTGGGCTGCAGGAGGTGGCCTTTCTGCCCCGTAAGCCACGGGGGTCATTAGCTGGGGTACGGGGGTGCTGGTTAATGAAGAGAGGGGGTCAGGAGGGGGCTGGTGGAGCTGGGTGAGCCCCTTAGGGACTCTGCTTAAACCTCCCTGCTGGGTCTAACACAGCTCATGGCAATCGCGACATTGATTTATTCTTCCTGATCTTCTCCAGTACTGGGGATCTCTGGAGGGAACTGGACTTATATATCCCTTAATATCTTCCTATTCGGCTATGTCTAGGAGGAATGAGCTCCACATGGAGCTTTTCCCATGGCAGGGTATTTTTGAGGTGCTCTCTGGTTTCTCTGATGGCTAGTAAGGGTTGAGCTAATTCCACTGTTCTCCTAAAGGGGAACAACTTGGATTTTCCTTCTAACTCAGTTCTCAAAGCGCAACATCTTCAGGACCTCCACCTCGCTGGCACAGTGAGCTGGGAACATAGTTCTCTGCTTCACAGCGTTTGGGGACATGCAGGGGCAGAGTCACCACCAAAAACTCCTCCGTGTAAGAAACAAGGCTTAAGTGCAAGGCAAATGCAGGAAAAGCCTTCCTGTAGCACTGTCCAGCCGAGGCGGCACTTGGTGCTTTCCTGCTGCTGTGGCCGGAGGCTGTGTGCTGGGCGAGCTTCGTCTGTGGGCTCATTTTGCATAATGAAGAGTGTGGGTTGAAGCTGTGGACTTGCTCGATGCGGGTTAGACAGGAGCAGACAGAGCTCTGGTGTCTGCGCCTTGCCCCTGGCCGCCTTTTAAAGGTCACTGTCCTCAGATGTCCCCATGCGGCTGCTTCTGCCATGCCGTGCCACGTCCTGTCACTTGCCATGAACCACAGGGATGAGGCACTGGGAGCTGAGACCCGGCTGCCGGGGCCCTCGGAGGCACAGGGCACCGTGGGAGCGGCAGCAGGGTTATTCCAGCCTGGGTTGGGGGTGGATGGGGGCCATGCTGCAGTTTGTCTCCATCTCTGCCTGCTCCTTACTGG
This sequence comes from Phalacrocorax carbo, assembly GCF_963921805.1. NCBI lineage: Eukaryota > Metazoa > Chordata > Aves > Suliformes > Phalacrocoracidae > Phalacrocorax > Phalacrocorax carbo. The sequence continues at coordinate 1,653,750 of NC_087535.1, forward strand.
GACCAGTCCTGCCTTCTGTGCTCCTCTGCCGGCTTCATCCACCCCTTCCAAACCACACAGGGGGCCAGCCAAGATGCCAAAGGACCACGGCTTGGCCAGGGAAGGTTGTGGTTATCCCCAGCATGAGGATGCTTGGGAGGAAGAGCAGGTTTTGACCAGGCAGGGATTTAACCCTGCAATCCTGCCTTGCCCTACGCAGAGCCGAGCAGCCACAGCTCTGAGATCCCATCCACACGCGTGTCCCCGTAGGGGTGGCAATGCATGGGGTACATCTGGGGTTTTTTCCCCCCGTGGATGTTGCAGAGCTGTCCTGGCACTGGATCTGGGCCAATCATCCTTGGAGCCTGATTGCACAGAGCCGAGCATCACGCTGGTATCCTGCTCCCCATGTAGGCATGTCTGCAGCTGGGCGAAAGCTGTTTAGTAATTAGCTGTGCTATCAGCAATGAGATTAAATAACTTGCTAAAGCTACTTAGCACAAGGAATGGAAAGCAGAAGGGATGAATACAAGGGGGAACCCCACATCTTTTGGATTACAAAAACTATCTGAGTTGCCTCTGGTTGGGGTCATCAAATGCCCAAGCCAAGAAATCCTGCTCTTCTTGAACAGGAAAGACCAAGACCACCCATGTTTTGGGAGGATGGAGGAAAGCGACGCCCTGATGCATCTGGGGGAGACCCTGGATTGTCTGCAGGTGCTCTGGGGAGCACGGGGAAGGCTTGGGGCGCAGGTCTCATGGCTGTTATCTCTGCTTTTGTGCTAAAGTGGTCAACAGAGAATTGCTGAGCCCTGGAGGCCTCCCAGTGGCATGGGTCGTGCTCCTGGACCTTTGCTTTTCCCTTTCAGGTCACGCTGGCTGCGAAACCTCCCTGAGCTTGATGCAGGGATGTGTTCCCAAGTCTGCCGTGGTTCAGACTGGAGCCAGGAGCACTAGGCAATTCCCCGGGCTGCCCTCTGCGGGCTGCGACTACCCGCTAATAGTTCCCAGATTTCACATTGAAAGCCCAGGCTGCCTCTTCTCTGGCTCCCCAAATCACCTCCCTTGGCTGTTCCTCAACACCACTCAAAATTTGTGGTCTGGTGAAGGACAGTGGCACAGTGCTTAAGATCTGCTCGAGCAGGGCAGGGAGTGAAGTGCTGCTCCAGGCCCTCAGGAGCTTGCTGAGCTGCTTTCCCCTTCCGCTGTTCATGGAATTGGTGGCCAAATTTTGTAATGGGAAATGGGCAGATGTGCAGCAGATGTGGGGGAGCAATTATTATTGCTGAGGCTCGTTGCACAGAGGGCCATGCTTAGGGTGCAGGTGATGTTCCTGGGTGTGGAAGAGATGCCAGCAAGCTGGGTGGTGCGGTAGAAACCCTGGATCTTGGGTAGATGAGACGTGCAAGCTGCTTAGGGCGAGCAGCTGCTGTGTTAGGATGCACATGGTGTTTGCTGTGGGGTTTCTTTACAAGCAGCAGCCTCCCATGTCCCCTGGGCTGGGTGCAGAAGCCCAAGCTGCCTGCCGTAGCGTGGGTACCAGGGCCTGGGTGGGTGAAGAGGCACCTCTGCATCTTTTCACGGGGCTCGGGTGCACCCACGGCACAGATTTCAGCAGCCCCGCTTCTTGCTGGTGACTCTTCCCCCATCGCTGAATAAATTAGCACCAGCAAGTGCTCGTGGTGTGCAACTGAAGCAGGGCAGGGGCTGGTTTGGCAGTGAGGAGGATGGCCCCTGGCTCCGGGGCGTTAAGCTCCCAGATGAAATAACTCCTCATGAAAAGTGTCATGGGGGTGGGAGGGATGTACCCATTGCAAAACCTCAAGTGGAAAAATAGAAAATCACCAGCTATCCCTCCGACTTATGGCAACGATTGACATTATGCAAGATTTCACCCTGCTAGTGGGGAAACTGAGGCACAAAGCCTCACTTTCCCAAAGGTAAGGGCGCTTTTGCAGTGATGCCACCTCTGTGACAAGGGCACAACTCCCTCCCCATGGTTGTAGAGTGTTGCCCTGGGCCTTGTTCACTCTCAAAGGAGTCTGCATCCAGCTTGGGCTGGAAACCAGCCCCATTTCTGGGTTCCCAGTGCTCACTTTCACTTGCAGATTCATCTAGGAGCTGGTTCACTGCAGCATGCTGCTTCTAGGAGAGCCGTGGCAGTTGCATTTCCCTCTGCTGCTTGTTTAAACTAACCTTGAACGAAGCAGGAGTCAAAGGCTTTGTCCTAACAGAGCAAAAGGCAGAGGTTTTGACTGCAAAGTTATGGAAAAAAAAGGATGAAACAGCCATGTGCGTGCACAGGGATGGCAAGCAGACCAGCTATTGAAAAAGGAAATTATTGTAACCAGCGTTGTGGCTTTTTTGCGTCAGGTCAGTTGCTGTAAATACCCCTCCTTGTCTCTGTAGATGGGTCTGAGCGCAGACCGCATCCCGGGAGAGGCATGTGAGCTCGGTGTCGTGCACCAGGCGCATCCTTCTCTGCCCTTCGGGGCAGTCGTGCTCGCAGGACAAAGCGGTTTCCCAACCACTCACCCATTAAAGGAACTGGTATTTCTCTGGTGTTCCCAGCAGTCACATCGTTTGAGCGATTCTGCTGGGTTTTTGTAGAAATCTGCTACAAAATGCAGGTGACTGGAGTGGGATTGTGGTGACAGGCTTTGGGGATTTGGTTTGCATTCCTAATGGTTTTGGGTAACCCCTTCTGCCTGCTGGGGCAGGCCTGGGCAGGGTGAAACAAGCTCATGGGCTTGTTACGGTGATCGTGTGGCCTTGCTTCACCAGCACGCTAGCTGGGCACCCACGTGAGCTCCTGGCCACTCTGGCATCCTCATGGGTTTAGCAGCAACTTCAGAGCTGTTGTCCTCTCTCCCCTCAGTCGTGTTTTTGGCTGTTGCAAACCCAGAGATGAAGTTTGAAGGTGAGTCTGGGCTCGCTGAGTCTCTTGGCCAGGCTTTGGGATCCCACTTGTCAGAGGGATCATCCAGTTTGGAGCCCCTCCAGGACTCATTCTCGTCTGTCATCTCACCCCAAAGTGCAAAGGCAGGAGGTTTGCGTGTTGGTGTGTCTTTACCCCAGCAGTCCCTCCCCGTGCCAGATTCCTCCTTGCAATAAACTGGGATTATGCCTTTCTCTGGGGTAAGCTGAGGACATGCAGCCTATTTTGGAAAGAGGGAAACTGAGTCAGGAACCATAACACGACCGATACGACACTCTCCAAGGGGTAACCCAGTCCTGTAGATCGGCGTACATGGCCGAGTTTGGGTGCCAACCCCTGTTAGGGGCGTTCAGCGTGTGCACCCCGTGCCTACGCCAGGGGACCCGGCAGAGATTTCGGCTCAGCGTCTGACAAGCTTTTTGTTGCGGAACAATTGTGTTTCTGCACAATGGCAAGGAGCAGGTGGCTTTCTGAAAATACCCGCTGGAAGTTGTGTGTAATGCCTCCCCTCCCACTGGGAACTATAAATATCAGTTGAATACTAACACTTACTTCTCCCTGCAAAGAAAGAGCCAGATCTGGACATTTTTCCTCCTCGTTTCTCCTCTGGCTTAGCGGCTTGGAGCGAGCAAGGGATGAGGATGGGAATCACTTTTTGGTTTTGGAGCAAGCATGCCCATTAAGGTAAGATATTGGCAGTAGCTGTCTTTTATTGCTTGCAGTGTTCTCTGTCCCCATGCTTTAGGGGCACCCGCTGCTTCCCTGCCACCTCTGAGACAGGTCCAAACCCTGGAGGTACTGCCCAAGCGTCCTGTCTTGCAGGGCTGCAGGTCTAGCAAGGGACAAGTTGGGCGTTGTCCTCTGGCGAGCGAAGGACACATTGCTGCAGGTGTGGAGACCCCAGGTGACTTCCCAGGCCTAGACAGGAGAGGAGACACAGCTAGATCTTTCCTCAGGCCTCAATTACATCCATAGTACAGATCTCTGCAGCGGTGACTCTCCCTCTGCGAATCCATCTCACCCTTTAGTATATGACTCTCATCCTTTGCTGCTAAAAATTGGCACCTTATTTCTAGCCAGAATGCCTCATTTCCCTTATTATCCCTGGGTGTCCTGGCCACGGGCTGTCCCTGGCAGGAGCCAGGTACCATCTGCGTGGCACCCTGCCGTCGGCGGGGCTCTGTTAGGGAATGTGGAGGCACCATCACCATATGGACCCCATGGTAAATCACAGAACCCCAGAATGGCAGGGGTTGGAAGGACCCTCTGGAGCTCATCCCGTCCCACCCCTGCGTGAGCAGGCACCCCCAGAGCAGGGGCACAGGGCCGCGTCCAGGCGGGGGGTGAATGTCTCCAGGGAAGGGACCCCACAGCCTCTCTGGGCAGCCTGTGCCCCTGCTCTGGCACCCGCACAGGGAAGGGGTTTGTCCTCATGTTCAGGTGGAGCTTCCCGTGTTCCAGCTTGTGCCCGTGGCCCCTTGGCCTGGCGTTGGGCACCACTGAAAAGAGCCCGGCCCCATCCCCCTGACACCCGCCCTTCAGATATTTATAGGCACTGATGAGACCCCCCTCAGCCTTCTCTTCTCCAGGCTGAACAAGCCCAGGTCTCTCAGCCTTTCCTCATAAGGGAGGTGCTCCAGCCCCTGATCCCCTTGGCAGCTCTGCGCTGGCCTTGCTCCAGCAGTTCCCTGTCCTTGAACTGGGGGGCCCAGAACTGGCCGCAGCCCCCCAGATGTGGCCTCACTGGGGCAGAGCAGAGGGGGAGGAGAACCTCCCTCGCCCTGCTGGCCACGCTCCTTTCCATGCCCCCCAGGGCACCGCTGGCCCCCTTGGCCCCAAGGGCCCGGTGCTGGCTCAGGGTCACCTCGCTGCCCCCCAGCACCCCCAGGCCCTTCTCAGCAGAGCTGCTTTCCAGTAGGCATCTTCCTTGTCTTTCTCAGGGGCCTGGAGGTGCCCAGAGGCCACAGTGCAACCCAGGAGTAAATGTAAGGACTAAGGAGAGATGCTGGGATGAGGCTGTACCTGCCAATTGGTTTTGTCATTGAAATGCAGCTTTTTCCCTGTGGATCGCCCAGGATGGGTGCTTGAGCTTGCAGCCAGGTCTGCTCAGGTCCAGGCTTGTAAAACTGTAAGAAACCTGTAGAGAATATAGATAGGGGTCTGTGCCCAAGTGATGCCACAGGAGGAAAGGAATGATGGAGAGGGGCCTTTGGGGTGTGTGGGGCTGCAGAGAGGGATGCGGGTTGCTCCTGGCACACATGGAGCTCAGCTGGCTGTCTCCAATGCAGACAAGCCCCGTCCGGACACCGTGGCATGAGCAGCAGCTCTCCTGCTGTCTCAGGGCAGAAACGCCTTGGGAGGTGAAATCTCAGCCCGTGGCTCCCACAGCATGTGGCAAAGGCATCTCTGAGACCTGCCGTGGGTGAAGATTCCCATTTGTAGGCTGTGTGCTTAAAATGGCGATTTCCACTGTTGGTCCAGGGCACTTCAACATCCTCTTTGTCGTGTGCACAGGAATAATCTCCATTTTCTGAGCCTCTAATTACCATGACTCCCACTGAGGCTAAAATGGAAAGCAGGCTCTGTGGGTTGGTGGAGTGCTGAGGATGTTCCTGCTCAATCCGCAAGCCATCCCGCGGCTCAGTGGGTCAGGACTGACCTTCTCCTGGGCATACCGGGGGGATCAGTGGTTCAGCACATCCTGGCTGCTCCAAAGCGGTGTCAGACTTCAGTGAGGGTGGGAAGGATTTATGCCTGGACATGGCTTCATCTGCGGGAACAGCGATGGGGACGCACTTGCTGGAAATGTTAGGGCATGACCCTTTCACAGCCTGTCCATGTAATCACATTTAATGCAGCATCGCAAGGAAAAAGGGACAAAAGAAGTGCCGCAAGGGGAAGCCAACAGCAAAAGGGCATCACCTTCCTTTTTCCTCCCAAGTCTGGCTGGGAAGGGGTCAGCGCAGGCCACCGGGACCCTGTCCTCAGCTGGTTCAGCAGAGGGGAGGCCATCCTCACGCCGGTGAGCGGCAAGGAACGGCCGCTGGTGTGGGCTCTGCCGCTCTGACTGCGCTGCTCTTTTGAGGCCAGGTTGAGCGGCTGACGAGGATTTTCTAGGAGCGGAAAAGATCAAACTGACGTTTTTATGGGATGATCAATCTCCGCGAGCTTGTTGCCTCCGAGGTGCGCGTTAAACCCTCTTTGCCAGCTGCCTGCTGGGGTGATGATCTTGCTGACAGAGCCATGGAGGGTTTTTTCTTTCTCTTGTCAGGGCTGAGATGAGAGTGAGGTTGTTCAGAGAAGATCCACGAGCCTGTCTCTGCCTCAGTCCACAGGCTGTTTTGTGTGTGGATAAATGCTGGGTGTGCTTCTCGCCCTGGTGGAGATGGGAAAGCCATTTCCTGGATTTCAGCATCCAGTCGTTTCAATGGAAGCACTTCCCTGGGCGCTGGGTGGGTGCTGTGCCCTGCACCACAGACCGAGCATCCTGTACGCAGCTTGTCTCGCTATAGAGTCACGCCGAGCAAATAATCAGCCCAAGGGCAAAGAAACCCCCCTCTGCTCTCCATCAGCTGCTCCATGTCTGGGTACCATCATTGCAAACCAGCCTCTCCAAGCGAGCAGCGCATGACTGTGCTGGTTTCCATCCCGAAGAATGGGGAAAGCATCATTTTTTGGGGGGGAAGGGATAGTAAAGCAAGCACGTTTGCACTGGCAACAAACCTGCTTCCAGCAAGTCTGTGCCTGGCAGCCCCGTGGGACTAAAAATACCCAGCAAAGGGCTAGAGCTGCGCAGTGTCTGTTTTCTCAGCTCACCAGCTGTCTCCTCGCATCCTCGCTCCTCTACCCAATGATTATCCCATCAGTTAAGGCCCTCTAAACCCAGGCAGTAGCATTTACGTAGTTTTACCAGATACAGTTGAAAGGTTGAGATTCACAGGCAATGTTTTGCTGCTAATTGCCAGCAAGCTCAGACCCCTCCGACATCCAGTGCTGAAGGGCTGCTTTCGGTCTGCCCTCGCTGCTGCTAAAGACACCAGCAAAGTGTGTGATGCATTTGGGCTGTCATCTACACTGACATCGCCAAGGTCCTTAAAAGCGACTATTTGGGGATGCAGGTCTGCCTAAGAAATGCTGAGCTTTGCTATGCGGGGATGGCGTCTTGTGTATGCAACCACCAGCTGGGCTCCCGGGCGAAGGAGTGCGTGGGAAGGGGTGATTTTCTGTTGCTTTTGGAGAACGGAGAAAATCCCAAGGTTTGAGGTTGTACAGAAGTGAGGGGATGCTCGTGTTGAGGGGAGCTGACGCGTGTCCCTGCACACAGGCACATCCCTACTCATGTGCACGTCCCTGCGTGCGTGGATGTTGCTGCATGTGTGCGGGTCCCTGCGTGTGCGCACAGCACTGCACGCTCACCCGTGCCTGTTGCTCACCAAACACACTTCCCGCTCCAAAGGGCTTGAAGACAGCAGGTATCAAACCCAGCCTGGTCCTGGGTTCCTCACTTGGCATCACAAATAAAACCTTTGCAACCGCCCTGACCCCAGATGATGGTCCGTCCTGTTAGCTGGGCTGCTCCTGGGCTTTGTGGTTTTGCTATAGCTCTGGTTTTGCAGTGAAAGCTGCTGTGGTTGAATCCAGAAATAATCGTTGCCCGGTGGTTGTTGGCAGGATGGCTCTGCGACAGGGATGCTAGAGGCAGCTCAGTGTCTGTCCGTAGCGGTTATGGATGTGACTGGTGCCTCTGCAGTGCAGGGACTTTTCCACTCATGGGGTCTGCCACAGAGTCAGACGGGAGATGGGCACACGTGGCTGAAAAGTTTCCAGAGTTACGCTTGGAGGTGGCAGAGCATCAGCCTGGATTTACTTGCCAGGGACCTGCTGGCAGAGGGATGCTCACAGTGCAGCAGTGCCATGGGGAGTGTGGAGAGCCCTTGAAAGCCCTGGGCTGGCTGCCCACCACCTGCCTGGGGGCTTCAGGCCAGGATGAAGAGGGCTTTGGCTGCTTTTTGTGGTGGTAGGAAGCCTCGTCCCTGCTTGTAGTGCTTTGCCAGCCGCAGAGGATCGTAGCAGCTCTCCTTTCCTTATGCCACAGTGCATGCCCTCCGTACTACCCACACCTGGTGGCCCGGCGTGCGAGGGGAGAACGTGACCACCCTCCAGTGAAGTCATCCCCCAAGCCCAGGGCATGGAGGAGCTTTGAGTCTCTAAGCATTGCCTTGTCCTGGCTGGACAGTTTTATGCTGTATCACGTCTTTGCTGAGCGTGCTCGTGGGGCAGAGCACAGATGCTTTTGGGGACCAGTGTGATGGGATGAGTCTGTCCTGGACCAGCGTCAGTGCTGTGCGAGATCGCCATGACCCTGTTATCACCCTCCCCAGGCTGAGGTGTCCAGGCTGTGCTTATCACCCCCAGCCTCCCTTCCCAAGCACAGTAGGTGTAACAGGATATAACTGTGTACCGGAGCGGGTTGCAGTGAAGCAAAGTAGCACAAGGGCTTACCCAAAACCGCCCCAACCACCCTGCACAGGCTCAACCATGGGGGAAGCATAAAGAAAATAACCCCTTGGGTGGTGCTGGGGGTAAACCTGTGCCTCCTCCTGCACCGTGTGGGTCCAGCCCCTTGGATTACCTCCATGGGGCGTGGGGAGCCGCCACGGCCCCCTGGGACTGGCAACTGCAGAGTCCCCTCATGCTAAGCAAGTCTCTCCTTTGCATCTGGGATGAATTTCCATCCCATCATCGCTCCGGTCAGATTTATGTCTTGGCCTTTCCCTGCAGCATTTCCCCTCCCTGAGTGCCTGCAGGGCTCTTCCCTCCAAGCCTTGATTGATATCTCTTAATCACCCGCTAATTCATTCAGTTCCTCACCAGCAGCTGTGGGGACGCAGCCACAGGGCTGATTTTGCCATTCATGTCGTGCTTGTGGGGCCGTCTGGCTTTCTGTGGCATGGACGTGCTTTCTCCATGCTCATCCCACAAGCAGAGGCACAGCAGCAAGATGAGGCATGAAAGTCGCCTCACTTGGCTTTTGCATCCAAATTAATAGGGTTTAGCCCTGGGGTAAGGCTGATTTCTGCTCTTCTTGGCCCCAAGTCTCCCTTGGGATGCTTAGGGCATCTGCCCTCCAGGAAGGCTGGCAGCGTGGCCGTGCTCGTGTGTGGGCTGCTAATAAGGGAAAGGAGGACTGGAAAACACTTTACCTGCTTAATTATGAGAACGGGGCTCATGTCCAACTCAACCCAAGGAGAGCAGGGAGCTGGAGTGGTCCCTCGCTCTGTGCCTTTTCCTCCACCAGCCTCCTTTTAGCCGGGATGCTGCAGGGACAGGGTATCAGTCACAGTTATCCCATCATCCATCTCCCAACAGCCAGGAGGGTGCGTGAACAAACCTCCAAGGTTCAGGACAGCGTTACGTGCCCGTAACAGGTTTTATCCCACTTGAGGAATGCAACTTAAATCTGTAAAAGGGGAGGAGGTGGGACAGACACCTGCAGAATGCCCTGTCCCGTGTCCCCAGCATGCAGGAGCCAGCTTTCAGCGTAACGTGCTGGACGCACATTGAGGGCCTGGTGCTTTTGCCAAAGTTTGTCTATTTTTAGAGGGTTTTTTGTGTCAAACTTCCCATCAGCTGATGAGCCAATGTCATCCCAAGAACAGAGCTACGGTTCCCCTGGCCCCGGCAGCGTGTGTCTGCATGTCTGGGTGCGTACAAAAGCATCTCCTTACGCACACTGCCTTTGAAGGGGGGAGAAGTGCCCCACTGTGCTGCCGAGCTGTTTGAGACACGAGCTTTTATTCCAGCGCAAAGGGCCAGAACGGGCTGATCTGGCCCACGAGTGCGGACAGGCCCTTTTTGTTCGTGTGCGTATGTTGGTTTGAAAGGGGGGTGATATAAGGATGTTCAGACCTAGCCTCAAGAGTTATATCTATTGCAAAGATGTAAAAACTTGCTAAGTTAGGGGGAGTATCCCACAAGCAGCTGGACCAGTGGCCCTCCCACTGAGCTTACCCCTTGCAGACAAGACAGTACGGGCTGAGCAGGTCCCCAGGGCAGCTGGGGCGACAGTGGCACACAGACCCTCGCAGCTGGGGACCCTCATCTGGCTTCAGTAGGCTCAAGCTCACCCAAAGGTCTGCGTCACCAGAACTCCCTATCTGTCATCTCGCTTGTGGCTGGGATGGGGGACATCCCAGCCCATCACCCCAGCGGTTTTGGGCTGTGGAAGTGGAGGTGAGGCTGCAGGTACCAGCATTGCCACTGGGTCAAGTCCCTGGGTCCACCTATGCCTTAATCCAGCCTAAATCCAGGCTGCTGCCCAAATAGGAAGCTCTGTCTCATCCCTGGCACGGGCTGGGGAACGGTGCTTGTGCTTGGGCAGTAATTCAGGGATGCTGCTGCCTCCATCCCCTGTGTGGGGGTTTGACTGACAGAGGATGTGCTGGAGTTAAGTTAACATTGAATGGCCGGTCCCACCAGATCTGTCCCTCTTGGTGCCGCAGGGAGAGGGGGCGTGAACATCAATCTGATCATTCATCTCATTTGCTTCTGTGACTGCATGCCAGCTTTGGGCCAAACTCAGGTTTGAGCCTGATTTTCTGCAAATGCAGAGTTTCTGTGGCTGGAGGACATCAGGCCTCAGGGTCCCTTGGCAGCCAGGCACACTGCAGAGAGGATGGGACCTTGACCCGGGGTATGGGAATGTCAAAGACTGTTGTAGGATTTTGGGTCCCGGGGATGCTGTGCTCTGCGGCTCGGTGCCCTAATGGATGTGGTGTAGTGACCCTGTGGGCGCAGGGTGGTACAACCTGACACAGCCCATTGCTGCGGGTCCTGAGCCCGCCTGTTGCAGCCCACGGGTTTGATGTGGGGCAAAGGGTGCTAGGCAGGTGCTCTGGGCATTTTGGGGGCGGCAGGAGGGATCTGATCTCTCTCCTCTCTCCTGTAGGTCACCGCTGTGTGTTTGAAGGGCTGTGATGCCAAAGGGAGACACGTTCCTGCACCAGCAGTGACCATCTCATCCAGCCTTGAGGAGAACAACCCACCATCCCCAGACTCCTCCTCAGCATGCCCGGGCAGCCCAAATATCCTCTGGACCCTCCCTGTGCTGCTGCCGGCTTGGGCTCCCCGTTGGGACAAGTCCTCAAGGGTCGCTTTGTCACCCTCTGAACACCCCAATGGCTCACTGATGCTGCAGCCCCTCCAAAAGGCATCGGAGAGGTGACACAAGGGACTCTGGCAGTGACAAGCAGCCAAGTGGGAGGATTTAAGACTGCAAGGGCCTTGTCGGGGCCAAGGACGTCCTCCATTCCTGCTGGAGTGATGCCAGCTTCTGCTTAGCACCTAAGAAGAAGGGATGGGGGATCCCCCCCACCTTCACCACCCCATTGCTCCCTCCTGTGCTGGCTCCCCTGACCAGCGAGAGCCCATAGCAATGTGATCGGGGCCCTGCAGCACAACAGCACCCACTGCCCACCCCACCAGGCACCTTCAGGACCCTCACCCACCTGCCGCACCCCGCCATGATGTGCGAAGTGATGCCCACCATCAGCGAGGGGGACCCTCTGGGTCCCCCACAGGGCTCTGAAGCGGATGCGGACTTTGAGCAGCTGATGGTGAACATGCTGGATGAGAGGGACAAGCTGCTGGACACCCTGCGGGAGACCCGTGAGACGCTCTCTGTCACCCAGAGCCGCTTGCAGGAGACCCTACGGGAGCGTGACCAGCTCCAGAGGCAGCTCAACTCAGCCCTCCCACAGGTAAGGGTCTGGCCCTGGGATGAGCAAGAGCCTTCGTTGAGGCATACAAGGGTGACTGGCCACTTGGATGTGACTTTTAGCTAATGCTTTAGGAAGGCTGGCTTGGTGTGATAGCGGTGAAGCTGCCGGGTGTGTTGCACCTCGTGCCAATAGCAAACCCCATAGGTTTCCCCAGGCCAAGCCACAACCAGCGGGAACAACTCCCCTTCTCCTCTGTACTCCTCGTTGATCTATGAGTCCATGCAGGGAGGCGTGGGACTATAATCCCTCCTCTTGCACAGGGGAGTGGGTATGAAGAAGGGGCAGAACCTTCCTGAGGACACCCCAGGGTGACGGGGAGGCGGACGCAGAGCCCACACTCTCCCTTTGGCACCAAAGAGTGCTTAGGGGGCAGACAACACGTTTTGGGTAGCAGATCTGACTTGCTGCCTCCAGCTGGCTCCTTGGGACGTCAGGCCGTCCTTGGTTTCATGAGTCCCCACTGGCACTTAGAGCCCCTGAATGGGGACATTAACCACATTCCTTCCCCACTGCTGGAGGGAAGCCCCAGCTCCCAGCCCCTTCCCTTGCCGGGAAGGATCCTTTCCGTCAGCCCCATCGCCTGGTGGGGCGATAGGACTTTCTTTGTCTCGAGCTTGGTCCTGAGAGGGGACAGCGGAGGCAGAGCTGGGTGCAGAGTGCGGATCGGGATGTTGCAATGGGCACGTTTGTTCCCTGAGCCAGAGTAGCCGGGCAGTGGGCAGGGAGGCTGCCAGAGGTCTGTGCCAAGCAAGCAGCCCAGGGCATGGGGAAATCGGGGCTTGCCATGGCTCCGCTGGGGTTTCTGGCTCTGCCGAGGGCCTGGTGTTGCTCCACTCCAAGCTCCTCCACCTGCAGGACCCACTCCAAGTACTCCAGAGGCCTGGACTTGAGCTTGGCCTCCACAAAGAAAGATGCTCAGGTCAGAAGAGGGTGGGGTGGATGAATGTCACAGGGCTGCGCAGGGTGGAAACGCGAGCTGCCCACCTGCCCTGTGGGGTCTTGTGGGGCAGCATGGAGTGTCCCAGGGTCCAGACTCGGGGGAAGCAGGGTACAGGAGGGGCTTTTGCACCACTCTGTTGTGGTTGTGATGTGGGAAGAGCCAGTGAGGAGCCCAGCAGCCAGAGGAAGCAGGAGGCTTCCAGTGCTTATGTCCGTGTTGACTGTGCTGGTGCTGAGACCTTAGATCCTCCTGCCTTACCTGGGTGCTGGGGTTTGGGGCACCCCAGGGAGATGGGAAATAAGCAATGGATCAAAACTGGTGGCACAAGCCAAGTTGGAGCTTGAGCTGGTGGCTGGCCAGCTCTCAGCATCCCTCTTCTGCTCTGAACAGGGGAATGCAGCTCAGGAGGAAGGCAGCCCATGCCCCCGTCCACAGAGCTTGGGCTGCCGAAAGCAAAACTGCCGGCAGTGCTTCCCCGGGAGCTCCAGCGGTCCCCATGGATGAGTTGCTCTCTGCCCCTAGAGATGCGCTGAGATGTGCCCGTGTGCCGGGGGCTTGCGCCCCCTCTGCTCCCGGCTCCCCAGCCCGCGCGCGCCGGAGGGAGCAAGCCAGGTCACCCTGAGCGCACGCCGCCCGCCCCGCCACAGCCGCCTCGGATTAAGGGACCGCGCGGATTTAGTCTCTGCTCCTGCTCCAGTAAAGGGTCCTCGGTGCCTCGGCACAGGCGGCGTGCAGACCGAGCAAACTGGGTCAGCGCAAAGGGACTCGGTGGCAGCGCCTGCACCCACGAGCTCGCTGGGTGCCCCGCTCCAGCCGGGGCTGCCTCCGGCGCCACGGTGAGGGATGTGATTAGGGTGGGTGGCAGATGGGGAACTTCCCTGAGCTCCCGCTGCCTCCTGCTGCCCTGCCTGTCCCTGCGCGGGCAGAGGGGCTCTGCGCCCCGGCACGGCGGCCCCCGGTGCCCACTGCCGCTTGCCCTCAGGGCTGCACCAGCCGCCCCTGTGAGAGATGAGGGCTCGGCATGAACACGGGGAGCAAACCCAAAGGCGCTCACCTGCCCAATGGGATTAATCCCAGCATGTGCATGTACCAGGTAAGCGGGACGTGGCGGGTCTCTTCCCTGGGGCACTGCGTGGGGGCTTTCCACGGGCTTGTCCCATCCTCCTCCTCCTTCTGTGAGCCCTTTTGCCCAGGAGCTTATTGCAATGTGTCAGACCCTACTGGGATGGGATTAAAGCTGGACTGCTTGAAGCAACCCTTTATTTGGTGCAGGGTTGGGCACCCAGCCTCATTGGTGGCCACCCACGAGGCTGACAGCCCTTCCCCAGTGCCACCGAAGAGCCAAACCCTGGCTGTGTGGAGGACGTGCTGCCTGGGGAGGATGGGGTGGATGGTGGCGGTGGGACGTGGCACTCTGCATCCTTTCAGGGCACAGTAGCAGCTGGATGCTGCTGTGTTGGCACGGGATCCAGGCTGCCGGCAGAGCCATCAATGGGGCGGGCATGGAATATGTGTGTTTGGGGCAAACCTCCGCATGGGGCAAGCAGAGATGCTCCAGGGATGCTCCTGCCTGGAGGTCCTGTTCCCCCTTGCTCGTGTGGGGCTTGGCTGCCACGTGACCAAGCCATACCCCACCCCCCCATCCATGGGGGCATCCCTCAGCCCCCAAAAGGCAGAACTCCAGGGCAATTTCCTGGGGAAACTAAGCTGCCTTAATGCTTCCTACATGATTTATTTATTCATGTGGGAGCACTGAATGCAACTTAATCGGGCTGAAAGCTCTCAGCTCCAATCCCTCTGCCCTCTCTGCTTGCGCAGGGGGTGTGCTGCCGAGGACCAAACCCTGGCCAGGGTCTGGGTGCTCTCAGCAGCCCCCCGGGGCCCTGGCACGGCTGCCAGCTCCCTCCTGCCTGGCCGCTCAGCTCCCCTTCTGCTCTCCTGGGTGTAGGTACCACCCGGGGAGGTGACATTCAGGGCTCCAGGTATATCCAGACGTGTTCCCGGTGCGGGGTCCTGAGTGGGATGGCACTCCCCCCTGCCCTGCTAGGGCTGGGGGGGGTTGGCAGGAGTCGACGTCCCCAGCTGTGTCAGGGGGAGAACAGGCTCCCGGATTTCACAGGGGCTGCTGTGCTGAGGGCTACCGGTGGTTGTGGAAACCTCTGCAGTTCTTCCTTCCAGGCCCTGCTCTGCTGCACCTTCACGGCCTCTTGCAGCTGCCTGGGGAACTGAGAGCTGGGCTTTTTGGGGTGGGCAGACCCCCTAAGACTCCCTGAGCTCCATGGAGGTCGCCCAGGAGCTGGGGAGGGTCCTGGCGGCATCAATCGCCCCAAATTCCTCCCATTTAACTTGAAAATATATCTAGAGTTAACACTTGCAAAAAGCAGTGTGAAAATAGGAACCCCAGCAGCTCCAAGCTGGGGGAAAACACCCACTGGGTGAGACCTTTAAAGTGTCTCAAGATTTTGGGGAAAGGTGGAGGGATCCGGTGGCTCTGCATAAACCCTTGGAGCTGGCCACCCTCCCACAAGACCAGGGTGCTGAGATGTTGGATTCCTGTTTGCTCAGCTGCACGGTGCTCCTCCCCAAGCAATCCTGGGTGGAAATACACATCGCAGCCACATGTTGAGAGGGGAGGACACCAATAACCCATGGATGATCCCCACAGAGTCACGGTGCTGTGGCCGAGAGGTCCAGGATGTGCCACTGCACTGCTCAGCGCTGCGGGTGGGTGATGGTCGAAGCCCTGGGTTTACCCAGCAGGATTTAATCTTCATAATCCCATGCCTCACACTGCTGGGGTTGTGTTTATCCCCTCAACTGTGACTTAGGGCTTTCTTGTCATTGTCTTGCGCCTGGGATAGCAAGGAGAAAGCGAGGTGATGGGTCTGCCAACTCCCAGCACAGACAGATGGACGGATGGGGCTCCATCCCTTGCGTGCCGAGTCAGCAGTGCTGATTCCTGGTGTGGACATCCTTCCCACATCACCCTCCATCGCGTGCCTGGCCTGTCAGGAGCAATCAATCCAGTTAGGGGCTTTAAAATGCCATTAATCCCACAGCTGGAGCCATTTTTTCCTGAGGCTTGGGTGCATTGAAGCGGCAGCCACGCTCCTGCCACAAACAGGGGAATTTTGCTGGCTTTGGTGCAGTCTCACTGCATCCCTGTCTGTGCTGCAGACGGCACAGGGAAAGGCAGAACGTGGCTCGGGGCTGAGAACTTTTGCATTTCAGCTTTTTCATGCTACGAGCCTTCTCCTCCTGAGCTTCCTAAACCTCTCCTTGCTTTCCCCGCTGCCTCCATGGAGCTGGTTTCGGGCCTCCCTCTAGCTCTTCCCTGTGCCTTCCCATTGATGCAGCCAAGGGGGAAGACCCAGACATGCCTGGCGGTGACTGAAGATCCGAGCCCCAAGCCACAACGCCCCGTTTCAATACCTTGTGTGGTGCTCTGCATCTCCCTCCCTGCTCCGACAGTGAAAATAGCATCTGTCCACCCTGCTCCCTCCTGCCTGGGGGCTTGGGGCTGAGCCCAGGCAGTCGTGCTTTGGGTGGTTTGGTTTTAATCCAAATTAGCCACTTCCCTGGCTGCTGGGCTTCCCACAGGGCTCCTGAGGACTTCTAGGGCTGTGTCTCATCATCCGTCCTTTGACTGAAGATCAGGCACCTCTCCTTCACTTTCTAATCCTTTTATAGGTGTCTCTGCTTAGTTTGAGAGCTTATCAGAGCCAGGGCAGGGGGAAGTCACCCAGATCCTCTTTATTGCCACTTCGCTGGGACTTGGGGCAATGGCATACCTGCGGACGGGGGTGAAAGCTGCACTCCACAGTGTGACACTGCAGCGGGGGGCTGGGGCAGCGTGTCCTCGTGGTCCCCAAGCTCACCTGGTGCCCGCCGGTGGCCCAGAAGCAAGGTGGCAGTGCTGGGGCTGATGGAGGCATCTGGCATCTGCCAGGCATCTGACACAGCTGGGGCTGATGCAGGTAGCTACAGGCAGGTGCTGGAGTGATTTATTCCTACTTTTTTGCTCCCAAGGCATCAAAATCAGGTTTGCAAGTGCCCCCAGCCCTGTGTACTCAGGTAACCCCTACTGCTGTCCTATCTCACTGCAGGGGTGGTGTTATTTTTGGTGGTAAATGCTCCTTTTTGCCCTCTTCCCCCAAGGAAGGACAGTTATTGTGGTCTCTTTCATTTGCCGGGGATGCTCCAGGCCTGGCAGCCTCGCTGGGACACACAGCACAGGATCCAGGCAGGATTCCTGGCAGGGTGGAGGGCTCGGAGGGGAGCACGCTGAGGGGCTGGGGTTGGGCAGGGGCTTTGTGCTGTGCCCGGGAGAGGAGCCACCACCACGCTTTGACCCGCTGACCCATGGATTGCACTGGGCTGGCCGGGGTGGGGGCTGCCTCTCTCTCTCTCCAGCAGATTTTCTCTCTCTTTTAATCTCCTTGCCTTTCGGGATGGAAGCCTGACTGTGGGCGCAATCTGTACAGCTCGGCCAGTCAGGGCGGGCCGCAGGCAACACGGGGTGAGGAGGGTTGAGCGTGGCGATCACCATCCCCAGTGCGGCATCCCTCTTCCCTTGCTGCCTCTGATGCATTGTCCTGTCCGTCCCACGCTGCACATAGCCCTGTTCACCCCAGTGGGGAGAGCATCGACGACTGCAGCCCTGGCTTCCCCCCAGCCATGGGGCAGAGCAAGAGGTTTCCACCCTTTGCAGATCTGGGGCCTTTGGATCCACAGGGTCCCTGCCCCACTGCTGGGAGAGAGTCCACAGCCAATGTGCCACCCGCCGTTACAGCTTGGGCTGCTGAAAGACATTCCTGGGGCCATCACGGCTGCGAGGATGCTTTTGCCAAGCTCCTTAAGCCTTGCTGCCCGTCTCCTGAGGGACGAGGGAAGTGACATATCCCTGAATCTGAAGCAGCCAGTGGTGCGCGGGCACCTAATTTGGCACCTCTCGCTGCTGCTGTCACACACTTTCTGCTCACCAGCATTCCCAGCCCTGACATAATCCATGGGGATGCTCGCAAGCTGCTCGCTCCCGCGCGCGGCACTTGCATAACCCGGCGGTGCACAGGCACGTGTGTGTGCTGCTGGGCTGTGCCAAGCCGCAATCCCCGCCGGCTAGGAGAGCACGCTCCGGGAAAGATTTGGCTGGGCACAGCAGTGGGGTTCGCTGTGCTCTGGGGGGCTGTGGGAGGGTCCAAGAGCAAGTGTGGGATGGTGCCTGGGCATGGCAGGGGCTGGTGACGGAGGCCTGGGGGTCTGTGAGCAGTTTGAGGGACAACTGATAGGGACAGGGATGACCCTGGCGCTGGAGTTGTCCCTGGGGAAGTGATGGAGCAGGAATGGGGCTGGAAAGGAGCTGGAGGACTCAGGTCCTGGGGCGATGCTGGGGCGAGGACGTCGGCTGGCAGCAGCCCTGAGGCATGGTAATGGGCAGAAAAGCAGCTATTTGTAGGGTCAGATGACTGACTTGGACTGCTGTGATTGCTCTTTCTCTTCCTCCACATTGTGGCATGCTGGGGTCCTGTCCCGCTGTGGGGTCTCAGCATCACCGGTGACACCACCATCCCCACCAACCCCAGGCTAAAAACTGGGGTGGGAAGGGAGAGGGAAAATCTAGTTGGGGCAAACAGAGATTAAAAAGCTCTCAGTTTCTTGGGGAGACGTCAGCTGGTGCAAGAGGTTTCACTTTGAGCTGAGCAGAGCAGTCGATTCAACCTAAGCCTCAACGTTTTGCTTCAGTTTGAAGGGTTTTTATTTGTTTAACTTGAAAATTAAAGTGAAATAGAATTTCACGCTATAAAACTGCTTTCAGCCCCCAGTTGAAATTTGGTTTGTTAATGCTTAGTCAAATCCTTCTCAGCTTCTTCTGAAACCCTTTTCCTTTTTAAGTTCTTCTCAACAACACTGTGAAACTGGTATAAATTCATGAAGTGTTTCTGCATTTGCATTTTTCACCCCCAAAAATCCCAGCTGCAAAATGCTGCTTAGTCCTGGCACCATTTGGCAGCTGAAAGAGCAACTGGGAGGAATGGGAGAGTGCTCCTGGGCTAACCCAGGTGCTTGGTTTTCATTTTTTAAGGGAAAATGAACTCTCCTTCATCCCAGGAACTTCAGAGCAGGTTTCCTTTCCCTTCTGACACAGTCAGAAGGGCGATGTCTCTGTTTCTGAGGAGCCCATCGTATCCCAAAGGATGTGCTAGCTTTGCAGCCGTGCTTTGGCATTGCTCCGTGCACGGGTCTTCCCTGCTGGCTGTCACCTTCCTGGAGGGCACGGTGACTGGAGCAAGAACTGGTGGCACCTGCCACACCTCCTGCTTTCCCCATCTCTCTCAGCTGGGATTCAGGGCCTGGGGGTGCCTCGTAAGAAGCTTCATGGGCCCCCACATGCTGGACTGGGGCAGATCTTGCTCTTTCCACTGGAAGGAGATTCTGAATGATGGCAGGTCCTGAGGCCATGGCAGAGGCTGGCTCGGGGCCAGGGGACCCATCCTGGCTGGCTGTGGCTTTGCGGTGAGTTTTAGCCTGATGGGCTGCTCCAAGGTGGGTGCTCTTCTGGGTTGCATCAAGGGGACAGAGGGCATGGGCGCATGCTGGTGGCCTTGACCTGGATGCTTTTAATGCCATCAAGCACCTCAAGAGCTGAATAAATATTGGGGTGCTGCATTCTCCCATGGCCAAAGCACTTAGGGAAGCCAGGAATAGATCACCTCCCAGCCTGGCTGTGCTTCTCCACTGATTTCTCAATGCTCCCCTTGGTGTCCCCATCTCTCACTGGTTGGGTTTGGATGGGAAATGCCGTGTGCTGGAGGTCCCAGCCGTGGGGCCGGGAAGCTGGCTCCATCTCCATCCCGCGCTCCCTGCTCACGGCCGTGCCCTCGTTTCTGCAGGAGTTTGCAACGCTGACGCGGGAGCTCAGTGCGTGCCGGGAGCAGCTCCTGGAGAGGGAAGAGGAGATCTCGGAGCTGAAAGCCGAGCGCAATAACACCCGGGTAAGCATATAAAACCTGCGGCCTGGCTTTCAGTCCTCAGAAATGTGGGACACTGCAGGCTGCTGGGCCGATATCGGCATCGCCAGCCCCCAGGGTGGTGACAGCCTCGTGCTTGCCCTCTTGCAGCTCTTGCTGGAGCACCTGGAGTGCCTGGTGTCGAGGCATGAGCGGTCCCTGAGGATGACCGTGGTCAAGCGTCAGGCCCAGTCGCCGTCCGGGGTTTCCAGTGAGGTCGAGGTGCTCAAGGCTCTCAAGTCACTCTTTGAGCATCACAAGGCGCTAGACGAAAAGGTGAGACAGGGTGTTGGGACCTCTCCCAGCTTGCTCCATGAGCATCTCTTGCTCAGAGCTAACCTTCTTCCGACCCTCTTCCTCCCTCCCGCTGGCTGCCATTCTTTTGTTGTTAAGCCAGGTGGTGACATGGGGGAAGACCTCAGTTCCTCAGGGGGAAGGTCCTGGATATCCAAAAGCAGCCTCGTTTCGGGAGCGGGTGGGGCTGCCAGGTGGATGCTGTGGGTTTGAGGCTGTTTGGGATGGGGAATTTGCTTCCCCAGGTCACTCACGTGGTGGTGGGCACTGGCATTTGGCAGCCTGGTTCAGTCTTGTGTTACAACTCTTATTGTTCCTCCTGATTCATTTGCCTCAAGCATCTCCTTGCTCTCCTAAAAGATGTCTTCAAGCTGTCCTGGCTGTAGGTCTGCAAGGGTCGACCTGGCTCAGGCTGTTCATCTCCAACATGCTTTCGCTCTCCCAGGCAATGGGCTGGAGCATCCCTGAGCCTGCGCCCTGGGTGTGAACCCGCCTGAGCCTGGCTGTCAGCCAGACGAAAGGGGCTGGGAGCTTGCCTAGATCCTGGGCACCCTCATCACAGGTAAATAATGGCCTTTCCCATTATCTTACATGACTGCAGGTCAGGGAACGCTTGCGAGCAGCCTTAGAGCGAGTGGCAACCTTGGAGGAGCAGCTCGTGGATGCCCATCGGCAGGTAAGAGGTATTTGGGTGGCCTACCCTGGGCCCTTACTGGGGCATCCACTGGGCTGGGACTGCTGTATGTCTCATTTGTGAATTCAAGTTGAATTTGCTGAAATACCACCCTCAAATGATCGTGTAGATTAGAGAAATAGTGTTTGGGCGTTTTTAATAAAAGGCTTTTTTTTTTGCTTTTTACATGAAGGATTGTCTGTACTTAAGGAAGCCTTGTTTGTTCTGAAAACTTTTGTCTCATGGGCAAGGTTTCCTCTGTTTTGCAGTTTGGTGTTCATTTCACTGAAAAAAGCAACCTGAACTTGAGTCATTTCAGGGGGCTGAGCGTGATTTGGGATTCTCCCTGCCTCAGCAGAGACCCAAACCTCACTGCTCTGAGCACCTCATCTTGCATCCCCCATCTTCTTCCTTGCTCGGGCCCTGGCTTGGGGACTTCGCTGTCCCCAACTAGCCCTTTTCATCTTGGAGAGATATTAACCCTGTTTTCCTTCCTGAAGTTTGTGACCAGCCACCACTGCCAAAAGGAAAGAGCCATCCTTATAGCCTCTGCCTGGCCAAATTTTGCTCCTATTTCTAGTTCCCAGGATGTGTCTCCTGGTACTTCCCCAGGCTCGGTGGGGAGGCAGCACTTGGCTTTCGGTCGCCTTGCAGGGACCTTTCCCCATCCTCCCCCAGCAGAGCAGGGTGCGGTGTTGGTGTGTATCCCCTGCTTGTGCTGGCTACATCTGCACCGGGTTTGGAGTTTGGCTGGCTGCAAACTAGTGAAGTGAGTCGGGGAAGAGTCCTGGGATGCAGGTCTCAGGTCTCCGAGGGCTCACCAGGAAAACCTTATTGCTCTTTGCATGCCTTTAACAAGCACCACTGTGTCCGTGCAA
Organism: Phalacrocorax carbo; assembly: GCF_963921805.1. Classification (NCBI taxonomy): domain Eukaryota; kingdom Metazoa; phylum Chordata; class Aves; order Suliformes; family Phalacrocoracidae; genus Phalacrocorax; species Phalacrocorax carbo. The sequence continues at coordinate 1,675,239 of NC_087535.1, forward strand.
GACATGGCTTCATCCTCTATCAGTGCTAAGCCTTCACAGCACCTCCGCCTTCCCCTCTCTTCTTCACCCTATCCCTCCAGTTCCCCCCCAGCCATAAGCACTAGACGAATATGACAGTGGAGGAAGCCAGTGGGAAGCCAGTTGCAGACCTGGGTGCACCAGGGGCTGGCTTCACCCACAGCCAGACCAGCTGGTCTCATCTGCTTTCTCTCATTAATTAAGCCCTGTTGTCATGCAGGTGGCAGCTCTGCAGCAAGGCACTACGCGGGAGGCCCCGGTGGGTGAGCGGGATGAGAGGGAGCCCAAGGAACCAGCACAGAAGCTTCCGTGGAAGGTGAGAGCCCCAGAAACCGCTGCTCTGACCACGCTCACTGAGGCTGTCATTTCTCCAACACCCTTGTCACTGGCTGCAGGGCACTGAAAACTTTTTTCCCTCTCCCCTGGGTCCAACCTCCTGGCAAATGCCCTTTCTGGTGGATACAGGCCATTTCAGAGCGGAGGGGAATTTGTGCTTCCCCTCGGATGCTCCTAGGAGCTCTGCTTCTCAGAGACTCTCTGGGAAGTCCTCAGCCACCCCTATTCCATTCTCCTGTGAGAAGCCACATCACTGGCTATCAGAGACTGTTGACAGGGGGTCCCAGAGCCCCATGTATCCACGCCCCACCGCCTCGCTGGGTCCCTGCAGTGCCACGTTTCCCCATTGCGTAGCTGCAGGCAATGCCAGCCCATGCTTTGGGGCAGCCCGGCATCCACCTCCCTCTCTGCTGCCTTGCAGCGGCTCTCCAACGGCTCTGCCCACCCAGATGATGAGGCAGGGCGGGTGGTGGAGCTGCAGGAGCTCCTGGAGAAGCAGAATTTCGAAGTGGTCCAGGCCAAGGAGCGCATCTCTGCGTTGGCTGCCAGCGTCGCCGAGCTGGAGGAGGATCTGGGCACCGCCAGGAAGGATCTGATCAAATCGGAGGAGATGAGCAGCAAGTACCAGAGGGACCTCCGAGAGGTTAGACACTGCCCTCTCGCATTGCCTTTTGCAGTTGCAGAGACATCCACAGCAGCCTCCGCATGCTCTGGGCTGGGAAGGGATTGTAACCCCTGGTGTATGCAGGCCAGTGTTCCCCAAAAGGGGTTGCTGCCTTTGGGAGATTGTCCCCAAGTCCATCAGCAGGAACTTCCCTGAGTGTTATCCTTGTTGTCTGAGGAAGCAGCCACCAAGATACTCAGGTGTGCTGCAGACCTGGGGCAGTGAGTTGTGTCCATGCTAGAAGGATTTTCTGTGATTGCCTGACTCTCCCTTTATTGCTCTCCCGCTCTGCTGTCCCTCATTCCTGCGCAGAGCAGGGTTTTCATTGCATGCTTGGACTCGGTGGTGTCCCGGGCTCCTGGGAGCTGGGTGGCACAGTTGTTCCCAAACTGGTGGTCCCAGGTCAGGCTGTGACAGTCCTGTCGCTTCCCCAGGCCCTGGCTCAGAAAGAGGACATGGAGGAGAGGATCACCACACTGGAGAAACGCTACCTGGCAGCCCAGCGAGAAGCCACCTCCATCCATGACCTCAATGACAAGCTGGAAAGCGAGTTGGCCAACAAGGAGTCCCTGCACCGCCAGGTACCAGAGCTTAGACCCAAAGGCTCCCACTGCCCTGGGGACTTGGGAGGGAGAAGCAGGTGCTGGGGATGGGAAAAGCAGGCAAGCCTCGGTGCCAGGCACCCATCCTGCTCTGTCCTGCAGTGCGAGGAGAAAGCCCGGCACCTGCAGGAGCTGCTGGAACTGGCGGAGCAGAAGCTGCAGCAGACGATGCGGAAAGCAGAGACGCTGCCCGAGGTGGAAGCGGAGCTGGCCCAGCGCATCGCCGCACTCAGCAAGGCAAGTGTGCGGGGTGACTGGGGACCAGAGCCAGAACGGAGTGCAGGAACCAGAGGGAGAGGCAGGTCTGGCCACCCAGCTGCAGCGATGGAGCCCCTGGCAGGCCCAAGGCACCCTGCTCTCATTCCCAGCCTCTAAGCTTTGCTGTCCCCTGCCTCCCCCATGGCTGCAGGGACAATGCATGGTTTTTAAAGCTCCTGATGCATCCTGCACCTGTGGGGTTTGTTCTCTTCCCTCAGCTCCTTTCTCCAAGGCAGAGATGGCCCTGTCAATCTGAGTGGCCTTCAGCTTGTGCTGGGACCACTCTGGGATGAGGAGGAAGAGGAAGGACCCAGGCTGGATCTGGGAGGGTGCAGGCCTGGAGGGAGGTGTGGATATGGCCAGCCCGGCCCTTTCTGGGCACTGGAATGGGTGCCAAGTCACTCACAGAGCACCTCCATCTCCCATCACCTTGCTATCAGGGCTCTTTTGGGCTCACAGCAGGCAGTGAACCATGGTGGGGATGCAGGCAGCGGGAGGGAGCGCCACATCCCAGGGAAGGATGCAGGAGGACCCGCATGGTTTTGGGGAGCAGCATCCAAGAGTGCTGCTCTGCTTTTCCCAGGCAGAAGAGAGGCACGGGAGCATCGAGGAGCACCTCCGGCAGCTGGAGAGTCAGCTGGAGGAGAAGAACCAGGAGCTGGCCAGGGTAAGCACTGCTTAGCCTGGATGGGAGAGTCCTCATGGGTCCTGATCTGGCCTTGGCTCCCCCTTGCCATGGTGGCTGGGTACCTGGGCACACCACAAAGGGCTGGTCTCTCTGAAGCAGGATGGGGAGAGGAGACTGGTTAATCCTTTCCCATCCAGGATCTCTTAAACTAGAGACACGCAGGAGCTCCTGACCCTCTCTGCTGTGATTTCCCCCTCTTCCAGGCATCCAAGTCTTGCTGTTAGCATTCCACATCCACTCCTCTCCCAGCATCGACCCCTGGGCCAAGCTGGGAGCCAAAATGCAGGGCAGAGGGGGAGGCTCCAGCTGCTTTTCCCTGCAACATGGATCAGCAGCAGGGCAGGACTGAGGGGAGCTGGGAGCAAAGGGTGTTGCCCCTCAAGAAGACAGGAGGCTGAGCTGATGTGTCACGGGACACAAAATCCCTGCTGTGCTCCCTAGCCGGTGGCTGGGCTGTCCGTGCAGGAGGTTGTGATGCCCATTTTTCAGGTCACCCAGGAGGCATTACAGCGTGTGCCCCTGGGGAAGCCCCAGGTGCTTCAGCCTAGGGCATATATTTGGAGAGACCTTTGTAAATCCAGAGGATCGGCCCCCAATGGGGTCTGGAATGTGCCCCACTGTGGCTGTCCCTGGCAGACACACAGGCCAAACTTTCTTGAGGGTCAGGCAGGCAGGATCTCTTTGGATCGTGTCCTCTCTCCTCTTCATCCCTCGCTGGGAAACAGCAGAGACCAGCAGAGCCCCAGTGAAAGGTCCAATCTGTGCCGTAAGAGGTGAATTTGTCCCCAAAAGCTGGGCCTGGTAAATCAGCTGTGACAGCACCAGCAAGCATGGGATGGCGGGAGGGCACGGAGCCCCTCAAGGCAGGAGGAGTGGATCCACTGGGTCCGGCGTGACCGGTCGCTGTTTGCCGTTGCAGGCCCGCCAGCGGGAGAAGATGAATGAGGAGCACAACAAGCGGCTCTCGGACACCGTGGACCGTCTGCTGAGCGAGTCCAATGAGCGGCTGCAGCTGCACCTCAAGGAGAGGATGGCGGCCTTGGAGGAGAAGGTAGTAGCTGGGGGTCAGGGGTTCCTCTGGGGGGCTGGTGGGGTGTTGAGGGGTCCACAGACCCTCCAGCAGAGAGCCTCAGACAGCCACAGCATAGGAGGTTGAAAGTACCTGTGCAGGGATAGAGAAATGATCACATGCAGGATGCCAGCCAGGCGCTGGTGGGAGCTCAGGGAAGCGTGATCTGCATCGCGCCCTTGCCTCCAGCCAGCCCTTGCCTGTATGACCCACTCCCCATTGCCTCTCACCTCTGACAGCAGCAGGATTTGTCCTGCTCCATTCCCTCGCCTCCCTGTGTCTCTTCTGGCACAGCCTCACCTGCAGCCTTGGCCCAGCTGTTGGAGCAAAACCCTACTGCATTTTGCAGGAGAAAATGCAGTGTTCATCCTCTCCCACCTCATCGCCTCCACATGCTGCCTTGAAACCCTTCTATCCCCCAAGCCCAGACTGATCTGCCTTCTCCAGGCCAGAGCAGAGCCCATGAGCAGCCTCCCAGCTCCCACCCCACTCCTCCTGGGGAACTGGGCTTTCCTTTGAGGAGCCAGATGGAGTTGCTGCTGCCCCAGCGTGAATGCAATTAGCTGGGAGAGCAGGTGGCTCAGAGCAAGGATTAACCTCGCAGTGCCAATGGGAGGTCAGCCCTTAATGATCCACCTCTGTTTGGGTTCCTGCAGGGACCAGGCTCCCCTTAGCAGTCAGAGCACAGAGGGATTGCATCCCCTAGCTGGTCCCTCCAGGATCGGGTCTGTCTCCTTGCTGCTCTGCACCTCCTGGCCCCAGCCAGACCCAGCTGTGCCAGCGTTTAGCAGATGTCTGAGTGGCTCTGGATAAAAAGCAGGATTCAACACATGGGGCTGAGTCCAAATTCCCACCCCAGCAAGCATCAGGGACCAGAGCAGTAGCACCTTGCAAAGGGACATTGTCGGCTCCCCAGCCTGCTGCCAGCACTGGCTCACCCAGAGAGTTTCTCCAGGTCTTCCATGGGTAAAAATGATGCTGTTTGGCTGCCAACACCTCCCAAAAAAGAGCATGAGGTCAGGCAGTTGCAAACACATCTTCTTTTCCCCCTGCCTATTCCCTAGCTTAGATGTAGGGAGCATTTTTGCCCTTGATCCAGTTGCTCAAGGAGTTGATCTCTCCTCAGACGCATTGCCTAATCTTCAAGCCCTGCCCATGAAATCCCTAATCACCGCTTGCCCTCCATGGCCATGCCCCAGCCCCAGTGCGGGGAAGGATTTGAGCTACGGCAGCCCTGCTTGAGGAGCAGGAGGTTTGCAGGGAAGACCAGTTCGGAGGCAGGTGGGTGAGGACTAGATCAGGGAGCCATTGCCATCCCTCCTGCCAGGCATCAGTCACACCGCCCCCACAGCGATTCCACGCTGGCCATTCCCGGGAGGCCGCATGGCTGTTTGCTAAACGGTCTCTCTTTTTCTTTCCTGTTTTTGTTTCCTTTTCTTTTGTTTCATTTTTCTAAGAACACATTGTTACAAGAGCTGGAAAATACCCAAAAGCAGATAGAGGAACACCAGCACGACAAGGTAAATGCTGCTGCAGGGATTCTGCCCTAGTGACTGCGCTTCCTCACTCCTAATCCCCGGCTAGTGGCAGTTGCACCTCCTAAAATACCCTAGTTTCGGAGGAGCTGGGATCCCAAAGCGCCCAGCAGCAGGAGGCCACAAACTAACCCACGCAGTGGCTGGATGGAAGCTGCCACCCACCTCCCCGGAGACCCCTGGTTCGGTTCCCTAACAGGCACGTTCAGTCCCATCTCCATATCTCTATCACACTCATCCATCCCCGACCCCCTGCCGAGGACAGCAGCGAGGCCGGGGTGGCTCTGCCCGCGTGTCTAGAGGAGGGTTTACCCCAGCGCTCCTTGGGGCGGCCTGGCTGCGGGGGCAGCGCCGCTCAGGCAGCCACGTCCCCTTCGCCCCTGAGGCTTTCTCGACCTCCTCACTCAAACTGAGGGGAAGATCTGCTCCATGCCCAGCTTGCAGAAAGCCCCATAGGTCTTCACACCTCCCCTGCTCTCAGATAAAGCATCCAAGTAGGATCTGCAACATGAGTCCGCATTGGCCTGTGCCAGAAAGCTGGAGGGTTGCAGCTTTTTGAAACAACGGGAGCTTTTGGGATGTCTCACGCATGGTTGGGGGGATCGGGGGGCTGCTTTCCCCCTTGCCCACGGCCTTGTTCTCCCAAATGCTCCCTGCCCATGGCGAGGATGTGCGGGCACTGCTTGCGCTTCCCACCCGTGGCTGCTCAGCTCCGGGCAGAGGCAACGCTCGCAGGCTCGCGTGGCACTGCCTGCATGTTGCCCGCCCTGGTTCAGCCTGTTTGCCCACAGGACTGGATCCTGCTGTGCCTGGAGGATCCTGTCTCCCCTGCCTCCCTGCCCGCCCGCAGCCTCCCGCCTCGCATCTCCCCAGGACAGCACGGCCACTTAGTGCAGGCGCAGGTTCCTGATGAGGATGGGGCTGGCAGCAGGAGGGACAGGGCCAGCATCAAACCTGGGTAGTGGGTCCCTCACTGCCAGCCCTTTGCCAAGGCGAATGCGCACGTGCAGTCTGGAGCGAAACCAGAGCATCTTAGTGGGACTGACTTTCCTTCATCTCTCAAACCAGCATTGCTTCAAGCACACGTGTGTCTGTCTGTCTGGCCTGTGATCACTTCCTCCCTTTGCAGCATCGCCCCAGCATCGTCATTCACTCTCGCCTGCATGAGCTGTTTCTTTACCAATGTTTCAAAGGTGCTTTAAAGCTGGGATGGGGATTTTTAAAGGGAATATAAAGCTGGAAATAGCTAAGGATGTGGATTACCCCAAACCTTTCTGGCCTTCAGAGCAAAACCAACCCCTGCCTGTCTTGTCTCGCCCTGAACAGCGACGGTTGTCCGACGAGATTGACAAACTGAGGCTGGAGGTCGATCAGCTCAAGACCAGAAGTGGGACATTCGTGGAGAGCGTGCATGCAAGGTAAGGGCCGCCTGCCAGAACCCTGCCAGCCTGTGTGCACTCCGCTTGCATCCTGCACCCATGGCTTTGAGGGCTTTTTGGATTTAGGGTCCCAAAATGCTGTTGGCATCAGGCATTTCTGGTTTCACCAAGCCTCAGTGCAGGGCTGCAGGTTCATCGCAGCAGGGCTGGCTCCAGCTGTGCTGTCCCCACCATGGATTTGTCCTGGAGTGGGACACAGACTGTTGAGAATTGCCCAGCCCAACTGAATGGCCCAAAATTTGCTCTTCTAAGGGTGAAAATCCACTGGGCATAATTTATTTTTCTGCACAAAGGGCTTAGGGCTTAATTTTCTATGAAAACTATATGTTCACCAAGCGCCCTTCCCCCTGTGGTGTGCTGGGGATGAGCTGGTGGAGGAGGAGGAATCTCTTTTGAGGTGTTGCAGGCAAAGGAGAATGAACCTCCCATTTCCTCCCCATTTCTCCCCCTCCTCTCTACAATGGTCTTCCCACACCCTTTCATTTAAATTCAGCTGGGAGATGGGGAGGTCCCAACCCAGAGCACCAGGAGGAGAGCTGAGTCCACCGGGTCTCAGCCTCTGACACTGATCGGGGTACCCAGCACCGCTGGAAGAAACCAGGGGGTTAGAAAAAGAGAGTGCCAGCACAACATGCACCCCACGGCGCTGGTGCGACTGCCTGGGAGACCACATCCTCTCCTGAGCATTTTCAAAGTGGGTTAGGGGCAGTGAGGGATCAATGGGGGTGACCGCCAGTGGGGAAAATTCACCTCTCAGGAAGGCTGGAAGAGATGGAAGGGAACTGGTGTAACCAGCTTCAGATCAGTCAGCAGCTGTGGCAGAGAGGGGAAGGCCTAGAGGCCCTGTATCTGTTGTGGAGAGAAGAAATGGGGAGAGCAAGGAGGAGCTTGTGAGGGTGAAGGAAAGCTGAGTGCCAGAGGAGTGTCTGGGGGGCGTGGGGGACCTCTTTGTATGGGTCTGTAAGTACAGGATGGGCGATTTTTTTCTTTTTTTTAATTTCTTGAAGGAAAATTCAGCAGAAAGCTTGAGTTACGGAGGCCAGAATAATCGCCCAGCTGAAATGGCATCTTTTGTCTAAGGTGCCTTTATCTGTTTTTAGCTCAGGAGCCGCTTGTCAGTGGCTTCACAGCTTAAATCCCCTTGAAACTTGGGCTGTGCCTTTGCAAACACCAAGCTGACACCAAGCCAAGCTGCTCATGTTGGCGGTTTTGTCTGGGCTCAGTAGGATGCTGGGGTGGGGAGCCCGGATCTGTACCAGCACTGGCAACCACACCACCGTGGTGGAAAAACCTTGATCTGCTCTGGACAACGGCTTCTGTCATCTTAAATCAAGAAAACCTCCTGCCTCCTCTGACAGTGCATATAGGGAGTACTGACCCCATGCTCCGGGAAGGGGATTTGCTCAGCTGCATGGTTGGGTCTTCAGGGCGAAGAGGAGCAACCAGGCAATGTGGAGATACGCAATGAGTACCACGAGTGGCAAAAAGTGGCCTTGTGTCCATCAGCAGCTGCTGCGTTGCTCTGCCTGCCATGGGGACCCGCTCCCGAGCACCAGCCCAAGCATGGGGGAGGAAGATGAAGAAGTCCCAGTTTCTGCTGAGAGATCCCAAACAACACTCACGTCCCCGCACCTTGACGATCTGTTTCAAATGGGATTTTATTCATCAGGGTTCTTTTTTCATTAAAATGTTGAAGAAAACATAAAAAGGAGAAAAGCTCCCTGGCTGGCCCCTGTTCTGTACCATGGGGATGGAGAAGACAGGCACAAGACGTGCTGTACATGTTGGGACGTGCAAGCTGTTCTCGAGATGGGAGGACAGGAGGGGCCTGTTCAGCCCACGGCTTCTCAGCAGACCCACTGCACAGGGTGGTTTTGGCCAGAACTGGCTGGATGCCCCAGTGGGTACCGCAGCGAAGGGGGAGGCAGCAGCAGGGTAGGGCCCAGGGCTGAGCTTCCTACGGTCTGTGAGCACATCTCCAGGGCCAGCGTCGGGGGAGTGGGGCATCTTTTTTCAGAGCCTGGTTTTGCATCATTTCATGCAGAGCAGGCTGGCATCGCTGGGGCAGGCATCCCGGAGTGGCTTCATCCTCCCCTGTCCTGAGCTAGTCTGGGCTGCGAGGGGAGCAGCCCGGGGATAGGGGCATCCTTGCATGGAGCAATGTCTGCAACAGGGCTCTTTTTCCCCAGGTCCCATATGGGCAGCACCACAGACCTGCGCTTCCCACTGAGCGCTATGGTCCATGCCCCCACCGAGCCCTTCGGAACAGCCCCGGGCCTGCCTCGGGCACAGAAGGGCCGATTCGCCGCCCGGCGAGAGGAGCCAGCCAAGGTAATCCATCTTCATGCCAGCATGGGGTCAGACTTGGGGTTGGGGTCTCTCCTGCCTTGCATGCTGGTCTCACCTGTCACTGATCTGGGGACACGGGGCAACTTCCTTAAGCTGGTGTGTGGACGGGGTAACATGGTAGGAAGGGTCTCCCCACTGGGGATGTGTTGAGGTGAGACTGTTGTGTGGAGGCCTCCAGTTGGCTTTTGGAGACATGGGGGTGCCATGTGGGACCAGTGGACCTTGTTCCCCCAGGACTGGGAGCAGGCCCAGGCAGGCAGCGTCCTGGCCACGGGGCCTCACACCTTCGACAGCGACCCCGAGATCTCTGATGTGGACGAGGATGACCGTGAGACGCTTTTCAGTTCCATGGACGTGCTCTCCCCCGGTGGGCACTCGGACGCCCAGACATTGGCCATGATGCTCCAGGAGCAGCTGGATGCCATCAATGAGGAGATCAGGTAGTGACCATGGCCAAAACCTACCACTGCATTGCTCTGAAATGGCTCCAGGGGTCCAACAAACTGCCAGGCAGTGGGAGGAGGCTCTGATGCCCTAAAATTGAGGTCTTGGTCCAGCTTCAACCAGGGAAATGGCTCCAGGACATCCAGTCACAGGGCTTGGTCCTTCCTGCACACAGTTCTATGTCCCTCAGCTGCACAGTGCTGGCTCACAGAAAGGATCATTATTTAAAAAAAAAAAAGTCCCCCATGAATATCAAAAGAATCATAGAATCATTAAAGGTGGAAAAGACCTCTGGGATCATCAAGTCCAACCATCAGCCCAACACCCCCAGGCCTCCTAAACCATGTCCCCAAGGGCCACGTCTGCACATTGTTTGAACCCCCCCCAGCACGGTGACCCCCCCACCTCTCTGGGCAGCCTGTGCCAGGGCCTGACCGCTCTGGCAGGGAAGGCATTTTCCCTCATCTCCAACCTAAACCTCCCCTGACGCAGCCTGAGGCCGTTCCCTCTCGTCCTGTCACTGGTGACCTGGGAGCAGAGACTGACCCCCCCCTTCACTCCAGCCCCTCTCAGGCAGCCGCAGGGAGCGAGAAGGGCTCCCCTCAGCCTCCCCTTCTCCAGGCTAAACCCCCCCAGCCCCCCCAGCCGCCCCCCAGCACACTTGTGCTCCAGACCCTGCCCCAGCCCCACTGCCCTTCTCTGGACACGCTCCAGCCCCTCAAGGCCCTTCTTGTCCCGAGGGGCCCAAACCCGAGCCCAGCACTCGAGGTGGGGCCTCCCCAGGGCCGAGCACAGGGGCCCCATCCCTGCCCGGCTCCTGCTGGCCACACCAGCGCTGGCACGAGGAATTCCTGATACAAGAAATCATGGTGTGTCTCAGCTCTGGTTTATGTGGATCCTGATGGGTCTTGCTGCCATTCCTGGAGATTGGGAGCTTGAGTCACAGCACCCAAGGTGCATTTCCCGGGGCAGGGAGATGCTATGGCTGGGAGGTGTGAGACGACTCCCCAGAAAGGTGGGGAGCCAGGAGCCCTGAGCCCTGCTGCTCCCCCAGGATGATCCAAGAGGAGAAGGAGTCCACCGAGCTCCGCGCAGAGGAGCTGGAGACCCGCGTCACAAGCGGCAGCATGGAAGGCCTCAACCTCACCCAGCTCTGCAAAAGGGCTTCCATCCCCACCTCGCTGACAGCCCTGTCCCTGGCCAGCTCGTCCCCACCGCTCAGCGGCCGCTCCACCCCCAAGCTCTCCTCCCGCAGCGCTGCTCAGGACCTCAACCGCATGGGGATCATGACGTTGGTGAGGAGGCGCATGGGGCGGATGGGGGGCTGGACAGGGTGCGCGCGTGGCTGCCCGGGGTGGGATTGATGCCCCGGCATCCGCACGGGTGTGCGGGAGGGTGATGTGCAATGGGGGTGCCCACATTTGCTGTCTCCCAGCCTGGTAGGCCTGGCCCTAGGGCTGCTCTGCACAGGGGTTCTCCATTAACTGCCCCCCTTTCTGTGTCTCTCTCGCTTTCCCCCTTGCAATCAGCCCAGCGACTTGAGGAAGCACCGGAGGAAACTGCTAGTGAGTGGCTCCCATCCCGTTGGTTTTTGTCCAGGCCCCTTTTCCAGCCTGCTCCTGGCTTTGTCCACACCAGGTCAGGGTGCAGCAGGCGCGGGATGGAGCTGGGGACCCCAGGGATTCAGCAGGAGGATCATGGGGATCCCATAAGGTGCTTGGAGATGTGCTGGCTGGCAGCCTGGGGGGTCTGGCAGGACATGGGGAGGTTCAGAAAGCCACTGGGTCCTCAAACATTGTGTGTCCCCTCTGGCGACAGGGTGTCTTTGGGACATTCCCATCTGTGCTCCTCAGAGCCCTCTGCTGAGGGCCCGCAGCTTCTGTCCCCACACTCTGACCTGGACCGTGGGGCTGCATCCTCTCTCCTCCCTGTTCCCAGGATCTCGGCCATAAGGCCACATCCTCCCCATCTGCTTGGGCATCTCGAGCCATTGCCAGAGCTCTAGTTCAGGCCAATCCTGGAGCGTGGCAAAGCCTCAGGGCCCTGGTGGCTCTTTTGGCCATGCCTCCATGGAGCAAGAGAGAGGCAGGCAGCAGGGCAAGGATGGAGCTGGGCTTTGGCTGCCCAGCCTCATGGCTTCTCTGCTTGTTCAGTCACCTGCAGCTCGGGATGAAAGCCGAGAGGATAAAACCACCATCAAATGTGAGACATCCCCACCATCCTCACCCAGGACGTTGCGGCTGGAGAAGCTGGGCCACCCCGCGCTAAGTCAGGAGGATGGGAAGAGGTATGTGGAGCACCCTTTGGAGCTCACACCAGTGCCGGCTCTGTTGGTTTGAGGATTTACGTGGGGCAAGCGTGGGACTGTGGGATGGTCTGGGGTTTGCCATGGCTTGTGCGCTGCTCAGGAATAACCTAAAGGCTTTGCTGTTCCTCTCCCTCCTCCATCCCCAGCTCGCTGGAGGAGCAGGCCAGCAACCCCAGCAGCAACAGCAGCCAGGACTCCCTGCACAAGGGCTCCAAGAGGAAGGGGATCAAATCCTCCATCGGGCGCTTGTTCGGGAAAAAAGAGAAGGGTCGCTTGATTCAGCTGAGCAGAGAAGGGGCCACGGGGCAGGGTCCGTGAGCAGCCCTATTCCCATCCGTGCCGGGCGGGCGTCCTCTCGGGCCAGGCTCTCTGCACGCCTCCTGGCACTGTCTGGCTTTGGGGTGCTGTTGGGGTGACAGGCGGTGGAGCAGGGACACCTCTTCTCATTTGGGGATGTTGTGGCCACTGGCTCTGGGCACCCTGCAGCTTCAGGGCAGTTGGGTCCTGGTGCTTTCTGCCCTGCAGCCCTTTCTGGCATGAGCATGGTATCAGTCCTACTGCTCTGCAAGAGCTGCGGTGAGGATAGTGACCCCCCCATCACTGTATCTTGTCTTTAATGTCCCCAAATCTGCTGCCCTCCCCGTGGGACCTTCTTGATTTTTGCACAGCCCTTTGATGGGAGCTGCTTTTCCACTCCTAAATACTTCAGACTGCTTTACTGTTGAGCATGTTGAAATGGGAGAGGTGGCAGGCGGGGATCCCCTTGGGCTTCCCAGGGATGCAGGGGAGCTGTGGGGGTGGGGACTGTTACCTGCTGTGCTGCGACTGTGCATCCCCAACACCCTGGCTTGGGGACTGTGGCAGTGCCCACGCTGACTCTGGGGATGTCGTGCTGACCCTGGGGAGGTCACACTGACTGGAGGATATCTTGCTTGTCCAACAGTGCTGCTGACTGACGTGGAGGTGGGCATGCAGGACCCTCTGGGACTTGGCAAGCTGGGTGCTCAGGCTGAGAAGGATCGGCGCCTGCGGAAGAAGTGAGTGGACTTCCTTCCCTGCTCCAGCAAGAAAATATCCTTCCTAATGGCTGAGAAACCATGGCATGGGACTGGGAATCACTGGAAAGGCTTCTCATCTTCACCCTCTCTTGAGCCCTTTTAGCTCCTTTATTGCTTTTCTACCAGCTGGTTCTTACTGCCCATGGTCTCTTCCTTTTCAAGAGCTGTTCGCTTCCCTACAAGCCCCCAGTAAATCACTCTTCTGCTTCTGTTCCCTCCAGGCACGAACTCCTGGAAGAAGCTCGGAGGAAAGGATTGCCCTTTGCTCACTGGGACGGCCCCACCGTTGTCTCCTGGCTGGAGGTGAGGCAGAGCATGCCCGTGCATCATCCCCATGCACCAACGGCTTTGCAGTCACCACCGATCTGTAGTGTGCTCCCCCGGCACACAGCACCCCACAGTCCCACCACGCTTGGTCCATGCATGGGGTTGGTGGCTGCAAAGCCTGGGGAGCAGAGCAGATCCCGAGATCCCTCACATATTCTGCAGAGTTGTGGTTTGAGAACTTTGAGTTGAAAGGCTCAGCGGGTGCACTTTCCCTGTACTGTGCCCATCAGATATAGGGATGCTGGGCTGCCCACAGGCCATCTGTGCAAGGTGCAAAGAAAAAAGGAGCCCCACGTGGGTATCCAACTTTGATACTAAGCTTCAAAGAAGGTGGCCTTGATCCTACCAGAGGAAGCTAGGGTAGGTCAACCAGGCAGTCACTGGCTTTGCCCTGTTTTGGCAGCTCTGGGTGGGGATGCCGGCCTGGTACGTTGCCGCTTGCCGAGCCAACGTGAAGAGTGGAGCCATCATGTCGGCCCTGTCTGACACTGAGATCCAGAGGGAGATCGGCATCAGCAATGCGTTGCATCGCCTGAAGCTGCGTCTGGCCATCCAGGAGATGGTCTCACTCACGAGCCCCTCGGCACCGCCCACCTCGCGGACAGTAAGTGCTCCATGCCACAAACCCACTCTTCCCCCAGACAGACCCTCCATGGGGCAGGACGACACACTTGTTTACCCCCTTTCCCCAGCTCCTTGGGACCACAGTGAGTGCCAGAGTCACAGGCAAGTGTGGCCGTGGAGGGGGTGTTGTTCCCTCATGGAACGGTCAAACCACCAGACGCTTGTCCTCAGGCACAATGATCATTGACAGCCATCGAGTGTGAAGCACTTCCCTGTCTTGAGGCACCAGCAGATGCTCTTGTCCTCATGCTCAGAGGTTGTCACCAAGAGGGTGACCCTGCCAAGCAGCCTGCAGCAGCCCTGAGCGAGGCTCAGGGACTGTCTTGCCTTGCAAGGATGAAATCCCACTTGGCAGATGCGTGATTTGCAGGGCCAACTCGGTTATGCACAGCCGTTTTCTCAGTCATTTCAATACAAACCTTTTCCTGGGACTGTGAAATTCCTGGGGCAAGTCAAAGCAACGGCAGATCCCAGCCTTGCCCTGGACAGGACATGGAGCAGATGGAGGGATCATGTCTTGTGCAGGTCCCCAAAACCCCTGAGGGATTAATGGTGCCCCAGTAATGCCAAGGCACATCTGTAGAAATGCAGTCAGCAGAAAGGCCCCAAGCGTGCTGTGTCCCCTCAGATGGCCACGGCGGGGGTCACAGCTGTCAGACACAAGCCTACAGACTCCATGAGCATAACACCAAAGTATAAAGGCAGCCAAAGGGCTGGTGGTCTTTTCTGTGCTCTCTGTGGCTGCACGGACAGCCCCTGGACAGCTGGGTGCCACCAGCCCAAGCTGCAAGGACACTGAGATCTCCCCAGTACAGCTCCAAATGCAAGGGTGGCCTGATCCTCCATCAGCCCGAGCCGGGCTTGTTTCCAGAGCGGTTGTAAACCAAGGCCATGGCTCCGTGGTGGCTTACCCTCACCACTCTGCTCTTTTCCCTGCAGTCCTCCGGAAACGTCTGGGTCACCCACGAGGAGATGGAGAACATGGCGACTTCCACCAAGACGGTGAGGCTGGCCAGCCCCACTGCCGCCACATGGCGTATCGGTTACCAAGCTGAGCTCTGGGCATGCATTAACGTGCTAAACCCTGGGAGGGAAGGGGATCTTTGCTGCGTCTCATGTGTCAGCTCTTGGCCAGCACCATGCACCTGTTTAGAAACCATCTTTCAACCTCTAATATCCCAACAATTTCTAAAACTGGCTTAAAAACCATCAGATGCATTTTCTTTTGTCAATCCCCTATGGGTTTTGCCTGGTTTCTAGAGTAGCTTGTCTGTTAGTTATGAGTTAGAGGAAAGAAATGAAAGACAAAAGCCAAGAGTGATCTCAAGATAGGTGCATGAGATTGAGTCCCACATTGGTCGTTCTGCACCCAGAGAAATCACTGTCTAATCTCCCATTGACCTTAGCACACCCAAATATTGTCCCCACTGTCTGTCCCTACCACTGGCTGATAGCTCGGGGTCCCTTGGAGGGATGTGGCCATGCTCCCAAAAGCTCTGGCTCCTTTGGAGAGATGTAGCTGTGCTCTCCTCTCTGTAACTTAATGACCCCATGTCCATGTCTCAAAGCAGGGACAGCATTTTGGATTTTCTGTGTGAATTAGGCATTTTATTGAAGCTTTTGTCTGCGGGTTGAGTAACACAGACCTGTAACTGGCAGGTGCCTTTTGGGGAAGGAGAGCTCAGAGTTACGGCAGGGACGTGACACTTTCCCTTGGCAGCTTTGTGAGGTTGAGCAAAACCAACACAGTTTGACAAGGCAGGAAATAGCTACAAAATTAGGAGATTGAGTTGGGCAGTCCCTCTGGGGGTTGTGACCCATGAGCTGAAGCTTAGGTTTCTCTCTGCATCCACCTATCTTTGGGGGACCCAAGAACTACCCATATTTCCCAGGAAAGATGTATGAGCCCTGTGTCTGTGCCACCACCAGCCCAGGGCCCATGAGAAAAGCCTCATTCTGTATCCTCCTTACTTGTCTGAGAGATGGGGTGAAACCTGGGCCCAGCAGGGTCGGGGTGTCCCCAGCACCATGTCAGCAAGGCTGAGCTCCTCATGCCGTGCAGCTGTGAGGCCGACCCCCAGCCCCTCTGGGTCCCACCGTGCCGAGGGGTCCCGTGCTCAGCACGCCTGGCACACACTTTCACGGTGCGCGGTCACCCGGTACTGACTTTACCTGTCCTTTCTATTGACATGCTGCGTGTGTCACGCTTAGGACACAGAGGAAGGAAGCTGGGCGCAGGTGAGGTCCCCGTGTCACCCTTTTCCGCGGGTGGTGCATGGGGTGGTTGTAGGAGGGCGAGCTGGCCGTGATGCGGCACCCGGGGGATTAGCCTGGGGCATCAGGATGCACCAAGTCCTGCTTGCAGTCTGAGCCTGCACCCTGTGGTTGCTCCTCTGAGCTCTTGAACACAAAGTGGTCCTCCTGGGACCTTGCATCGAGCAGCATCCTCCTCTGCTTCAGGCACAGTGACCCTTCCTGTGTAAACGCAGATCTGGTGCTAAAACCCCAACGTAAGAGCGACCAGTCACCCTGCAGGTTTCTGTCTGCATAGACATTTAGTTTTCACCTTTTTTTTTGGCCCTAAGTTCAGGATATAGACCATTTTCATGAACTGAAAAGGTGGGAGGAAAAGGTCCTGCTTGGATCCATCTGTTCTGGTTTTGATCAGTGTGAAATGTTTTCATTTTCTTGTGGTGGATTTTATTTTGGTTTTTAGCCCAGAATCAGCTCGCAGTAAAATGGATGTTTTTCTGCCCAAAACTGACCTTTTTTTAAATTTTGAAGTCATAAAGTAGATCTTTTGGTGATTTCTAGGCTTCTTAAAGATCATTTGGAAATGCACTGAAATCTATTTTGTAGCTGTTTCAGCTTTCATGAATGTACTTTTTCCAGAATAAGCTGATCGTAAAGTCCAGCTATCCCTTGTGCTTGCTTTTTGGCTACTGCCTTGTCTCCTTGGGGGACATCACTAGGACACAAACCATGGCCAACAGGACTCTTCCCTCCAGCTCCTTCAGTACAAATTAGGGTTAAACTCCTCTGCCCCAGGTTTGGCCCTCAGGACAGTGACCCCCAGGTTGCAGCACTGAACTGTCACTGATCTCCTGCGATTCTGCAGCTCCACCAAGCTCTGGTTTCTCCCTAGCTTCTCGATTTGCTTCTCCACAGACACTGGCCTATGGGGACATGAACCACGAGTGGATTGGGAACGAGTGGCTGCCCAGCTTGGGTCTCCCGCAGTATCGCAGCTACTTCATGGAGTGTCTTGTTGATGCACGGATGTTGGACCACCTCACCAAGAAAGATCTCAGAGTGCACTTGAAGATGGTGGACAGCTTCCATCGGTGAGTCCCCTTCTTTGGGAGGACCCTGGGGTGCAGCATCTGTGCATGGAGCAGAGGGTGGAGCTGTTTGAGGGAATCTCTCCTGTCTTGGGCAGCCCTGGTGCTGGAGGATGGCTCTTCTAGGCTAAACTCAACCACTTAGTCTGGGGCAGCTCATATAGGCAAATGTTGTCCTCACAGCAGAGAGGTGGGGGAGTCACCATCCCTGGGGGGTACTTAAAAGACGTGTAGACACGGCACTTCAGGGCATGGTTTAGGAGGCCTGGGGGTGTTGGGTTGAGGTTGGACTTGATGATCCTAGAGGTCTTTTCTAACCTTAATGATTCTATGATTCTATGAAAATTGCAGAGGGCCAAGCCTTCTCCTGGCTGTGGAGCAAATCATGGGCAAAAATAAAGGCTCGTCCCACCTGGTGCCCCACTGGCAGGCGGAGCAGTCATCTGCCAGCAGCACAGCTTGGAGAAGGCTTATGCCATCCCAACCACCTTGCTCAGACACCAATGTCCAGCACTGTCACGGGGTGCCACCATCCACTCTGACCCATGGGGTGGGCCATGGGCCTGCCAGGGCCCTCCCTGCTCTGGGGATGAACCCTTCAGCCTGGAGCAGCCCCCATGGCCTGGTTCTCCCTTCCTTCTCCAGCCACCAAGCACAGAGTAGCGTTATTTGGATCCATGTGCTCTCAGGCAGGTAGAACAGGGTAAAACTGATGGAGTGGGAAGTTACCATGGAAAGGAGGGACATTGCCCATTTTCTGGCCAAGATCTTCCCTTTGGGATGTGTCTGTCCCGACCCAACTCTGAACCAAAGCATCCTTTGGGCACATGGAGAGCAAGCAGGGAAGCGGGTCCCTCTGCAGGTCCCTCCAAGCCACCTGCCTCGGATGCTGAGCCCTCCTGAGGGTCGGGTGACATCTCGTGTCCTTGCAGCACCAGCCTGCAGTACGGCATCATGTGCCTGAAGAGGCTCAACTACGACCGCAAAGAGCTTGAGAGGAGGCGAGAAGACACCCAACACGAAATCAAAGGTCAGCAGCCACATAACACGATCCAGCTCTGGAAAAGGAGATGAGAAACCTCCCAAGAGATGCCCAGAGATGGTCTCTCTCCTATCCTTTATTTTTAACACAACATTTGCCTAGGCAAAACTGTAATTTCTGAGCAACCGTGCTCACAGGGCTGTTCTCCAGGGGGGACGTCCCTGCAGTATTTCCCCAACAGATTGCTTCAGGTGCCTTTATGCAGCTTACCCCAGTCAGGCCTGAGGAGGGAGGAAGGGTGTCAAAGACAGGAAAAATATAGTCTGAGGATCAGATCATCTTCTCTTGCCCATTTCAGATGCTCAGGGCACCCCCCAGTTTGCTCAGCCTCCCCTTCCTCGTTGGCTGTCCTGAGATTCCCTGCGCATCTGGCTGCTGCTTAGATTACATCTCATTATTGATAATGCCCCTAATTATGCCTGCAGCCGTGGGTTCTTAGGATTAATTTTCACAGTTGTTTTCTGCCTGTTATTTCAGCATTTAGTTTGGTAAATTGAAGTGAGCTGTTCCCGGCACTTGAGCACCCCATATTGCTGCTGCCTCGGGAAGGAGAGTCCCAGGATCAGCCTGGGGCTGTGCCAGAGGGCCTCAGGACATCATCAGGTCCTCGCACAGCTCAGAGTGTGGGCTGAGCTGGCTCTGAGACATGCCCTTTCTCTTTTGCAGACGTGTTGGTGTGGACTAACGACCAGGTCATTCACTGGATCCAGTCCATTGGGCTTCGCGAGTATGCAAACAACCTCGTTGAGAGCGGCGTGCATGGGGCGCTCCTCGCCCTCGATGAAAACTTCGACCACAACAGTCTGGCGCTTGTGTTGCAAATCCCCACGCAGAACACGCAGGTAAGAGCAGCATCCTTGCAGGATTTTGGAGGAGAGTGGCCAGCGTGGGACACGGCTGCTGTGTGACTCCACCAGTCCCACCAACTCCGCTCTGTCTTTCAAAGCAGAGCTCTCGGATGGCACATGGGCTTTTTCTCTGTCATTCTCAGGGCTTCCTGGGATGGGGGTTTGTGCTGGGAACTGTTCCCACCGATGGGGAATGCTCATTTGATGTTATTTTCAGGCTCGACAAGTGCTGGAGAGGGAGTTCAACAACCTGCTCGCCTTGGGCACAGATCGGAGGCTGGACGATGTGAGTACGAAACCTCTTCCATGTCCAGATCACGCTAAGCGCCTGTTCTTGTGCAAGAAACAGTAGAGACAGGACCTCTGCTCTCTCCCTCCTTGTCCAGGGGTGTCAAATAGTGCATCACAAACTCCATAGAGCAGTCGCAAGAGCAGTATCAGTGGAATAAGCTAAAACTGTTAGACAAGGCCATGAGGAATGCATTGCCAGGCTGCGGAGGCAGGTGAGGTAGAGTCTGGTGCATCATTTCTAGCCTCATGCTTGGTTGGCTGAATTTCAAGTAGATTCACCTGGCTTTCTTTGCCAGCTGCTTTAATATTGCCTTTAGAGTCACAGATGTTCTGGGCATGACACATCTGCGGCAGGTAAAGCTGGTGGGTTGGACATGCCCCATTAGGCAGCCAGAAAGCTGTTCACGTTGAGTCGCTGAAGGTGGGAATTCATCTAGATCTCTCCTACATAGAGCTTTCCTCCATGCGATATGATAGCAGAGCTAGTCAGGGCTCCTTTCAGAGCAGAGAGAAGCAGGCACTTCCAGGTGCCATTATCTGGCCAAGGTTAGATGCATCCCTTGAGGTCTTCACTGGGGCTTGTGTGTTGGTGTCTCCAAGGCCTCTTTGCAGGCAGGCTGGAGAGAAGAGAGAGGCAAGCTGGAAAGGGTAAAGCCTTTGGTATGGGATCCCGGAGAGGTGTCCTATGTCCTTGGCCCAATTTGATCACGCACTTCTGCACTGTTTGAATTGGTCTCCGCGTAGAGGCACACCCTTAGTTAGGTGGAAGCAGTGCTGGTATCTCACAGGGGCAGAAGGTCCTGCTGCCAGGCCCATAACCTGCTCTTCCCTCACAGGGCGATGACAAGACCTTCCGTCGAACCCCGTCCTGGCGAAAGCGCTTCCGCCCACGAGACGTTCACAGCATCAACATGCTCAGCGGCTCGGCCGAGACGCTGCCCGCTGGCTTCCGTGTCACCAGCCTGGTGCCCCTGCCCCCTCCATCCGCCCCTGCCAAGAAAATGCCCCCAGAAGGTAGGTCACCCCCTTCTCCCCAGGGTCCTCCCCACCCCTGCTCAGACCTCATGGTGCATCCGGGGAATGATGTGCCACCAAGAGAGGAGAGGGAGAGAGGCTGATTACCTGTGATGCTGAATCCATGTGATCTTGAGCCGTTGTCTGCTGTAAATGTTTTTTCAGGAGGGTTATTTCAGACTCTGGTCTGGTGTGTGCGTTCTTTTTTTGAACTGCCAGGACAAGGGAGAGGGCTGGATTGGGGCATGAAACTGGGATATGTGTCACCCACCCTGGGTTTGGCATCCAGGTCCAACAGAGCCTGTTGGGGTAGCGCTGGGGGTGGTGAGGAAGCAGCAGCACAAACTGGGCCAGTCTTGTCCACCCTGCGTTTTGGAAACCATCCCAAAGGGACTGAATAACCGGCTCAATTCAGTCCGAGTGCTGCTGAGCAGCCACTCTCCCAGGGATGGCAGGGCGCTGCTTCGACCCACTTACTGCCCGTGCTGCTGACTGTTGTGTATTTTAGCTGAGCACAATGTCCCAGGCTCTGCCCCACCACCACATGACTCCTTTCTACAAGTTATCATGCTCCCTTCCAAAGCTGTAGGGAGGCACCAGCCAAGTCACAGAATCACAGAATCCCAGAATCCCAGAATGGCGGGGGTTGGAAGGGACCTCTGGAGCTCACCCCGTCCCACCCCTGCTGGAGCAGGCACCCCCAGAGCAGGGGCACAGGGCCGCGTCCAGGCGGGGGGTGAATGTCTCCAGGGAAGGGACCCCACAGCCTCTCTGGGCAGCCTGTGCCCCTGCTCTGGCACCCGCACAGGGAAGGGGTTTGTCCCCATGTTCAGGGGGAGCTTCCCGTGTCCCAGCTTGTGCCCGTGGCCCCTTGGCCTGGCGTTGGGCACCACTGAAATGAGTCTGGCCCCATCCTCTTGGCACCCGCCCTTCAGATATTGATAAGCATTGATGAGATCCCCCCTCAGCCTTCTCTTCTCCAGGCTGAACAGACCCAGGTCTCTCAGCCTTTCCTCATAAGAAGGCCCCTGACCATCTCGGCAGCTCTGTGCTGGACTTGCTCCAGCAGTTCCCTGTCCTTGAACTGAGGGGCCCAAAACTGGACGCAGCACCCCAGATGTGGCCTCACTAGGGCAGGGCAGAGCAGAGGGGGAGGAGAACCTCCCTCGCCCTGCTGGCCACACTCCTTTTCATGCACCCCAGGACACCGCTGGCCTTCTTGGCCCCAAGGGAACATTGCACATTGCAAGTCACCCCAGTTTGTCCCCTGGACCAGGTGCCCTGGTCCCACTGTCCCAAGCCACCAGCCGCATGCCGAGTGATGCAGAGCCGGCTTCAGCAGGCACAGAAATGAGTGTAGGAATGAGAATTAAAAACCTGTACTTTCACCTTCTGGCTCCAAGCCCTAGACTCAGGTCTCCACCTGTCTCCAGATTTGCTCAAAGTTCACAGCTTTCCATCCAGCGATTTGGGTCAACCTTCTGTTCAACCTTTTCCACCCCATTCCTGAAAGCTGCAGTTCCCACCTGGCTGAGGACAAAGAAACCTGGAACAAAATCCGTAGGTCTGACAGCACCCAGACACAGGCAGCAGGGTGCTCGCTGCCCAAGAGTAGGGATGGCAAGCGGCGACTTTCCAAATACCCTGGAGCCTTGGGAGCATCAGAGCTGGCCAAACGTCCCGCTTCCTTTGACCCTCATTTTCATGTAGCTCCAGTGCACGCGTGCTGCCTAATAAATGTTCTGGTGGGAAGCTGAGGGCTAATTGGAGCAGTTGCTAATTGCATGCTCTGCTCTTTGACTCGCTTCCAGTTGGTGCCTCTGGGTCGCCAAGGCTGGAGACCTCCACGGTCCGGACGTACTCCTGCTGAGGGTCAGCGTGATGGGAACCAGCCCGGCCCTGGGTAAGTGCGAGGAGGATCAAGGCCTTGGAGCTGGATGGGAACCGAGAGGAGAGCATAAGGCCCAGCGTCCTCTGCCTGGCATCACCCAGGCAGGGTGTCTGCCTTCACCAAGGTTTGCCTTGCCATGGAGGACCATGGAGACCTCAGCAGTGGGGGAACAGACCGCTGCTGCCTGAGGCTCACAGGACCCTGAGATGATGCAGAAGGGATGCTGAGCATCCCAGCCACAGGGGATCCAAACCAACACTGGTTTGTCCAGTCCCTGGACAGGCAGCTCCACTGGGGACCCCAGGCTGCCATCCTAGATGGGAGGTCCCACTGGGGTGAGGGAAGGATAGTCAAGTACTTCAGAGAGGCTGCTGGGACCCTGCTGTTCCCTGGGCATGGCTCCCCTGTGCCAGGGGGATTCACTGCTGACCCTGTCTGGGTTTGTTGGCCTGTAGGTGCATGGGTGGGGGTGAACCGCTATCTTCACAGGGCCTTTCCCGCTTTCATTTCTCAGCACATCCCCACTATCCATATGGCCATGTGCTGGCTGCCTTTCAGGACAAGAGCCCAGCCTGCGCCTCTTCCTCAGCCCAGACCAACAGACACTGCAGTCTTGCTGCTGTGGACCGAAAAGGATGCTCTCCCTTCTGCTTGTGCACCCCACCGCTTCCCCTGGCTCCTCATGGCTCCCACCTGTGGCTTGTCTCCCACCTCTCCCCGCGCTGGCTGGGCTACGGATGCACTCGCTGGGTGCCCGCTCCATTGCTGGCAGAAGCGTGGTGCAACCCAGTGGAGCGGCAGAGACACCCCAAAAGAGGGCTGCAATATTTGGAAACCTTTCACCTGCCTGGTTCATGTTGCCAATACGCCGTGGGCTGCTGCACTGACTCGCCCAAGCCCCAGGCATCAGGGACGCTGCTGCCCACAGGACTCGAAGCCAAGGAAGATTCAGGCTCGTGAAAATCTTCACGCCAGGGCGGCCAGGCAAGGACCTGCCCCCAGGAGGGGCCGAGGGGCCAGAGCTGGTGCCAGGGTCGGCCCTGCACAGGATGGAGCAGGGGCCGGCCAACATGGGGGGCATGGAGAGCGGCTGTCTGCCACGGGGTGGGCAGCTGGGGTGCTGCGTTTTGGGGTGCTGCCAGATGCCACGCAGGGGGGAGGCTGCGCCAGCATGGCGAGTCCACGAAGGGCTGCGTGGGGAAGGGCTGGAACTGCCCCATACGGCTTGCTGCCGGCCGGGACGGTACCCGGCACCCATGGGAGAGGGGACCCTCCTTGGGTGCCTGGGGAGACGTGGTGGGGCACCCACCACCCCAGGACGTGCCCATCCCTTCCCCTCCAGGTGCAGAGGAGATGCTCTCCCCTCCTGCCTCCAGGCTATGGGCAGGGATCAATCCAGGAGGCTCTTAACTCTTCCCGTTTCTCCCCCGTAGGGTAGGATCTCTTCGTCTCCTCATGCCACGTTTGCCTTGTGTGGCCCCTATTTCTGATGTGATATTTATTGATGGCTGGAATGACCTTATACTTATCATGTGCTGTCTGGAAGTGCAATATCTGAGAGGCTATACAGTCACGATGTCTTTTCGGTGTATTATTTGCCTAATACAGTATTAAATATTTTTTTAATTTGAAGAGTCAGTGAGCCCTTTATATCAATGCCCTATTTCTTTCGTCATATTATTGGTACTGCATGGACTCCAAACCCTGGATCGGGTCAGGAAAGGATGTATGTGTGTTCCAATAAACAGGATTTTAAAACAGTGGTGGCTTGAGCCTTATTTCTAGAGCCCAAATTAAAAATAAAATTAATCTTTATCTCCCCCAAGAGTTTTTGAGGTACAGGGCTGAGCCCCAGTTGCAAACCACTGCTCGCTGCAGGGCTGATGCAAGTTCCTGCTGCTGAGCAACAGCGCTGAGGTTCAGCTGGATTTTCTGATACGGAGAAATCCCCAACCTTGGAATTAGGGGAGACCTGCGCAGAGGAGGACAGTGGTAAAGGAAGCCCTGAGCCATTCAAACGAGAAGGCTTTTATTTAAAAAAAAAAAAATCCAAATAAGTTAGCAAAAATAATAATTAAAAAAAATCAAATAGCAACTCCACACAGCGTTCAGTAGAAAAGACGGCGTGGGCAGCCTCCGCGGGGCTCAGCACCTGCGGGACGCCAGCCGGAGAGAGACATTGGTCAAAGAGCATCTTGGAAAAAAAATCAGCAAGCGAACCCAGCACACATTGGCCCCCAAAAACCGATCGCCCCCGGATGGGGAGCGAAGCAGAGCCCGAAGCTGGGCGGCCGCCCTCGCAGGAACCGGGGCCGCCGCCAGCGTGGGGCCATGGCGCCGCCGAAATCCCACCTCTCCCCCCTGGTTTGTTTTCAGCTGGCCAAGCAGGAGCCTTTCGTGAGTGGGAAAGGAGGCGAGTGGTTTCAGCAGTGCAGTCCACGACACCGGAGGGGTAAATACGATTTCCAGCGGCTGGACCCTTCCGGCATCTTATTCCCACCCCGTTACCAGCTCGAAGAGCTGCCAGGGTTTGCGCTGGCTCAGTTTTGAACCCGCTCCTCCTGGAACGTCACGGCCACATCCTCCACGGCGATGCTCTCCACGATGGAGGAGAGCGAGTGGAGGTTGCGATCCTCTGCTGCGTCGTCGGCCAGCAGGTGATCTGCAGGGAACAAGCGGATGGTGACTCTGCTGGGGACGGGGGCCATGTGCTGCCAGAGTGGCCCAGGGAACCCGCTCCCAGCTCCCACCCTGGGCAGGGGGTGAGACCTTCCCCTGGAGAGGGCAAGTATCTTTTAGACACTTTTTAGGTTTTATTCCCCATTGGAAAATGAGATTTAAGTTTCTGCCTTCAGGGAAAAAAAGAACCAGGTGGATTTGGTGGGGTGAGGGATAACTGCAATAGTGGAAAAATAAATCAGCAGCTGCAGGCTGGGGAGGGAAAGGGAGCCCAGGGCGGTGATGCTCAGCGATGCTCAGCACCACACCAGGCAAAGCCAAGCCAAGAGATGGCAACAGATAAGCCCTTGGTGGGAACCAAGGTGCTGCAGCCCCGAGCTGCTGCAGTCCGGTTCCTCAGCTCCTAAGAGTAGGCATCTTGGTGAAATCAGGTGGTGGGAGAAGCCTGAACTTGCTGAGCATGAGCCAAGGAGGTGCTGGAGGATTTATGAGCCTGGCGGGAGCTCATCTCTCTGCAACAGTTGGGTGGGGAAAGAAGGACAAGGCTCCTTTTTCCTCTACCCTGAGCATCTCCTGCTTGGGGGTGGGGGGGGCTGGTTGGCTCAGTGATGCTCTGCTCCAGGGCTGCGGTGTCCCCCACTGCTGCCCCCCCAACCCAGAGCCCTGCAGGATGCCTGGGCGAGGTGGGGAGCCCCTTACCCGCAGGGTTGGTGCCGAACTCCAGCTGGCTGCTCCACTCGGGGCTGCAGGATGAGCTGCCGGACCCACACTCGCTGGTCGCCTGCAAGGAGCCGAGATGCCAACCATGGGTCTCACTGCCTCCAGCCCAGCCAACCCCACCAGCCACCCCCAAAACATGCCGGGGTGCCCAACCACCGCAGGACAACACCCCTGCAGAGATGGGCACATCCCTCCCCACCTGCAAAGTGGCTGGAGGAGCAGAGAGCATTTGGGATCCCCAGGACCTATTGGGGCCAGATGCTTTGTTAAGTATAAAGGCTGAAAAATAGCCTGTTTGGGCTCTGGACACAGGAGAAACGGGGCCATTCGGTCACTGCAGGTAAAAAAAGTGTCTCTTTACCCAGTGACTATGAGAAAGGGCTAGAGAAGGACAAACATCCTTGGGCAAAACAGCTTTTTTGCTGAAAACCACCTAATCAGGCTCATAAAAAACGACAAATGGGCTGGACACCCTCAGGCCATCCCCAGGGGATTTCTGGGGAAGATCTTTCAGCAGTTTGATTTGTGGATTTGGGACTGAATGGCTATTTCAGAGAAAAGAGCTGACAGCCTGAAAAATGAGATCATTGCTCAGCAAAGCTATGAATTAACTTTATTTTTGAGTGTTTCTTTATCTAGAAGTGGATGCCAAGCCTGGGTTAAACCCAAAATATGATCTACAGCAGCAACCCCAAGGACGCAACTACTTGTAGCAGCCTAGAAATGGCACTTGGGGTCTACAAGCTCATGGCAGCACAGGCTAATTAATTATCACTTGGTTTTATTTCCCACTAAAGTAGGAAATTCTTACAGGTATTACTTTTTCCCAAAAACATTTGATTTCACACTCAACATGTGAACCCCTGGCTGTGCCTGGGAGCAGGGCCGGCTCAGAGCAGCAGTGGCAGAGGAACCTCTCGGCACAGGTCATGTTTTGGGCACATTTGCAGGGGCAGCCAACAAATCCAACTGAATTAAACCCAAGTGGATACACTGGGTTTATACCAGAAAGTCCCAAGAATACGTAGGATGGAGCCTAAAAGCTTTTTCAGTCCTTTATTCAGCTCTAAATATTGGGCTACCTGGGTACCTGCTGTTTCGGTCCTTAAATCCCTTAGTCTGAAAGGAGATGAATCTCTGTGAATCCTTTTCTGTGCCTCTTATAAAGTACTTCTATATCTATATCTATATCATCTATATCTATATCCATACCCGTACCATCTACATCTACTTCTACATCTACATCTACACCTATATAATCTATATCATCAATACCTATACCTATACGTACATATACATCTATCTATATCATCTGTATCTATATAATCTCTACCTATAGCTATTTCTGTATCTATAGCTATATCCATAGCCATACATCTATACATTTCCATATGCAAAGCCTCAGAGCAGCAGGGAAGCACATGCCCAGACATCCCCCAAGACGTCAAAGGGCAGATAAAAATATCTCTCAAAAACTCAGTTAAACCACCAAAATCTTGCGGTGCGATGGGGCCTGGCTTGCAGCATCTCTGCTTGGGCTTGTGGCAAGACACCACCGCTGCAAGCATCCTCGCCCGCCTCTCGAACGGGCACCTCCGGTCCGAGACACCAGAGGTGGCCCCGCGCCGACCCGCCTTGTCCCCTGCCCTGCCCCCTGCCCGGGTGTGCTGTGCCACGCCGGCCACCAGAAGAAGCCCCCATGCCCCAGCGTGTCGTGGCTCTGGCAGTCGCATGGCGGCGGGGGAGAGGGGAGGGACGCTGCGGGTTTTGCGCCCAGGAGCATTGATACCTGCGGGGTGTTGTGGATGCAGCGGTGGTGACCCCCCCCCCAGTGGTGTTTGGTCGGGGGCTTTTTGGGTTGTGCCGCCCCGAGACTTTCCTGGGAGAAACCAGGAGAGTGTGCGTGTGTCTGTGAGCAGGGAAGTTTAGTATTATTTTATATTTTATTTATTTTGTTTAAATTTTTTTCTTATTTTTTTCTTTTTTATTTTAATATTTATTGTTTATTTTAATTTTATGGGTTTTTTTCCTCTCATTTTTGTCTTTATTATCCCTCCCAAGCTGAGGCACATGTGCCACACTCAATGCAGTGTCCAGCACTGGACCACGTAGCCCCCAACTACACCCACACATAGGGAAAGTCTGCTATTGGCCCCTTTGCCCGGGGACCTGAGCACACAGCTGGGGCTGGATCATCGCTGCCCCGAGCCTTTACGCAGGACGTATTTGCCAGCCCATGACAGCAGCATCTGCCCTGCCCCTCGGGCTGGGGGTCCTGCTCCCCGCAGCAGGACCCAGGGCCCCAGAGCTGCCCACGATGCCTCCGCCTGGGATCACCCCATAGAGCAGCACCCCCATAGGGCATCACCCCCATAGGGCACCCCTGCCATAGACCATCACCCCCCACAGAGCAACACCCCCATAGGGCATCACCCCCGCGCCCGTCCCCAGCCCAGCTGTGGGGACCCCGAGGGATGCGCAGAGGCACTTACCCCGGGCTGGGGAGCGGCGGGGCGGAAGCGCAGGTCCCTCTGCTCCCGCTCCTGCTGGTTGAGGGTGCTGAGCAAGCTCTGCAGGCGCTCGATGTACTGGATGGCGCTGCGCAGGATCTCCACCTTGGGCAGCCGCTGGTTGGGGTTGAGCAGCGTGCTGCGTTTCAGCGCCTCGAAGGCTTCGTTCACTTTCTTCAACCTGCGTTTCTCCCGCAGGGTGGCCGCCCGCCGCCGGTCGATGGAGACCGTCTTCCGCTTGCAAACCTTGCAGGCCCAGGGCAGGCATTGCCCAGGACAATGCTCAGGCAGGGCTGAGTCCTTCTCCTCCAAAGCCACCCTGCTCTCAGGACACAGGGCCACCTCGGGCCGCTCGGGGAATGCCGCTGGCTCATAGCCCTGCAGGCGGGAGCCCAGGAAACTTTCCCCATCATAAAACCTCTGGTCCGGGAAAAAATAAGGGTTGGTTTCGAAGAGCTCCATGGGCGCACGGGCAGCTCGGGGACGTGTGTGCGGCTCAGGGACGGCTGCTCCCTCTCCCCACGCCAACTGTTTGGTGCCATTTAAACCCTGGCGCTGGCATTAAATCACGGAGATAAATATAGAAAACCTAAAGGAAACCTGAGCCCGCCCTAAGCTGCTGCCTCACAT